>NC_092872.1:713418990-714036212 GCF_028372415.1 Notamacropus eugenii
GCAACACTTATCAAAACCATTTGGTACTGGCTAGGAAATAAAGGAACAGTGGAATAGGTTAGGTACTTAAGGCACAGTAGTCAATGAATAAAGCAATCTACTGTTTGATAAACCCAAGGACCCCAGCTTCTGGGATAAGAACTCACTGTTTGACTAAAACTGCTGGGAAAAATGGATAACAGTGTGGCAGAAACTGGGCATAGACCAATGCCTGACACTGTACCCCAGAATAAAGTCCAAATAATCTAGGTATAAAGGCTGATACTGTAACCAAATTAAGGGAGCAAGGGATAGTATATTTGTCAGATTTGTGGAGAAATTTATGACCAAACAGGAGGTAGAGAATATTATAAAGTGCAAAATGGATAATTTTGATTACATCAAATTGAAAAGGTTTTGCACACACAAACGCAATACAACCAAGATTAGGAGGGAAGCAGAAAATTGAGAAAGAATTTTTACAACTACCGTTTCTGATAAAGGTCTCATTTCTAAAATATATAGAAAACTGAGTCAAATGTACAAGAATACAAGTCATTCCCCAATTGATATGAACAGGTAGTTTTCAGAGGAAGAAATTAAAGATATCTATAGTCATATGAAAAAATGCTCTAAATCACTATTGATTAGAGAGATGCAAATCAGAACGGCTCTAAGGTACCACACCACACCTATCAGAATGGAAAACAGGAAGATGATAAATGTTGGAGAAGATGTAGGAGAGTTGGAACACTAATTCATTGTTGGTGGAACTGTGAGCTGATCCAACCATTCTGTAGAGCAATTTGGAACTACGCTCAATGGGTTACAAAAATGTGCATACCCTTTGACCCAGTAATATTGCTTCTAGGACTGTATCCCAAGGAGATCATAAAAATGGGAAAGGGTCCCACATATACAAAAATATTTATAGCAGCTTTCTTTGTGGTAGCCAAGAACTGAAAATCAAGGGGATACCCATCAATTGGGGAATGACTGAATAAGTTGTGGTATATGAATGTAATGAAATACTATTGTGCTATAAGAAATGCTGAACAGGAAGACTTCAGAGAGGCCTGGAAGTACTTATATGAACTGATAATGAGTGAAATGAACAGAACCAGGAGAATATTGTGCACAGTAATAACCACAGTGTGCAAGGAATTTTTCTGGTACACTTAATCCTTCACAGCAATGCCAGGACCTAAAACATTCCCAATGGACTCTTGAGGCAAAATGCCTTCCACATCCAGAGAGAGAACTATGGAATTGGATTGGAGAAGGAAGCAGAATATTTTCTCTTGTGTTATGTTTTGTTTTGTTTTGGTTTGATTTTTCTCATGGTTTTTCCCATTCATTTTAATTCTTGCATGCAACGTGACCAATGTGAAAATGTATTTAATATGAATGTATATGTAGAACCCATATAAGATTGCATGCCATCTCGAGAAGGGAGGGGGTAGAGAGGGAGAGAAAATTTAAGACTTATGAAAGTGATTGTAGAAAACTGAAAACAAATACATTAATTTTAAAAATCAGCTCTGCTCAACTGGGGGTAGGGAGATACTATCCCAAACTTCAGGCTTTTTGGCACTGCTACTTTCAGAGCTAATTCTGGGGATCTGTAAGTTTTTCATTCTTCCAAGGAGGTATGATTCAGGGAGAAGTGTAGTCCCTGTTCTCTTGGTCTGCGTTCTAGTCTTTACCCAGGAAGCAGGGACAGCCAGGTGGTGAAGTAGATAGAGCACCAGTGCAGGAGTCAGGAGGACCTGAGTTCAAATCTCACCTCAGACACTTGACACTCACTAGCTGTGTGACCTTGGGCAAGTCACTTAACCCCAATTGCCTCATCCTGGGTCATCTCCGGTCATCCTGATGAATATCTGGCCACTGCATTCAGATGGCTGTGGAAGAGAAGTGAGGCTGGTGACCTGCACAGCCCTCCCTCACTCAAAACAAAGTCAAGTGCAAGTCATGTCATTATTTCTCTGATGGCATGGTCTTCTTCAGGAACAAAGGATGAACACACCCAGGAAGGGCTCCTGCTCCCCTGCAGCCAAAAGCCCTAGTGCTTCTCTTTGCCCTGAAACTGCAACCCAGGACTGCATATGGGAAGTACAATTGGCAAACAGTGCCTGGTTCTGCATCCAGTGCCAGCACAGGAGAATCCTATAATCTCTTTCTGACCAACTGCCCAGTCCTCTTACTATCTCTGTGCTGAGAGCTTCCAAAGATGCCGTGCTGCTGTTCCAGCTGCCTCTAAGATCCTCTGCTGGCATTGCTGCCACATATGTACCCTGTTGTCACAGACCTTTCCTTCTCACCTCCCAAGTTGACTTGGGCTGGAAAAATATCTCACCTTGACCTTTCATTGGCTCTGCTACTCCAGAATTCAATTTGGCATGTTATTTTAAAGTTGTCTGGAGGGGAATTCTGGGAACATTTGGCTAGTTTGCTGCCTCCACTCACCTATCTTGGCTTTGACCCCCACCCAATTTTTAAAAAAATGTAAATGTATATTGGGTACAGGATAACATTTATTTTATCTGACAGATAATTCAGGAAACACATACGGGACTTGTAGTAACCCATCAATATTGGATGCAATGTTTCCAAGGAGGAAAAGGACTTCCTCTCTGTTGAGTCCCATCTTCCCCCTTTTATGGACCCACAGACTCACAATATTTCTATCTCAGACCATCTTTGTGGGAATACAAGAGAATATACTACAATGTAGTCTTTGAGTAGATATGGATGCAAGACTGACCTTAAAACTGGTAACATCTGAAAAGCTGTTGGCATTTACCCAGGAGGATGTGGTCAGCGAGAGTTTTCCTCAGCTTCTTCTTTTGTCATCTTATGTGTGTGTCAGAAACAAATCTACATAGGTTTAATGCTAGAGTATTAGGTGATTCTCAAAAATGCCCATTTTCCCCTCCAACTCTGTAGATACACCCTGTCAAGGATCGTTTGAGTATTCACAATTCTCTTTGGAAACATGGGCCACAGGGCCAAATAAATGACTCATAAACCTTAAAGATTTTTATTGTCCTGGTATAGTTTAGAGTAGACCCTAGTCCCATGACTTCTACGTCCTCAATTTTTTCCAAACCCATTTCCTTCACAGGACCTGAAAGCCTGTAAATTTAGGATCACTATGAGGGTCAGAATCCTCATGCCAGTCCCACCTGGATGACTCATCATCATCATCCCAATAATAGCTAGTATTTATATAGTGCTTTCAAGTTTTCCTAGTGTTTCACATGTACCTGATGTGATCTCAAAACAAACCATTACAGTAGGTGCTATTATTATCCTCACTTTACAGATGAGGAAATTGAGGCAGAGGCTAAGTGACTTGCCAAAGGCTCCACAGCTAAGAACTGAATAAGGCAAGATTCAACTTCAAGTCTGCCTGATTCCAAGTTCGGTTCTCCATCCACTGTGCTATCCAGTCAACTCCACTTGGACCCCTGGGGTCTCAGAGGTACTGATATTGGAGTATCAGATCAAGTAGACCTGTCAAGTTGGAAAGTCTTTGAGCATTGACCTGGTGAGGGACAGCATGTCTGCTGTCCAGGAACCAGAGGAGCTAAGTTTGGAAACACTCATCATTAAGTTGACTGAAAGGTGATAAATGTTTAGGTCATTAGAATAATTTTCAAAGACCATCTCCTGAATCATATCAAACAATGAGCATTTATTAAGCATCTACTGCATGCCCAGCACTCTCCTAGGCACCAGGGAAACAGTCCCCATCTTCAAGGGGTTTACATTTTATCTGGATAAATGTATCTGGTTTCGGTAGTTGTCCTTCCTTCGTCTTCAAAGAGGACCAAAATCACATCAGTATGATAAAGTGAAATTTTGGTGTGTCCAACTGTGGCTGATCAGACCAATATGAGCTTGAAATGCTCTACCACAAGTTGGGCACAGATAGTCCCTATGAATTTTTGGGGTGGATATCCCAAATTGGTGCATCCTGCGTTTACTTTGTGCTGTCTCAATTCTGCTTTGCTCAAAGAGTGCAGCACACTTTCTGATGTGGGCACACCATGCTGAGCAGTCCTGTGCCAGTGTCTCCCATGTTACACAGTCAAATCCAAAGTTCTTGAGAGTGTCCTTGTATCGCTTTTTCTGGCCACCATGTGATCATTCGCCCCATGCAAGTTCTCCATAAAATAGTCTTTTTGGCAAGAGTACATTTTGCATACCAACAACGTGGCCAGGCCGTTGGAGTTGCACTCTCTGAAATATAGTTTGAATGCTTGGCAGTTCAGCTCAAGCAAGGACTTCAGTGTCTGGTACCTTATCCTGCCATGTAATCTTCAGAATCTTCCTAAGACAGCTCAAATGGAAGCGATTCAGTTTCCTGGCATGGTGCTGGCAGACTGTCCGTGTTTCACAAGCATATAACAATGAGGTCAGCATAGCAGCTCTGTAGACCTTCAGTTTGGTAGTCAGTCTAGTACCTTTTCTCTCCCGTGCTTTCTTCAGAACCTCCCAAACACTGAGCTAGCTCTGGCAATGCATGCATCAACCTCATTGTCAATGTGTACATCCCTGGAAAGTATACTACCAAGGTAAGTGAACTTATCCACAGTATTCAACACTTCTCCATTTGTTGTAACCAATGGTTCCACATGTGGATGGTGTGGTGGTGGCTGATGGAGCACCTGTGTTTTCTTGGTGTTAATTATTAGGCCCAAATTAGCACAGGCAGCAGAGAATTGATCCATACTTTGTTGTATCTCAGTTTCAGAGGCTACATTGAGTGCACAAATCATCTGCAAACAGAAAATTATGTACCAACACTCCCTCCACTTTGGTCTTGGCTTGTAACCTTTTCAAACTGAAGAACTTACCATCAGTATGGCAGTTGACCTTGATACCATGTTCATCCTCATTGAAAGCATTTGAAAACATGACTGAAAACATCATACTAAAAAGTATGGGAGCAAGCACACAGCCCTGTTTCACTCCATAGTGACTGGGAAGGCACAAGAGCTTTGGCCACTATCCAGAACCCAGGCAAACATGCCATCATGAACTTGACCTAAAATACTGATGAACTTCTCTGGTCAACCAAATTTTGACATAATTTTCCATAAGCCTTCACAACTAACAGTGTCAAAGGCCTCAGTCAGATCTGCAAATGTTGTGTACAGACCTCTGTTCTGTTCCTGGCACTTCTGTTGGAGTTGTGAGGCATCAAACACCATATTGACAATTCCTTAGTACTTTCTGAAGCCACACTGGCTCTCAGGTATATGACTGTCTTCCAAATGAAGGATCAGTCTATTAAGGAGGACTCTAGCAGAATTTTGCCAGCAATGACTAAGAGAGAAAGATTCCCCTGTGATTGTCACAGGACAATCTGTTCCTTTTCCTTTATAGAGATGGACAATGGAGGCATCCTTGAACTCCTGAGGAATAACTTCCTCTTGCCATATAACCTGGAAAACTTCAGTCAGCTTTTGTATGAGCAATAGTCCCCTTACCTTGTAAATCTCAGCTGGAATAGAATCAGCACCAGGTGCTTTGCCACATGAAGGGAGCCTAATGGCCCTCAAAACCTCTCCTTCAGTTGGAAGTTCAGCTAAGGTGGGATTGACTTCAACCTGAGGTAAATGATCAATGGCTTCAGCATTGATTGATGGTGGTTTGTTGACAACACTAATCAATGTGGTTCCATCAGCACTGAGTAGTTGTGATTTTTTTGGTCCATAAATAGCTTTCAGGGAATCATAAAAGCACTTTGGATTGTTACTATCAGCATAAAACTGAATTTCATCTGCCTTCTTACTCATCCAGGAATCCTGCATCTCTCTAAGCTTTGATTGTACTTTGCTTTTGATGGAATTAAATGCTGCCTTTTTAGAGATGGATGAACTATCCTGCTGGTAAATCCTGTGGAGCTCTCATTTTTCATTTAGCAGCTTTTGAATTTCCCCATAATTTTCATCGAACCAGTCTTGGTGTTTGCAAGTGTTCTGACCCAGATGAGCAAAGTTAGTGCTATACACCAGATCTCTGAAAGCTGCCCACTCCTTTTCTGCTCCATTGTTACCAACTGTGTGTTGACTCAACTTTCCCTCAAAAGTTAGCAACAAACTGTTCACACTCAGAGAAGAGCTCCAACTTGTTGACATTAATTCTTCTGGTATTCATTTTGCCTTGAGGGCTGCACTTTTGATGAATGCAAATATTTAGCTTGGAAAAGATGTCTATGATCAGTCCAGCACTCTACACCAAACATTGCCTTTGTCACTCTCACATCTTGTCTGTCTCTTCTCCTTACAATCATACCTATTAGATGCCAATGTTTGCTGCAAGGGTGCATCCATGAAGCTTTATTACATTTAGGTAAATGGAAGACAGTGTTAGTGATAAGAAGGTCATGTGATGCACAAGTCTTCAGCAGTAAATGACCATTGCTGTTGCTGTTTCCAACTCCATTCCTCCCTAGGACTCCCTGCCAAGTCTGGTAGTCTGAGCCTACTCTAGCATTAAAGTCACCCAGAACTATAAGCTTGTCCTCTTTTGGCACATTGATGATAAGGGTCTCTAGGTCTTCATAAAATTTTTCTTTGACTTCATCAGGGTTTTTCATGGTGGGAGCATAGGCACTGATGATGGTGGCATGGCATTTTCCTGTGAATGGCAATTGCATTGTCATGAGCCTGTCATTCACTCCTTTTGGCAGGCACGCAGCTTGCTGACTAGATTAGTTTTGATTGCAAAACCCACCAACCTCACAGTGCTTCCTTTCACTGTGCCCACTCCAGAAAAATGTATATCCACCTCCAACTTCAGTAAACTGGCCTTCATTTACCAACCTTGTTTCATTCAGGGCTGCAATTTGGATGTGATACCTGTTGAGTTCTCTTGCAACAAGAGCAGTTCTTCTTTCGGGTCTACTGGATTTTGTATTGTCTATTAGTGTGCACACGTTCCATGTGCCAATGGTGAGTGGAATCATCTTTGCAGATGTTTTCATACATTTTGTACATTTTTTTATGTTTCAACCACATAGTGGGATTCCCCACTGGCATGGTAATCAGACCAGGGTTGGGTAAGCAGATAATGTTTAGGACACCTTTTCTAGCCCCACTTCCTCACACCAGGAGGTGAGCAGTGCGATCCTTTAAAGGCTGCTCAGACACCCAGGGGGCTGCCAAGTCCCACTGCTGCTTCCAGTGAGAAACAACCCTATGGCCTGGGCCACCTGTGTGCAGGGTTGTGACTACAGCTCCCAGTGTATCCACACCTGCTGCTTCATCACTTGCCTGTCATCACGGGACTTTGAGGCATAATAGTGAAATGGTATGGGTGATGTCTTTTGATTTGTGGGTAAATTGGATTTAAATGAGGCAGAGTTGCATAAAGTCACCAGTCTCACTGTCTCCTCCAGAACCATCATAGTCCAGTGGCAGGACAGAGTCAATAGCTGGCAATGGCTCAGGATGAGGTGGATGACCTTGGTGTCTTTGGTGTCTAACCAAACTCTAAGCACTCCACGTCACCTGCTTCAGCTGCCTTCATGGCCATTGGAACAAATTGTTCTCATCTGCTCATTCCACCAGAGGAAGTCTTCATATGCTTGGAGTAGACACCCCCCTAACTCACCAATGGATTTGAGAACCCTTGGTTACCGTCAACCGGGTTTGGCCCGTCTGCCGAAACGGTTTATGGGGGTGTGGCCCCTGCTCATGTTGCAGCTTCTTCGAGCCACAGGTGAAAGTTAGGTGGAACAGGTGGACATCAAAGGTGGAAGGAGCCCCCAAAAGGGCTTGGCAGCCACCACACCAAAGGTACTGGTCCTCTCTGAACACACCATACACCTTAAAACAATCTCTATTTGGGGAGGCAGGGTGAGGGAAAGGTAATAGTGCCTATGGGGAAATCCAGAAAAGCCTATGTAGAAGGGGATATTTGAAAGGAGCCAGAAATCCTAAGAACTGTAGGTGAGGAGAGAGCGTATTCCAGCCATGGGAAGCAGTTAGGGAGATGGGAGATGGTACAATGTGAATGGCGAACAGCAAACAGGCCAGTTTGTTGGGCATGAAGAGTGTGTGAAGGATGGAAATGTGTGCCATGCTAGAAAAGCCAGTGGTACTCTCCATTAGGGAAGTTGTATCACACTAACAAAACCATAGATCCTTGAAACCTACCCTGGACCCAGCTTTCCTGATGGTTGAGTAAATGAGAGCAAACTCACTGAACCCACTCTGGTCAACTGCCCAAGACTACACTTCACACCTGTCACTCCTCAAATTTCAAAGTTTAACCTGGTCTTTGGCCATGCCCAAAGGGAACAGAGACAGTTGGGAGAGGGAAAGGACCTGCTAGAAAGATGACTTTATTATGAATCCCAAACTTGATCCCTGATGGGATCTAATGGGGAAAAGGAAGCAGAAGTCCTTGAGGAGAGTGAAGGGAAGAGAGAGAGGTGGTTAGTTGTTTCTTCTGGAGGAATGGCTCCAGAGCTAGGTCCTGGCTTCCAGTGTTTCCTTTGCAACAAGGGAGCTGGCATTCATTGGCCTAGGGAGATCCCAAATGAGAGAATCCCTTCTCCCAAAGCAGGCCTCCACATTCTCTGAAACTTATATCAGCTTAGAGTTTCTTGGAACACTGAGAGGTTAAATGCATTAGTCAGTAAGTGTCAGAGGTAGGATTGACTTCAAGGCCAAGTCTCTTAGCCATTACTCCATGCTGCCTTCCCTGTTATACTTCAAATCCAGAAAATGTGTAATTGGGTGAGGAAGGGACTTTTAAGATTCAGGTGAAGAGACTGACGTCCAATAAAACAAAGCAAAGGAAGGTCTCACAGCTAATCTGTTTGTGGTGGAGCCAGGAAGGAGAAAAAAATCAGTCTCCTAATACCTAGCAAAGCACTCTCTTTAATAACTAAAACATGGGAACTTCAAAGTTTTCATATGAGATATGGTTAACCAGGAGATAGGGAGCCAGAAATCTATCTCCTTCATATTTTAATGGTTAATGAAATTGTTCGCAAATGGAAAAAAGTTTTCTAGCTTTATCTAGATATTTAGATAAAAAGACAACTCTTGGAAAAGAACGCTATTCATCTTGTTACCTGATTTAATCATCAAAGCAAGGAAATCAAATTAACAAGGGAATAAAATTGGTATCATTGGTAAATGGTCAAAGGATTTGAACAGTTATTTTTCAAAGAAAGAAATCCAAGTTATCAACCATCAATGATCCAAATCACTAATAATTAAAGAAATGCACATTAAAGTCATCCTAAATTTAACATCTAATAATTGATAGCATTCATCTAGTGCTTTAAGATTTACAAAGTCTATTTCACATGTGTTCTGATTTGATCTTCACAACCATTCTGTGAGATATTATTATTAACTCCATTTTTCCAGATGATGAAACCAAGGCTTGAGAGAGAGAAAGTGATTTGACTTGTCCAGGATCACACAGCTAGGAAGTGTCTGAAGTTGGATTTGAACTCAGCAAGATGAATCTTCCTGACTCCAGGCGCAGCACTCTATCCACTGCACCCCCTAGCTGCCCCAATTTCAGGTCCAGGGGGGACCGTACTATCAGAGAAATATCCAGTGTTTCACAAACCTTTGTATCATTTATCCCCATCTCCCTCCCCTAAGTCAAGATGGTGACTTGGTGATAACTAGTATTTACACTGGACTTTAAGGTTTGAAAAGCACTACACATATGCTGTCTTATTTGTTCCTCATAACAATGAAGTAACTTACCCAGGCTCCCCAGTAAGGCAAGATTTGAACTCCAGTCTTCCTGCGTGACAATCTCCTTCCACATTCTAACTTTGACACCTAGTTGCTAGGCATCATCTCAGCCACAGACCAGATAGAACAGATAAAACAGGACAGAACAAAGGAAAGCTGAATTTGGGTTTCTTGGAACACTGAGAGGTTAAATGCATTAGTCAGTAAGTGTCAGAGGTAGGATTGACTTCAAGGCCAAGTCTCTTAGCCATTACTCCATGCTGCCTTCCCTGTTATACTTCAAATCCAGAAAATGTGTAATTGGGTGAGGAAGGGACTTTTAAGATTCAGGTGAAGAGACTGACGTCCAATAAAACAAAGCAAAGGAAGGTCTCACAGAGCCAGATCCTGGCTCTGAACTGTAAGGTCTCAGGCCAGTCAACCTCTTGGCCTCATTTTTCTTATCTATAAAATGGAAGTAATAATATTTGAGATATCTACACCATGGGGATCCTTGCAAGATCCTTGCTACAGAAATATGTTAGGTTATTAGAACGGTGTCATATGGTAAAGAACTGGACTTCAGAAGTGGCCCTATGGATGGGAGATACTTGGATGAGAAAAGGAAAGAGCAGTCTTGCTATAAGACCTAGAGGAAGAGTAAAAGTAGTGGCTCCCATCATGAAAGGGGTTTTTAGGTCTGAGATGTAGTCTGGACTGTCTCCAACACTGATGGGGTGGGGCGAATTCCCCCAAGTCTCAGTCAGGCACATCCTCAGAATGCCAGGTCACCAGGAAGCATGCTTTTCTACCCCTCTCTTACCCCGCTAGAAATATGCAGCTTCCTGCAAGGACACAAGTGTCCCCACTGTTCTATGAAAAAAGCCGTACGTCAGACACAGCTCACGTTCATTTCCATGATCCAGAAAGAGAGACCAACTATGGTCCCTGTTCTCTCTATAGTGTAGGAGTGTAAGCAAATAAGATGGAGATCAAGAAACAGGGACAGTTAGCTGGTGCCCAGGCTATGGTTTGGCATTTAAGTACCTACTCGGTAGATAAGAGTTCTGAGTTCAGAGTTAGAAAAACATGAGTTCAAGTCCAGCCTCAGACATTTACTGTGTGACCCTGGGCAAATTGGAATCTCTGTTCTCCTCAGTTTTCTCAGCTATAAAACAGGGATAATACTATCACCTACCTCCCAGGGTTGTTGTGGGGAATCGAGATAATATTTGTACTTAGCTTAATATTTATACTTGTGCTTGGCACAGAGCCTGGCACACAGAAGAATAAATAGTTATTAAGCACGCTGAGTCAGGCACTAGGCTAAGAGGCAAAAAGCAACCCCTCAAGGAGTTTACAATCTTATGGTGGAGACAACATGCACACTATATATATAGATAGATAGATAGATATAGATATAGATACGTATATATACATATCTATATATACATATATATGTGTATATATACATATCTATATATATAATATACAAAATATATACTACATATATAGAATAAATAGGAATTAATTAACAGAGGGAAGGCACTAGAATTAAGCTTAATAAATGCTCATCTTCTCACGCCCCCTCATGAAAGTTCCAAAGAGTATCCTTTGGATAGGCTAAATTGTTGGCTCTTCTACTTTCTGTGTCCTAGGAGATGGGAGTTCCATAGCAGACCTAAATGAAAGTTCTGCCCTTGAATCTGTGGCTGAAATAATCATATAATCTCTCAGTGGTCCAGGCAACCAAAACTAGCAGATGAGCATTTCCTGATTAGCAATGTTATAAAGGAAATTTTCTCCTTGACCTCCCCTTACACAGGTTCAAAAAAAATCCTAAATAGAGTTAGATTATAAGATGAGATGAGGGCAGATACCATACCATTCTCTTTCTCCACCAGGCTCGGGACCTGTTACACTATAGATACCTAATTATAGTTGACATCTCTACATACACAGCTTTAAGGTCTGCAAAGAGTTTTACATATATTATCAGGTTTGATAAAAACTTGTTGAACAAATGAGTGAGCAAGATGGCGAGTTCAGTGATAAGCTTTGGCAACATAGGGTAGTATAAGAACTGAATCTGTAGTCAAGACAGCATTAATTCAAATCCTGGTCCTATGACTATCTCTGTGATCTCAAGGAAGCCCCTTCTCTGGGTCTGTTTCCTCAACTATAAAAAGAGAAGTTGGGCTGTGTAAGAACCCCTGCAGCTCTCAATCCTACTATCCTTAATTTTTTTTAGGTCCATCACTTTTTCATCCCAATCTAAACCTGAGGAATTTTCCCTCTGGGACTGTTGACCCATTTGTAAAACAGAGTTAATGTTCTTTGGCTTTTCTTTCCAGTCTTCTACATGCTGTTTTCTCCCTGGCATCCTATAGGTTGGCATTTTGTGTCCCAGCAATGCTGACTGACTTACATATCCTCGAACATGGCATTCCATCTCCCATCTCCATACTTTTGCATTGACTGTATCCCATGCCTAGAACACTCTACCCACTTACTTCTGCTTCTAAGTTTCTTTGACTCTCTTCAAGACTCAGATCATCCTCCCCACCACCCCCGCCCTGTCTGAAGGAAGTGTCTCCCCACCTCTCAACTCCAGCTGTTAAGGCCTTGCCCTTTGAGAAGATATTCCATCTATTCAGTCTGGACCTTTTATGTGTCTAGTTTATTAATCATCTTACATTACAATGGAAGCCCCTTGATGTATATTTTTGGACATGGCCAATGTGGGTATTTGGTTGGTTGGACTATGCATAAGTGTTCATTTAAAAGAATTGTTGGGGGAGGGTCATTAGGAAGGAAAGAGAATAAATGATTGTTTAAAAAAAAAAACAAAACGGAAACTCCTTGATGGCAGAATTGGTTTTGCTTCTCATTGTATCTTTAGTGTTTAGCTGAGCGCCTGGCACACAGTAGGCACTTCATGAACGCCTGTTTCCTTCCCCCTCCCTATCAGAGTGAGCTCCTGGAGGGCAGGACCATCTCCTGCCTCTCTGTGTCACGGTGCCTGGCACACAGTAGGTGCTTCATGAACACCTGTTTTCTCTCCCCTTCCTATCATATTGAACTCCTGGAGGGCAGGACCGTCTCCTTCCTCTCTTCGTGCCCCAGTGCCTGGCACACAGTAGGCATTTCATGAATGCCCACTTTCTCTCCCCTTCCTATCAGACTGAGCTCTGGAAGGGCAGGACCGTCTCCTCCCTCTCTCTGTGTCCCGGAGCTTGGCTCAGCGCCTGGCACACAGTGGGCGCCTCCTAAACGCTCCCCTACTCTCTGGCTGGCTCTCCGAGCACACATGACTGACAGCACCGGTCAGAGGCAACAAGCCACCCAACTTGGAGAACTCTGCTTCCAGTCCCCCAGGCTACGCTGCCCTCACCTAGGCAGCATCTCTCTGTCTTAGGCACCCGACCACTCAGCCAGCCCTGGACGGCCCCGCCCCTCCTCCCAGCCTTCCACCAATCTGGAGGCGGTACCCGGGCCGGGCCGGACGCGGCGGCCAATGGGAGCGCGGGACCGCGCGGCATGCAAATGAGCAGGTGTGCCGAGGCGGCTGCCCGCGGGAGCTGGGCCAGCCCGGCCAAGGCTTGTAAGCCGAGCGGCCGCGGCGTCGGAGAGCACACGGGCGGGCTCCTGCGCTTCCTCTGCGGCCATGGCCTCCGCTCCGCCGCCGCCGCTCTTCTCGGCCGCCGAGGTGCAGCGGCGCTGCGCGGCCGGCGCCTGCTGGGTGCGGCGCGGCGCCCGCCTCTACGACCTCACGGGCTTCGTGCGGCGCCACCCGGGGGGCGAGCAGCTGCTGCGGGAGCGCGCGGGCCGCGACGTGAGCGCCGACCTGGACGGGCCGCCGCACCGGCACTCGGACAACGCGCGCCGCTGGCTGGAGCAGTACTACGTGGGCGAGCTGCGCGGCCCCCCGCAGGTACGGTGCCCGCGGTGCCCCCCCGTCCCGCTCGGACTCTGCCTGCCCCCTCCGACTGCTCTCGTGCCCACCTGGCGGGCCCCTCCCCTCTCACCTGCGCCCTGCCCTGACTCAGCCCCCGCTGCCAGTCACCCGTGCTCTGCCACGCTTCTGTCATCTCCCTTCTCACCTGTGCCCCCATTCACCTTGTCCTACTCTGACTCACCTGCCCCTCCACTCTCCGACCATTTCTGTCTGTGCGATCCTAGCCGGGGGAGCCACCCCCCGCTGTCTGCCATGCCCACCTGACTGTCACCTCACCTGTACCCTCTTCACCTGTCCATCTTCCCCCGACTCTGCTGTCTGCCTGCCCGCTCACTGACCCCTTCTGTCCGCCTATGCCCTCCACCTCCATTGTCCCAGCCCTTCGGAGCTCCGGCTGTCCATCTGTCTTCCCCTCTGCTTACCTGTCCCCCATTTACTTGTCTTTACTGACCTACCTCCTCTTCGGCTCCTCTCTACCTACCGACCACTTGTTTGCTCCCCAACCCCCATGATTCCAGGGAACTCACCTATACCCCACTCTCCTATCTCCTTCCTGCTCAACTCTTTCCTCATTCATCTACCGCTTCTGTTTGCCCGACTTCCTCCCTGAGATTCCGGCAAACTCAGTCGTGAGGCTCTCTTTCTCATCTGCCTTCCCTTCTCTGTCCCCCACTCACCTGTTTTTCCTTCTCCTGAGCCCCTCCTCCTGTCTCACCAGCCATGCTCCCAGCTCACCTGCCCCCTATTCACTTGTCTACCACTCATCTATTTCCCCTTCCCCTGAAACTCTTCCTCCCTCTGCCAACCTCGCCTGTCATGTTCTCAGATCACTCATCCCCGTCTATCCCTCTTATCTGTCCCTTTCCCCATGTCTCCCCCCACACACCTATTTGAGTTTGATCCCCCCTTCCTGCCTGTCTGCTCCTGCTGGGATACACCTCCTTCATCTGTACCCCAGGAGGTTCACTGGTGATATCCTCCCCACACCCCAACTATTCCACCTGCCCTCTGGGCTTCTTTCTTCATCCCCAAACAAAATTCTCTGTTGTTCTCTAAATTAACAATGCAGATGCTTTCTCGTGGAGCCTTTCACTCATCTGGAAAACCATCCCTTCTTCCCTCTGTCCCGCAGTGATTTTTCTCCATCTGACTTCTTTGGGTCATTCTTCCGGTGCCTTCTTTCTGCAGTTTTTTTCCATGTGGCTCTAGGTCACCAAACCCCATTTCTGGTCCTAAGATCTCCCACCCCTGCCTCTGAATAGCTTTTCCTTCCTCATGCCTCATACCACTCCCCAACAAAAATAAGTTATTCAGCCATCAATGACAAGTTCCTCCACTCCCTTTCACTTTGGGCTCCCCACAACTTTCTGAAAGCAAAGATTGCTCTCCTTTGCCTGACTTGGATTTCCAGGTAGATAATCCCTGTTGCTACCTTGGACTTTGTCTAAACTTCTTTAAATCCTGTGATCTCTATGACTCCGTGGACATTAGAGGCAGGGCATATTTCTGCTGATCTAGCCAAAATGAGCAGCATGAGATTGCAGGCGGCTTAGCTCCTGCCTTCCTTGCCTGGAAATGTAGAATCTGAATACCTAATATCATTATATATAGAAATGAGCCTCATCTGGCTCATTGACCACAGATAACTTCTCTTTGGGCCTCAGTTTCCTTATTTTAAAAAAATGGGGATAATAATGGCTGCACTCTATACTTCTGAATTATTTTTAAAGAAAAGGGGTTTCGGTTTTGGTTTTGTTTTGTTTTGTGGTTTTTGTTTTTGGTTACAAACTGTAAAAAGAGTTATGTAAACATGAGCTTTTCTTATTATCCCACAAAGTCTCTCAATTCTTGGATTTTTGTAGCTCTCCCCAACAAATACTTTGAAATCTTTGGGAGTTAACTGGTGATAGAACTTCAGGCTCTGGCCACACTCTCCCCGTGACCCCAGAGGGTTAAGTCTCGCTTAGTCTTTCTTACCTAATTCTCAAGTGTATTCTAGTGGATGTAAAGTAACATATCCTCAGGAATTGTTTGATAATTGGGCCAGGCTTGAAGATGCAATCTGTGGTCCCTGTCGTTAATTAAGTAGAAAAGATTAGACTCTAACCTCCAAACCTCTGTGCCTCAAATTCATCCAAAGCAGAAACTTCTCCTTGCATTTCCCAGAACTACTAAGCATAATGTGTTTCCAAAGCGTGTACTCAAAAATGTCCACTGAATAAGCAAATATATGTGGATTTCCTCTGTGCCCCCAATTCAAAAGTATGTTCTGGTGCTTCCAGCACCATGGGAGAGGGCTAAGTAGAAGGATTTCCTTTTTTTTTTCTGGGGTGAGGGAGGAGATGAAGCAGGGGGCCATGAGTGTCATGACCTTCAGATGGTCCCTCCCTCAGTTCTCCAATTTTCCAGGAGGTGGTTGTCCTTTGGTCCTGAGCATTTTGTCAGAATCCTACTCTGCTAAGGGTCCAGTCTTCTCTCGCTCCTCCTCATCTCTTCCCCCAATTCTCTGAAGTCTACACCCCTGACTTGGATGAGTGACTTACCTTAGTGAGATTGAACAGCTCTTATTGTCATTCTCTGCAGACAGGTTCCAGGGCAGAGGTGAGAATTTGAGTAAGAACTTGAACCCTGCCCCTAACAACATAAACTTGGTCTGCAGCCAACAAAGGTATTGTCCCCTGGAAAAGATGTGACTACTGATAGACACTTGTTGCTCCGCATTCCAGTTACTTGTTGCCTTAAATTATTTTTAGGTTATTGTTATAAATTTATAAAGTTTAGTTTAAGAAGGTTAAAACTTTTTGTAAGTAGGGCTTCCTCATAGACCCTTCCTGTTTTATAAATTTAAAACCTAAACCACTCTCCTAGACCTCAACAAATACAGCAAATATTAATGAAGAATTAATTGAACCAAAAATGGAGTAAATCTTCAAATGAAACTCAAATGTAAACTGTTTCAATTTATTATTAGCAATAGTTATATATAGTATACATATGTATATGTGTATATACATATATACACATCTCAAAAAAAAAAGAAAAAATATATGCTGCATCCCCGTCATCTGTGCTCAATAAGAGACATTTCCTTTTTTTTTAAGTGGCTCAAGTATGTGCACTTTTCTGCTGACCTCTCTTTGCATTTCTTCATATAGTTTTTTCCTTGTAGACTTCATATTTGTCATTTTTATGGCGCCATGATCACCAGTTACACAGGCTGTTCCAAAAGTCTTCCTGTAGTTTCAAGCTCTTAAAACTTAAACTTTGGTGTCCCAAAAATCTTTGCAGTTTAGCAGTTTGCATAAAGACTTTGGGGACACTAGAATTTAAGTTTTAACAGCTTAAAATTGCAGGAAGACTTTTGGAACTCAGTTAATATAGTATACCTTAATTTGTTCAACCATTTCCCAAACCTTGGACACATTGGTTGTTTCTAATCATTTTTTTTATTTTGTTTAACCACAGCATTTGTATAATTCCAAATAACAAAACATATAACAAACAGCTTCCCTTCAGAAGTACCATCCCCCCAAACTCTTCAGTATTGAAAAGTATGTATGACTGGAACAGAGATATGAAACATGCTGCCTGTCATTTTAGCTATGAAAGGAAAGACAAGGCATGGTGCTTTCATTTTAACAAGTTAGTACTAAGGCAGTCTATTTTATTTAACTAGAATGTTGTTGCTGTTTAAAATTCTCTTCCTTTATGTAGTTCTTGTATCTATTGTTATTTTGGCTTGACTGTCTTTATTTGTCATTTCCAGTTTTTCGTTATTATAAATGAAGCTGCCACGAGCACTTTCGTATTGTTGTCCATGACTCCAAGGACCATAGCATGCCAGTGCTGTCCATGGGGTTTTTTTTGGTTGTTGCTTTTGGCAAACATGCTGAAGTGGTCTGCCATTTCCTTCTCTGGGGGATTAAGGAAAACAGTGTAAATGACTTGCCCAGGGTCACGCAGTTAGTACGTGTCCGAGGCCACGTTGGCTCTTCCTGGTTCCAGACTCAGGGCTCTATATCCATTGAGCCATCTAGCTGCCTCTATAATCCTATAACTCCAATTTTCCTTTTAATTATATCTTTAGGATATAGTGCCAGCAAAGGCATCACTGGGTCAATTTTAAGGTAATAATTTATGATTCTTAAATGCAAGAACTTAGAAACCCTCATAAGAAATAAACGGAATATTGTCTTTAACCCTAAATAAAATCATGTAGTTTGAATTATTTCCATTTTGATAAATATATATGTATGTATAGATATGTGTGTATGTATGTATTAATATACATATGTTATATATATATGAAATAATGAAGTTTGAATTATTTCCATTTTGGTAAATATATGTGTATGTATAGATATGTGTATATAGATGTATTAATATTCAGGATACATATGTGTGTACATGTATTAATTTGATACATATATATATAAATTTTTGTTGTTGTTGAGATAGGACAATTTATTTGCTCTGTGTGCCTTTCCATACACTCATCTGAGTACTTATAAGCTTTCTTCACATTTGACTTTGTTTCTTTTCGTGTGTTGTGTGTGTCATCTGTGTTGATTATTCTTCTCAGTTGAATGGCTTTGATTTTCATTATTTATTAAAAGTCTTTCCATGTCACCTGTCATCTTTACTCAGTTTCTTATCACCTTCAAGTCTACCCTTGACCTAGGGAGGCACACCCAGTTCAAGGTCTCTTCTGTCCCCAGTCCAATGGAAGGTTGTATTTATTTGTCTTGGGCTTTGAAATCTTCAAGTGCACTGGGGTAGTTTTAAATGGAAAGATCCGAAAAGGAATTGTGGATAGTATATCATAAGACTAATGAGAGCTATCATTTTTACTTGGTTTTACAAGCATTATCTCACTTAAGCCTCATGGCAAACCTAATGATAAACCCCGTGAGGTAGATAGGAAGACTACCTGTCTATAACTGTACAGTTAGAAAGGTTGCTTTTTTGAAGGCTGTAACTAGTCACTTAATCAGCAGGCATCATGAAGCACCCACTTTGTACAGAGATAAAAGGGAAACCATCCTTGCCCTCATAGAACTCACGTCCCAATAGGTATGGGCATATAGTAGAGTATATATGAATATTATATATGTACGTATATATATCTCCATGAAATATATAGTGCAAAATATATGAAATAAATACGAGGTAATTCGAGGAGGGAGGGTAAAGGCAGCTGAGGGAGACAGAGTAGAAACCAAGAAAGTCTTCCTGTAGAAGATGGCCCCTACACCAAGTCATGAAGAACCCCAGGGTTTCTAGGAGGATCAAATGAAGAGGGATAGAGAACATTCAATTTGAAGTACCCGGAGAAGACAAGGGGAGCACTGGGTATGAGCAATAGTAGATAGGCCAGTAATGGTTGGACCTTAGAGTGCTGGAGAGGATCTCCTTCTCCCACACCTCTCTCTCTGTCTCTCTTTGTCTCTGTCTCTCTGTCCGTCTCTCTCTCTCTCTCTGTGCTATCTCTCTCTCTCTCTCTCTCTCTCTCTCTCTCTCTCTCTCTCTCTCTCTTTCTCTCTTTCTCTTCTCCATCAGAATTCTCCTAAAACATAGCTGTCCCTTTCAGTGGTTAACTAAGCAAACTTAGCAGTGCAAGGGACAGAAAACATGCTTTTGTTTAGGTATTATAAGAGTGACCCTCTCTATACCCATCTCTTATTTCTGGGACAGCTATGCTGGGACCTGCTGTTTAAACCAATAGGCTGGCAACTACATAGTCCCTCTAGTCAGAGCAATGAGAAGTGAATATTGCTCATGGTGATGGTGATAGTTGTCCAGAGAGAGAGGAGAGGTTTCAATCAAGCCTTGTTATTTTAGGCTGAAGTTCAGTTGATGTGCAGGATCCAATATCTCAAAGATTCCTTTCCCACACGATGTCCCAGACTAACACTTTCTTATCTTAGAATTAGGAGGTCTTAGAACAGAGGTGGGAGTGTCTGGGGTCCATGTTGGAAGGGCAAATGCTGTTTACACCTTCCTGGGACCCGCCCCCCCCCCCCCCTTCGTATTCCCCGCTTTTCTCCACTCCCACCTTGCCCCTCCCCCCCACAAGGAACAAGTCAGACAAGTTTAAGCCAATAAATTGTGGTGTAGCTGGACGAGTTCTGTTTTACCCACTAGTTAAGGAAGGAATGAAACTGTGTCTGTTCCATTGGCAGTAAAATTGCTTGCCAGGGATTTCTGCGGTACTTTTGAGATGCACTTGCCCTCAAGGTCCTGGGTGGGAATTGGTCTGCTGCTCCAGGCTTGGAATTTTGAAGAAAGCTTAAAGGAACTATTCAGTCTCAGTCTAGGGAGAAGAAAGCTATGGAGGGGTTGATGAAGGATAGTTATGTCCAAAATGGTGACTATCCATCCTCCACTGAAGACAGAACCAAAGGAAATAGGCTTAAGCTAGAGCATTCGGGTCAGAGGTGAGGAAGAACTTAGGTTATGTTCTGTGTTAGGTAGGCTTCTGAAGGCAGCTCATTATGTGATAAAGGGGGCCAACTGTGTACAAATCCTGACTCTATGACTTACTGTCTAAATGAATTTGAACAAGTCTCTCAAATCTCTAGATCTCCATTTCTTTGATTTTTAAGATGAACAGATTAGGTTTGGTGGTCTAGAAGCTACTTAAGTGTTTCTAGCTCTAATTCTTTGATCCATTGGGATCATAGGATCCCACAAACCAGAAGAAATAGATTATTATCCTACCTCCACTGAATCTGTGGTAGTCTTTAAGATTATACTTTAACAAATTCCTTTTATTCTTAGTTCTGGTTGAACACTGTGGCATGTGATAAAAGGGACCAACTGTGTACAAATCTTGGCTCTGTGACTTACTGCCTAAGTGACATTGAACAATCTCTCAGATCTCTAGATCTCCATTTCCTTGATTTTTAAGATGAAAAAGTTGGACTTGGTGGTCACTTGGGTAGCTTCTAGATCTAATTCTTTGATCCATTGGGATCATAGGATCCCACAAACCAGAAGGAATAGATTATTATCCTACCTCCACTGAATCTGTGGTAGTCTTTAGATTATACTTTCACAAATTCCTTTTGGTCTTAGGGTTCTGGTTGATCACTTTGTAGAGTGGTTTGTCTTGCCACAACTTGCCACACCCCAAACCATCACCTCTAGTCTTATCACAGAGATCATGGCACTCCAGACTCAACCTTCTCATTCCAATGGCAAACCCTCAGAATCTTCCTAATGATCTGATCTCCAGCCATTCATGCTCAAGAGTGTTTTCAGGTATAAGTGATCTCACTTGGATTTATAAGCCTGACCCTGTCATCCCTGATGCTTGCAAAGACTGAACTGTAGGTCTGTGGTCCTCTTTCCCTCTCTCAGCACTCCCAGACTTTTTGGTGGCCCTAGAGTTCTGCTACCCACAGGGGCAGCCTTGCAAAAGGTATGTATTGAAGGAACTATTAGTGTCTTTTAGTTTAGCCTTTGAATGGCTTCCCCAATGAGAACTTCTGTCTCTTGAGCCCCTCTCTAGAGAGGTTTATGCTTTAAATACCTTCCTCAGAGATAATCATTTCCTTTCTACATTTTTTTTACACTGGACCTGTGATATTTTTCTCATCTGTATTGGTAGTTCCAGATAAGAAGACTTCCTCTACTGATCAGCATCTGTCCTGCAACTTTTAACCTTAGAGATTTGCGTAAAACACTAGGAGGCTGAGTGACTTGCCCAGGACCACCGTACCAGTGTGTATCTGAGATGAGACTTCAACACAGGTCTCCTTGACTATGAAGCCAGCTCTCTATTCACTATGTCATTCTGCTTTTCTTGATACTAAATGCAAAAGAAAAAAGTTATGGAATCACAGAATGTTAGAGCTAGAAGCAACCTTAGCCATCATCAGTTCCATCCTCATTGTTTTACAGAAGAGGAAACTGAGGTAAATGATGGCATTTCAACAGGATGACTCAGTCAGTGTTGGTCCCTCTTTTCTATGTGCCTTCCTTTCTCCAGTATACCAGTTTAGGGGATAGTGCCCCCCTCTTTTCTGACCTGCACTGGAGACCCCTGACCAGGGACCTTCTAAAGGATAAGCTCAGGCACGAGCCTTTTTTGCAGTTCCAAAGTCACAACTACCCATGGGGAAGGCAAGACTGGCTATCAGAGGAGATGTGTTTACCTCACACAGTGCAGCATGTCCATCCACAGTCCAACACTCAGAGCAAAGCAGGAGAACTGAGATTTCACATCCTCCCTCCATCATCCATCCCAAGGGTTAACCCTCATTGCTATGAAGTCTCAACAGCTAACATGGAATCTTTCATATTGCCCTATGCCTTCAGTGGGGATGGATCTGAAATTTAGTGGTCAAGCCTTCCAAGAGTTTTCTGATTGAAACTATATGTTATAATAGAAACAGCAGTCATTCATTTAATAAGAATTTGCTAAGGATCTCCTATGTGACAACGGATAGAGTACACAGTTAGCCAGACTCGAGTTCTGATCTTGTCTCAGACTACTAAGAATGTCACCCTGTGGCCCTGGAACAATCATTTATATTCTCCCCACTTGTGTCCTCATCTGTTAAATGGGGATATTAACTACAGCTACCTCACAGAGCTGTTGTGAGGATCAAATGAGATGCCATGGATAAGGTGCTTTTCAAACCTCAGAGCACTATATAAATGCCAGCTGTTATTATTTTTAGACTCTGTGCCAGGCACTGTACTTTAAATACAAAAACAAGAAACGAAACAGAGGCTTGGATTCAGAGCCAGAGGACTTGCATTTAAATGCCAGCTGCCATTCATTGATTAGCTGTGTGATCTTAGAGAGAATTGATTCTTTCTGGGCCTCAGATCTATGTGTGAAATGAGGGGGTTATGGGTGTGTGGGTGTGTGTGTGTGGGTGTTTGGGTGTGTGGGTGGGTGTGTGGTTGTTTGGGTGTGTGGGTGGGTGTGTGGGTGTGTGTGTGGGTGGGTGTGTGGGTGTGTGTGTGGGTGTGTAAGAGAGAGAGAGGGAGGGAGGGAGAGAGAGAGAGAGAAGAAACAGCAGCAGGCAGGCCTAGGAAATAAAGGAAGAAGATATTTATTAAATGTTTCAAATGTGCCAAACATTGTGCTAACTGCTGAGTATACAAAGAGCCAAGTAAGACAGCTCCAGCTCTCAAGGAACTGCCATTCTAAGGGGGCAGACCACAGATAATAGGGAAGGTTTTGACTGCAAGTCATATAGAAAAGTCTCATGGCCCATTGCATTCAATGGCAAAGCAGCCCGGTAGATCCAGAGTCAGGAAAACGGGTTCAGCTCCCAAAGCTGACACACACTAGATAAGTCTCTTAATATCGCAATGCCCCCAGGAAACTTCCTGAGACAGAGGCCCTGAACCTGTGGCTAGATTTGGGGGAGTTCTGTGAACTTGGATGTATCCAAGTATTGGATGTATTGGAACTACTGTATCTTTATTTTTATTCACTTTTGGTTTGTTTGTCAATCCTGTGTATTTTATGCATTTAAAACATGATTTTGAAGAGTCCATAGACTATATATTTCCAAAAGGTTGCAGTATACAAAAATAGTTAAGAAATCCTGCTTTAAGACAGTAAGTTGCAGCATAGGTACCAGTCTGCCTTGGTGGAGGAAACCAATAAGGCAGGTAGGGAGCTTGGTGGATAAAGTGCTGGGCCTGAAGTCAGGACAGACTTGAATTCAAATCCAGCCTCACTAGGTTGGGTTATGCAGTCATAGAGTTCAAACGGAAAGGGACCTTCAAAGTCATCTAATCCAACACTCAGAAATGAGGAAACTGAAACCTAAGAAGGTGAGATGGCTTCCTCAAGGTCATAGAGATTGTTAACAGTGCTGTGATTCAGATCTAAATTCTTGACTTCAGGTCCTCTGTACTCCCCACTGAATGAAGATGGTGCCTTGAGATATACCAAGGACTTTCCTCAGAACTACCTGGTAAGGTGGAGAGTTCAAATAGTGTTATCCCCATTTTTCAGAAGAGGAAACTTTAACCAAAGCCACATAACTACTAATGGTTAGAGTTGAGATATGGGACTGGACCTCAGGGTTCCCAACTCTCTCCACTGCTCTGTGTTACCCGAGGGTATGGGCTTTGAAAATAAGAAGGAGATCTTATAAGACCTCAGCTGTTCTGGCAAGAGTAGCTAAAAATGTTTCAGGTGCCTCTGAGCTTAGAACCCATGTACTGAAAAATGGGGGCATGGTGGAGTAAATAGCAGGGAGTGCCATGGAGGGGAGGGCCCTAGGAAAAGATCTTAATTGTCAACTCAGGAATATACAACACATCATAATGTTAGCCATATGGAGCCAAGTGCCCCATCCCACTGCTGTACAGCAGAGGGTGACATCTTTTACCTGGGGAACCTGCCAAACAACTCTGGCTGCCTGAGTAGGGTGGAAAGTGGAGAAAAGGAACATGCCAGTCCCAGGGGAAGGAACTTATTTCTATGTGCCCAAAAGGGTGTGACAAGTGCATAGCCAAATATATGCTCCTCTAATCCCACCCAACCCTGCCCTGAGCACAGGCTTCCTGTGGGGTTAAATGGAGTCAGTCGGTCAACCAATAAGTATTAAGTCAAGTCAACAGGCATTGATTCAGTGCCTACTGTGTACCAGGCTCAGGATACAAAGCAAGGGGGGAATATCCCTGCCCTTAGGAGCTCACAGTCTAATTGGAGGATGGGAGAAGGAGGAGACAAAACATGCAAGCAACCATTTACAAACAAGATATACACAGGATAAAATGGAGATTATTTTAGAGGGAAGGCATTAAGGGGGACCAGGAAAGGCTTCATGCAGAAGATAGTATTTTAACTGGATTCTTAAAGAAGTCAGGAGATGGAGATGAGGAAGAAAAGCATTCCAGTCATGGAAGACAGGCACTGAAAATTTCCAGAGTCCAGACATGAGCATTTTGTGCAAGGAACAGCAGGGAGGCCAGTGTCATTGGATCAGAGTATGTAGTGAAGAGTGAGGTGTAAGAATCTGGGAAGGTGGCAAGGGAAGGGGGTGGGGGCAAGTATAAAGGGCTTTGAATGCCAACCAGAGGATTTTATATTTGATCCTGGAGGTGAGAAGGAGCCACCAGAGTTTGTTGAGTAGGGGGATGACTTGGTCAGACCAGCGCTTTAGGAAGATGACTTTGATAACCCAGTAGGTGACAGCCTGGAGTGAAGAGGGACTGAAGACTCCGGATACTAGCCCAAAGGCTAATACAAAAGTCACTGGGAATCTTAACCAACCACTATTTAAAAGGCTCTGTGCTAAGCACCAGAGATACCAGTACAATGATGGATGGCTTAGCCCAAGGAACCCTACATTCCAACCTCGGCCTTGATGGAAGAGATATCACCAAACTTAGAGAACCCATTGGGCAAGAAGGAACAACACCTGTAGTACCAGGTGCCTGGACAAAGGAGTCCCTTACTATGACTCCCTCTCATCATCCTTTCCCCAAACCAGAACAATACAGATTCTCTCCCAAGCTCACAGTCATTGCCCTCTGGGGATTTCCTCCTCCCCTTCTATTCTTCCAATAATCCAAGAAGAAGGGGCAAGAGATACCAAATGAGGGAACTAAAAAAGCTCTATTCAGACTTTGGAGAAATTTTGATTCCCTGGGAACTGCTATAGAAACTAGCTATTCTACCTAAGTCATCTTGAGGTTAAGGTCCCTCACAGCTCCTTCTTAATTACAGCTTTTACCAAAGGGGGCTGAACACATTCAATTTCAAGTCAACCCAGTAAGTGTTTATTAAGTACCTATTATGTGCTGGGCATGGGGGATACTGAGACAAAATCCCTGACATCAAGGAGCTCACATCCTCCTGAGATAATATAATGTGTCCAGGTGGAGAAATATAAGATAATTTCAAGAAATAGAGAGCAGAACAACAGAAGGGCCTCATGTGGGACGTATCTGGACCGAAGCTTAAAGGAAGTGAGGGATTCTAAAGGGTAAAAAAAAAAGGAGGGAATACATCCTAGTCAGGGAAAATCATCTAGAGGAAAGAGCAGAGCTAGATGGACAACAATGAGACCAGTTTGGCTGGAAGGGTAGTAATATGAAATGAACCTAGAAAGATAGGCTGGAACCAGACCGTGGAGGGTATAAATGACCAACAGAAGAATTTGTGTTTTATCCTGGAGGCGATAGAGAAAACTTGAGGATTCTAGAGCAGGAGAGGGACACAGTCCAAATCCATGCTTTAGGAATACAATTTTGACAACTATGTCATGAATAGACTGGAAAGAGCAGGGAGGGCAATTCAACAGTTCTTAAACTGTTTGATCACAAAACCCCTTTTTATCCTTAAAATTATTAAAGACATCCCCCAAAAAAGAGATTTTATGTGGGTTCTGACTATAAATATTTACCTTTTCAAAATTAAAATATCATAGTATTATTATGAAAATTATTTGGGTCTTCAGAACTCAGTTTGAGAACTGCTGGTGTGGGGGAGAGTTGGAGCAAGCGTAAGCAAGAATGGTGCCCATGTGAGTAAAGAAAAGGGGACATATGTCAGCAGAGATGTGGAGACAGAGTTAACATGACAAGTGCTGAAATGTGTAAAGGGAAGGAGAGAGAAGTTGAGAATGACTGGAAAGAAGATGGTTTGGAGGAGAGGGAAAGGTAATGAATTCCATTTGGGGCATGTTGAGTTTAAGATGCCAATGGATAGCAGATAGTTGGTGATGTGAGACTGGAGTTCAGAAGAGAGATTTGGTCAGAATATATAGATCTCGGAACCATCTATCAAGAGATGATTGAACCCATAGGAACTGATAAGATCAGTAGTAAGCATTTCCCAAGGATCAGGTGCTGTGCTAAGCTCTGGGAATTCAGAGACAAAACCAAAGACCTTACAATCTCATTTCTCTGAGAGAAAGAGGAAAGGTAGAAAAGAGAAGAGGGCTTTGGATCACACCAAGATTTAGGATGTGATATGGAGGTTGCTGGATGAACTGTCCAGTAAAGGAGACTTAGAAGGAAGAGTCAGACAAGTAGAAGAAGAACCAGGAGACAAGAGTGTCTGGGAAGCCAAGAGAATTTGTCTGGGGGAAAAGTGGGATGAGTGGTCAACCAGGAAATTAAGAAGGATGAGGACTGAGAGATTTAGCTGTCAAGAAATCATCAGTCAAGAAATACATGAGTCTTCTCTTGATTACAACTTTTACCAAAGGAGACTGAGTAGACTGAATTTCAAGTCAATTCAATAAATATTTATTAAGTACCTCCTATGTGCTAGACAGGACAGCTAGGTGGCACATTGCATAGAGTACTAAGCCTGGAGTCAGGAAAACTTATCTTCCCTGAGTTCAAATCTGGCCTCAGACACTTCCTAGCTGTGTGACTCTGGGCAAGTCACTTAACCCTGTTTGCCTCAGCTTCCTTATCTATCAAATAAGCTGGAGAAGGAAATAGACCACTTTGGTATTCCTGCCAAGAAAATCCAAAACAGGGTTACAAGGAACCAGACACACCTGTAAAGGACTGGGCAATAATGTGCTAGGCACTGGGGATACCAAGACAAAATCTCTGATATCAAGGAGCTTACACTCTGCTGAGAGGATATGACATGTATCCAGGTCGAAAAATATGAAATAATTTTGAGAGGGAGGGCATTCAGAAATATTAGAGGGGGAGAGGAAAGGCCTCATGTAGGAAGAGAGGACTTTTGGCAGGATCAGAAGTCACATCTCTGGAAACTGAAAAGGAACTGAGAAAATGGGGGCTTTCTTTAGGAATTTGACTCCTAAGAGGAAGAAAGCTATAGAATAATAGTATGAATGGAAGGCAGTATCTTTTCAGGATGGGCAGAGTCTGGAGCATGCTTGTAGGAAGGCTGAGAGATTGAAGATGAGAAGGAGAAGATGACTGAGGGGAAGCAGGAGATTAATTCCAGGAAAGATGGGAAGGAATGAGATCAAGTCTCAAAGAGAAGGGTGGCCTAATAGAATTTCAGTTCCTTGAAGTTAGATACTGTTTTGTTTTTGACATAGTGGCCTAATAGGGTCTGGTACATAGTAAATGCCCAATAAATGTTTGTTGATTGATTAATTGGCTTGGATAAGACTGTCAGAGTGTAAAGCAAAGGGGAGGAGATTAGGGGATAATGTGGACTGGGTGTAGAAAAAGGGAAAAGAGAAAACTCATCATGAATATCCTCTATTTCCTAAGTAAAATAGCAGAAGTCCTTGCAAAGAGGTAAGGGGCAAGAGGTGGTATAGGAGACTGGGGGGGGGGGGGGGACAGGGAGAGTGCAGAGAGGAGAACAGAAGGTTTAGAATCGTGGTACTGGACTGACACAGAGTAAAGTAAATAGAACCAAGAGATCACTGTACACAGTAACAGTAATATTGTATGATGAACAACTGTGAATGACTTAGCTCTTCTCAGCAGTACAGTGGTCCAAGACAATCCTAAAGGACTCATGATGAAAAATGCTATCTGTCTCCAGTGAAAGAACTGATGGCATTTGAATACAGACTGTAGTACACTATTTTTCAGTTTTTTTCTTCCTTTCTTTTTCTTCTTTCCTTTCTTTCTTGTTTGAGTTTTCTTCCAGAGAATGGCTAATATGGAAATGTTTTACCTGATTGTACATGTATAACCTATATTAGATTGCTTACCATCTCAGGGAGAAGGGAGGAGAGAGATAGAATTTGGAATTCAAAATTTAAAAAAACCAAAAATGTTAAAAATTGTTTTTAACATCTAACTGGGGCAAAATAAAATATTATTTAAAAAAAAAAATAGTCAATACTGCACCACCTGGATAGTTGTCAGGGATTCATGCTACTGCTAGTTATTTTCTAGGCCTCTGAAAACATGCCTTCAGCGTTTATAATGTGAAATAGATAGGAACTGTTTATGACCCATATACGTCACTTAGTCTCTCAGTATCCTGGGCAACTTTTAAGATTCTAAGTTACTCTCATTGTTGATCTGCTTTGGTACAGGGAGCTTTGTCCCTTGTATCAGTGAAATCACAAGTCCAAACAAGCTGTAAGCACAGTTTACTCTGAAGACCACCACCAAGGCTTTAGTGTCCTCTAGGGTTCCCTCCTCCTGGTGGTTAGTGCCCAATCAATCTTCAGATATCTGAGTCCTTAGACTAAGCACCTTCTTTTCAGTAGCATAAGCGTGCCCCAAAGACCGTGATTTCTGATGACATCTTCTGATGAATGTTTGCTGGATTTATTGCAACAGGATGACTTTCAGATTACATGCTCTAAGAATTTCATTGTGAAGAATTTGTGCATCTTTTAGTGGTAACTAGGTGGCACCGTGGCTAGAGTGCAGGGCCATCATCTCTCAAGTAATACCAGTAAAAAGCAGCACCTGAACCTAGGTCTTCTTGACTCCACAGCTGGCCCTCATTCCACCATGCCATGCTGCCTTTACATAGTTTAGGTATATTTCAGAAAACGAATCAGTAATGCCGATGTTAGATCAAATTAGGAATATATTTAAAGTATATTTCAGTGGGTCATCACACAGAGATATTCATTCTCCTAGCGAAGAAACTGGAGTGGTTTGCCATTTCCTTCTCCAAATTACAAGAGAGAGCTCAAGATAAATGACAGCTGAGAAGCATGGAATGGTGAATGAGATTAGAAGGTCTTTTCTTCTTTTAATGATTTAATGATCCTCTGATCTGAAGATGTCATCTTATCTCCAATGGGGAAGAGCATTGGTAGCAAAGTCAGGGGAAACCCTGATGGCCTTTATCATCATTTTACTCTTCCCTCTCAGAATGTTATAAAACTGACAGTCCTAACAGCTGTGGACATTAAGCCAGGATGGGAGACTGGAGAACTGAATTGGTTTTTCCTCTCTGCATGATATGTGTGTTCCTCCTTCATTGCTGAAGGAGACCATGCCATCAGAGAAATAATGACATGACTTGCACTTGACTTGGTTTTGGGGGAGGGAGGGCTGTGCAGGTCACCAGCCTCACTTCTCCTCCAGAGCCATCTGAATCCAGTGACCAGATACTCATCAGGATGACTGGAGATGACTCAAGATGAGGCAGTTGGGATTAAGTGACTTGCCCAAGGTCACACAGCTAGTGAGTGTCAAGTGTCTGAGGTGAGATTTGAACTCAAGTCTTCCTGACTCCTGCACTGATGCTCTATCCACTGTACCACTTAGCTGCTACCATATGACATAGCTCAAATGGGAAGAAGCAACTACAAGACAGAATCCTACCTGACCTTTTCTTTCACCTGATCTTGATAAGAGTTGGGGAGGAGGGTCAGGGATTAGGAAAGGTGGGAGAAGCCAATCATCTTTAGCTGAGAATCACTTGTTTCTTCTCAAACACTGGAAATTCCTTCCTGAGAAGATAGTGAGTAATATGTGTAATAGGGGTGTGTGTTTGTTTGTGTGTGATTCCCATTCTCCCTGGCTTGTGACATTGTCCCTGCACACCTTGTTACTGATTAACTGGTAGGTCAAACCTCCTGGCAGAGCTACACCTGTCCTTTACTGGAATCAGGGGGAATGGAGGTAGAATCTTGAGAGTAGTGTGAATTCGGATGGAGCCATCTGGGATTATTTCCCTGAGCTGGGGGAGAAGTCCTCTGTGGAGACCATCCTATTCTGGCTGATGTTTTAAGTCCCTCAATCTTTATTTGAATGTCTTGGCATGACATCAATTAAATTCCACAAATAATGGTCTAGTGCCAAATATTTGCAGGGCACCATAGCAGGTGAAAAAATGACGCAATTTTTGTCCTCTAACAAGGCAGTGGGGCATGCTTTTCAAGTTCGTGGCATCGTTGACTTAGAGCTAAATAGGACCTTCAAGGTCATTGCGTCCAAACTGCTCATTTTACAGATGAAGAAGCAGGCCTAGAAATGGCTTGCCCAAGGTCACAAAAGTAGCAAGTGGTAGATTGAGGAGTTGAACCCAGGTCATCTCACTCCAAATCTGGCACATTCTGCACTGTCCTATCCTCCCTCAGATTAGGAGAAAGAAGCGTTCATTCCTTCATTCACAAAGCATTTAAGACGTAATTTACAATAGTGATAAAAGACTGGTAGAGATCTGGGTCTAAATTCTGACTTCCATATTTTTTACTAATGTGATCACTACAAATTATTGGATGGCCCCGAGTCTCAGTTTCCTCACCTGTAAAAATGTGGATAGTAATAGTTATGGTTTCAGCTTCACAGGGTTCCTGTATGGAAACTTTTTTGTAAATCCTAGAGTGCTACATAAATGTGAGATATGGTTAGTACCATCAGGTGTAGGAAGCTGTTGTGGGCACTGGGCAAGATAAAATGTTTAGGTAAGACACAGAGACAGGCTTACAAGCTAGACAAAAGGGCAAAGCCAAGTCCAAGGGGGCAGCTGCCCGGTCCAGGGTTTTTACCAACCTTGCCCTTGAATGATCCTCAGAAGTTGTTTCAGTGCTACAGCAGATCCCATATATCTCTCCCATAAAACCTCTGGCTGAATGGAAATATCCCACAAAGATGGGTGAGGCTTCAGAAAATATGGTGAATTGGCAGAAGTAACTTCGCAAGACTCATCTCTCTCCCTGGGTTACCAGACAGGTTGAGTGGGAGTAAAAATCCATTTTCATGGGAGGAAGAGTGTAAAGGGGGCAGGAGAAGGGTATCCCAAATGCAGACTGAATGGACTTCAGCAATCTGAGATCACACACAGCCCCCTCCAGGTTAGGAAGACCCTCTCTCCTTCTTGAAATTACTTTGTACAGAGTAGAATATAAGTTTCTTGAAGGCAATGACTGTTTTCCTTTTAGTCTCTGTATCCCCAAGTGCGAAGCACAGGACTTTGAGCATAGCCTACTCTGACCATTTTGGAGGGAAGCAAATATGCATGTATATAATGCCTACTATGGGCCACGCACTGTGCTAAGCATTTGGGTTTTTTTACAAATATAATTTCATTTGATCCTCACAACAACCCTGGGAGGAAGATGTTATTATCACCCCTTTACAGTGGAGGAAGCTGAGGCAGACAAAAATTAAATGACTTGCCAGCTAGTACCTGTCTGAGACTAGATTTGAATTTGGATCTTCCAGAATCCAGGGCCAACTCTCTATTCACCGCACCACCAGCTGCAGCTGTTTGTTGAATGGAATTGATAAGGGCTGGAAGGGGGTGTGAGAACCCCACAAAGACCAGGGTACCAGGGGCAGGTCGCCTGGAGAAGAATCCAGGGACTCAAACATTGTTGAGGTCAAGGTAAAGATTTATTACACTTTTCAGCAGGCAAGAGTTCTCAGGGAACCTGCAACCTTGGAGGGGTACAGGGAAAGTTTATATAGGATATTGCACAGTAAAGCATGTGCCAAATACATTAACTAGGTGTTTTGAGGTGGGATTAGGGAGTGGTTAAGGAGTGGTCAATTCTTAAAGGAACATGCACTTTTGCTATCTACTGCGAAGGTATTTTAGTTCATCGGGAAATAGCACAAGGAGGGGGGGCTACCTGGAGGTATGGTTTTTGGCCTGAAATGTCACTAAGTCAACTAGCGGTCAGGGCTGGCTCAGAAATACCAGGGTGCTCTCATTGATGTCTTGTTAGACAAGATAAATGTAGGGGAGTATACGTATGTCTAGGTCTAGGATACGTATGATTGGTCAGTGAGTAGTAAATGTCATTATGATCCAGCGCACAGCCAGTTCAATCAGTACGTAGTTGGTTCAGACTAATGAGGTCCATAAATGCAGCTGACTACTATAGCAGGAAAGGAGATAACAGTTGTTGCTAGGGCAGGCTGTGTCCTTGGACTGGGGAGAAACTGCCTGGGATGGTGTTTTGAGGCTAGGGAGAAATGTGGTTTTTAAAGAGAAATGTGATTTTAGAATTGGGGCCGAAGCACATGTACCCAAGCACCCCATCAAAATGAAATCCACAGGATAATAACAATAATAGTAATCTATGTTCTACTTTGAGGTTTGCAAAACACTCTCTCCATATATCATCTTCTTTGATGTCCACAACTCTACTGTTATTGCTGTCATGTCCAAGCTGGAGTAAGGTAGGAATGTGGGGGAGCATCCTTTTCCTATCATGCTCAAACCTCCATGATCACTTACCCCAGCCACTTTTGGGAGGGCTTGAAAAACCAGATTATATAGATGAGGAAACTGTGTTCTAGAGAGATTAAGTGGTCACTCTAGGACTTTGGACTCCTCAATTCTCTGCCAACGTTTGGTGTGAGCTTAAGTACATTAGGGTTTTCTCCACCAAAAATTGACCAAAAGAGCTCATGTCACAGCTGTGAGGATCTTGGAGTCATTACTCGGGACTGGGTTCTTGTTTCAGGGGAATATCTCCCTGGCTCCTCTCTTTTAAAATAAAGAACGTAAATGAGACAGAGTAGTGCAATTTAAAATGGACACCATTTAACTAACAGCGGCTCATTCAACAAAGGTAAAGCCTGTGACCAGGCGGGGAGGAGGAAAATCTGACTTCTCCTTTACTTGCACACACCTAGAGATTCTGGTTCTGTTACCCTATAGTTAGAGAAGGTGAGAGTCTCTGGCATAGAGTAGACTCCCCACCCTTTGCTCTTTGCTCTGGATTCTCCTGAGAGCACAGTGAGAGTGAAGGGAGGGAAAGTGGTGGAGGATGTAACAGAGGAAGATATCTACCCAGTGAGGTGGCATCCAAAGGTTCTTGGGTGAGATTTTCTAGAAAAAGTGATTACAAAAAGAATGTCTCAGGGCAGAGGTCAGAATTCTGAAACCTCCCTTGACTCCCACACCAGAGCATTATCCATTGACTTAACATATTCAGGTTTGATCAGCAAGTATCTTGCTTTGCTCATCCACTGGAGCAGATTCAGGAAAGTACCAGGGAGAAAGAAAAGGCTTTGTTTATGCAAAAATCTCAAGATAGAGAAGCCTTAGTTCCTACTGCCCTTCCTCCTCCCCCATGCCCTTTCTCATGAGCAATATTTGCTTTTGGTTTTTTTTCTTCCCCTTTCATAGTTGTAACTTAAGGCTCTTTCTTCTCCTTACCTGTGCTTGAATAATAATAATATGGATAGTTACAATGATTATTATTGTTTACGGTGCAAATTATAATGATAAATAAGTAACTGACATTTACTTAGCAACTTTTAATTTTCAAAATACTTCCCATCTCCTCTTACTGGACCGTCACAACTGTCCTGTGAGGTAGGTAGTACAATCATGAGGACACCGAGGCTGGGAGAGGTCATTACTGGTATAAGGTCACACAGCTCCTGGGTAGAAGTGCTGCTACTTGCAAACAGATCTTTTGGCTCCAGATCCAGGGCTCTTTCTACTCCCAAGGCTCCTAAAGTAACAATTCAGATTTGGGAAGTAGGGAGAGTAGGGGGTGATGCACCTGTCCTGTTCCATCCTGAGAAGACTGTCTATTTCCCTAAATTTTGTCTGGTTCCTTCTTGGTCCTCACCTGACACAAGTCATCCCTCCCCATTACCCTGAAATGAGTCCAACTGCTTGGGATGTCTTATCTGCCCTCCTGCTTACTTACACCCCCTTCCAGGCTTCTAACATGCCTGTGTGCCCCTGATTCTAAGATGAGGAAATAAGAGGGGTTTTGTGGGGGTTTTTTTAAAGCTGTACTGAGAGAAAGAAGAGGATAAAAGGGGATAACCTCACTCTTTAAAGTGTTCATTTAGGATAACTCAAATTTTATATTGCTTCTGTTTTGTCTGCCAAGGAAAATGGCATTTGCACCAGAAATGACAACAAACATGGCTCATAGGGATGGAGCTGATACCTGAGATAAATAGTAAGAGATTCCTTAGTTGCTTGAGGTGACTTGGAGTCCTGTGACCCAGCTCTCCTAAATTGAAACTGAGAGTATTGGCAGATGTGATTGCTCAGCCACCATCAGTCACATTTGAGAGACCATGAAAAATGGAAGAGGTGCCACAGGACTGGAGCAGGAAAGATGCCCTGATTTTCAAAGTAGGGAAGAGAATAGTCTGCAAACTGTAGGCCAGTGAGCTTGGCTTCAATTCCAGGGAAAATTGGAGAAGTCATCTTTAAAAGAGACGGTTAATGAACATTTTGAAAGGGAAGTCATGAGTACAAAGAGCCAGCAGAGCACGGCTTTATCAAGAACGGGTCCTCCCACACTTATTTCCCTTTTTGTAACTATAGTTTGTCTATATTTTAACCAAGCATTTAGTAAAGCGTTTCATAGTATTCTTGTGAACAAGAGATATGGATGATATGATCATAAAATTAGATTGATTCAGAGCTAGTGGAATGGCTAGACTCAAAGAGAAATTATTAATATTTCAATGTCAGTGCAGTTGAAGGTCTCCAGAAGAGGACCTCAGGAATCTGTGCTAGCTTTTGTCAGTGACTTAGATAATAATCGTAGCTAACATTTACATAACACTTAATATGTTCCAGACACTTTGCTAAATACTTTAAAATTATTATCTCACTTGATCCTCACAGCAATTCTGAGATTCCCATTTTACAGATGAGGAAACGGATGCAAACAGGTTAAGTGACTTTGCCTAAGGTTACACAGTCAGTAAGTTGTCTGAGACCAGCTTTGAACTCAGGTCTTTCCAGACTCTGGGCCCACGGTTCACTGCGTCACCTACAGATGTGCTCATCAAATTCGAAAATGATAAATACTGGGAAATAAAAGCTAATCGTTTGCATGATAGGATCCCAAAAGATCTTGATGGATTTCCTCAAGGCCACAGGTTCCCAACCCCTGAGCTACAGCTTTGGACTGAAACTGATAAGATGAAATTCAGTAGGGGTGTAAAATCTAATAGCTTAGGTTCAAAAAGTCAGCTTCATTGTTACTAGATAGGGAACCATGGTTAGACTGTGGGCTGCATGAAAAAGATTTGGGGTTTTTAGTGACCAAAAACTCGATTTGAATTTACAGTGTAACACGGGCAGCCAAACGAGCTAATGTGATCTTGGACTACATTAGGGGAGACAAGTCTTCCAGGAGTACGGAGAAGACAATCCCTCTGTACTCCACCCTAGTCAGACCAAACCTAGAGTGTTGTGTTCAGTTCTGGATGCCACAATTTAGAGAAGGCACTGATAAGCTGGGGAAGATCTAGCAGAGGGCCACCATGATAGCGAAGGTCTTTGAATCTATACCATTTGATGACTAATTGAAGGAACTAGGGATGCTTGGCTTAGAGAAGACGAGACTGGGCAGGAAGTAGGGAGAAGTTGGGGGGGACTGGGGGGAACCTGACAGGTGTGTTCAAGTATTTGAAGAGCTGCATTATGGGAGAGGGCATGGATTTGATAGAGGAGCAACAATGAGTCAAATTTAGGCTTGATGTCAGGAAAAAAGCATCCTATCAGTTAGTTGTCCAAAAGTAGAATGGGTTATCTTGGTAAGGAGTGGGCTCTCCTCCATGGGATGTCTTCAGATACCAGTGATGTATGTCACAGAAAGAACTGAATTTGGAGTCTGCTGACCTGGGCTTGAGTCTTGGGCATCAGTGGAATGATCACTTCTGGAGTGATATGTTGTAGTGGGCATTCCTTATTGAATAGGGTTGGTCTGGGTAGCCACTGAGGCCCGTTCCAGTTGAAAAAAATTGGTGATTTTGGTGTGATATTTGTGATTTTCCAGTCACCTTAAGGAGAGTCCACTCCTTGATAAAATTACAAACAAAATAGGAGAAGTATTGGACAAGTAGTCAAGAAACATGGGTTCTGGTCCCACTTCTAATACTTACTATGTGACTTGGGATTGTCATTTCCCTTCTCTAGGCCTTAGTTTCCCAGTTTTTGAAACAAAAAGGTAGATGAGATGGCCTCTACAGTCCCCTGGTAGCTCTGATGTTTCATAGTTTTAAGTTTATTTTTGGGTACCCTTCAGAGCCCTCACTTTTTATGAACCCTACTCTTTCTCCTTTTACTTGCCTTGTGCTTTGAACCAGCTATCACACATGGAAGTAATCTGATAAATGAATATATGATAATATATAATTAATAAAGGCCTAAAGTGTGAGTCACCTTCTGTAATTAGACCTTTACAGAATCACAGGACAAGAAAGTACCTTAAGAGGTCACTCAGTCTGAAGTTTTCCAGCTAGCTTGGCACTAAAGTACATCACAGAGTAATCTTTGGCAAGTCATGATATTTTGGTTTTCCTCATTTTTCCTCCTTGCTCGTTTTTATGCATAAGAGCAGAGTTGCTTTTGGCCACAGTGGTGTGTATAAATAATCTGTTTGCTAGTCAGGGCCTGTAGATTGACATCATGGACCTGGGCAGTTTGCTGTAGTGGAAGGAACACTGGATTTGGAATCAGAGGTCCTGGGTTTAAATGTCAGCTCCGATAATCATCACTTGTGTGACTTCGTGATCCCTTCCCAAGGGCTTACCTCACATCACAGAAAGATTCATGTCATTTCCTAAAAGGAATCTCAGCTCATGTAGGTCAGGCTTTATTTAACGCAACCAAAACCACAAGGAACTCACACCTGACAATTAAAAAGTCAACACAGTTCTTCCCCTTGGTGCATCTACGTCCACCAGGCACCTTGATAGTTCTTCCAGGTTTAGAGTCACTCTGGGGTTGACATCACAGGGAGGGACTGAATTCCCTTTTAAAGACCAAACCCAGAGGTATGTGAACTTGAGTCACTCGGTCTAGAACAATACCTTATCAGTAGAACTGTGATCATTGGAAGAGAGAAAGTTCACACCTATTCCTGGAGCCACAAGAGGGAAGAGGGGCCTTCCCCCCGGGGCAGGCCTGGGAATAGCTGGTTTTTCAGACCTCTTACAGGAAGAACTCCAGTGAGAGCTTCTCTTCCTGCCTTCTGGTATAGGCCATTCCACTTTGGGGTAGCTTTAGTTGTTGGAAAGTTTTTTCTTCATCAAGCCTCAGTTTGCCTCTTCTATCTATTATCTATTTCTCCCATCTCCATTTTCTTGCGACAGTCCTTCAGGTCCTTGAACATAGCTTGGCATGTCCGCATGGGTTTTCTCTTCTTCAGCCTAAGCGTCCCCAATTCCCTCTAGTAATTTCCATTTTCACTTTTTTCATCTTTACCAATCCAATGGGTGTGAGCTAAAACTTCAGACTTTAAGACAAATGTTAATTAATATTTTTTTTAGTATTCATGATTTGGAGTATTCTTTAAAGGGCTGTTGAGAACTTGATTTTCTCTGTTTAAAAACTACCTGTTCATATCCTTTGACCAGATATCTACTGGGAAATGGCTCTTGTTCTTTTACATTGGACTCAACTCCCTACATATTTAGGATATGAAACCTTCATCAGAGATATTTGTGATCAAGATTTTCTTTCCCCACATAACTGCTTCTCTTCTAATTCTATCTGCAATGATTTTGCTTGTGGAAAAGCATTTAAATTTTATGCATTGTAGATTAGGTAAAGCATTTATGAAGCACTTATTATCTACTTCGTTCACAGTATCTAATAGGATCATCTCTATGCCTTGTTTAGTTAAGAATTCAACCCCTAAAGATATCCATATCCTTTGACCCAGAGATTGTATTGTTTCTTTTATACCTCAAGGAGCTCAAAGCTATGAAGTCCCCATATATACCATATATAAGACATGAGTCTCAGTTTCTGCCAGACTGTTTTCTAGTTGTCCTAAAAGGTTTTTTTGGACAAGGAGCCCATATGCCATTAGTTTGCCAAGAAAACCCCATGGACTTTATTTATAGTCCATGCAGCCGCAAAGAATTGGATATGACTGAACAACTGAACAAGACCTTGTGTTATCGAGCACTGTACTACTATGTTCAGTGACTCCTGTGTCTTCTTTCCCTGGGGCCCCTAGTGACTCAGTAGATGCAGTGCTGGTCCTGGAGTCAGGAAGACCTGAGTTCAAATGTGGTTTCAGACATTTACTGTGTGACCCTGGGCAAGTCACTTAACTCCTACCTCCATCCTCTGGAGAAGGAAATGGCAAGCCACTCCATGATCTTTGCAAAGAATAGTATTGGCAGGCTATGGTCCATGGGGTCGCAAAGTCAGACACAACCAAACAACAACGACGTGTTTACCTAACTTATTGTATTCATTAATTGGAAATTATTTTTTCAGTACCAGATGACTTTGATAATTTCTATTTTATATTTACCTTTTAGATATACTTATTTGTGAATATATTATGTCTTCCAGTAGGATGAAAGTGCCTTGAGCAGCGGCTATTTTATTTTTGTCTTTTTAAGCTCCAGTTCCTAGCATAGTACCTGGAACGTAGTAGGCACTTACTAAATTCTTGTTGATTGATTGGTTGATTAAATATCAGTGGTTTATTTCCTTCTTATCTAGGCTGATTCCCTCAATTTCTTTTCCTTGTCTAATTGCTATAGCCCTTCTAGAGCTATGTTTAATAATAACACTGACAAAAGACGTTCTTGCTTTTTATTAGAAAGCCCTCTAGTATTTTTCTATCACCAGTAATGCTAGCTTTTGGTTTTAGATATAATGGTTTCCATATTAAAGAAAAATCCATTTATTCTTAATTTTCGAAACATAATCTATTTTTATTTTGTCAAAAATTTTCTTAAGATATTTGTATGAGCATGTGATTTTTATTATTTTTGCTATTAATACAGTCCATTATGCTTATAGTTTTCTGAATACTGAGACAATAACACATTCTTGTTTTAATCCAACCTGGTCATAGTGAATAATATTCTAAATACATTTCTACAGCCTCTTAAGATTTTTGATCAATATTCATTAAGGATAGTAAGTGCCATGCAAATCTGAGAAATATGTATATTTCTTGAGGTTCTCATTCATTAATCACCAGAGAGCTGTCATATCTAGCTCTTCTAAAATCAGGTACTTAACTTTTTTCTTGGTTATCTTTTTTGTTAGATTTATCTACATATTAAAGTCAAGAATTATTGTTTCACCGTTTCTCAGTCTACTCTCTGAGTCCATCACCTTCCTATTGGTTTCCTCATGAGTCCTCAGGAATTTTGGTTGGTCACTGTATTAATCAGAGTTCTCAAGTTTTATGTGTGTGTATATGTGCACATACATACGTATGTGTGAATGTATGTGCATATATTTAATATACATACATATACATGTGTGTATAGGACAGCTAGATGGTGCCATAGTGCGTAGAGCACTGGAAGACTCATCTTCCTGAGCTCAAATCTGGCCTCTGACTCTCCCTAGCTGGCTAACCCTGGGCAAGTCACTTAACCCTGTTTGGCTCAGTTTCCTCATCTGTAAAATGAGCTGAAGAAGGAAATATCAAGCACTCTCCAAGAAAACCCCAAATGGGGCCATGAAGACATGGACATAACTGAAAAGTGACTGAATAACAACATACATTGTTTGAATCAGCCAAGATTCACCTTCTCAACCTCCTATCCCAACCCCTTCCCATCCCATTGAGAACATAAGAAGAACAAAAGCCATTACACACATATAGTTAATCAAAACAAATTTCCACATTAGCTATGTCCTAAAAAATGTTCATCTCATTTTGCATTCAAGTCCTTCATTTTAGGTAGCATTTTCCATCATTAGTCCCTTGGAATATTGGTTGGTCATTATGCTGACAAGAGCTCAACATAATAGTATTTTATCAGATTTACATATCATAATTTGTTCATCCATTCCCCAATTTGTGGACACCCCCTTTTGGCACTTCAGAAAGAACTCATAATATATTTATACATCCTTTGAATTTAAGACTAATCTTTTTCTTAATCTCATTTCTGTGTAATTCCTCTTTTTCCCCTTTCCTTCTTATTTCACTGTTGAATGAAATGTATTTTTAACAATTTCTTTTGACTAGTTCAGATGAGAGTGAGGTTCAAGCGTCAGCCACTTCCCTCTTCCCCACATCATGTATGTAGATACCTACTTTTGCTCCTTCATCACGTGAGATAATTTTCCCTAACCTTCCTTTCCCTTTCCTTCCCTCTCTCAAGTGTGTTCTCTTTCTCTTTTTCCCATTGTTGACTTCAGATCATCAAGACCTCATAGAACCACTAACAAGCCTTAATTTGGGCTCCCTCTATGAGCCCTGTGAATGATGGGGATCAGGGGAAACACATATATCATCTCCGCATATTTGCATAGGAGTAATTTGTCCTTGTTTAGTCCTTTATCAGTCACTGAATTCTTATTTTCTGGCTGTATGTTTTTTTTGGAAAGCTCTGGATTTTGACTATGGTGTTTCTGGAGGTTTTCATGTTGGAATTTTCTTCAGGAAAACCAGTGGATTCTTTCTATTTCCACTTTACTTTCTGGTTCTAGAGATCTGGGGAATTTTCTTTTAAGATTTCTTGAAATAGGATGAAATAGCTCTTCCTTCCTTCCTTTTTTTTTTTTTTTTTTGGTGATGACATACAGATAGTCCATCTATTTCTTAATTTTTTTCTCTTCTGTTTTTCAAGTCAGTTGTTTTTGCTTTAAGATACTTGTCATTGTCATTTTTTTAGCCCTTTGACTTAGACTTACTAATATTTCTTGTTGACCCATGCAGTCATTGGGTTCTCTTTGGTCCATTTAAATATTCAAGGAGTTTCTTGCTTGGGCAAGGTTTTGTACCTCTTGTACCAAGCTACTAATTCCTTTCCAATTCTTTCTCTCACAACTCTCATTTCTTTTTCAGTTTTTTTCTCAATCACTCTCACTCCATTTATGAAAACATTTTTAGCTCTTTAAAAAAAAAACAAAAAAAACTCTTGCTTCATCTCTCCCAGGAATTCTAATTGAATTTGTGTCCAGACTGTGTTTCTCTCTGAGGTGAGATTTGTAGATATTTTGGAGTCATTCCCTTCTGTGTTTGTTGCCTTTTGGTTATGGTGAGATTCTTTATTTGTTTTCACATTCTTTCATCCTACTTCCTGACTTTGGACTTGATGTTAGGGCTAGGCTCTGCAGTACTTCTGGAGGTTCAAAGTCTAGGCTCGTCTTTAGCTGCTTGCTAGAGGTATTGAGTGTTGTGAACAGATTGGGGACCTGAAATTTTCAGCATTCCCAAAGTGGTCTAATTCAGGAAAAAGTTTAATTGCTGCTCCGCGGTTTTGAGCTCTGCAAGTTCCTGATCTGGGTTTGGATCTGAGCAGGTGTAGACTGCTGCTGGACTCCACCCCTGTCAGTCAACAGGGAAGTTCTCTTGGCTTAGAGTGGCCAAATTCAGGGTCCCTTTTGGTCTGGAATTATGGCCCTGGTTATTCTTCTGTAGTCTAGGCTAAATATTAGAAGTGAGACTCTGCTTTGTATGTGAGGTCTGAGCCATACCATTGCTGGCTTCTGAACTTCCTCATTTTTCTGTGTACCATGGAGAGTCACCCTATCTTGAATCACCACCACTGTGCACAGGTCCCCTTCTCACCCCACCCTGCATACAACCTGGGATTGGTCATTGTACCTATCTCTATTGCAGTACCCTGCTGTGGGAATCCTGGTATGGGATCTCCTTTAGTCCCAGTTCTCAGCTTTTTCCTAAGTGCTGGGGTGCTCAGCTCATGGTGCTCCAGGTTGAGCTGGTCCCACTGCCCAGAGACCTCCCTATCTATCTCCCTATGCTGAATTGGGCTGGACAAAGGACTCCCCAGGACTTTTTCTAGATTTCCCCATCGGGATTCAGTCTGGTATATTTTTCAGATTTATTAGGAGAAATTCATAGAGAGGAGCTCATTGCCTTGGCTTCCCATCACTCCACCATCTTGGCTTTTGACCTGTGGATTATTTCTAGTTTTTCTTTGCCCTCTGGTTCTAAACATTCCAAGCAATTTTCTTTTGTAGTTTCTTGAAATGCAATATTCAGTGGTTGTTGTTTTGTTTTGCTGTGTTTTTATTTTGGGGTGTCGTTTTTTTGGTTTGGTCATAATTTTCAGAGAATCCAATGATTCTTAAATCATCTCCTTATCTTGTTTTCCAGAGCAATTGTTTCTATTAATAGATACCTTATATATTCTAATTTTCTAGTCTGCGGACTTCTACTATTTCTCCTTGTATTACTAAACTTTTGAATTATTTTTGCACCATCTTATTTTTTTAGGCTGTCCATTGTGTATAATGTTTTCAGCTTTCTTTTCTAAGCTATTATTCTCCTGATAACCATGCCCTCTTATTTTATTCTTTATCTCTTTTTTCAGCTCTTCATTTTTCTACCCACTCTTATAGTCCTTGTGGCCAATCCATTATTTTTCCTTGAGTTCTATTTGGAATTATTTTCTTCTTTTGAGATTTTACCTTCAATAGGAGTGGTTGTTCCTGTGGTGGTGCAGTGGATAGAGCACCAGTGCAGGAGGACCTGAATTCAATTCTCACTAGCTGTGTGACCTTGGGCAAGTCACTTAACCCCAATTGCCTCATCCTGGCTCATCTCCAGTCATCCTGATGAATGTCAGGTCACTGGATTCAGATGGCTCTGGAGGAGAAGTGAGGCTGGTGACCTGCACAGCCCTCCTTCACTCAAAACAGTCAAGTGCAAGTCATGCCATTATTTCTCTGATGGCATGATCTTTGGCAATGAAGGATGAACACACACCTGCCTCTCACCAGTTTGCTGCCATATCCCAGCTAATGCCTTTCCCTATTGTAATCTAGATGTGATTTCCCTTCCACCATACTTCATGGGGTGGCTGGATCCTGACCTTGCTATAACTCTGTTCCCTTGCTTGGAAACTGCCCTGTACCAGACCCTACCTTTTTATACAGTTTAGACCTGGGACCTGGAGCTGGGACCACACCCTGCTCCATTCCTCCATAGAGAAACTTATCAAAATGTTGACTGGCACAGGCCCCAGCTAGGAAGGTACCTTGCCTTGGGTTTCAGCTCTTAGTTTATTCTCCTAGCTTCCACAGATCCTTGACCACAAGATCTAGCTGGACTTGGGCCCAGTTGCCAGGTCTTTTGACACAGTTGGGGGGAGAGAATGGAGCTGTTCACTCTTTGGGTTTATTGAATCCTATTTCATTTGAGCTCATTTTGGGGGTTTTCATTGTTCCTGATGTGGTTTTTGAGGGAGCTGGACTTGACTAGAACTTCTCAATGGGCTCCTTTCCATGTCATAACTATATATAGTCAAGCAAAACAAATTACTGCATTTGTCCTATCCAGAAAAATGTGTCCCAGTCTGCAGTCAGAGTCCTTCGCCTTTGTCAGGAGGTGGCTGCATGTTTTATTCCTTTGGAATCATGGTTGGTCATTATGTGACTGATCAGGATTCATAATTCTTTCAAAGTTGTTTGTCTTTATCCTACTACTTTCATCATCTAGATAGTTCTCCTGGTTCTGGTCACTTCCCTCTGTATCAGTTCATACAAGTCTTCCCAGGTTTCCCTGAAATCACCACCTTCTTCATTTTTTATACACAATGACATTCTGCCATATCTATATACTATAACTTGTTAGCCAATTTATGGGCACCCCTTCAGGTTTCCATTTTTGTCGCCTATAAAAGAGCTATAAGTATTTTTTTTCCCCGCATCCTTAAAGTTTGTTTTCCTTAGGACTAATCCTTTAATCTGCCCTTTCTCTAATTCCCCCTTTTCCCTTCTCTGCTTTAACTCCTGTTGAGGGAGATGTATTTTTGTACCCAACTTTGTGTGTGTCTGTGTGCATGTGCACGTGTGTGTTCTTCCTTCCTTTGACCAGTTCAGAAGAGAGTAAGGTTCAGATGTCAACCACTCTCCCTGACCCCCTCCTCATTGTTTGTACTACTTTCAAACCTTGATTGTGTGAGATAATTTTCTCTGATCTTTCTTTCCCTTCCCCTTCCCTCCCTCCATGTATTCCTTTTCACCTCTCCTTCTAGCCTTCTCTTAAGATCATCAAGACATAACAGAACCATTCCAGATCTTGTTTCCAGTTAGACTCCCTCTATGAACCCCAGTGATGATCAGGTTCAGTGGAGACACAAATATCATCTCCCCATGTTATAATGTAAGCAGTTTATCGTTCATCTGTGTTTGCTTTTTAAGTTTTTCTTAACTCCTATGTTTGAACTTCTGAATTCCAAGCAGCACTGGGCTTTTTGTCAGGAATGCTTGGAAGTCCTCTCTTTCATTAAAGATCCACTTTACCCATGTAGGATTATATTCAGTTTTGCTAGGTAAATTATTCTTGGCTGAAAACCTATATCGTTTGCCTTCTGGAATACTATATTCCTACCCCTTCACTGCCTTACAATGGTGACTAAATCACATGTGATCCTGAGTAACTGTGGCTCCTCAGTCCTTGAATTCTTTCTTCCTGGCTCCTTGCAGTATTTTTTTTTTAACTTGGAAGCTCTGGATTTGGGCTATAATCTTCCTGGGAGTTTTCATTTTGGGGTTTAGGAGGTGACCAATGGATTCTTTCTATTTCCATTTTGCCCTCTGGTTCTAAGAGATCTGGACAGTTTTCTTTTAAGATTTCTTCAAATATGATGTGTAGGCTCTTTTTTTGGTCATGGCTTTAAGTAGTCCATTGATTCTTAAATTTTTCTTCCTCAATCTTTTGTTTTTGCTCTGAGATACTTTTCATTTTCTTCTGTCTTTTTATTCTTTTGACTTTGTGTTAATATTCCTCACTGCCTCATGTAGTCCATTTTAATATTCTCAGGGAGCTTATTGCTTGGCCAAGATTAATTCCTTTTCTAGTTTTTTTCTCTCTCAGCTCCTGTATCCTGATTTTTTCCTCTAATGCTCTTATTTCATTGACAAGAATATTTTTTAACCTTGCTTTATCTCTTCCAGGAATTCTTGTTGAATTTGTGTTTAAGTTGTGTTTCTTTTTGAGGTTTTGCTTGAATATGTTTTGGAGTTAATCCCTCTTCTCAGTTTGTAACTTGAGCATTCCTGTAACCGTAAGGTTTTTTTTATGATGGATTTTTTTTCTCATTCTTCCAGCCTACTTCCTGACCTCAGACTTGATATTAGGGCTGGACTCTGTGCACTTCCAGAGAGAAAGTCTGGTCTGGCCCTGTTGCTCTTTTCTTAGAGTATTGAACATTATGCTACTCCAGGATCTCAGGGACAACTCAGGCTGGGGGCCTGCAAGCTTTCAGTGCTCCTAAAGAGGTCTGTCTGGCCCAGGGCAAAGTCTGATCACTGTCTCTTGGTCTGAACTCTGCATATTCCTGACCTGGGCTAGGGTCTAAGTAGCTGATCAACCCCATCCACCATATGGGAAACTCTACTGGTTCAGAGCATCACAACTGAGGGTTCCCCTTGGGTCTGGGATTCCTGCCCTGGCAACTCTTCTGCAGTAACATATTTTCAGTAGTTTTCTAGAATATGAGTAATAGTAATAGTAGCATTTTTATGGTTTTTGAAGTTTTGCTAAATTCTTTACAAATCTGTCATTTGATTCTCACAACAACCCTGGAAGGTAGTTCCTATTATCATTTCCATTTTATAGTTGAGGAGACTGAGACAGATAGAGATTAAGGGGTTTGCCCAGTATCACACACAGCTAGTAAGTATCTGAGACTGGATCTGAAATCAGGTTTTCCTCACTGCAGGTGCATCACTCTATCCATTGTGCCACCAAGATATGTAAGAAAGAAAAAGCAATGGTTTACTTCCACTTGAAACTGTCTAGCATTAGGGTATCAGGGAAACATGGCTAGTGGGCTTCATGTTATTTGATCTATCCTGCTGCATGCCCTAAGACATTCTGTTTTTTCCTTAGTGCATCCAAATATTTAAATTGTATTAACAGTGGCTAAGAAGAGGCAACTGGTGAATAAAAAGTGGAATTGGACTGTGATGTATATGTATATACACACATACATGCATATATACACATATGCCTGTTATACATATATACATGTGTGCCTGTACATTATACATACTTACATATGCATATACAGTATATTATAGTTATCTATGTGGGTATCTTTGCTCCCTCCTCCCTCCCAACCAAAAGACTCTGAATTCTTTGAGATAAAGGGCCATGGCTAGAATGCCCCTACACAGAATAGCCTCTTAATAAATTCAATTCAACATATGTTTATCAAGGTGTCCTATGGGAATTTGAAGATTAAAAAAAGAACATCCCAGAAAACTTGCTTGACCTCCTCTCCTTTACGTGACCAAATGCCCAGAAAGTCTCATCTGTGTTCCCTGCCTTAAATGCCATTCTCATTACGTGATTTTCAACCCTTGGTGGTCTGGCAACATTCTCATCAGCATTTTACCAAAACCACTCCCTCAAAGTTAACAATCTTGTCATAGCTGCTGAATCCAATGGCTATTTTCTCAGGCCTCATTCTGCTTCCTCTCCTTAAGTTTTTGACAATATTGACCAGATACTGGCTCCTCCTTTGTTTTCCCACTCTTCAAAGCCTAGTTGAATCAGTTGCTACCTCCTCTCCTTTTCTTTTATATCTTGTGAATTCTTGTTTCCAGAATCCATCCCCTCCTCTTCACTCATATCAGGACCACTTTAACTAATCAAGGTTCTGCCTTGGGTCTTCATTTCTTCTCTTTCTACTCTGCCGGCATTAGCTTCCATGGATCCAATCAGCTCTCTCCGTAAGATTTCCAAGTGTACTACCCAACCCTTCTCATGTTGTATCTTCCTAGTAAATTGTCGTTGAGCACTGAGACAGTTTCATTTCTGTCTTAGTCATCCCAGAATCCAGCACAGTACCCTGAACATAGTAGGGATTTTAATAAATGTTTATTGAATCAAATTCATTCGTTTGAATTGAAGTCAACATTTTCAACAAACATTTATTAAGTGGAAGAAAATAAATAAGCCAGCATTTACTAAGCATCTACCAAGTGTCAGGCATATTACCTTATTTTAACCTAACAACAACCCTAGGAGGTAGGAACTTTTATTAGCCCTATTTTATAGTTAAAACTGAGGTGACAAATAGAGGCCAAGTGAATTGTCCAGGATGCCACAACTACTGAGGGTCTGAGGTAGGATTTGAACTCGAGTCTTCCTGGCACAATACCCTGTGTGTGCACTATGGATTCTTCAGTGGAATATTGGTACTTTTTGTAGTGGTCCAGACAACCACCCATCTAGGCCTTGTCATTCTATGACACTTTTGTCTGTACTGCTAAGTGCCTTCCTGTAGACTTCTGGGAATGACTGATGCCACCAAAGCCCTGGGGCTGCCCATCTGTCAGCTCTCCATCTCACCTGAAACTATTCCACTTCCTCTCCTACTTTTGGTCCATCTCTTTAAAAATTGTCTTTAACTAAGCAAGTCTTTCTGTGTAACGTTTAGAAGTCTGGTCACATCAAGCATGGGAGTATCTCTATTAGCCTTTGAGGGCTTAGGATAAAAAGACAAAAAAAAAAACAACCTAGCAACAAATCATGGTTCCTGCCTTCAAGGAGGTCATGCTCTAATCTGGGAATGTGATACATACCAACAAGTAAGACATTGATATCATACTTCCCCCTATCCCCACTGACTGTGGTGTTCCCTAGGACACGTCTCTCTACACTCCCTCATTTGGTGATATCATCAGGCCTCATGGGTCCAGTTTTCATCTCTATGCAAATAAGAGGGAAGGGAAGGGAATAAGTCTTTTTTAAGCACCCTGTGTATGCTGGGTACTTTGCTAAGTGCTTTACAAATGTTACCTCATGCTTACCAGATCAGTGTTTCCGATCATAGCCTCTCTTCTGAGTCTAGTACCACATCCTCATTGCCTAGCAAATTCAAACTGAATTTCATGGCCAGAACAAAACTCATTCCATCTCCTCTCCAACCCTCTCCTTTTTCCAACTTCCCTATTCCTGTAGAGTCCCCCACCATCTTTCTAGTCTGCCAGATGTCCTCCTGAGTTCCTCAGCTTCTCTCGCCCTACAGAGCCAGTCTGATGCTAAATTATGTTTCTTTCTCTCCACTGACACAGCCATTAATTGAGGCCCATCTCCACTCCCTAAGATGATTGCAGTAGTCTCCCTGCCTCAAGTCTCCTTCAATTCCAACCCATTCTCCACATAGTAGACAAAGTAACTTTCCCAACATATAGGTCTGACTGCATCACCCCTCTAGTCAGTCAGTTCTAGTGTGTCTGTATCATTTTTAGAATCAGATTCAAACTCTCATTTGGCATTTGGAACTCTTTCTACCCTGGCCCCAACCTACCTTTCCAGTCTTCATATTTATTACGGCTCTCCTCACACTTGACAGTCCAGTCACACAGGCCTTCTCCGTTCCTTACATTCTGTTCTTCCATTTCCATGCCTTTCGTTGAGTGTCTCCCATCCCTGGAATGTATTCCCTTTTCACCTCAACCTCTTAGAACACTGGGTTTCCATCAGGACTCAACTGAGGTCTGCATAAGCTCTTTCCCAGTCTTCCCCAGCAGCCACAGCCATCCCTCTACCCCCTAAGGTTATCTACTTTGTATGTGAGGAGTATATATCCATATGCATATCATAGAATGTGAGCTCTTCAAGGACAGAGACCATTTCATTTCTTTCTCCAGGAGCCTAGCATAGTGACCAGCACATAGCAGACCCTTAATAAAGGCTTTTTGATTGATTGATTGATTCTAGAAGTTCAAATTCTTCAAGAGAAGCAATCCTTTAGATTGCCTGTAAATTGTTACTCCTTGAAATAATGAGTTTCAGAACCTGAGGACATTGGATGCCTGAAGGGTGTGGAAGAGGAAAGTCTCTATATTTGATTGGTTGAGCACACAATGGGAGGCAAGGAGTAGAAGTCAATTTCATGTTCTTCATAGTTTTTCTAAGGTCTTCTCTCTGTGATTATTAAACATATATATGTGTGTGTGTGTGTGTATGTACATATATAATTACATAGGTGTGTGCAGGTTGTCTCCTTCATTAGACTGTGAGCTCTTTGACAGCAGGGACTGTCTTTTGCCTTTCTTTGTATCCTTAGCCATTAGCACGGAGCCTGGCAAATAGTAGGTACTTAATAAATGCTTATTGACCTGCTTTGCAGAATGTGTCCATGACTGCCTTCCAGATCTTTTGGCCCTCCTCTGTGCCCAGAAGGTCTTGGCTGGTTGGGGCAAGGAGGGGAGGGGGCTTGGGACACCCCGCCCCCCATGTGTTCTCCATCATCCACATCAGATTCTCTTTTTTGGACCCCTAAGTTTGTAACAGGCATGTGGGACTGGTCATGCCTCCTCCTGCCTTGTAGTGGTATAGCTTCTTGGGGCAGCCCATTGGGTATGGTGAGCAGAGGTCTGTAAAGTCACTTCCAACTCACACATCCCCTCCCACACCTATTCCCCTCGTCCCACACCAAGGCCTAGAATCTAACTCTCAGGCCAAGCAGAATTTTTAAATCGTTTCAGTTGAATGATGCCAGTCACCTATGATTCATTAAGTGCCTTCTGTGTGCCTACTGTGTGCTAGGTGCTGGACTAAGTGCTGGATCCCTGGAATAAATCCATGAATCTTTTAGTAAAAGCTTTCTGTTGTCAGGGTAGCCCTAACTAACTCTTGTACTTAATCTGTGGGCTATTGCCCCAGTAACTGTTTCATTAGTGAGGCCCTAGATTATTTATTCATTTATTTGTTCCTTCAAAGACAGGATGGTTTAGTGGAAAGAGCGTTGGTGTTAGAGTCAAAAGACCTGGGTTCAAGTTCTGACTGTGCTACTTATTAATTACATGACTTTGTACAAGTTATTTAATCTTAGAGCCTCAATTTGTTCATCTAATGAAAGTATGTGTGTGTGTGTGTGTGTGTGTGTGTATGAAATTTAGTTAAGCTTTAAGCATAAAGAGAGGCACTGTGCCTATCTCTGAGTCAGGAAGACCTGAATTCAAATCCCACCCCTGGCATGTGCTAGCTATATGATCCTGGATAAGTCTCTTAACCACTCCCAAGTCCCGAGTTATGGAACAGCTGTCCCTTGCCTCTCTTTATATGCCTCCTACACATAGTAGGCTCTTCACAAGTGATTATTAATCAATGATTCTGTGATCTTGGAGAAATTGGGTATGGATCTTTAGAAGGCCTCTGATTGAATTCTCATTCCGGGGGAGGAAGGTTCCAGTGAGATAACCAGGAGACTTGTCATGAAGTTGGCAGATTCCTTTTGGTCAGTCAGTCTACAAGCATGTATTAGACTCTTATTGTGTGTCAGACGTTATGCTAATAATAATATGCTAATAACAGCTAGGGCTATAAAGGGTTAACAGATTTCCGGTTGCCTCCCAGACATACAGTAAAGGGCACTTGGAACTTCTGGGATATTCTGTATATAAAAGGGAAATGCCAGGGATTCACTTTCACTTGTCTTAGAACCATTGGCCCCAATTACTCTGTGCCATGTAGCGCCAGTCACCTGCCAACATTGATGAAGCTATTTTTTTAGGTCTTTGGCATAATAGGGCCAGGGAACTGTGAAGGTGTCCTCTCTGCTGGCTGAGAACCAACCAGGAAATAATGTGAGCTGGGTACCTGGAGCTGCAGCAGCTGCCTCCCAAGCCAGCCTTTGAAACTTTGAAACTCAGACTCCATCAGGATCTCCCCAGGGCCTGTTCTCTTGGGTTCAGGATAGCCACTCCTCAAATTGCTAGTCAGAGGGGTCAGGGCTTGGGCAGCTTCTAGTGTGGTGTAGGACCTGGGCAGATCCTCATTCTAGGCTACTCTAGGAGCTCAAGTAATTACTGCCTCCCTCTGAGATTCCTGAGATTTAAAGTTGAGCAGAACGTTAGAGCATGAGTCTAATCCCCTCATGTTACAAATGAGGAAACTGAGGACATACTCTATTTCTGACATAGCTCTTCTAACTGCAGATTTAGTGTTTTTCCTCCTCTGAGGGGGACAGGGAAATACTAGGTCTTCTCCCCACCCCACCCCCATTGCCCTGGGTGTCCAGGAGACAAAACTACACGGATTCCTCTTCTCCCAGGGTGCCCACTCACCCTGAGATCTTTTCCTCCTGCTCAGTTTTAGAAAACAAAGGAAGCCCTGGAGGGCTGCCTCTGATTTTTTTCTGGGTGAGGCCTGAGGGTGTAGAACTAGCCTGAGGAAATACAATCTAATCTGACCTTCCAGGACTGTGGCTGCTTGTGTGTTCTGTGGGCCCTGTGGTCACATGGCCCAGGCTGTGTCTCTCCCTGAGCCCACGCAGGCAGATTGCCCTGAACCAGGAGCCTAAGGGGACAGGGAGGGGGCGTCTAGTGGGTGTCCCCTTGCATGGAATGGTAGCAATTCCAAAAGGGAATGGTGACATTCCATGGGAAGGGGGTGACCATCAGGAAGCTATGCATTACTTAGAATTATTCCTTTGAGTAGGACTCATGTATCTTTTAGACTTTGTGTTACTGATCTGAGAAGGGAAAATGTGTGTGTAAGCTGCTCCAGGGAGAAACCCTATCAGCTGTTGTTCAAATCCAGGTTTTCTGATTACATTCAAACTGCTCTTTTTTACCATGTCACAATACCTCTTCAAGACTAAGAAGCATCCCTAGAAAACAATGAGATTTGTGCCTGGTGGCCTGGAGAAACACTCTCCCCCCGCCCCCTTCCTATCTCCTATGCTCTCTACCTCTCCCCACCTCCAATCTCCCTACTTCCCCGTTCCCCATTACCTCCCATCCTTCAACCATAAATCCCCCTCTCCATCCTATTTCCCATCCCCTTCTGATTGGGGGGGTGGAGCAGGGATCTGGACCCCTGAACATCCATACTCTGACTGAAAGAAGGCTTGAGTGGTTGATTTCTTTTGAGGCAGACCCACCCTGTACCCTTGTATTTTGGGTTCCTAGCACCCCAAACCACACCACTTCCATCTCTGCCCCTCCACCTTACCTCCACCACCACGCCAGATATTATCTTCCTTTTCCAGGAAAGAGCAAGGGCAATACCTGGAAATGTTTCACAGAATTTTCTAATTGGAAAGGACCTCGATTGATTGTCTACTGAATGAATGATCTAGTCCAATCCATTCCCAAGAGAAATTCCCACTATGACAAATCCAACAGTTGGTCGTCCAGCTTCTTCCAGAAAATCTCCAAGGCAGGGGCCCCCAGCCCTTGTCCAGACAGTCTGTGGAACCTTGGGGCAGTCAGGACTCTTGCCTATTTTTCCTTCTCCACTGACTAGGACGCTGAGTTATTAACCATGTCTCCTTCCTCTTTCCTTCTGCAGATTAGTGTTCCAATGCTGGAACCTATTTGTGGATAAGACTTGGAAAGCAAAATTAGTCAGCCATGTTGTAATCATTCTCAGAATTCTTGGCTACTAGACAGATTTTCCCAGGGATTCAAATCACTGTGTTCTTTTTCCACTTAGAAAAGTTACGCCAAGTTACGCCATTTCACTGGGTGTCAGGTCACTTAACTAGCAGTAATGGGGATGATGATTTTGGTAGTGTTGATGATGACGATGAGGACAGATGAGTCAGTTTCCTGGCATGAATTGGTTGGACCCACCTATTTCATCTCCACAGTATTTCTGGAGCTCAGAGGAAAGCAGATTGCTAGAAGATGCCTCAACTAGCCAATTATCTAGTGATGAAACTCCTTTTTAATTAAAGTGATTGTACTTAAAAAGGAAAATAACCCCATAAACCTCCTCAATCCAAGGAATTTGCTTGTTAATGATATGGGGAGAGGAGGGTGGGAAGGGATTCTATATTTATTTCTAAATTCTCTTATCTTTAATATTCAGATCCAGATTATTGATGCATGTAATATGAGATTTTAGTCTAAACCTCATTTTTCTCAAAGTATTTTCCAGTTTTCTCCGCAGTTCTATACGGCATTATTCCCCCAGGAATATAGGTTCTTAGGTCTTTTGAACACTAGGTTATTAAGTTGAGTTGTTTATAATTCTTATTTGTCTAGTCTCTTCTGCTGATCTATTTTTCTTTTTTTTAAACTACTACCAAATAGTTTTTATGGTTATTGCTCTATTATATAGTTGAGCTCTGCATGTACTACTATTCCTAGGAGTAGAATTCTTAAATAAGGGGTCTAGAGGGGTTGCTAAAAGATAAAGTAGACAATTTTGATTTCATGGAATTGAAAAGTTTTTGCACAAACAAAATCAATGCAGCTAGGATAAAGGGAAGCTGTCAAAGCAGAGGCGGTGAACAGGTCTATCTCCAGATGTAGATCTGTGGGCCCCAATATACCACCTACCAGAGAAAAGAGAGGGAGGAAGGTGAAAGGGGGAGGGAACTGACCCAGTGTCCAACCAGAGTTGCATGTTCCTTTCCTTCTCAAGAAAAGGAAAGCTACATTGAAGGAGCTGGGTGTCCAGGTATATTGGAAACCGAAATCACACTCCTCTTTCCAGTCTCCCACACACACGCCTATCTCCCATCACATCTAAAGACTTTTGATGTTCAAAACACCCAGCCCCAACAACGCTCTTTCTTGGGGGCCCCAACAACGCTCTTTCCTGTGGGCCCACAAATGTGAGCTTGTTAACCAAGCTTTCCTCAGGTGTACTGGGATCTCCAAGCCTAGCCTGAAAAAGCCTGAAAATCAGTAAACAGATACAGTCGAATCACATTTGTGGTGCCTCTTCTTTCATGAGTCCCTGTCCTGACCTGGAACAAGTCTACCCATTTCCCAGAATTTCGTGTTCCCTCACCTCACTTCTCACGGAGATGTGAATAAAGATTGGGGATGACTTAGAGGAGGGATGAGCTCACCACCTGATTTCTGTAAAAGTATTTTCAAATTCTGGGCTACTGGATAAAAGGCTGTCTATTCCTGAGTTCTTTTATGCCAGGCACTCCTGCCTCTTCCTGGTCCACTCACCCACTTAGCACACTGGCTCCTTGCACTGCCTGACTCTATAGGAGATTTGTTTGTTTTTGATGCAGGGAGAAGGTTTTTTGGCTGTTATGCCATTTTGTTCTCCCTTGTCCCTCCCCCCACTTCCCTAAAATAACTCCCTCTCCAGGATCCAGGGAGTTAAGGGGCAATGGAATTTATGTCTGGACTAAGACAGAATTCAAAGGGACCACTTATGGGAGTGATCATTGACTTATCTCTATGCAAAGGGACAAGTCTTAGGCTCTTTGTGGGAACAGAACAGAAATAGGAATTGGGAAATCTGGGTTCTAGTTTGTCCTGATCAATGACATGGCTCTTACTTTATCTGGGCCTCAGTTTCCTCTTCTTTAAAATGGGAGTAATATTTGTCCTACTTGTGTTCAAAATTGTAAATATCAAATGACTCATAGATGCAAAAAGATTCAAACATTCACTAAACATTTTTTAAGTACATATTATATTTGGGAACCAGTACTAGGCACTGGAAATACAAAAATATGATAGACCTTGCTCTCAAAGAGCCCATAGTATAATTGGGGGAAGTGGTTAGAAGACACAGACACAAATACAAGGGAAAGTAAGATAAGTGCAAAGGGAGTTTTCAGCCTAGGCCTAGGGTTCCCATGTATTGGACCAAGGAGAGATCATTTTGGAAGGGAAGGAAAAAAGAGTTGGGAAACATTCATGGAGGAGGTTGGCTCCTAAGCTGGGTCTTGAAGGGAAGGAATTCTAGAGATAGAGATGAGTGGGCATGGGGGGGGTATGGGGAGGTGCGGGGGGATTGTAGGCACCAAAGACAAAAACAGCAGAGGGTCTTCATGGAATAAGTAGTCAATGAATGGTTCCAGAGAGAGTTCTTCTTGGTTCTTGGTCATACTGCATACTCATAGTCTACCTGGGAAGAGTTTAAACCTGTTTTCCTTATGCTTCTACCCTTTCTTCCCCTTACAGAACCCAACCTTTGATGTCTGTGTCCGTCAGCCTCTTTAAAAGTAGAGAAAAGCCCAACCCAGACCAAGACAAAAGAACTTGGGATTGACCTATGCATCCCTAAAAGTGGTCTAGACTTCCTCGGGGTGGTCAGTAGTCAGTGGTCTGAGATACTGGGGTAGAAGGAAGACATGAGGATCACAAGGGACTTTGGACACCTCCTACTTTTTCCAGATAATCATCTGTCTGGGCTGTCCCTCTGCTCGAAGACCCTATCTGCTAATTACTTCTTACAGGATCAAAGAACTAAACCAAAGAGCATGCAGTTCAGTCTCTTCATTTTACAAATGAGGAAATTGGAGCCCAGACTAAGGCTATGGGATCCAGCTCTCGATCTGGAAGAAGCCAGGAGGTCATCCATGCCAATCCCCTCCTTTTACACATGAAGAAACTAGCCTAGGGCAGTGAAATGACCTACATGAGTTCATAGACAATACTCAGAGGGAAAACTGAGGCCCACACCTTCTAATTATAGAGCCAATTATCTTTCTTCTGTATAATCATGGCCAGGATTCAGGAAGTCCTGAGTTCAAATATGATCTCAGACACTAGCTGCGTGACCTTAGGCAAGTCACTTAGTCTCTGTCTCAGTTTCCACGGCTATAAAATGGGGATCACAATAGCAGCCTCTACCTCCCAGGGTTGTTGTAAAGATATGTGTAGAGTGCTTAGCACCAGGCCTGGCACACAGGAGGCACTTGATAAATGCTTTTTCTGTTCCTCTTCCCTTCTATATTAGCCCTTTTTCTGAGACCCAGAAAGTTCCTTCACCTCCCTCTGAGCCTCAGTTTCTCCATCTGTAAATCAAGGGAATTATACTACATGATCACAAAGGTACCTGCCAGCTCTAAATTTTTGTCCAATATGTAATTATTAGTCTTCATCTTTCTTTACATCTCTGCAGTTTTGGATATACTGACCACCCCCTGTGCCTGCATATTCTCTCTTCCCTGAATCACTTAGTCAAGACAAATAAGTACTTACTATGTGCCCCTGCACTCACTTACTATGTGCCCTGGCATCCTGCATGAGAGCCCTGATGGTACAAAGAAAAGCAAACCCAGTCCTCACTCTTAAGGCCCTCACCTTGTAATGGAGAAGACACCATTCAAGAAACTATGTACGTACAAGATAGACTGTAAATATATTCACCAGTCTCTCCTGGTTGTCCTCAGACTCCTTTGTGGGACCAGTGATGTCCCACCCCTCATGCATGAGTGTGTCTCTTTGCCTTGGACTGAGCTAACTCTCTCTCTCTCTCTTTTTTTCTGTCTCTCTCTTTTTCTCTCTCTCTCTCCCTCTCCCTCCTTCCCTCTTTTTCCTCCCTCCCCTGTCTCTTATGTCTCTCTGTCCTTGTCTCTCTCTCTTTGTGTCTCTGTCCTTGTCTGTCTGTCTCCCTCCTTCCCCCCCACCCCCACTTGAGATACTGATTTGGAAACTGCTGGGGAAGACATAACTCCTGCCCACATGGCTGCCTGACTTGGGGCCTGGCAAGGCTCCCCAGGGAAAGAGTCCCCCAACCTGTCTTCATATGACCTCTCAGGAGCAGGAGATTCCTGCTCTCCTTGTCTGAAACAAAGAAATAAGAGCATTTCTTTTGTGAGGAGGAGAAGCTTTGGAGGGGCACTGCCTTGACAGCAGGAGCCACAATGGAAGGAAATTGGGCTGGGAGAGGTGGGATCTAGGACTAGGCTGAAAGGAACCTTGGAAGCCATCTAGTCCATTACAGATGAGGAAGGCAAAGCCAGGAAAGACAGAGCTGAACTGTCCTCTCTAATGAGGAAAGATGAGGCCTCTGTCCCTGCTTTGCCCCTTGCCCAGTCTCTCTTGATCTCTCCAGCAGTCTTCCTGGGCAGAGCCATTATGCTACTGAGGTTCATTAGGCTCTTAGTCACCTAGGCCCAGGGTTGTATTCGAGCCAACTTAAACCGAGAGCTAATTGTTTGGTTCTCAGAATAAGCAGTTACACCTCAGAAGCCTAAAAATGCTGTATGTCAGGGATTGGTTTATTGTTTTGTTGATTGTCTAGACTCATAAAAGTGATGGAGAAAATTTTAATAAGGCAGATTAAATCTAAAGTGCATTTGATGAGTACATTTACCCCACCCAGCCAGTTGTTAAATATTTGCCAACATCCCCCTGCTAGGTTCCTAACCATGAGTCATGGATTTAGAGGTGGAAAGAACTGATTTATGTGTCGTTTGTCTTGTACTTCAGGTACATATAAAGATAATCTCAGAGTCAGGTTCAGAAAGGATGCTTGAGTGTTCATGGAGTTTCATGGAACCTTATCACCTGGCCTAAACTCTGGAGTCTCACTGAAGGAGAGGCAGCCTGAGACATCCCAATACTGGGGAGGCTGAGTCTTTCCAGTGTAGGTAAAAATGTTAATTCTCCCTATCACAAGAATTTACCAACAGGATGTTCATTATTGTGTCCTTCAAAAATATAGTAATAAAGAATTATGAAATTTCATGATATTTATAACCTGGGTCATGACAAGAGTGTAGTGCCTGAGGCAGTAAACTAAAAATCACTCTTCCTATGTGGCTCACCTTGTATTCCCCCACCCTTGCAGAGTAAAGGTGAAAAATGACCCTCATATATCCAATTTAGGCTAGAGTGAGGGAGTGAGGATGCTCTCTGCCTCGTGTTCCTTTGAGCCAAGAGAATCTTTTCCCTCTTTCTTGCTCTAGTACTGTTACTGACACCTGAAGACATTCAGGACTAAGGAGTCTGATAACCTCAGGTCTACCCCAGTGTTATTAGGGGAATTATACTAAAGCATCCAGCTGGGGTAAAGAAATGTTGGCCTTGTGTCGGTCATTCATTCCCTGAAGGACCAGGTCTTACAGGGCTAGTCCCTTAGGGGCAGAGTCTTTGTATCATTGTCACACATTTGACTTGGAAATTTTTGAGTTTCTGGCCACTGGTGGTCTTCAATAGATGGAGACTCAGTGGCCACTTGTCAGTAATGTGAGATTTCTCCTTGGTGACTTCGAAGGGTCCCAACTCTAAGAGTCTTTGATTTTTTAATTCATCTTGTTGATCTGACTTCCATAGATACTCGTGTGGCACTGGAAGATCATGAGAGGAGATCCCTCTTACTCCAGGGTGAATGGCAGGGGTATTTGTATGGGTTCTCAAGTGCTTGAGAAAGAGGAGAGAAAGGACACATTTGCAGTTTTGCTTGGGGACATAGAATTTAATTTATTATTTATTATAATGTAACATCCTTATAACATAGATATTATGTTATATGCAGAATTAAATTATGTTGCATACTGTTAAATTTATTCCACTGAGCATGATTATTGCCCCCATCTCCTAATTGTAGCCAAAAACGTTTGATTCATTCATTCTGCCAAATAACCAAGTACCTACAGGTCCTCTGTGATAGAAGAATGTCAAGGTGCTGTAAAATTTAGGGACTGGTATAAGTGACCTTTGAGGTCCCTTCCACCTCATCTGTGATTCTACAACTAGAGTGTCTATAGAGTTTAATGTAGTCTGAAATCCTGTGATCCCTTTTCCTGGCCATGAAAACTTCTGCAAAGTTTTCCTTGAAGGATGTTGGGGAGAGCATTTTGGGTGAAGAGAGTGATATCAGCAAAGGTGCAGAGGGAGGAAAATACAAAGCTCAGAGAGTAGCAAGTAGTTCAATTTGACTATTGAGTCAATAAGTATTTGTTAATTAGTTAGTTAATATGCATTAGTTCCTACTCTGTGTTCAAAGCACTGTGCTAAGTGCTGGAGTTGCAAAAAAAAGAAGCAAAAGACAATCCCTACCTTCCAGGAACCTTAATCCAATGGAGGAGACAAGCAAACAAATACAAACAAGCTACGTATGGGGCAAATAGGAAATTATTCACAGAGGCAAGGCACTAGAGGTAAGAAAGCTTGAGAAAGGCTTTCTTTAGAAGATGAGATTGTAGATGGTACTTGAGGGAAGATGGTACTTGAAAGCTAGCAGGGTAGCCAGAGGAAAATGAGAAGGTACAGCATCCCAGACATGGGAGACAGCCAGAGAGAATGCCCAGAGCTGAGAGATGAAGAGTGAGAGTGTCCTGTTCAGAGAAGAGCCAGGGGACCAGAGTCACTGGATCTAAGAGTGTATGTCAGGAAGTAATGTATGAGAAGACTAGAGAGGGGGGAGGGAAGGGACTTTGAACACCAAGCAGGTGATTTTTATTTTATCATGGAGGTTATAGGGAGCTACTGGGGTTTTATTGAGTAGGGGGATGACATGATTAGATCTGCCCTTTAGTGGTGACTAAATGGTGGCTGGATTCAAATGGAGAGAAACTTGAAGGCCTGCAGACTCCCCACCAGGCTACTGCATTAGTCCAACAGTGAGATGATCAGAGCCTGCTCTAAGACAGCGTATGGATAAGATGTTACTGTTCAGCCATTTTTCAGTCATGTCCAAATCTCTGTGACTCCATTTGGAGTTTTCTTGGCAAAGATACTGTTTGCCATTTCCTTCTCCAGCACTTGTTACAGATGAGGAAACTGAGGCAAACAAGGTCAAGTGACTTGCCCAGGGTCACACAGCTAGGAATTGTCTAAGGCCAGACTTGAATTCAGGAAGATGAGTCTTCTTGACTCCAGGCCTGGTTTTCCATCTGCCACAACATGATATTCAGGGAGAGTACTGGGTAGTGTAGAAGCACTGGACAGAACACTGAATTGGGAGACAGAAGAAAGCTGGATCTGAATCCTGCCTTTGAGTCTTACCATACAGCCATTGCTAAGCCAATTACTTTCCTGAACCTTAGCTTCCTCGTCCTTTATTGGATTGCCGGGCAAGTGAAATGAGATAAACAAAATGCTCTGTAAAGCTTCAAGCACTAACGTCCATCATCGTCATCATCATCATCGTCATCATCATCGTTACCGTTACCATTATCCAACAGCCTTTTCTCAATCCTTAGCCTTTTTGGCTTCTACAGTATTTGGTACTGTTGACTACTCTTTTTCTCTTGGATACTTTTTCATTTCTGGGTTTTTGTAACCATTCCTCAGTTTCCCTTGCTGAATTATCATTCATATCCCTGCTCTGTGAGTACGCTCCAAGGCTCTCTCCTTATCCCCTTCTCTTCCCTGTCTATACCTTCATACTTGGTGACTTTATCCTCTCCCCTATGTTCAATTAGTCTTTGTGCAGATAACTCTTAAGATCTATACATCTCTACCCATCATCTCTCTCCTGAACTTGAGTCCTTTATCAACAACCGTCTCATGGACTTTTCAAACTGGATATCCCACAGGCATCTCAAATTCCACATGTCTACCTTTCCCCCAAACCCTCTCCTCTTTTGAACTTCCCTACATCTGCCAAGGGTACCACTAGGCTCCAGTCACCCAGACTTGTAACCTTAGAGTCGTCCTTGATTCTTCCCTCTCCCTCACCTCCCGTATCCAGTCAGCTCACCAGGCTTGTCTGTTCTTCCTTCACAGTGTCTCTCCCCTCTGCCCCCGTCTCTGCCCTGACCCCTGCCACCCCCTGGATCAGGTCATCAGCTCCCTCCTATCCTTCACTACTCTTTTTGCCTCATGTCTCCCCTTTCTCCAGCCCATCTTCCACAAAGCTGCCAACTGGTCATCTAGAGCAGAGGTCTGCCCATGTCACCCTCACATGGATCTCAGGGATCCCAGCATCAATTAAAAACCCTTGCGTCATTCATTGCCCTTCATCATCTGGCTTCAGCCTGTTTACATGCATTCAATGCCCTTCATAACCTGGCTCCAGCCTTTCCTGCCTATTTACACATCACTCCCCTTCACACAATTTTCGGTTGAGCCCTGCAACCTTCCCACTGTTCTCCACACGTGACTTTCTCACCTCTGTGCCTTTGTAAAGGCTGTGCCCCATGATCAGAGTAACCCCCCCTTCCTTGTCTCTGCCTCTTGGAATGGTTGTGTCCTTCAAAGTGTGACTCAAACCCTCACACCCTGGATGTTTCTTCATCTCCACCTGTTCCACCTTTTTTGTATTTATTTTGCTTGTGTTTTCATGTGTAAGTGTTGTTTTCTTGCAATAAGATGTAAACTCTATGAGAGTTTTTGTCTAGTGCATAGTAGGTGTTCAGTAAACACTTGTGAACTGATTGCTGCTGCTAGGTGGTGATGATAATTACTGCCCTAGCAGCCTATGTGTGATGGGCTGGAGAAGGCAGACCTAGTAAGAAGCTACTGCCACCAGTTATTGGATGGGATCAAGGGATGGAACCCTGAGGTTCTCAGCTGGCTTCTCCCCTTGCCCTCAATGAACCCTGACCCCCCACCCCAACTAGTTACAGTTGGGTCAGAGTGAAAGCAAAAAAGAAAAAGCCTGTCTTCCCGTGTCTGTGTTTCCTCTAATTCATGTCTTCTATGTATACGTGTGTGCGTGTGTGTGTGCATGTGTGTGTGTGTGCGTGTGTGTGTTGGAATACTGTTGCTCTATAAGAAGTGATATGTATGCTTCTCTTTATCTGAAAGCATCAGCTCCTTGTGAGGAAGGATTGTTTCTTTTGTTGTACTGGCTGCATCCCCATCCCTTAGCACAGTGCCTGGCCCCAGATATACTTGCTGAGTGAGTGAGCCTATAGCCCTTATTCCTGCTGATGAATCAAACTGCCCTTTGGCAGCGGCTTGAACTGAGCTCAAGAATTTTCTGAACTCAGCTCCTTAGACGTCAAAGTCAGCTCTTGGTTTTTTCCACTTTTGTGACTTCACCTGCACATTCCATTTCCCCTTTGACTTTACCTAGTTTGTTAATTCAACATAACCTTGAGTCTACTGAGACGTACTTCCTCTCTTAGCTCTTTCCCTCAAGTTGGAACTGGGGGAGGTGAGGAGGTCATTCCTCTGTCTCCAGAATTCCAAATGACCCAGCCCTCCTGGAACCATGGGCCTCTTTAATCAAACAGGGGTGGGAGGAGGAAAGGAAAGGCCACCAAGTTGCTGCTGGCACCAGTGGTAGATGTGATAATGGTCAGTGCTGCAAGGTGCCCAGGGCCCTGCTGGTGCCTGCCTCTGCCTGAGCCTGCCCTCCTGAGTGACTGGCTACCTGAGAGGGCCAGGGTCTGGGCTCAGGAGCTTCAACCCCTGGAAACATACATCGCCTTCTTGTTCCTTGTTAATGTTTCCGACTCTGTCCCCTCTCTGTTGCTTGGCTTTTCTATCTTTCACTGCCCTACCTCTTTTCTAAAAGGCAGTCCACCTTTTCAGGCTCACCCCAGTGACCAGTTCCCAGCTATCCTAGTTCTGGGAGTCTTAATTATAATAACACCACCACTCATTCATATGGTATTTTAAGGTTTACAAAGCATTTGCCTCATAACCCTATAAGGTAGATATGTAGAATTATTTTTCCCATTTCACAGATGAGAAAACTGAGAGAAATGTGATGACTTGCTCAATCACATCTACTCAGAGCAAGAGCTCGGATTCAAAGTGGGGTCTCTCCTGACTCTGAGACCAGTTTCGTTCCACTGAACCAAGTGAACTGAACTTCCACTGAAGTGAGCCAAGCTGCCTCCTTCAATGGATACTATTCTTATCCATAAGATTTAGAGTTGGAAGGGGACCATAGATGTGATGTAGTCCAATGCCTTTATTTTACAGATGAGGAAACTGACCCAGAAATTTGCCTCCAATCTCACATGGAGTAAATAACAGAGCCCCAGGTTTGAACCCAGGGCTTCTGCCTCCCCGTTCGCTGGCACTTCCACTGTAATAAATGTGCATAGATTTGTAGGCAGGTTCCATCCTTGCATGCCTCCCTTCCCAGTGTTAATTGTTCTCTTTTCATCCTTTACCAGGATCCTCAGGAGAATGGAACTGTAACCTCTACCAGTGCCCAGGGCACAAATCCTGACGCCTATCCAAGATGCAAATCCGTGGATTTTGAAAAGGTAACTGACTTCAGGACCATGAGGGCAAGATGTGGCTGGGCCCAGAAGAGACTCTGAGGAAGGGGGAGAAATAATGATTGAAGATGAAGAGAGGCTGCCTGGCTGGTCTGGGCCAATGTCATAGCCAGGACCAGAACATACTAGAGGTGGGAGGGCCCTGCCTTCTGCCGCAGGGAGGGAGGGAGGAAAAGAAGGGAAGGAAGGAAAGAAGAAGGAAAGGAAAGAAGGAAGGAAAGGAAGGAAGTACCTACTATGTGCCGGCATCTGTGCTATAATATAAAGTAACATCACATTTGATCCTCACAAAAAGCCCTAGAAGTAGCTACTATTATTATCACCATTTACATGTACAGAAACTCAGATAGACAGCAGGTAAGTGACTTTTCCAGAGTCACACAGCTAATAAGTTTGGAAATAAAGATTCCAAACCAGGTCTCCATTGACTTCAACACTTTGCACTGCCTGTGTCAGAGGAATGAATGAATGAGGGAATAAATGAATGAATCGATGAATGAACAACAGTTATACTGACCTGGGGGATAAGAAGAGAAATATTTTCTATGTTACTATCCTAGATAACCATCACTGAGGATAAAAACCCCTTTTAGTGAGCTTTTTGAGACATCACCTCTGCCTGTTCTGGATGTCAGGACTAGATGAAGACTCAGACAAGTGCCTATGATATTGGATTCAATTGAGAAACATTGTTTGGGAGGATTTAGGGGTGTCTTGGAAACGCTACCGCCTCAAAGAGGCATTTGTAAGAGCAGTATCCTGTGGTTTGAAGGCAAATGCCATTTGTTAATTAGCTAGGCTTTCCCAGGTGATTAGGAGCTGGACCTTCCCACTTCAAAAATGGGGATGGTTAGCAGGGAGAGTGCACCGCCAAATCGATCATTTGGTCAGTCCACAAACATTTCCTAAATCCCATAGCCTTCTTCGTGTCAGCTGTTGGGCTAGACAGGTGATTCCAGTGAGAATGAAACAAGCCCAATTCTGAAGGAGTTGACCTTTATCTGTGGGGTAGATGTAGATAGATGTATCTATACATGTGTATGTGTGTATATATATGTATAACACATATAGGTATGTATACATATCACACACATATATATATAATACACACACACACAGGAAAGGAAAGGAAAGAAGGAAAGAAAGAAGGAAGGAAAGTAGGGGTGCAGGTACATGTGTGTATGTACACAGAATAACTTTACAGAGAATAAGTACAAAGTAGTTAGACATAAAGTAATGGGGGCAGAGGAGGGTTCTGAAAGACTTCATGGAGAGGATGATGTTTGAAGCTGTGTCTTGAAGGAAGAAAGGGCTTCTATAAGACAGAGGTGGGGAGGGTGGCCAGCACAAAGGCATCGAGATGGAAGATGGCATCCTGTGTGTGAAGAGCAAAAGGAGGCCATTCTGACTGATTTGCAAAGTGAGAGCCCCTAGGCTGCATTGTGGGAAGGAAGTAGTATTCACAGAGGATCTCAAAGCACTTTTTTCACAGGCCTTGTTCTTCTTTCTTCTCCCAGCTTCCTGGGAGATATAGAGGATGGTGTGGGTAGTATGATCTGCATTTGATGAAAAGAAAAACACATCCACAGTCATACAATTTACATGTTCCCATAGAAGTACTGAAGAAAGAGCTCTAGTCTTCTTCTCTTTAGCCCAAGGATTGGTCCCTTACAAAGGCAGCAAGGCAGGTTTTCCCATGGATGGGAAATAGAGAGAAACTCAGGGGACTTTTCTTGAAGCCATTTGGGACCTTTGGGGTCTGCCATCTTGGGATTCGTTGGTGTGTGTAGGAAAGGCAGCCAGACATATACAACGTTTGACCCAGAGAAAAGAAGGAAGCTTGGTCTGAACGCAGCTGGACCTTGGCACTCTGGAAAAGGAAGAATTCTATAAGAAGAGGCAGAGATTTGAAACTGGGAGAAACTTGGGCCTCAATACAGTGTCTGGCACTTAGTAGGTGTTTAATAAATGTTTGTTGACTGACTGACTAAAAGAAACTAAGATTCTCCTGACTTTAGTACCTGGAGTTTGGACAGTATAGGGGAAAGGAAATCTTTCACGGAGCCACTAACTGGACAGAATAAAGGTGGGGGCCTCTGCTGAGATAACGCCAGTGGATCTGAGGTATTTTGAGAAAAAGGAATATTAGTGGTCCTGTTACCTGCTTTGCTTGGCTTGCTGCCCCATCTGTGGGCTGCTGCTGTCTTGAGACTGATACCTGACCCTTCTCATTCTCTGAATGAGATGACTTAGACAGCAACAAGTAACAATCCTAAGTTACAACAGAAAGAATGATGGCTGGCATTTAGATGGCATTTGTGGTTTGCAAAGTGCATCCGTTTTATCCTCACAGGAAGGTACAGGCCAGTGTTATCCCCATTTTTCTGTAAGATTTGCAAAGCACTTTACCCATTCTCACAACAAGCCTGGGAGGTGGGGGAGACATTTACGTAGCACCTACTATGTGTTTGGTACTATCCTAAGGGCTTTACAGATATCTCCTCTGATTCTCACAACAACCCTACCAGATATATACTGTTGAAATCTCCCTTTTGCAGTTAAAGAATCTGAAACAAACAGGGTTAAGTGACTTGCCCAAGATCCCACAGCCAGCAAGTGTCTGAGGCTAGATTTGACCTCAGGCCTTCCTGACTTCAGGTTCAACTCTCCCTCCACTGTGTCAGCATGGAGACCTTGGAACACCAGCTGCCCCTCTTCTCAGACCCCTCCACTACATGATGGGTGACTCTGTCTTCTGTGTATAAGAGTGGAGTTCACCCCTACCCACAATTAATCAGCCACACAACAGGATAAATTAGGAACTAAGGAATTTTCCTGTTTGCTCATCCCTACAGTCCTGTGTGGACAAGCCTATAATCAGTTTAAAAGTATCACAGGACTTTTGGCCATTGGATGAAAGGCAGATGACAGCTTTCAGCAAACATCTTGTCAAAAAGGATGAGTCACATCTGTAGGGCTATATATAAGAAGACCAGTTGTCCAGTGGCAAACTCGCTTCAGCAAAGGGCCAGTCAAGTGATACAGGTCCCTGGAGGCAGATGCTTGCACATGTACCAGAGGGCAGCCAAGGATGAGACTAAAGGGTGTATTACCTCACCCTCCATTGACCAGGTCAAGAAATGACAAAGACCAGGAGGAAAGACTATCTCCAGCCTAGACTAGGGGGAAGGCCCTACCTGAGAACAGAGGAAGACAAAAGTGCTTTAAAAATATCTAAGTTGGTTTGTGAGTACCCTATGCATCCACATTGGTTTGTGCACAAACATTCCTTTTTGCCTCCACATTAGAATTGTTTCTTTTTGTGTCTTCAGAATTTTTTTCTCAAAAGCTTCCCCTTCCCTCTGGGGCTGGCTTCCCCTGCCCTTGGTGTGGCTCCTGTCTTCTTAACAGACTACTCAGGCCAAACTTATAATAACAGCTGATATTTTTAAAGAGTTTGAAGGTTTTGTTTTATATTTTTGATGCCTGTTGTTGTTTCATCACATTTATTTTTGAATATATCCCCTTCTCCTCCTCTATCCAACAAAATATCCCTTGTAACAAAAATTTTAAAAAAAAGAAAGGAAAAGCCTTTCAGCAAACCCAACAAACAAAGCAAACGTGTCTGACAATATATGCAGTATTCTCTACCTATAGTCTCCCACTTCTCCAAAGAAGGGAGGGCGGTCTAATTGCCCTTTTCATTTCCATTGCTGTAATCCTGTCACGTGGTACGTTATTTTCCAGGGTCTGCATCAGTTCGTATTTTGGTCTTCCCGGGCCTCTCTGATTTCTTCATCTTGTCATTTCTTGAGCAGTACGAATCTATTACATTCATTTACCCTAAACTCCCAATTGATGGGGATTTATTCTATTTCCAATTCTTGGCACTAAAAAAAAAAGATGCTATCATGAGTATTTTAGAATGAATAGTTTGTAATTGTTCTGACGATCAGGTTCCTCCAGCATTTTATAGAAATGAGAACCTGCGTGGCAGAATGGGGAAGTGCTCCATTTAGAGTCAGAGAATTGGGTTAGAATTCTGCCTCTGCTCCATAGCACTGTGCCTTGGTTTCCCCTTTATGCAAAGAGAGAGTTGAATGAGATGGTCTCTGAAACTGGAAACCTGTGAAGTTAAGGTCCTTCACATATGAGGAACACAACATAGTGTAATGTAGATTGTTACCTGTTGGTCTGGCCTCAAGTCTAGTATACCTCCTTGGATGACTGTATTTCCCTCCCTCACCTTCACCCTAACACAGAGCCCTCATTTTCCCTGGGCAGGGCTGTTCAACTATCCAGGAGAGGATGAGGTTCCAGGAGAGGGTTTTGTTTGGCAGGGGCCTCGTTGGCCTAGGAGGCAGTAAAGGGGCAAATTCTAAAGAGGGGGGAAAGCTGTCAGGCAAGGAGAAAAAGGAGGGAGAGGGAAGCAGCTAGGCTCGTTAGGAGTAATTCCTGTTTTCAGGTTTATAGTATTAATTCCTTACCTGGCCCTCTTCCCAACCTAGTCATGCCGAAAAGCCCCAGGGAAAAGCTGAGATTTTTCTGGTTGTAGCCTAGAAAGTAAACAGAAGTCATACACTTGACTGTTGCTAGTACCTAGCACCTCTCCAGGGCAGGTAACCCGCTCTGAGATCCTGGAACGTCCCCTTTCTAACTGAGACCCCAGAGTAGGGGAGCTGCTCCTATATCACAGCCTCTCTCCCATCAGGGGGACCCTGATCATTTCAGACATAATGAGAGAGCTCTAGATAAGGGACTTGGTGTCTATTTACAGCGTGGAGCCCCCAAGCAGATGGGCAAATTGTGTGGCACTCTCCAGAGAAAGTGTCGGGGAAGAAAGGGACTCGGCCGTAACTGGAGATTATTTACATATCTGCTCTGCCACCTAGGCACCTATTTAGGTTAATCAATACTTTCTGGTTTGCATTTTATACCTGTATATGTAGGGCAGAATGGAGATACATGAAAAATTAGGAGTGGTGTGAGGATCACAGTCCCTCCCTTTCCCACAATCAGAAAAAGGTGCTTTGTAGGGGCTTTACAACTATTATCTCCACAACCCTGGGTTGTGTTATTTCCATTTTACACCTGGGGAAACTGAGGCAAGTATCGTGTGGGTGATTTGCTAATAAACGTCTGAAGACACATTTGAACTCAGATCTTCCTGACTATAGACCCAGGGCTTTATTCACTAAGCTCCCTATCTTCAGGACAGCTGGAGAAGAAAAGGGAAACTAGAGAGTAGGGGACAACCTAACCAAAAGCACCAGTGCCTTGGGGAGTTCGGGGTGGAGAAGAGAGGATTCTTTCCTACCCAGCTTCTGCCATAACTGGAGATGTGACAGCCAGTCTACAGATGAGCCAGCCAGTAGATTAAGTAGCTGTTTTCCAGTCAGGATATTTTGGGACATTTCGGGATATCTTAAAAGCTCCTTTAGGTGCCTTGTACCTAAGAGGTACTTAATACAAGGTGTTTTTAAAAATGGAATTGTACCATGATATCGTCACAGTGTTCAATCCAAACCCATTCAATTCAACAGACATTTATTTAGTAAGTCCACAGCACTGTACTAGGAACTAGGAGTGCAAAAACAAAACCATCTCAGCATTCAGAGACCTTACATTCTGCTGGAATGGGGGTGGAGAAATACAGCATGTACATACATAAGTAAATATGACATTTATTCAAAGTCATTTCAAGAAGGATAAAGGATCAGCCACTAGGATGCTTGGGCAACCAGCAGCACTTTTGTGGATTCCATAAAGCTATCGATGAGCAGAGAAGGTATTTCAAAAAGGGGGCCAGAGGAGAAATGTGGTATTTTCAGAACAGCTCCCAGGCCAGTTTGACTGGGCAGAGGGTACATACATGAAGGGGGTTAATGAGAACAAAACCTGGAAACACAGGCTGAGTCACGTGTGTAGACTTTATCTGTATCTTTTCTATGTTCACACTGTTGCTTAGATTATAAGTTCCTTGAGGACAGGGACAGATCCATGTTTGTTGTTCTGTCTCCAGCACTGAGGACAGTTCTTGGCACATGCACATAGTAGGAACTTAATAGATATTTGTTGCTTGGTATTTTAGTAGAGGAATGCCATGATCAAGTCAAATGTTTTAAGATAATTAATTTGACAGCTGTGGGAAGGATGAAAACCAGAGCTAAGGTAGAGAGGCTCTTTTGAGTGGACAGAAGGGGAGAGATGAGAGAGAGATTGTGGAGGTAGAATGGGTGATTTGGCAGTGAGGGAGTATGGAGGCTAGGGAAGCTAGGTGGTACGGTGGCTAGAGGAGTGGACTTGGGTCAGCTAGATCTGACTTCAAATCCAGCCTCAAACACATACTAACTCTGTGACCCTGTCCAGGTCCCCTAACCTCTTTCTGCCTCAGTTTCCTCCATCATAAAAGGGAGATCATAATAGTACCTACCTCCCAGGGTTAGTGGGAGGATCAAATGAGATAAATTTGTAAAGCACTTAGCCCAGTGCCCAGCACAGAACAGGTGCTGTATAAATGCTTACACCCCTCTCCCCCTCCCACCTTCCAAGGTTATCATGAGGATAAAAGGTGATATTGGTACAGTGCTATGCAAAACTGCTACTTACCATTATGGCTCTACAATGACTAGAAAGATTAAGTGGGATCCCTCAGTGAGTTCTGGTGTGTTGGACTTTGTGGAGAAATGCTGAATTACTTAGTTAACAATGAGTGCCTTCTGGGTCCATAACTTTGTACTAAGGACTGGATGGAGAATGGAAAAGGTGCCAGGCAGCCAGGTGGAAAGGAGAGAGCTATAAATTTGGTTAGAGTACTTGGGTTTGAGTCACTGCTCTGCTGCTCACTGCCTCCCTAGATGACTCTATTTCTGACCCTCTTAATCTTGGACATATCTTTTCAGTCAATCAGCAAGCATTATGAAAATTTTGATAAAGTTTTGGAAAAAAAGAAAATGTCACCTGCTGAAGGGGTACACTAATGCATTGTTGGTGGAGCCAACTGGCAGAAAGCTACTAAACTGCACTTATACCCTTTGACCCAGTCATACCACTTCCTTTGTAGTTGTTCGGTCGTTTTCAGTGGTCGCATTTGGGGTTTTCTTGGCAAATATACTGGAGTGGTCTGTCATTTCCTTCTATAGTTCATTTTACAGATGAAGAAACTGAGACAAACAAGGTTAAGTTACTTGCCCAGTGTCACATAGTATAACAAATAAAAAAACCCTCGAGAGTTCTTGGGTAATTAATAATCAGTTTATTAATTAAGCTATCTAATATTCAATAAATTGATGGTTAGTGCTTTCTCTCGGTAACCAAAGACACCTAATGGAAACGCTGAATGCCTTAAATATTTTTTTTTAAAGAGAATGCCCCTACAGGAGAACTCAGTCCTGATTGGTGAACATTTAAATGAGGAGGTAGGCTAAAAGTCTTCAGCTTCTCCTACTGAGAAAGTAGTTTGGTCTTGAGACTCAGCCACTTCCAGCAATCTGGACAGAGGATCCATCTCCACCCAGACCACTCTGGTTGGTTTTCTCTTCATGAGCTGGGTCACCCTAAACTCTAATGAAGGGGTAAAAGGACATGGGTTTATTCTCTAAGGGCAAGAATTTACCTAGATTAGATTCTTTTTACCCTCTACACAGAATTAAGGTCTCCTAGTTGGGTGGGGTCCTGCCCAAGATCAAGGAGCACATACCCTGAGGATTAGGGCAATCTTCTGTATCAGCCATGTCTTTCAGAGACTGACTGATTGACCTACAGGTTCAGGTCTCTGAATGAGGAGATAAAAAACCTGGGGTCTAGTTAATAATGGATTATTAATATGATAGAAAACAGTCATTTCTCTCAATAGCTAGTAAGTATCTGAGACCAAATTTTAACTCAGGTTTTCCTGACTCCAGGTCCAGCACTTTATCCACTGTGCCCCCTAGCTGCATGCAAATACCGTTACTAGGTCTTTACTGCAAAGAGTAAAGGCTCATGAAGAGTCGAACGTGACTGAACAACAAGAAAAGATACATTTTTATAATGGATTTTGTTTTTCTAGCTTTCTCAGTGGGGCAGGAGTCATGGGAAGGTCAGGAAGAGGAAGAGAATTCAGAGCTGAAAATAAAATTAAGTTAAAAAAATTTTTTAAAGAAATAAATCCTATGAAATTCTATGGTCTCTGTACTGAGAGAGCTCACAAGTCCAATGTGGGATAACCTGAATGTATGAATAGCCCAAAAGTAAATTGAAAGTGGTCCAAGGATACCTGGGAATGATAAATTTGAGGAAGTACCCTAAGGAACAAGAAATAGGCTGGACCAATTGGAACTAGATTAGGAAAGCTTAGGAGAAGTAGAAGATGAAAGAAGGATCAGGAAATGATGAGAAGTAAACCCAACTTCTGGATAGAACAAGCCTCCACCTCTGTCTCTGCCTCAAGCCTCAGATGAATTTCCTATTCCTGGTTTCTCTGTCTCATTGAGTCATTGGTTTCTATTTGGCCCATTCTGATTTTCAGGATACATGTTGCTTGGGTAAGATTTTATACCGCTTATGCCTAGCTATTAATTTCTAATTCTTCTCAAACTTTTGTTTCTTTTCCAATTTTTTTCTCAAGTGTTTTCATTTAATTTACAAGGCATTTTAAACTCCTTTTAAAAATACTTGCTTTAGCCCCTCGGCCTCTGTTCTCTGAGCTCAGCAGAGGAAATCCCATCCAGAAACTCAACATGTCTATTTACAAGATCCAGGCAAGAGAGATCTTTGACTCTCGTGGAAACCCTACTGTTGAAGTTGATGTCTACACTGAAAAAGGTCAATTCCAAGCTGCTGTGCCCAGTGGTGCTTCTACTGGTATCCATGAAGCCTTGGAGCTCCGAGACAATGATAAGACCCGCTACATGGGGAAAGGTGTCTCAAAAGCGGTTGAGCACATCAATAAAACTATTGCCCCGACCCTGATTAGCAAGAAATTGAATGTTGTGGAGCAAGAGAAGATCGACAAATTGATGATAGAGATGGATGGCACTGAAAATAAATCTAAATTTGGTGCAAATGCCATTTTGGGAGTGTCTCTGGGTGTTTGTAAGGCCGGAGCTGCTGAGAAAGGTGTCTCCCTGTACCGTCACATTGCTGACCTTGCAGGCAACGATGAAGTCATTCTGCCTGTTCCAGCCTTCAACGTGATCAATGGTGGCTCCCATGCTGGTAACAAGTTGGCCATGCAGGAGTTCATGATCCTCCCTGTTGGAGCAGCAAACTCTAAGGAGGCCATGCGCATTGGAGCTGAGGTCTACCACAACTTGAAGAGTGTGATTAAGCAGAAATATGGACAAGATGCCACCAACATAGGGGATGAGGGTGGCTTTGCTCCTAACATCCTAGAGAATAAAGAAGCTCTGGACCTGCTAAAGGATGCTATTGGTAAGGCTGGCTATACTGATAAGGTCATAATTGGCATGGATGTTGCTGCCTCTGAATTCTTCCGATATGGGAAATATGATTTAGACTTCAAGTCTCCTGATGATTCCAGCAGATACATCTACCCTTCTGAGCTTGGGGACCTCTACAAGAGCTTCATCAAGGATTATCCAGTAGTGTCTATTGAAGATCCCTTTGACCAGGATGATTGGGAAACTTGGAAAAATTTCACTGCTACTGCCAGCATCCAGGTGGTAGGAAATGATCTCACAGTGACCAATCCCAAGCGAATTGAAAAGGCTGTGAATGAGAAGGCTTGCAATTGCCTCCTACTCAAAGTGAACCAGATTGGCTCTGTGACTGAATCTCTCCAGGCATGCAAGCTGGCCCAATCCAATAGGTGGGGAGTAATGGTTTCCCATCATTCTGGGAAGACTGAAGATACCTTCATTGCAGACCTGGTGGTGGGTCTCTGCACTGGGCAGATCAAAACTGGTGCCCCCTGCCGATCTGAGCGTCTGGCCAAGTATAACCAGCTTCTCAGAATTGAGGAAGAGCTGGGCAGTAAGGCTAAATTTGCTGGAATGAACTTCAGAAACCCTTGGGCCAAGTAAGCTCTGTGGCTAGGAGGCCTAAGAGCTCACAGGCGCCAATCACCTCTAGAAATCTCCTCCTGTCCTAAGAAAGGGCAGCACCAAGTACTAGACCAGTCTTGTTTTGGGGGCAGGAGCCTCTGCTGCTTAACTTCTCTCTCCCTTCGACCTTTCTGTGATGTTCTCACTGCTTCGTTAGAATTGTCTTATAGCGGAGACTACCTGATCATCTGGCTCTCCGTCAGAACACCCTTTATCATCTTGTGTCTGGGATAGATTGACCTGTTCTCACCCCCAACCCTGGTGTTAATGTGTGGAGCCATGTACTTGTGATGCAGCCCGATGAACCCAAAGGCCAAATCTTAGTGGCTTCTATGTGCAGAATGAAAGTATTCAGTAACCCCCCCCCAAAAAAATACTCGCCTTACCTTTCCCAGAAATTCTAGTTGAATTTGTGTATATTTTTCTTTGAGGCTTTGCTTGTAGATATTTTGGAGTCTGTGTCTTTTGTGTGTCTTGAACATTCCTATTGCCATATATTTTTAGGATGGAATTTTGTTGTTGTATGCTCATTCTTGTAGCCTTTTCCTGATTTTAGATTTTCTATTAGGGTTCTGCATGCTTCTGGAGAGAATGTCTGTGCTGGTCCTACTACTGCTTTCTTGAGGGATTGAGTATTGTGTTAGTACACTCAAGGACATCTCAAATGGGGACCTGCAAGCTTTCAGTGCTCCCAAGATGTCTGATCATTGCATCCTCCCCACTCCCAAGTGCTGCAGGTTCCTGACCTGGGTTTGAATTGGGGGCAGCCACCTGTGTGCTTGTCCTATGTGGAGTTTCAGGAGACTGCTGCTGCCCTCAGCTTGTATGTTAGAAGGGGAGATGGAATGAAATGGAGCAGAGGCTTGGGTTCCAATCCTACTACTGGCAGTTAACCATTAACCATCTGCCTTTGGGCAAGTCACTACCTCTGTGAGTCTCCTCATCTATAATATAAGGAAGGAAAGCAGACTTTGTCTCACAAGAGTTATTAGGAAAATGCTTAGTAAACCTTAAAGTGCCCGATTAACATCTGTTGGTTAGTCAAAGTTTAGCTAAGCTATCTACAAAGTCATTGCCTGCCCCTCCCCCTCTAAAAACCTCTTCAGAGTGGGCCCCTTTCTCCCCCCCACCCCCCTCCTTCTGAGAACACCTGCGGCATTTGGAGGCCTGGAAAGTATTTTGTGAATGGATAGATGAATGAAGGACTGGAGTGTCCTACAACGTTGATGGCAGTAAAACCTCCAGAATGTTCCTGGGTCCTGTTCCCAGCGTTCTGTGTCCTTCCCAAACATTGCCGATGTCTTTGCCTAAGGGTACACAGCCCAAGCCTGATTTTCACGGGTGGATAGGCTCACTTTTTAGTTCTACCAATGGTCAGGGCCTGGGAACAATGGACTTGGAACCAGAGGACCTTGTTTAAATCCTGACACTTAACTATCTGGGTGACCTTGGGCTAGAATGAGGACCTATCTCTTCAGGCCTCAGATTCCTCATCTGCAAAATGAAAGGGTAGCATTAGATGACCCTTCCTACTCCAAATGTGTAATCCTGTGATGGATCCTCCTATCCCTACCTGCCTTCCTGACCCAAAACATACATGCACACACATATATACACACATGAGCACATGCACATACTAACAGCACAGTTCATTTACTGTGTGAAAAGTCCATACTATAGGGCAATATTTACGGTTTTCCAGGGGCCTGGCCATGAAGTTGACCAGGGGAGGGGGTGGGAGGCTAACCCTTTCAGGACCACTTAGCAAAACTGTTAGGTTAAGGAAGATTTGTCTAAAGTCAAATGAAAATGGATGGCCCATATTAGAAGAATCAATGCTATTGGTTTAAAATGGAGAAGAATTTGAGAGAAGAAATTTGTGTCATCTTCAACATCTTTCTTGAAAGGAATCTGTATCGTTAGGCCCTTCTGTGTTGGTGCCTTATGGGAGCAGAGCAGGCAGAGGAAAGTGGTATTTCTGGCACTATAGTGGGTAGAGCCCAACCTACTCCTGATCATTGGAAACCTCCATTGGTAAAGGGAGGTCTACTGGATAGCCTACCTAGTTGGCTACTCTGTGGCCTGGGCTTAGGGAGTCATTTACTCAGTGCTGCAGCGGCAGTTTCCCCAAGCTGGTGTTAGGTGAAAAATAAGTGTTTCTTTGGTTGACTGAGAGAAACCTTTTGGGAATTTTCTGCTGCATATAAGTAAATTCTGAATTGACCTCTTCCAGGCCAGGATGAGGTGGCAGGTAAATGTCCCAGTGACTTGATCAGACTCAAGCATCCCTGTCTACCTCACTGGGAAGCACAAGCTCTCTCCTCTTCCATCACCTTTCTCCTTCCCCCCAAAGAACTAGTGGGTCAAAGAACAAATCACAGAAACTGTAAGTAATACTATCCAAGAAAAGGACAACAGGACAAAAGACCCAGACTTTTAAAATGTAACCAAAGCCATCCTTAGAGGGAAAGTGCATCTCTAAACTCTGTTATTGACAGAAAAAAAAGCAAACTGATCCATGAATTGAGCATGTAACTTAAAAACTGGGAAAACTTCAGATAATTTAAACAACCAGCTAAACACAAAAATAAGAATTCCAAAAGTCAAAGAAAGGATCAACAAAATTGAAAACAAAAAACTCACTAAATTGATACATAAAAACCAAGAATCACTTTTCAAAAAAAGCATAGAGCACCATTACATACAGATAGTATAAAGACCTGTATTTGATGTATACAACACTCCGTCCTAGCAATCCCCCGCCTCTCTGCTATGGGAATTGTGGTATATTTAGACTGCTACAGTATATAGTGTTCCTTTGGTTCTGTTTATTTTACTCTCGATCAGTTCATACTCATCTCATGTTTCTCTGAATTCAGAGAGCTTGGGGTTTGGTTGAGGGTCAGTGTGGGGAATGAATCAGATGCATTCACAAATAAATTTAATCTGAAGTAGAATGTGGAAGCATATGAAAGGCCCTTTAAAAAGGAAAAGGCTTGGTACAGATGAGGTTTTCCTGGTTCTGTCCATCCAACTTCCCCCTTTTCCTGATTCCCTCCTTCTACCCACAACATTGTCTTTCCCTTCAGTCTGTTCCCCAACCTGGAACTTTATTTGGCTGCCGCAAGCCTGACAGGTTCTTTCCATAACAATAAAATGTAGGGCAAGTAAAGTGAGCCAAGGGTGGAACCCAGAGATCAGCGTAGGGAGCTGAGAATTGCCCATGGTCAGAGCCTGGGGTGCTTCTAAACCCTGATTTCCTGGAAGTCCTTGGCTAGAGGTGGAGTGAGTTGGAGTAGATAGGGAACCCCTGGCATGGTACCAATACTCACATTTACTGGCATCCCCCCTGGCATTGGTCCCCTGGGCATCTGCTGGACTACATCAGACCCCAGGTTTGGTCCCTCCCCTGGCTGGGCCTCCAGACAGCCCACAGCTGGAGGCTGTAGTTATTGGGCACTGGGAAACTCAGCCCACCTACAAAGAAAAAGATTCTGCTTTGGGTGTCATGCTTTCCCTCTAGCTTTCCCCATGCCTGGAGTGCCCTCTCTTCTCACCTCTGCCTCCTGGAGTCTCTGGCTTCCCCCCAGATTCTGCTCAGATCCGATTCTCAGCGAGGCCTGACCCAGTCTCCCCACCCCCAGCCCCTGCTACCCTCATCACTTCTATGCAGATCTTGTATGTTCTTCCTCTCCCTTTTGGTCTGGGAACTCCCTGAAGGCAGGAGCTATGGTTTTTTTACTTTTCTTTGCATCCCTAGCACTTAGTGCTTAATAAATATCTCTAAACTGATGGACAATTCTGCTCCCCAATACTAGCCTTTTTTTTGTTCCCTACCCTTCCTCTGCTGTCTTTTCCAGCCTTCCTCCTGTGTCCAGAAGACAGGATATTTTCCCATGTTTCAGATTTGAGTTTGCTAGAACAATTGGCTCTTCTAGCTCCTGACTCATTCTGCCGTAGTGTTAATTGTCAAGGGAAAGGTTCTGTCTCCTCCCTCATCCTTACAACATGGGGTTTCCCATGCAGGGAGCTTCGAAGGAGAACCTTCAAGTTGGTAGTCTCTGTATCCTGCCTTTCTCCTTTACCCTGCCTTTTGCCTCCCTCCCCCTTTTGGCTTCCTAACAATGCCCTTCTGGCTGTTGACCGTTGTTACTGCCCTGCCCACTCCCAAAGGCCCTTTCCCCCAGTGCCCTAACTTCTGCTGGGAGCCACATTCTTGACATAGCTCTCTCTGCCCCCCTTTCTTCCCCCCTCCGCTTTGTAGCTGGGGCCCTAAAGCCCTTGTGGGATCTGAAAAAGGTGAGTGAGGGCCAGGAGATGGTGGAGGAAGATAAGGGCTGGTTGAGGAAGGGGCTTGGATCAAAGCAATATTGACCTGGCTCTGTTGCCCTGATAGTTTGCCCAGTCCACTTGCATAGGTCCCTTTGCCCTGCAAAAGACACTACCTCCATGTCTGACCTGGAGCTCACAGTACTGCCTAGGCAGATTTCAGATGCCAAGGGGAGTGTCACCTAGAGACCTGGAGGGAGGAAGTTTCTTCTGCATTTCTTCCTCTTTCAATAGACACTGTCTCTTGTTGCCTGACTTTACCTGGGACCCCTCTCCCCTGAGTTGGGCTGAGCTGAACTGCCTAGATGAAGTCTCTTGAGGAATCTCGGAGAGCAAACCCCCACGAGACACTCAATTTCTTGTCCTCTTTCCCCTTCGCACCCCCATGTTGAGAACCAGAGATGTCTGCACATGTCAGCTTATATAGATTCCCAGACTCACTGAGTAGAAAGAGACAGGCACAAGGAGATGCAGCCTCAGCCTGAGGAAAAAGGGAGCTTTAATTAGAAGGTCATGGGACACAACCAGTCCTTGGAAAGATTGGGAAGTAAGCAAAATCTGTTTTGTTTTAAAACATATTTTATTGATGCCTATTGTCTTTATATCACAGTCATTTAAATCTCTACCCCTCACCCAGCCCACAATGCTGAACCCCTTCTGCTGTGATAAAATAAGCCAATTAAACAAAAACAGTTACTTCATTTACAATGTATGCTGCATTCTGTCCTCATTTTCTTCTGAAAATTTGATTGATATAGCACTGACTAAGTAAAGTAATTTAGATAATATCATTTCTATTATTTTGGCCTTACCTATCCATGAACAATTCTCTCCTCCCTCCACACTCCCCCCCCCCCCCAGTTGTCTAGGTTTGTATTTTTGCAGTGTGTTTCACAGTTAAATTCACATAGTCCCTGGGTGAATCTTAGAAGACATGCTCCCAAATATTTTATAACTTTTATAGTTATTTTAAATGGAATTTCTTTTTCTAGCCTTTCTTGATGGGTTTTGTTGGCTATTCATAGGAATGCTTATAATTTATGTAAATCTATCTTCTGCAACTTTGCTGAAGTTATTATTTCAGTTAATTTGGGTTGACTCTCTAGGGTTCACTAAATACATCATCATATCACCTGTAAAAAGCAATCATTTGGCTTCTATTTGCCTGTACTTATTCCTTCAATTCCTGTTTTTTTATCTTACCCGCATTTCTAGCACTTTGTTAAGTAGGAGAGGTTGTAACGGGTGTCCAGGAACAGAGATTTTCTAAAGCACCTTCTGTTTTTCCTCAGTCTTACCCATCAGTTCCAGGTGCCTTCATGTCTTCATCCTTCCTACCCCCCTTTCCACCACTGAAATTTCCTGTGTTGGAATTAGCCTGCTAGCCATCGCATTGCAATAGGAGATAAATCAATCCATGCTAAGCTAGGAGATACAAGTGATGGACAAAGAAGCAATTAGGAGTCAGAAGGCGAGTGCTAACATCGACTCTGAAACTAAGTAACTGTGCAGCTTTGGAGTGAATGAATGAACAAAAAATATTCCTTAGTCACTTACTGGGAGCCAAGCTCTGTGTTAAGTGCTAAGGATACAAAGAGAAAATCAAGATGGTCCCTGCCCTTAAAGAGCTTACATACTAATGGGGAGAAAGCTTTCCTAGGAAATTTCAGCAGCTAGTCAAATGGAATAGTGGTCCTCAGAGTGCAACTGCAAAGCAGATGGTAATTCATCTTCTTTAGTGCCACTGATAAAAACAAATATATCTGTTTCTGATACTAAATGATTTAGTGGTGCCCAGGACTTTGGCGATGAAAACATTTTCTTGGGTTTTCAGTAGTTGCTGAGGAGGAAAGGGCTGAAGCACATACTGGTTACCAGATTGGATTTCCACAAAGGTTGTTTACCGGGATGACTGGTTGGAAGCAGACAGGAGTGAGGGAATGGCAGGGCGCAGTGTCTGAGTGCTGCTATTCTCAGGGCTCTAGGGCTTAGCTGCCTGTCAGTGCCCATGGGTGGGCAGTTGGTATTGGTGGAAATGAGGCATGAGGTATAGCCACTGCAAGGGCATAAAGACACAGGAGACTATTGTGTGTGAGGACCCGAAAAAAGGCCAGGGGTATTTCGTCCATAGAGTGTGGGGGAAGGGGAGGAGTGTGTAAGAAGGTAAGTTGGAGCCAGGTTGTCAAGTTAGGTTTAAATGCCAGGCAGAGCACTTGATATTTGATCCTAAAGGCGATACACTTTAACATCTGCAAACAGACATCATTTGTAATAAACATCACCATCTAGAATGATTATCCCAACATCCCAGGGACCATTGATATTACAACCACATTAGCACTGTAATGTCTCCCTTCAGTGGCTACTTCAGTGGCTAGAGGTCTAATTGACATGTGGGACAAATCTATCATATGCATACATTGTGATGGCATAGATGTATTTGTAACTGAGATTTAGCTAAGTGCACACCCAGCCTTTGAACTTCTCTATGCTGACCTATTTCAAAGCCAGTAATTGAAGATTGTAAATGGTTGTGTCCAGTGATGGCAGTGACAAAAGCATCTCGTCTCTGAGGACCATTGCTCTGTTGCAGGCTGCTCCCAAGGCTTCCAGGCTAACATCCGTAGGCAGGACAAAGGACTTGTGTGGCTCTATAGGCTAGCCTTGGTGAATGTGTGAGGCGGCTGACCAGGCTTTGAAGAGTTGGTTCATGTTTGCGAGTCCAGCATGCTTGAAATTGTTTCAGCTGTTTCAGCACAAATTGAACTGTCTTGCCTTTGTGCTTTTGGTCCTCCTCAATCATAAATCTAAAAGTGAGATGAGGCAGTGGTTTCACAGTAATAGTTTAATTAATAATAATGATAACTAACATTGATACAGCATTTTAAGGTTTTCAGGGGTGTTTACAAATATTATAACATTTTATGCTCACAAAACCCCTTAGGGTTATTATCCTCATTTTACAGATAAGGAAACTGAGGCAGACAGAGGTTAAATGACTTGCCTGGGGTCACACAGCTAGTTAGTGTAAGCAGCTGGATTTGAATTTTCATAGTTTCTGCTCTATAAATTCAATACTGAAACTCTGGCCATACCTGGCAGAAACCTAGAGCATGTTGAATTCTTGGCATCGTATACTTCAGTTCCCTTGTTCAAAATCTGGTAGTGAATACGTTTGTATTTTCCATTTCTTTTTCCATACTGCTACTATAGGTAATAGATAAAGACTGCTGGACTCATATGATAGCATAGACCAATAGTTCTTTTGGATACATTCTATCACAGATGAATCTCAAAAAGTCTGATAATCAGTTGGATGGATTCTGTGAGTAGCTTCCCAGGCACATCACGCTCTATCACATCCTTGCAGCAAGAATCCACCTGTCCTCCTGAACCTATCTCTCAACTGATCTTTCCAATTTTCCAGTACTGAAGAGTCACCAAAGTCAAACTCCTTAGGCCAAATTGGGTGACCCAAGACTCTTGCAATGTTCTCTGCTACCACTTTCTTCTGTCCTCCTGTAAGCTTCTGCTCATTTTGTATGGATGGTCAAAATGTTCAGGTATCAATTCTCAGCTTGTTGCTTGCTAATATCTTTAGTAATGTCAATTCTAGAACTCCAGAGATGGTCCAAAGATATGACAGAACAATATTGTCCACCTTCATTATCACACTAACTTCCTCAGTAAACTGAATTTGATTAAACTTGCTCTGATTTGTCCCAAGTATGAATCATCTTATCATTCAGTCCACCAAGTCTTAGCTCTTTCATGGCCCAAGCTCCTCAGTGGTAATATGACCAAAATACAATGGTTCTGTGGAATTTGTTGCCAACACAGCAAAACACTGCCCACTTTCAATTTTCACCATCACTTCACTACAGGGTCCTGTGTATCTAGATAGTTTGGGTCATAAACAACTAACAATGAAGTTGGGTCTACTGTTTTCAGGGTCACTCCATCCCTGCTCCTCCACTTGTTTCCAGAGGCCAGAGGCCATGTAGAAGATGGCAGTTTCTGCCAGCCAAATTCAGTGTTTGCCTCTTAAATGCATCTAACATATGAGTGGCTACCTAGAACAAAGGTATAGTGGAAGGAAGTTCATCCTCTTCAGCCATACTCTGCTGGTGGTGCTCTCTCCTCAGACTGCTGTGAACCCTGACCCTCTGATCTTGTATCTATCCAAGCAAAATAGTTTCATATTTCAGCAAGTTTTCTGTAGATGTCCATTTTCAAGTCTAGGTGACTAGTGGAAATCACTGGCTTTTAATGCTGTGGTGAATAAACAAAACAATGTGTTAGAACCAGTTGACATTATAAACTCTTGTTTTGGCTTCCTCCTCATAACTTCATATTTGTTTTTACTCTTAATTGTAACTGACCATCAATTTCACTTCTTTTCTTCCATGGTCACCAGCACTGCTGTCACCTCTTTACTTCTTATAGACATTTACCAGCTATGAGACCCAGGAAAATCATTTAACTCTTATCTGCCTCAGTTTCCACATCTGTAAGATGGGGATAATACCAGCATCTGCCTCCCAGAGCTCTTGTAATGTCCAAATGAGATAATATTTGTGCCATTTTTTGTAAATCTCAGAGTAGTATGTGAATGCTGCTTATCATTGTTAGTGGCATTGGTTGTTATTTTAGACCTTTATCCACTTGTGCTCTTCTAGCCTTGTCTGCTTCTTGAATTTATACTTTTTCACTTTCTACCATCCTCTGGAATAAAGGCGTTACCCATACCACAAAGCCAAAGGGTCCCTTCCGTCTTTGCTGAATTGTATTTATCTGGAAACTTACACATGCCAAATGCAGGGACTAGGTACTGCATGTCTTCACAGACTTCGCCATGAAGGAATGTCAAAATTTGCATTCTTCTGGCTCTGGCCAAATAGGAAAGCTTGCCCTGGAATGCTTTCTAGCAGATTACCTGTCAATCAGTAAGCATTTGTTAAGTGCCTGTTTTGTGCCAGGCACTGTGCTAAGCACCAGAGATACAAAAAGAGGCAAAAGACAGTTTAGCTCACAATCTAAGCAAAGGCAATCTAAGCAAAGAAAACATGTGCAAACAAGCTATATGCAGGAAAAAATAAGATATAGTTAACAGAGGAGAAGCACTAAAAGTAAGGGGACTTGGGAAAAGGCTTCATGCAGAAAGTAGGGTTTTAGTTGACATTTGAAGAAAGCCAGAGAAACTAGGAGACAGAGATAAGGAAGGAGACCATCCCTGGCACAGAGGACAGGCAGAACAAATGCCCAGAGCTGAGAGTTGGAATGTCTTATTTGAGGAACAGCAAAGCTATCTGCCTTGTCAGACTCAGGACCTTGCCAGTTCTAGAAGTCTTGGTACAATGGCCTGCCCACACCTATAGGGAATCTTTCCCCAGAGGATATAGGCTCCTTTCCTGAGAAGAGTCCCAACTTGGACTATGATTAGTTTCCCTGGAATGTGGAAGTTTATATGGTTCTCTGTCTGTAGGAGGATCATCTTTCCCTGACTTAATTTTATTCTTTAGTTTGTCCACAGGTAGGCATTCTCTGCCCATCATATCTGTTACTTTTTTCATCAGCTCCTCCTCTTCAGAGAGAGATATAATGATCAATTTCCAGGTCCCATTATTGTATCAAAGATTTTTGAATGATCATTAATAGGTTCATAAGAAACAGACTGAAAAGGGAAGAGCCCCAAATTTGAACTTATTATTGATGACTCGTATGTCTCTCTAAATCTTTTGTAGGTCCCCTCAATGTTTTGAAAATGTCTTTATTTTTATACCCAGAATCTGCTTCTAGGATTAAAGAATTATCTCTTTGTGTTTTCCTCTCCATTAATTCGCACCATTTTCCTAAAATTTTGACCTCCATTTTGCTCGATTTAATTAAAATTTTGTTACCAAGTGTAAACAACAGTAGCTCCAGGGTGTACACCAACAGTTTGTGTGTGAAAGCCAGCACTATTCAGGAAGTCAGCACCATGAAAAGGCAGGCAGCGGTGTTGTCAGCAGCACACAACTAAAAAGCTTATCAATAACATTCACAAGCACAACACATCTGGAATCCTATGAAATAATGTTGTTCAGTCATTTTCAGTCATGCCCGACTCTTCATGACCCCATTTGGTTTTCTTGGCAAAGATACTGGTTTGCCATTTCTTTCTCCAGCTCATTTTACAGATGAGGGAACTGAGACAAACTGTATTAAGTGACTTGCTCAGGGTCACACAGCTAATGTCTGAGTCCAGATTTGAACTCAAGAAGATGAGTCTTCCTGACTCCAGGCCTAGCACTCTATCCATTGTGCCACCTAGCTGCCTCCTGAAATACAATAAGTATCATAAAAGGGGGAAATTCCACAGAGGAAAAAATTAAAATCAAAACCTGAACTAGAACTAAATAATTCCCTATGGATAAGAAAATTTTCAAATTTAGAATCAGAAAAAAAATTCAGGAAAAAAAAAGAAACAACTTCCAAAATAAAATTCAGTTACAAACTTGGAAACACAGGGGGAAAAAATCGAGAGTAAGCATCACTAGTTATGAGTCCTGTGCATCAACAAGAAACAAATCAAAATAACCACAGATGAGGAACCCCATGTGTAAGAACTGTACATGTACTACATAGGACATTTTTTGTGTACACTGAACTCTTGACACATTTCATGTTGTGTCTCAACGTAACCAGTCCAAACTAGTGTCTAAGCTGCCTTCCTTAAGCTTACAGAAAGGCAGTGTGTGTTACTATATTAACTATCCAGCAAGAGGATATAATATCTGAGTTGTTCACCTTGTAGCACTCAACTCACACTACCAACCAGGTAGTCTTATTGGAGTTTCTCTGGCACATGGTTGAGAGATCCTTCCTCTCTACCACAGCCCCACAACTCCAAGTGTCTAAGTAGTTTAAAATCTACATCGTCTGGAAGGATAAAATACTGTATTTTGTAAAGGCAGTTGTAAATAGGAAATCTATGGTTCCATTCCCAGCACACATCTGGAATTTCTTTTCTCTCTGAAATAGTGTCCTCCATTTACAAGACAAAGGCACAAAGGCATGTGATCACATAATTTATTAAACATAGCAAAAATGAAAGAAAAGTCAAACCTTTTTAAGGAGGGCTTTGCAAACTGCATGTCCATTGGTGGTGGTCTGTGTGGTTATTTGTCCTTCCTAGCCTAATTGTAACACCTCCAGGGGCCCCACGCGTTCTCTCTTCCAGAGCAAAGGGGAAAAAAAGTAATCCCCACCTGTATAAACATTCCTATCCTCTTGAATAGATTCTTGCCTTCTATGTGACATTGGCTACCATCGGTGATCAGACTCCCAGTGAGGGGGAGAATCACAATAAACCACAATTCACACTTATTTTATTTAAGTTATCATCAATACAACCTTGGACCCCAGAGAAAAAAAAATCATAATAATTCAATTGGATAAGCAGGCACAGTGTGAATACAGGTTGTAGATAGCAGCATGAAATGAAGTTTAACTGAAAGGATTATCACTAGATAGAGGAATAAGAGTGAACAGGTCACCAAGAAAACTCAAATGTTTTCTTCTCAAGCAATTCATCAACAGATGTTCATTGAAGCCTACTAGGTGTTTATGCTGTGAAGCATGATACATAGGCCTTGCCTTTACATTCTAATTGGAGAGACAAGATCGTGGAGTTGAGGGCTACAGAGGACAGTAATTATCTAGTTCAAATTCATTTGACAATTATGTGAAAATGACCAGCCTAAGATCACACCAAGCATGGCCAAGACTTGAACTCAAGTCTTTGGACTCCAGAGCCAGAGTTCTTCTGTTATACCATGCTGCCTCTTTGGGTAAAGTAAGAGCTAGATTGAAATAGTCATCTAAAAATATCTGTTCCTTGGTTGCTACTTACTATCTCGGTGATCTTCAACAAGTCATGTCCATTCTCTGGCCCTCAGTTTCCTCCTGTGTAAAATGAGGAAGCTGAACTAGATGCCTCCTAAGGTACTGTCCACCTCAAAGTGCTATTGCAGTTTAGAGGAAAGATTCTTAATCCACTTATAGCTTTAATAAAGGACCTTGGTTTCTTGGACCAAAGGTCAGGAATTACTGCTGTGCTGTGCTGTGCTGTGCTGTGCTGTTTGGAGATTTCCACTTTACTTCCCACCCCCAACACAAATTGCCATCCCTGGTTTCATCACCTTCCTGGAGAAGAATGTCTTGAGCTATCAGAATATCCAGACTCTAAGGGATGCTTTGGAAAGCAGAGCTGACATAGAGGTGCCCCATTTTCTTTTGTTGACCTTAACTGCCTCTAATTTTCTTAGGAATATTCAGATTTTTCCTAGCCCTGGTACTTATGGAAATAAGCTACTCTATACTGCGTGAGGATAGCCTTTTCCTCAGTTCAGTAGTGACCTGTAGATTAGGGAGAAAGGAAGAAAATGCATCATCCTAGATCTGTGATCCTAGGAATGGGAAGAGATTTACCTTACTTCATCCTTTGTAGGGATACTGTCCACTATCTAGACTCTCTCCTGGGTTTGTTTGGTTTTTTTGTACCAGTCAGTGTCTCCTTCCCATAAGGCTGTCATGGCTCACTACCTGTCCAGTCTAAAAGTTGCTACTTCCACTTTTCTGGTCTACCATCCAGTAGGATTTTACCCCAGCATTATGCTGCCATTAAAGCACTGTCATCTAAACCACATTGAAGGAAGAGAAGAATTTCTAGAGATGGAGATTGATGAGGGGTTGATTTTAGACATAAGGGGCCCCGAATTCAAGCACAGAACAAGACCAGGGAAGAGCTGATGATCCAGTGTGGACAGAACTTGTAGCCCATAAAGAGGAATCATGTCCAGTATGGCCGGTATAATTGTATGGAAAACTATAAGTTGGGAAGATTTCCCTAACCTTGGAAGGCAGGCAGGCAACAAGTATTCATTAAGTGGTTAGAAAGGGCCAGGTACTGTGCTTGGAGTACAAGTACAAGCCAAAAAAGAAAGACAGTCCCTACCTTCAGGGAGCTTGTATTCCAAAGAGGAAAGATAACCTGTAAAAGGGAACTGAAAATCTGGGGAAGGAGGAGGCATCTGCGTGGGATGGACATGGTGGTAAAGTCCCTGAAATCAGCTGTACAACAGATAGAGAAAAGAAGCGTAATTGGCTTGGTCCTTTGTCGGAAGTGGAGGCCACAGAAGAGTTTACCCAGTGAGAGAAGGGAGACAGCAGAAGAGAGATGTTCCAGGGTGACCAGGTACATGGAGGAGTCTGAAGAGACAGAATCACCTGTAGTAGGGAAAGTCAAGAAGTCGGGGTGGTTGAGGAGAGGTTTGGGAAGTTATGGTTCAGAACTGTGCCTCCCAGTGCCCTTTGGTACTCAGGGAAAGGGTCACAAATTTGTTGGAAGGGGGTGGAAGTGGGAGGCGTGACAAATTGGGTGGGGAGAGGCAGATGAGAATTGGTGTAAATACTACATTCAACCACTGCTTTCTTCATAGAAGAGAGGTGAAATGACTTGAACTGGAATCCCAGCTCTGCTGCTTCTCTATGACAAACCACATAACCTTGGGTCAAACCCCTTTTCCCTCTGGACCCAGGTTTCCTAATCTTTAACTTAAGGCAATTAGATGCAGTGCTCTCTGGGGTCCCTTTGACATTTTGTGATTCTGTAAGGACACCCAGTCCTTTTTCCTAGCACTTTCCAGGGACCCCTATTAGAAACAGAATGCTCAGTTGTGAACGATAAATATGGTTGACCCAACGTGATATGCCTGATGTTCTGTTTTGTTGTTCAGTCATTTTTCAGTTGTGTCTGACTCTTCATGACCCTATTTGGGGTTTTCTTGGCAAAGATACAAATGAGGAAACTGAGGCAAATACAGTTAAGTGACTTGCCCAGGGTAACACAGATCCAGTCTAAGGCTGGATTTGAACTCAGATCTCCTGACTCTAGGCCTGGTGATCTATCCACTGTGCCACCTAGCTGCCCTGCTGTGTTCTGTAGGAGATAATTTGTCCCATCTGGTGGTATCCTCCAAGGCTCCTCCCAAAAGGCTACCTGAAATGGGAGATTCCATAGCTGGAATCCTTTTGTGTAAACCTTGGATGTCTTATCCATTGGACCTTGCTCCATCTCCAGAAAAGTAGCAATTCATCATGTGATTATCCCAGCCCATGGGGGTGTCAGGTACGTTGGTATGCCAATCTGTGGTGGCCTCTGGGGCAGGGGGATATCTGGCTGGCACCTTGCTCCTCACTGAGTACCACATTTCTTTACCCTGGGCCTGGCAGAAAAGTAACACTGACAGGGGCCTCACTGTGGTCGCTTTGACCAGATCAAGAGCAAGCTGTGGGACTGGGGGCCAGACCTGGATCTGCTCACAGCCAGAGGACAGCTCAACACCTTCGTCCCCATGACTCCTCCCTGTCCATCCCTTCTAACCGAGCACCAAGTCCTGTCCAATGCCTCCTGTGATAATAACAATAATGCAACTAGCATTTACATAGCATTTACTGCAGGCCAGCTGCTGTGTTATCTCATTATCTCGTGGAATCCTGTGGAATGTCTGTTCTGCCATTTTCCTCCTTTCCATCACCACAGCTCCCCTCTGCTTCAGGTTTTCATCATCTCTCTGGAAAAGCCTCCTAACTGGTCCCTGGGCCTTCTACACATGGCAGTCAGTGGAATCTTCCTCCAATACCTTCTCTTTGAGTCAAAAGTCTTCAGTAGTACTAGTTTGGTGTCTAAGGTGTGTTCACCAAGTCCTGCTAATGTAGTGTCCAAAGTCTTCTCACTCCCACTTTATAGCCAGAATCTCAGGGAATCTAAGCTCAGGCTTGTCCAGGGTCACGTGACTGGCACGCTTGAACCAAGATCTACTTGAATTGAAGACCAATGCTTTTTCCCATACACTGCACTTATTCCTTAAGTAAACAAGAACCTTTTGCTTGTAAAATAAAGTTCAGTTTCCTCACTTTGGAATCTGGCTTTCAAGGCCTACTAAGATCTAATCTCAGACTTATCATCCAAACTCATCTCCCACTGCGGGAGCAGCCTTCTTCTCTAGTCAGTTTGGCCTATTTGATACTTCCTATCATTGACACCTCTAACTTTTGTTGTACAGTTCTCCTCTCACCTGGAGTGTCTCCCCCGACCTCTTCACCCATCTTAGACTAAGCTCCTGATTGGCCTTTCCCTTCCCTGTGCACTTCTAGTACTCAGGGTCTGTATTATTCATCTTTAAGAGTTTGTTGATTAAATTCTTTAGTCTTTAATTTTTAAAATATTATGTTTTATTGATTTTTTTTTATTTCTACATTATAATCATTTCTGGATAAGACCCTCCCTACCCACGCCTTTCTTTGTTAAAAAAAAATAAGCAAAATCAACCCCCACAGTAACTACATCTAAGAACACATGCAGCATTCTACACCCACAGGTTCCCCCAACTCTGCTACAAAAGGAAGGACGTGAGATTCCTTGTCTGCATTCTTCATTTTGCTACTTAGGGGACAATGCTAGACTATACATATGATTAGCCATCTTACCTGTATCTGCTTCATCTTTCTAAATGGAAGTATAAACTCTGGGAGTGCAGGATAATCACTGCTTAATCTTCTCTGGGTCCTATGGTGTCCAGCATGGAGCTAGGCTAAAGTACCAGCTCCTTAGCTTACCATGTCAACCTCTGCCCAGTTTGGCTCCAACCTACTTTTCTACTTTATTTTCCATCACTTCTCTTCAAGCATTCAAGTCCAGCCAGACTGAACAGGTAGCTGGTCACTAAATTCATCACTCAGTCTCCTATTTCCATAACCTGGAATATATGACTTCCTAATCTCAACCCTTTAGAATCCTTCTCTCAATTTCAGCTGCCCCTAATACCCTGAAACATTCCACAAAACCTCTAGAACAGAAATGTCATACTCCTAGCCTAGAGATATTATATTAAAATATAATTAAGAAATATTTAATAAATGAAAATATTTTTAATTTGTTGGGAATTTTTAACAAAATAAAAATACGATGTGAGATAGGTAATGTTAATTTATGGTTTTCTAAGTCAGTATGATACTGGCAGAGATGAGTTTCTGTTTGAGTTTGACCTCACTGCTCAAGCAGACCATATCTTTCCTCCCTCTGCAAATTTGTATAGACCATTTTGGATTACTTTTTTGCCCCCTCATTCCTTGGCTTATATCATTCTCCATGTAAGTGCTGTATCTTGCATCAAGTGTACAACAAGCTCACTGAAGTCGGGGACTGTCGTTGTATCCGGTAGCACATAGCGCCATGCCATGAATGTAGTTGTTGCTTAATCACTGCTTGTTGAGTGAATGAGTATAAATGTTCAGTAAATACTTGCTGGCTACATGGATGGACAGATGAGTGAATGATTGATTTCCAGTTCAGCAGCCAAAAGAGAGTCTGGGCTACAACAAGAGAAACCTATGTAATTCCTGGCCCAGAGTGCTGATGATTTCCCTGACTTGCTCTGCTGACCCACTCATGGTGTGTCTTCTCTGTTGAAGGACCTGGTTGACTGGCAAAAGCCCTTGCTGTGGCAGGTGGGCCACTTGGGAGAAAAGTATGATGAGTGGGTGCACCAACCTGTGGATAGACCCATCCGCCTCTTCCACTCAGATTTCCTAGAGGCCTGCTCCAAGACTTCTTGGTGAGTACTGCCCTGTGTCTCTGGAGATTGATGTCCCCCCTAGGTAACCTTGAGAAGGCACTGCTGACAGGAAGGGCAGGAGAGAACATCAGTCCTCTCAGTTCAAGGGCCTGGCACTCCTGAAAACTACTAGCCTTTCCTCTAGGGCTGTTGTCCTGAGGTCAGCCTGGGGAAAACAAGTGATCTGTGTGTGGGGCTGTCTGACTACCTTCTACATACATGAAAATGTTCATCTTAATCATGATTTAAAATATTGATGGTACAATGGAAAAGGGAGTGGATTTGGAGTCTGAGAGTCTGGATTCAAAGTTCACCTCTGCCCCATACTATCTATGTGACTCGTTAACCACTCTGAGCCTCAGTTTCCTCCTCTGTAAAATAAGGAGGAAGGTCTAGAAGACCACTAAGATTGCTTCCAGCTCTAAATCTATGGCCCTGTGAGTTATGATGCTAGAACATGATTTTAAAATCAATGATCAGAAAGTCAGATTATTGTATATGCCTAGCAAATCTGCTGTCCTGTCCGGCCCTTCTTCATAGCTGAGGCCTTACTATACTCTCCCTAAGATAGAGAAACCAAGCTCAGATTTCTGTGCAGAGCCTGAGTCGTTTAGAGGGTATTTATTGAAGGTAGACCTTCCTCAGTACTCCCGCTATCTACCCCCACTTCTGCCTCTGTGCTTTCAAGTCCACAGTCTAACTGGCTGAATCCCCACATGCAAGTGGACATAGTCATTCTATACTTCTGTGAGATATCTCTAGGTTTCCAGCTACAAACATTTATTAAGCACTTGCTGTGCTTACATATGTGTGTGTGTGTGTGTGTATGTGTGTGTGTGTATGTGTATGGTGCTTGGAGGAATGGGGAGTTGGGGAGACAGACAAAACTTAGGGAAAATCTCTCTTCCCTCGTGGAACTTTAGAGTCTAGAGTTCTCCTAAGACATGTGTAATCAGGATTCTTCGTGGGACCTCCTGGGCCCACATCTCATAAATCAGGGAGTAAGGTAGTACAACCCTTGGGCCAGAAAGGTTGTTGCCCAGTGAGAGGGTACCTAGCCAGCATGGTGTCAGAAGTGTCTCCAAAAGTAAGGCCTGCTATGTTCTGGCCACCCTCCTCCCTGCCTTCAGTCTTTAGTTCCCATTCGAGCAGTCTCACCCTCCACTGACCCCATTGCCAAAAAGATACAGCCTTGATACTCTTAACAACTAGATTCCCTTCAAGCTAAGCTCAAGCCCCACTTCCTACTGTATGTCCTGCTGCACCCCATGCTAATGCTTTCCTGCAGATTGTATGTGCTAATTCATACTGTTTCCCCCTCCCCCTAAGAATAGAAGCTCTTGGAGGGCAGATACTATTTCAAGTTTGCCTTTAAAGCTGCGGAACTCAGTTCCTGGCACAGAGGAAGCATTTAATAAATGCTTGTTGAGTGAATTAAGGATGTTACCTGACTCTATCCATGAAGGGCTCATTTTCGGCTGTGGATAAAGTCATGATATAACAGTCTCCAAGTGTCAAAGTGAGAGCTGACTGCCTTCTTACTCACCTTCCTTTCACTTAATGAAGACTCAGAGTTAGAGGCTGGGAGAGAGGAGGGAGGAAGAAGGGAGAATGTAAGAACAGAAGGTGTCAGGCATAGGGCAGGATGTGAATAGTCACACACAGACTCAGATCTCTATCTAATCAACATCTAGATGCATCTTTGAGTTCAAAATAAACAATGGTTATTGAAAGCTTACTATGTACTGGGACCTCTACTAGAAACCCCAGGGACCACAAGAGAGTAAAAGGAAGCCCCTGCCCTCATGTGGCATGAGATATGGGGAGTGGGGCAGAGGTGGTGAGGGACAAGCACTCAAATGACTGAACAGTGGAGTAGGACAAATCAGAGCCATTAGAAGTGCGCAGAGAAGTACAGAGACACCCCGCTCAGGGTTAGGGTTCAGGGTGTGAGCAGGGTGTGAGCAGGGCAGGCTTCATGAAAAAGGCAGTATTTCCAAGTAGCACAACATTTCTGATCCAGAAAGGACCTTAGACAGCGCTCGTCCCTGTGTTAAGAGCACTAGTGCTGTCTCTGGTACTAAAAAGGTCTCTGGTTTGGGGGAGGGGGAGATCAGTGCACCTCTGCACATGAACAGAAGTAAATAGTGAGAGAAATCTAAGCATGGGGAACAACCTGTGAGAGGCGAAAGGCAGTAGTTGGAATGTCACATATGGAGACTAACAAACGGGTCTACCGGGAGGAACATGGACCGAGTGAAGGGGCGGGGTGAGGGGGGGGGATGTGAAATCATTGGAAACAGATGTTGGAGCCAGATGGTGAAGCTAAACTGAGGGGTGGGGAGTTATTTCATAGAAGAGGCAGGGGGGGATCTCTGAAGTTACTTGAACAAGTTTAGGGCTCCCAGCTCTAAGGCACAAGGCTCTAACCCCTATTCTATCATCAGGTGACCAAAGAGCCTTTGGACAGACCTGCTCCCCTCTGGCTCCAGACCTTCCCTTGAGTTACCTTATCCCCTCAGTTCTCCCCCTGATGTATCTCTAGGGAAGTCAGACCCTCCTCACAAGTGCCCTTATGGGGCCCTCTCTTTTTTATTGCTTCTGTGGGCCTCCTCTAGGTACGTTGTTCTTGCTGTCTGGTCCCCACTGGTGATGTACCTCAGCTGGTTCTACTTCAGAGCCCTCACTCAGGACAACGTCCGACTCTTCTCCTCATTCACCACAGGTACTCAATCCTCAGGAAGTTTGTTTGCCTATCTCTCTGTTGGGAGGGGGGGCCGTCTGATTTTCCCTAGTGAGTTTCTTTTACCCATTCTGGAGGAAACATCCTTGAGTGTTTGATAGTTGTCAACAGAAATGCCAGCGACAGAAGGATTTGGCTATGATCTCTCCCCCAGAAAAGGTCAAACAAGGAAAACCTTAGAAAAAAATAAGGGACTATATGAACCTCTCTTAGCCCAGAGGAAGAAATTCTTACTCTTTAAGGAATGGTCAAGCTCTGGGAATTGGAATGTGGTGACATACAGGACACCTCACCTAACAACAATCAGTCATTCAACAAGCATCTATTAAACACCTCCTGTGTGCCAGGCACAGTGCCAGACAGCCCTGGCCTCGAGAAGCTGACGCTCCATTGGGAGATCGTACATATATCAGCATATTCTGAAAACACATAAAACAAACCCAAGATAGTTTGGGCAGCTTCATTAAGGTGGTAATATTTGACCCTCCATCCTGTCTCCAAAAGCAAAGAACAGAAATCTGATGGCCTTTTTTGTCTGAATCTTTTGGTACTTTCCCCCACCACACCCCCAGTTTAAGAGCATCCTTTGGGTAGGCAACTTAGACTGGGAGGTTGCTGATGGCACAAGGAGCCTGGGAGAGTAGGGGAGGTGGCAGAAGGAAGTCTGACTCCATGAGTTGGAATCTCATGTAGCCACGAGCCATCTTTTAGTTCTGGGCCCTTCTTTTCTGCTCCCCTTCATCCTTTCCATTGTGGAAAAATGAGGGTTCTGTGCCAAGTGACTCTGTGCCCACAGCCTCTGCCAGGTGCAGTTTGCCAAGGGAAAGCATTTATTAAGTGCCTGCTATATACAAAGTTGAAGGATCCCCAAAGAGAAATCAAGTGGCCTGTGGTGGGTGTAAGTAAGCTGTGACACCTTGCACATTCCTCAGAAGAAGCAATACAGAGGATGTCATCGGAAAAGAAAGACTGGAGGGAAACGTGATGGGCCAAGAAGAAGGGATTGTCATTCAGGGATCACTGAGGAATAGTCCACATGTTCCATCGGTAGCTTCGCGATATCAGGAAAAGGTCAGGAAGGGCACAGGCAAAGACGCAGTCAGCAAGGGTTAACTGCAGCCTGTGAGCCCCCATGGCCCCACAGCCAAGGCCACTGCTCTCGACCCACGCTGAATAGCTCCTGGACAGGGCAGGGTTTGTTGCTCAGAAATTCTGCCTGCTGAATTGCCCTCTGTCTGCCTTGGGCTCCCTGACAATGGCAGACAGTGGTTGGGCTGCTTGGAGGCTAGCTGGTGGAGGAGGGGCGGGAGGCGGGCAGGGAAGAGAAACTGAAGCTTTGGCCAGCCTCCCTTCCCTCAGCTCGGAAGATGCCACTCAGTACCAGCTCCAGAGCAGGGGGCGGGCAGGGGGTGATACTGGGGTGAGGGGGTGGGCAGATTCTTGACCTATGGGAACAGGCTTCTCCAAGTGGCAGGGACCGCAGTAGAGACACTTTTTTGGCCTCAGGCCCCAGATGACTTTATGGCTTATGAAAAGCTTATTAGCCAAAAGGCTGGGGCTTTGCATTAAGGGATATGATAAAAGGTTAAACCATCAAAACAAAGTGATATTACTGGGATTCAAACCATTTCATTCTTGGAGGGCTCGCCATATGTAAACTCACATATCTGTGCTCATATTTCTTTTGTTGTTTTTTAAATTCAACTTTTTTCAATTAACAAGCATTTATTTCCCCTTGTAACAAGTATCTGTCATCAAACAAAACAATTCCCACACTGACCACGTCCAGCTTCTTCATCTCCTGAATTTGTGCATCTGCTTAGGCCGCCCTTCTCTGTGCCTGCGATGCTCTGCCTTTCAGAATCTGTGTCTGAGAATCCAGTGAGCCCCAGCTTGGGTGCAGCTCCCTCTGGGAAGCTTTCTCTGGTCCCTTCTCCCAGCCCAAATCAGCACCTGGACCGTGTCCCTAATGTGTTCCAGGAGAACTGAGGCTTCTTTTGAGCAGGCACTTTTGCTACTAATCAAGATGTAGAGGATGAATCAGTAAGCATTCCCAAAGTGTCTCCAATGTGTCTGGGATTTCAAAGTCAAAAATGAAACAGTCTCTGATTGCAGGGAGCTTACACTCTACTAAAGAGACCACATGTTCTTGAGCGAGTATATATAGTAAATACAAGGGAACAAGAAACCCAGTTTGGCAGGACCAGAGAGTGTGGGAAGGGCAGCCTAGAATAAGCTTCCTAATGAACCTGGAAAGGTATGTTAGGGCCAGGTTGGGAAGGCCTTTAAATCTCAACACATTTGATGCTGGGAGTGAAAGGGTAAGCAAGAGTATGATTCGGTTAGGGCTGTGCTTCAAGGCCCAATTTAGCTTCTAAACTGCCTAATGGGAGTGTTTACAAAATACTTTCAGCTAAGTGAGAAAACTGAGATTTAGTGATTTTTCTAGTAAGCAGCAGCACTAGCACTTGAATGAGAAGTCTCCTGACTCCAGTAAAGGCAAGGGCTCTTCCTATCATTCTACAAGCCCCTGGGCTTTGAACCCTTCCTATCTCCCCCCTCCACCAGCCCTCATGCTTTGCCTTTCCTGTGTCCACTCCCAAAATCCCAATGGTGATCAGAGGGTATAAGACTAGACTTGCTTTACTTGACTACAAAGAAAAGAACTAGGCTTGGAAGTGGCAAAGAGATGGCTTTCCACTTTTAAGGGAAATTTTCCCAACAGTTAAGAGTTGGTAAGAAATGGATTGGGCTGCCTCAGGAGGTGGTGGGTTGCCCATCACTCTTGCAGTGAAGGCTGGGAGGCCTTTCCTCAAGATGTTAGGGTCCTTTTCAGATACCAGTTGAACTAGATGACCCCAAAGTGCCTTGACTCTCTATGGTGCTATAAGGGGCTATGATGTTTGGTCCAGCACATGTGCTCAATGCATCCATTCCCCTGACCCCAGCTCACCACCTTCTCTCTCTATACAGAATATGCCATCCCTATGTCCAAGTACGTATTCCCATTTTTCTTTGGTGTTGGGATATTGTCATGGAGTGCTTTAGAGTACGTCCTCCACCGCTTTGTGTTCCACATGACGCCACCTGCTAGCAACCATTACCTCATCATGTTCCACTTCCTCATCCATGGCCAGCACCACAAGGTGAGGGGTCCTGGGAAGAGGCCAGGGTAGGAGTTTGCTTCCCCTCCCTTAAGGTAGAAGTTCCACTGGAAGGGATCAGGCATGGAATCACTAGCCCCAACTACTGACCTCCATCATGAGCACCAAAGGCTTCCTTGTGAAGGTTGTGACTTGGGGATGGGATGAGGGAGAAAACCCATGGAAATTCTGGAGGTGGTGGGTGGATGAAAAGGCAAAAGTCCTGATCTGAACTGATGCTGTCAAGATGTGCTGTCTCCAAAAGGCCCATTCAAGAGTGACTCTGATCAAAGACATTTCAGGCAAATGAGAGCACTGTCTTCAGGCAGGGAGGCCTTTCAGTCCTTCCCAAGTAGCTAAGTGATCACCACTAGTTACAGACTGTCTATGATGGGGATGTGAAGTAGTCCCTTAAACAAATTTGACTTGAACTCCGAAAGTCCTCTCCTCAAAATCATGACCATCCCTATGCAGCCTGCTGAGGCCCATCTTTATCTGAGAAATGGGGTGAGAGGTCAGATGAACCCTTGAGTGATCTCAGGAGCTTTAATCATCTAGTTGTATAAGAAGCAAACTTTAGCTCAATAGAATGATAAACTTTCTGATCATTAGAATTGTCCAAGAGTTGAATGGGATGCCTGGGAGAGGTAGTGAGTTCCTTGTCACTGGAGATTTCCAAGCAGAAGCTAAATGGCACTGTAGAGGATAATTGTATGGAGGGTTCCTGCCCGGGAAGGGGTTGGACTAAATGCTCTCTCAAATCCCTTCCCGTCTTGAGATTTCTATGGCTTTTTCACCTAAGTCTCTACCATGGTCATATGACTTTGTTGGCATTGAATTCTCTGCCACTGCCCAGGCCTTGTTCTCTATTCTGCTGCCAGTAGAGCTGCCAGCTCACGGGCCAGATGTCCTCAGCCCAGAGCCTTCCAGAAGGGTGGGGCTCAGAGCCAAGCTACCCCTCCAGACATGGCCTGGGGACAACTATGCTAACAGAGGTCTCTTCATCTCTAGTCCCCATACGATGGCTCCCGCCTGGTCTTCCCCCCTGTACCTGCTTCCCTGATCGTTGCCTTCACCTACCTGTTGCTCCGCATCCTCCTACCTGAGGCCATCGGGGGCATCATCTTCACGGGTGGCCTCCTTGGCTACATCATCTATGACATGATGCACTATTACCTGCACTATGGGTCACCATCCAAGGGCACCTACCTGTACAAGATGAAGGCCTACCATGTTAAACACCACTTTGAACACCAAAAGTCAGGTATGGGCTGGGAGGACTGCAGGAAGAATTATGTGTGCCCTTCCCTCTCTCTCCTCACCACCACTACTCCCCCTACCCCTGAGAAGCACCATTTTGGGCTCATGAAACTACCCATGAGCACCCGAGGCAATGAAGGGAGTAACCCTAAACCACATCTATTGGCTTGTCATGAGTGTCTCCTAGAAGATGAGAAGGAAAAAAGGAAGTGATCTGAGGCTACTCAGGGCCCCACTTTCACAGTATTTGGTGGTGGTGGTGGTGGTGGTGGTGGTGGTGGTTCTTCCTTCTCCAAGAGGGTCGATGACATCACAAGGTTGATGTCTTAACTTTCAAGTGAAGTGGGTATGAGTGAGGCAGGGCTGTGCAAAGTCATCAGCTTCACTGTCTTCTCCAGAATCCTTCATGGCCTTTAGAGGTAAAGGGGACCATAGAAGCCATCTTGTCCAAGAGTTCTTCCCCTTTTCTGTGTCATGGACCCTTGTCAACAGTCTGGTGAAGTCCATGGACCCCTTCTCACAATCATGTTTTTGTTTTTATTTTTTTTGGAGGCAATCTGGATTAAGTGACTTGCCCAGGGTCACACAGCTAGTAAGTGTCTGAGGTCAGATTTGAACTCAGGTCCTCCTGACTCCAGAGCTGTTGCTCTATCCACTGTGCCACCTAGCTGTTCCCAAAATCATGGAATTTTTTAATCTTACTTACTTTCAGCCAACTGTGACAGTTTTCTTTTTTCAAAATCATGTTTTTAAAATGTATAAAATAAAATACATAAGGTTGTAAAGGAAACCAATTCTATTGCAATAGTTATCAAAATATTTTTTTAATTTGTAATCTGTTAATATACCTAGAAATGGATATAAATAACTACAGTAACTTCGAAGTAGTGATGAGCATGAATTCTATTTTTCAAGATTTCTGCAACAACTTTAATGTACTATTCATAGAACGTATCTCCGGGTGACAGAGTAACATACTTTTAACACAGCTCTGGTTCATAACTGTAGGAAATGATGAATTACAATTAGAGATTTGTGAAAATAAAGATGTAACTTTTTGCATTTGAGGAAACTGAGGCTCAGAGGGGGCTGAAGTGATTGGCCTAAGGTCACACAGCAAGGGTCTGAGACAGAATGTGAACGCAGGTCCTGACTCCAAGTCTAGCCCTGTCTACCATGACACTTCTCCATTCTTCTGACTTTGCCCTTTCTCTCCCTCTCCAGGGTTTGGCATCTGCACCAAGATCTGGGATATATTCTTTCATACCGTCATTCCAGAGACCTCGGAGAAGGAGCAGTAACACCCTACAGCCCCCCTGCTTTTTTCTTCCCAGTACCACCCTTCCCTCCATCTTGGCTAACACTTCCTCCCCTCACCCTTTATTTAGCTGGTGACCCCTGCAGGATGCCTGGGCCACTGGATGGGTCAGCCTCACTGGCCCAACGAGAGGTGGTAGTGATTCCCTGAGGATAAGAGGGACTGATGCCTTTCTAACATGTCCCAGAAAAGAAGTTGTTCTCAAGACTCCAAGAACTGAGAGACTCCAGCTCAGCCATGGAATGCCCTCCTGGCAGTCTGCCCATCCGAGATGGTCCCACAGACTCCCTGTGGCCCAGTCCTGCACCAGTGATCCAGAGCCCTGAGTCCAAAGAGCCACAGCCCTAGAGAGGAGTGAAGGAAACAGATCCCATGAGAAAGGAGCAAGCAGCTGCCTATTGATTCTTTCAAAGCCTCAGGTGCCTTGGCTTCCCTTGTAAGAGACCCCTGATGATGCCTGTGACAGTGGCCTCTATGCTGCAGGAGCCAGATCAGCTTGCAGCTCCTCCAGTCTCCCCTCCTCCCTCCGGAGCATGTCTTTCATTACCCTTCAGATTGAGGGGTAAGCTGGCCCACTCTCTTGCTTCCGGGAGATGGCGCAGCAAGGCCTGAAGTATATGAAGGGTTCTCACTCATGGCCCAAGTTCTTCTGTGGATAACTCCCTCAGTGCCTAGGTCTGAGGCTGCCTCCAGCAGACACCAACCACAAGTGCCAATTATAAACCAAATAAGTACCTCCTGGACTGATGGCCTTAGGGCCTAGCAGGCATTCAGGAAAGGCCTGGAGACCACTTATCCATTCCCCTAAGCTGGGCCTCCAGTCCTCACACCCACCTCTTCAGAAGCAGGGAATGGTCCCTTCAGAGTCCATAGGTGCTAAGTCATCAGCTAGAAGGCTGGCCAAAGACATCACCCCTTTCCCTCTGGCACGAACGCCCTATCATGAGAAGTCATCCCTTATCCCCCTCTGAGGACCCCTGGCCATCTGGGAGGCAGACACTACCATAGTCCTCCAGGGAAAGTGAAGTGACTGAGGTGCCTTCTTTTCTCCCCCTTTCTTTTCCTGGACAAATCTAGCATTTGGCCATTGTCCCATCATTCCATATTCCCAGTGCCTCAGTCACCTTCTCCCAGATCCTCCCAACAATTATCATCCCCTAAGTGTGTTGAGATGGGTTGCCGTGTGAATTGGCATCTTGGGGCCTTCATCTTCCCTTCTTCCCCAGTTCCCAGTTTTCTCCAACCCAACCTGGCTGCTCTCTCTCTGTCCCCTGCTGCAGGCCCATGACATGAAGCACCATCCTCTTCCTCTTAACCAAACCCCCCACTGCTTTAAAGCATTTGAGATTCTCCTAGCCTGGCCCTGGGCCAAGTACGGGTTTCATATGCTGCCTCTCTTAACTCTGGGTGTGGACCCCATGGAAGTTTGCTCTTGTTGGATTTTTTTCCTTACTCCTGTCCTCAGTTAGTTCTTGAAAGTTAAAAAAAGAAAAAATTCAACGAATATCAAAAGACATGGTTTGGGCTGATCTTGTGATTTCTAATGTTTACCGTGGAGATATTTAAAGGTTTTGGAAGAAGACTGTAGAGCTGTAGTTGTGAAATAAAGGTGTAAATATTGTTTATTTTGAAAAATAAAACATAAAAAAACCTCGAATCAAATAACAAAAGCCTAATTGTTATCTGTCAAAGCAGCGGGTGAGCTGGGGACAGAATTCCCCTGGCAGGCTGACTCATGCAGTTTCTGTCCCAATCCAGCTGGCTTTCCCGAAGGGGAAGAAGAAAAAAGATACAGGCAGGCACTTCCCATAATGAAAATGGGAAAAATGAAAAATGAGCTCAGCATGGATAAGGAGACAGAAGAGCATTTCCCTTCCCTGACTATGCTGTGGTGGCAGCCTTCACCCCAGTTCCCCACCTTGACCCTGAGCTGGAGTCCCTTGAGCTGCCCACCTGAAAATGCTCCCCGGTGGTGTTGTGTACCACAGATGCAAGAACAATAAGCATTGAAGTACTGAATGCAAGCAGGGCAAAGTCACTGATTGTGGTGGATCTTTGATATCAGAGCCCCCCACCAAAGGGAGAACCTGGGACAGAACAGGGAAGGAAGCTAGGAGGAAGCAACATGGTGAAGAAACTTGGCCAAGTGGGCAAATTTCAAAAAAAGGGGGCCACATAAAGGAAAGACTTCAGCAGGAAATTGAAAGTCCTACTTTTCCCCACGGTCTTAAGTCTAACAAGATGGTGCTAACAGTCTTGTGTTGGAAGAGGTGATAATTGGAGAATGAGTACAATACAGAAAAGAGAATTCTTAACCTTTTTGTGTGTCCTGGACCCTTTTGCCAATCAGTCTGATGAAAATGAGGGACCTCTTCTCAAAATAAGGTTTTTAAGTGCATAAAATAAAATACATAGGATTACAAAGGAAACCAATTATGTGGAAATACAGTTATCAAAATAATTTTTAAAACAAGTGCATGGCCCCCAGGGCTTTAAGAACCCCTGAAATTAAGCCAATCTATGATTGACATATTCAAGCAGCTGCTCGATCTAGTTCCTCAAAATTCTCTGCTGTAGCTGCTATGGAAAATGAAAATTATAGAGTCAGTACTATGCTTTAATAATAATAAGAGCATTTATATAACACATTAAGGTTTGTCAAGTGCTTTACAAATACCTTTTTGTAACAACCCCATGACATAGGTACTATTACTAGCTCCATTTTACAGATGAGGAAACTGAGGCCAAAAAAGGATTACATGCCCTGGTTCACACAGCTTGTAAGTGTTTGAGGCAGGAGTCAAAGTCAGGTCTTTCTGATTCCAAGTTCCCCACATTGACCACACAACTGCCTCTAAATGAAGAACCAGAGCGTAGTAGAGACAAGTAGAAGGTCGGAAAAATGTCACATAATGAACAAAGGAAGAATATCCTATGGTAACAATGAACCCTTGAGCAGGGATCAGCCCAGGAGCCAGTTGTGGGCTTCCTGGGCAGGGCTGAGGTTTGGTAGGTGCTTCAAAGGTGAATATCCATGACTAAGACAGGAGGGTGGATCGGGAGAACTTGGAGAGAACTGAGATGCACACTGGGCTGAGCAGGAACAAATTCTGGAATTCTTTGCCAAAGAGGAAAGGGTGGGAAAGATCAGAGGCTGAAATTAAGATGGAGTGCTGTAGATGACAGGGCAGACACACCTGTGATGGGGACCAGACATGCCAAAAGGGTGAGGTCCCAGCAGCCGCTGGGATTTCTCCCAGAGAAGCTGTCAGATGCTTCCTTTCCCAGGAGATGCTAGAGCTCCTCAAGTTTTCTGTCCGGATCTTGAAGGCACCTGGTCTTTCTGGGTCCTGAATCTGCCAAGGGAGAAGGCTTATAGGATTCAGAACTAGAAAGGAGTGTCAAGATGAACCAGGCCAATGCCCTCACTTTACAGGCAACGAATTGCAAAGCTAGTATTTGAACCCAGGTCTCCTCTTTCTACATAATGAGAAGACAAGACTCATTGGAAAAGACCCTGATGTTGAGAAAGATCAAAGGTAAAAGGAAAAGGGGATGGCAGAAGATGAGATGGACAGTGTCATGAGTTTAGACAGACTTTAGGAGAGAGTGGAAGATATATGGGCTTGACATACTATGGGCCAATTGGATCACCAGGAATCAGACTGAACTAATGAACAACAAACTCCTCTTTCCATTATAACAACAGTGTTTTAAGGTTTGCAAAATACTTTACAAATGTATTATTTTATCCTCAAGACAACCCTGGGCGGTTAAGTTCTATTATTATCTTCATTTTACAGATGAGGAAACTGAGGCAGACAAGGGTTAAGTGACTTGCCCAGGGTTTGCACAGCTAAATAAGTGTCTCATGATTTCCTGTGTTCAAATCCAAATCTCTCTCCACCACACTACCAAGCAATCATCAAATTAAATTAGATTCTACAACTAGGATTTGTCATGCTGTGATCAGAGCAGCAATATGTGGAATTTTGATCATGGTGGGTGATATGATGAAAAAAGAGTTGAAGTCAAGGTGGAAAGCATCATGTTTTAAGATACAATTGATAATGAGAACATATTGAATATTAATGTACCAAACAATTAATAAACAAGTCGCTTAGCAAGCCGGAAAGGAAAATAGTAACCATCATCACAAAAGCCAGAACTGAGTGGGACTTGAGTTGTTTTGTTTGTTTGTATTTGCAAGATAATCGGGGTTAAGTGACTTGCCCAGGATCACACAGCTAGTAAGTGTCTGAGGCTGGATTTGACTCCAGGGTCAGCCCTCTATCCACTGTAGCACCACCGGGCTGGCTCCTAAGGAGCTTGAGCTGTTTAAGCTGTGAGAGTGGCTCCTAGCCTCTTGCAGAATCTGGAGTTCATCTAGCTCTCCACTCCCTACTGCCTTGATATCTACTGCTCCTCTCTGCTCTGCATTGTTCCCTTCCATCATGACTAAGTCAGGCTTGTGGTAGGTGCTAGCATGACAAGGGAAAAAATTAAATAATCCCCAACCTTAAGAAGTTTACATTCTGCTTTCCCCCAAGAGGGTGCCAAAGGCAAGGAAAGCTGTTGTCCCCCCCCAAGACAGAAGCCAAGTCCAAGGCCTTGAAGGTCAAGAAGGTCATAGCCACAGAAAGAAGAAGATCTGAACATCCCCCACTTTCTGGCTACCCAAGACACTAAGATTTTGGAGGGAACCCCAAATACCCTCAGAAAAGTGCCCCTTGGGGAAACAAGCTGGATCACTGTGCCATCATTAAGTTTCCCTTGACCATTGAGCCTGCTATGAAGAATATTGAGGACAACAACACCCTAGTCTTCATTGTGGATGTCAAGGCTAGCAAAGCATCAGATCAAGCATGCAGTAAAGAAACTGAATGACATGGATGTAGCCAAGGTCAACACACTGATCCTGCCTAATAGAGACAAGAAGGCCTATGTCCCACTTACTCCAAACTATGATGCTTTAGATGTTGCCCACAAAATTGGAATCATCTAAACTGTGTCCAGCTATCCCACTCCACCTACAGTAAAAAGTTTTCCAGGGAAAAAAAAGTTTGCATTCTATAGAGGAAACATGTTTATTTACACGTATAAGCAAATATGAACTAGACACAAATAAAAATAGTAAGAGCCAGCATTTGTATAGCACATTACTATTTCAAAACTCCATACATTATTTCATTTCATCCACACAAGAACTCCTTTAGGTAGGTACAGTTATTGCCACTTTGAGGGCAGGTAGATGGTGCAGTGGGTAGAATGCCAGACTTGGCATCAGGAAGACCTGAATTCAAATATGGCCTCAAACACTTACTGTGTGACTCTGGGGCAAGTCACTTAACCTTGTTTGCCTCAGTTTCCTCATCTGTCAAATGAGCTGGAGAAGAAAATGGCAAACCATTCTAGTGTCTTTGCCAAGAAAACCCTAAAATGAGGTTACCGTGAGTCCGACTCGACTGAACAACCAAACAATATTATCACCACTAGTTATTCCTGGTAAAGGACAACTCCATGTCCTGTGGCCTTGTCTTTGCACAACTATCTCTCATGCATGCCTAGCATGAATGTTCTTGCTTTTACCTCTTAAAATTCCTAGCTTCCTTCAAAGGTCAGTCTAAAGCCTTTTATGAGATTCCCAGACTGTCAGTGGCCTCCTCCATTCCCAAAATTCTTTATGCTGAGATGTTGTAGCTAGGTGGGGCAGCAAGTTATTGTGAAGAATTTGAGTCAGGATATGATGTGATCCTGGGCAACTCTCAGCCTCTTCCTCACATTTTCTTTTGCTCATTAGGTTGGTGAGGATTTTTGAGTCCCTACCATACCAGGATCTTTTGAAGGAACTGGACTTGTAGAAGCAAAGGACAAGCTGTCTTCAAGTATTTGAAGGACCATCCCATGAAAGAGAAATTAGCCTTGTTCTCCTTACACTCACACAGCAAAACCAGTCATTGCATTGATCTTATTTTGCTTACCTGTATCCCATTACAAGAGAGGGTTGTTGGGCAGAGGAAAGGAGGTAGCAACATACAACTGTAATGTAAGAAATGGAAAGGAGAAGATTGAGAGTTGGAAGGCATTTTAGAAGTCAGGTTAACATTGGAAGGCATCAGCAACTTAATAAATACCATTAAATACTATTGGGATATCACCTGAGCCCACACCATGCCCTCTTATCTGTCTCCATTTATTAATGTTTTCCCCCTGGGGTGATGGTTATAATGATTCACAGAGATCAAGTAGTACTTTGGTTTCTGATGATCATCATTCTCCACAATCCCTCACTGGGAATCCTGTTTCTTATAGTTGCCATATTCCCCTATCCATGAGCAACAGAGAGAAAGCTGGGAAACGGGAACAAGTGACATCCTGAGAGCTCTATGGTATCGGACGGGTCTGAGGGCAATTTTCTGGAGACTTTGTCCTGGAGAGAGGTTTGCTTCAAGAAATGTGAGTGTTCGGTGTCAGACCGTGGAGCCAATGTTGCTAGTTTCCATGCTAAAGAGCAAAAGCTGACTTTGGGGCCAGATTGCTGGGGTGACTGAGGCCATACAGGCTGCCACAGTCAGAAATCCTGTCTGCTGGTAGTCAGGACCTTTGGAGGAGCTGCGCATACAGAGAAAAATTCCCTGAATCCACAGTGCCACCAGGACACCCAGATTGCAGAGGTCAGCAGAGTTGAGGCAGAGCCAGAGTGCCAGGGACTGGCCTGCTATCAAAAAGCCCATAGGCTCATGAAACGGGCAGGAAATATGACTTGCATCCCATCTGTGTTTCTCTGCTTCCCCTTGCTATAGTTCTGATATGAATTCAGGGCCAAAACACACATTCCTCTCCTCCTATTCCTCTTCTATGAACTACAGATGTGGAAAGAGGTTTGGGAATAAAATTGGATAGAAGTCTCCATATAGGAGCTATCATCTTTTTTTCTTCACTTTGCTGCTTAATAAACAATATGGCTACAGTATATTAAATACATACCTGTGTGAACATGAGGACAATTTGACAGAGAAAGGAAATTGAAGATTTAGGATGTAGATAGAGCCATAGATTTTCTATTTTTAATATTCTTCATAACTTCCTATAGATTACTTTGGAACCCAGACAACATGGATTTGGAATGGTTCTGGGCCATTTGGGGAGTCACATGGTGAGGTGTGATGCTCCCGTACACCAGAAAGATGCAGAGGGAACTACTTGTCCCCACCTGGGGATCTTTCTAGCTGGATATCTATTAAAGTGACACACTCCTTTTCAGAGGTAAAGAAGGCATCATACCAGCTGATCTGGGTCACTAACACAATTGCAGCACCCCTTATATCACATGCATGCGCATAGAGGTCACTAGAGCTTTCTTGTGCTTCAGAGAAAACTGAAATTTTTATTTGAAAAGGATCATAATGGAAGATGTAAAATTTGCCCCCCTCAAAGTATTTGTAACAATAGAAAAAAGGTAATGGAAGGAGGAAAAAGAAAAAAATCTAAAGCTGACGAAATTATTGGTGAGAGATTTGCCCCTACAATAAATCCTCTAATTTCTGTCCTATATCCCGAGCCATGGACATTATGAAAGCATGCCAGGTAAAGAAGAACTCAAGCCAGCACTTCCTAGTTTGCTCATGTTTGAGAGTGTTTTCACATGTTGTTTCTAAGACTTGGTAGGGCAACAAAGTTTTATGGCCAAAATTTAGTTAACAGAAAGTTTGGGGGTTGGAGAAATTTTACAGTGGGAAGGGAGTTTTTCTTTAAAGGTACAGGAGGGAATTCCCTTTTATTCCCACAGGTCAGATAAGTCAACTTAGAGGAAGCAGCAAGGCCTCCAGAGGGAGAGACAGTAGGTAGCATGGACCAAGTAAGTCACCTGCCACCACTTTGACCACCATCTTCCCTCAGAACTTGCTGGAGACAGTCCAGGACCCTGAGCCTTAGGAATAGCATTGCTGCCAGCCCAGGGCCCTCAGCCATCTTCCTGAGAAGCCTCTAGGAGAGACAACTATAGCTACTGAAGACCCTTAAAGTTCTTTCTACCAACAATCCTTGGTGAAGACAAATAGTCAAAACTTCAGAGAGTGATAGGATTTTATCAGTGGAAATGACATCATGGAAAAGGACAGTACTATATGCTTTGCTGCTGCACCCAAAAGGTCATGGGGCTTTTCTATCTGACTTACACCTACAGCCTTCCATTTGTGTCTCCCCCATTATGAGACTATGAGCTGCTTGAGACAGGGACCGTCTTACTACTGCTCCATTTGTAACCTCAGTGTCCTAAGGAATAGTGTTTTACACGTGTTGGTGTTGTTGAGTTGTTTCAGTGAGTTAATGCATTCTTTATTTGGTTCAGCTTTAGAGCTCTCTAGCTTGTCACATTTTGATTTTGCAAACAGGACTGAATCGTTATACTACTGAATGATATTATTACAGGAATGACTGAGGAATTTCAAATGCTCATCTGTCATTGTAACAGCCTCAGGCAGGCCAAGTACAAAGGGGGTGAATACCTGCCAAAAAGGAGAGCAGATGTGATCTCTGTTAGAACGACAAGAATACAAATATGTAATTATGCCAGTGTCATTAGCAGGTAGGTGCTAGGCACAATGGAGAGGAGGTTACAGGAGTTGGAGTTAGGAAGACCCAGGCTCCAATCCCTGCCCCAGTGCTTCCTGGGGGACCAGGAGGGAGTCACTTCCCAGTTCCTCAATCTATTCATTTCCCCTGACCCAGCCCTCTGCTCTACCATAGCTACAGGCACAAAAGTGCTCAAGAAATGTTGACTGACTGACTGAATACATAGAGATGGCCATGCCCTTGCATTGCGGTCACCCACAGATGGAGCTCTCCTGTGTCCACTAACTCTGAAATGCCTTTATCTGATCTTATCTTATTAATATCTTTCCTTCCCCTCCCTTTGTCACATGTTTTTAATATTTTTACTTTTATTGGCGTTTTGGTTTTACATTACACACATTTACAGATTACTCTTACACTGTGAGCTCTCTTATAACAGAATAAAACACTTAAGTAAAGCTAATGATACAGTGACCTCACCTCAAAGTTCTGCAACATTTCACATCTGGAGGATGCCACTCTTTTTAATGAACATAAATCTGTTTCATTGAAATGGAGGCCATTGGACTGAGTGTTCTCTCTTCTCTCCTTCTTCTCTCACATCACTCAAATATCTCCTTCCTCTATTTTCTCCTTCACTCTACTTTCAGATGAAGGTGGAACCTCCTCCTTACTGAGCTAAACTCCTCTTTGTAGACCCTGAGTCCATCCAATTTCCTCCTGTCTTCTTCAGAAGATTGCTCCTATTACCATTCTCAGTCCCTCTCTCCTTCAGCCTCTTCACAGCTCCTTCCCTGCTGCCTACAAACACTACTGTCATCCCTAAAAAGAAAGAAAAAATATCCCCTGGTCCTATTATACCTGGTACCTATCATTCCATGCCTCTCCTTTCCTTCTCTGATAGCCTCCTTGAGAAAGCAGTCAACATCAGGTGCCTCCACTTCCTTCCTTCTCTCTTTCTCCTAAACCCTCAACAATATGACTTGTGACATTGTTCACCTAAAAGTGTCCTCTCCTGAAGTTACCATTGATCTGTTAATTTCCAAATCCAATGGCCTTTCCCCAGTTCTCATCCATCTTGACCTCTCTGCAGCCTTGGACACTATCCATCATTCTCTTCTCCTGGATACTCATGATCCTGCTCTCTTCTGGTTCTCCTCCTACCTATCTGACCACTCCTCAGTTTCCTTTTCTGGTTCTTTCTCCAGGTTACATGACTAAGTGGGAGTGTCCCCTGAGGGTCTATCCTAGACCCTCCTCTCTTTTCCTTCTCTATTATTTCACTTAGGAATCTTCTCAGCTACTGTAGTTTCAATTATCATCGATATGCAGATAATTCCCAGATCTTTGTATCAAGCCCAAATCTTTCTCCTCCACTTCAGTCCCAAATCCCCAGCTGCCTTTTAGAAATCTTGAACTGGATGTCCTGCAGTTATTTCCAAATCAGAACTCATCATCTTGCCCCCTAACCTCTTCTCTTTTCCAAATTTCCTTACTCAAGGATATTGCCATCCTCCCAGTCACCCAGGCTCATTACTTTGGTGTCATCTCCAACTCACCTCAAATGTCCAGTCCATTTCCCATATGACATTTCTGTCTCCACATCAGCTCTGCTATTCATCCCCTTCTCTTCTCTCACAAAGCCACTTCCTTCACTTGGGGCCTCATCATCTACACCTGTACTGTTGTAATAGACTTCTAATCAGTGTTCCTGCTTCACAGTTCTCTGAACTGCAATTCATCTTACGTTCATCTGTAAAGGTTATTTTTTTTAATATGTTAATTCCTAGCATTCATTTTTTTTTTAAATTTGAGTTCAGAATTTTCATCCTCCTTCCCACGCTTCCCCCACTCATTGAGAAGGCAAGAAATATGATATCATTTATACTTGTGAAATCATGCAAAATGTTTTCATATTAGCCATGTTGCAAAAAAAGAAAAATGAAGTGAAAAAAATTATGCTTTAATCTGCATTCAGACTCTTATCAATTCTTTCTCTGATGATGGATAGCATTTTTTATCCTAAGCCTTTGGAATTGTCTTGGATTATTGAATTGATTAGAATAGTGAAGTCTTTTACATTTGGTCAGTGTTACAGTATTGCTGTGACTATGCATAAAGTTCTTCTGCTTCTATTTGCTTTACTTTCCATGAGTTCATGTAAGTTCTTCCAAATTTTTTGAAACCATTCTGTTCCTCATTTCTTATAACACAATAATATTCCATTGCAATCATACACTATAACTTATTCAGTCATTTCCCTATTGATGGACATCTCTTCAATTTCAAAATTTTTGCCACCACAAAAAGAGCTGCTGTTTATATACATATATATGTATATATGTATATATATTCTTTTCCTTTTTATTAGATCTCTTTGAGATATAGACCTAATAGTGGTATGCTGGGGTCAAAGAGTATGCACAATTTTAAAGTCCTTTGGGTATAGTTCTAAATTGTTCTGCAGAATGGTTGAATCAGCTCACAATTCCATCAACAATGCATTAATGAGCTTATTTTTCCGCATTCCCTCCACTTGACATTTTCCTTTTCTATAATATTAGCCAATCTGATAGATATGAGGGTAGTACCTCAGAGTTGTTTTAATTTGCATTTCTCTAATCAGTGGATTAGAGTGGGGTTTTTTATATGACTATAGATAACATTGATTTATTCTTCTGAAAACTGTCTGTTCATATCCTTTGACCATTGACCATTTGTCAGTTGGGGAATGACTTATAAATTTCTTATAAATATGACTCAGTTTTCTATATGTTTGAGAAAGGAGGCCTTTGTCAGAGAAACTTGTAAATTTTTCCCCAAGTTTCCTGCTTTATTTCTAATCTTGGCTGCATTTGTTTTGTTTGTGCAAAAACTTTTTAATTTGATGTAATCAAAATTATCTATTTTACCTCCCATAATCCTATCTCTTATTTGGTCATAAATTCTTCCTTTATCCATAGATCTGACAGGTAAAAATTTCCATGCTCCCTTAATTTGATTATGATATCACCCTTTGCATCTAAATCATGTACCCATTTTGACCTTATCTTAGTATATGGTGTGAGATGTTGATTTATGCCCAGTTTCTGCCTAACTGCTTTCATTTTTTCCAACAATCTTTCTCAAATAGTTAATTCTCATTCCAAAAGCTTGAATCTTTGGGTTATTCAAACACTGTGATCATTTACTATTGTGTATTGCATACCTAATCTATTCTATTGATCCACCACTCTTTTTCTTAGCCAGTACCAGGTTGCTTTCATGATTACCCCTTTGGAATACAATTTGAGATCTGGCACTTCTTCGTCATCTTTCTTCACATATTTTTTTCGTTGATTCACTAGATGTTCTTGACCTTTTGTTTTTCCAGATGAGTTTTGTTATTATTTTTTCTACTTCTATAAAATAACTTTTTGTTAGTTTGATTGGTATGGCTATGAATAAGTAAATTAGCTTTAGGGAGAATTGTCATTTTTATTATATTTGCTCAGCATATCCATGAGCAACTAATTTTTCTAATTGTTTAGATGTGACTTTATTTGTGTGAAAATTATTTTATAATTGTTTTTATATATTTCCTGGGCTTGTCTTGGCAGGTAGACTCTCAAGTATTTTATATGGTCTGCAGTTATTTTAAATGAAATTTGTCTTTTTATCTTTTGCTGCTGGACTTTTGCTGATGATTTATTTGAGTTTATTATTTATACTACAACTACAATTGCTAAAGCTGTTCATTTTTTCTACTAATTCTGTAGGATTCTCTAAGTGTATCATCATATCATCTGCAAAGAGTGACTTTGTTTCCTCATTGCCTATTCTAATTTCTTTGATTTCTTTTTTTTTTTTTGGTCTTATTTCTAAAGCTAGCATTTCTAGTAAAACATTGAATAATAGTGGTGATAATGGGCATCCTTGCTTCACCCCTGATCTTATTGGAAAGACTTCTACCTTATCCCCATTATAGATAATGCTTGGTGATGGTTTTACATAAATACCCTTTATCATTTTAAGGAAAGCTCCATGTATTCCTATGCTTTCTAGTGTTTTAATAGGAATGCATGTTGTATTTTGTCAAAAACTTTTTCTGCATCTATTGAGATAAAGATATGATTTTTATTGGTTTTGTTATTGATATGCTCAATTATGCTGATAGTTGTCCTAATATTGAACCAGCCCTGCATTCCTGGTATAAATGATGCCCACCTGGCCACAGAGTGTGAACTTTGTGATATATTGCTATAATCTCCTTACTAGTATTTTATTAAAATTTTTTGTATCAATATTGATTAGGGAAATTTATCTACAGTTTTCTTTCTGTTTTTCTCTTCCCGGTTTGGGTACATTTGACATATTTGTGCTATAAATAAATACATATGACATATATGTGTAATAAAAAGAATTTGATAGAAGTATTTCTCTACATATTTTTCTAAATAGTTTATGTAGTATTAAAATTAATTGTTCATTGAATATTTGGTAGAATTTACTTGTGAATTCATCTGGTCCTGTGGGTTTTTTCTTAGGGAGCTCATTTATGCTTGTTCAATTTTTTTTTCTAAGCAGGGTTATGTAAGTATTCTATTTCTTCTTCTATTAATCTGGGCAATCTATGTTTCTATAAATATTTCTCCATTTCACTTAGATTGTCAGATTTATTGACATTTAATAAGGCGAAATAGCTCCTAATAATTGTTTTAATTTCATCTTCATTGGTGGTACATTCACCTTTTTCATTTTTGTACTGGTAATTTGATTTTCTTCTTTCTTTTTCAAAATCAAATTAACCAGTGGTTTTTACCTATTTTTCTTTCATAAACCATCTCCTAGTTTTATTTATTATTAATGGATTTCTTTTCTTTCAATTTTGCTAAACTCTACTTTGATTTTCAGGATTTCCAATTTGGTATTTGGTTGAGGATTTTAATTTATTCCTTTCCTAGTATTTTTTAATTGCATTCCAATTCATTGGCCTGCTCTTTTATTGATATAGACATTTAGAGAGAAACTTTCCCCTAAGCACTGCTTTGACCACATCTCACAGATTTTGGTATGTTGTCTCATTGTTGCTATTCTCTTTAACGAAGCTATTGTCTCCATGATTTGTTCTTTGGCCCACTCCTTCTTTAGGATTACATTATTTAGTTTCCAATTAATTTTTAATCTTCCTTTACTGAAGATATATTTTTATTGAATTCTGGTCTGAAAAGGATGCATTTGATATTTCTACTTTTCTTCATTTCTTTGTGAGTTTTTTTATACCCTAATACATGATTAATTTTTTTTAAGGTACCAGGTACACCTGAAAAAAGGGATATTCCTTTCTATTTCTATTCAGTTTTCTCCAGAGGTCTGTCACATCTAACTTTTCTATAATTTTATTTTTCTCCTCAACTTCTTTCTTAATTTTTTTATGGTTAGATTTAGCTAGTTCTGAGAGAGGAAAGTTGAGGTCCCCCACTAGCATAATTTTATTTGCTATTTCCTCCCATAATTCATTTAACTTTTTCTTTAAGAATTCAGATACTATGCCATTTGGTGCATATATGTTTAGTTGTGATATTATTTCCTTGTTTATGGTATCTTATAGCAAAATATAATTTCCCTGCTTACTTCTTTTGATTAAAGATATTTTTGTTTTTGCTTTGTCTGAGATCTTGATTGCTATCTCTGCCTTTTTTTTTACCCTCAGCTGAAGTATAATAGATTTTGCTCCAGCCTCTTATTTTTACTCTGTGTGTGTCTCTCTGTTTCAAGTGTGTTTCTTGTAAACAACATATTGTTGGATTCTGGTTTCTAATCTGTGCTGCTTCTACTTCCATCTTAAGGTGATGTCATCCTATTCACATTCAGCTATGATTACTAACTGGGTATTTCCTTCCATCCTATTTTTACCCTGTTTATCATTCTCTGTGTCTGTGGCTGTATATCTGTGTGTCTGTCTCTCTGTCAATCACTGTGTCTCTGTCTCTCTCTGTTTCTCTGTCTGTCTGTCTCTGTGTGTGTGCATCTCTCCGTCTCTCCTTCTCTATTCCTTTTAAAAGTTGATTTTGCATCACTATTGATTAGAGAGATGCAAATCAAAACAACTCTGAGGTACCACATCACACCTATAAGATTGGCAAACATGACAGAACAAGAAAATGATAAATGCTGGAGAGGATGTGGGAAAGTTGGAACACTAATTCATTGCTGGTGGAGCTGCGAGCGCATCCAACCATTCTGGAGAGCAATTTGGAACTATGCCCAAAGGGCTACAAAAATGTGCATACCCTTTGACCCAGCAATATCGCTACTAGGACTATATCCCCAAGAGATCATAAAAATGGGAAAGGGTCCCACATGTACAAAAATATTTATAGCAGCACTCTTTGTAGTTGCCAAAAACTGGAAGTCAAGGGGATGTCCATCAATTGGGGAATGGCTGAATAAATTATGGTATATGAATGTAATGGAGTACTATTGTGCCATAAGAAATGATGAACAAGAAGACTTCAGAGAGGCCTGGAAGGACTTATATGACCTGATGCTGAGTGAAAGGAGCAGAACCAGGAGAACTTTATGCACAGCAACAACCACAGTGTGTGAGAGTTTTTTCTGGTAGACTTAGATTTGTGTAATAACACAAGAACTTCTTACCAAAAAAAAAAAAATCCCAATGGTGGATCTCAAGGCAAAATGCCTGCCACACTCAGAGAGAGAAATATGGAAGTCACTCACATATTGTAGCAGATCATGTTTGTGTATGTGTATGTGTTTGTGTATCATGTTCTGATTTGTTATACGATTTCTTTCATTTATCTTAGTCTGACTACATAGCATGACTATAGTGAAAATATACTCAATAGGAAAGTATATGTAGAATCTATACAGAATTGTATGCAGTCGTGGGGAGGGAGGGGGGGAGTGGGGGTAGGTGGGGGGGATAAAATCACAATTGTATGGCAGTGATTGTTAAACATTACAAAATTAAAAAAAAAAAGAGTTGATTTTGCTTCTGATCGCTGCCTCCCTTAATCGGTCCTGCTTTCTATGAGCCCACCCCTCTTCTTTTATCTCCTTCCCGTTCTACTTCTCTATTAGGTAAGATAGATTTCTATATCCAACTGAATGTGTATGTTATTTTCTCTTTGAACCAATTCTGAAGAGTGGTTCAAGGATTGCCTGCCACCCCCACATACATTTTTCCCTTCCTTACTTGCCTGTTTTATGTGAGATAATTTTCCCCATTCTTCCTTTTCCCAATACATTCCTTTTTCTTACCCCTTAATTTTTTTTGGAGATCATCTCATCATATTCAATTCACACCCATGCCCTCTGTCTATGTATACTCCTAACTGTTCTAATAATGATAAAGTTCTTTGGAGTTATAAGTACCATCTTCCCATATAAGAATGCAAATAATTAATCTTATTGAGTCTCATTTGATTTCTCTTTCATGTTTACTTTTTTATGCTTCTCTTGAGTCTTATATTTGAAAGTCAAATTTTCTATTTAACTCTGGTTTTTTCATTGAAGGTTTGAAAATCCTCCGTTTTATTAAATATCCATTTTTTTCCCCTGAAGGATTATACTCAGTTTTGCTGGGTATTTTTTTACTCTTATTTTTTACTGTAATTATTATTTTTTACTATAATCTAGCTCCTTTGCCTCCCAGAATATCACATTCCAAGCCTTCTACTCCTTTAATGTGAAGGCTGCTAAATCTCATGTGATCCTGATTGTGGCTTTATAATTTCTAATGGTTTCTTTATGGCTACTTACAATATTTTCTCCTTGACCTGGGAGCTCTGGAATTTGGTTTGTAATATTCCTGGGAGTTTACATTTTGGGATCTCTTTCAGGAAATGGTCAGTGGATTCTTTCAATTCCTATTTTACCTTCTAGGATATCAGGGTGATTTTCCTTGATAATTTCTTCAAATATGATCTCTAGGCTCTTTTTTTTAAGAATGGCTCTCAGGTAATCCAATAATTCTTAAATTAATTATTTTCCAGGCCAGTTGTTTTTCCAGTGAAATCTTTCATAGTTTCTTCCATTTTTCATTCTTTTGGTTTTATTTGATTGGTTTTTTATGTCTCATGGAATTATTAGCTTCCACTTGCCCATTTCTACTTTTTAAAATTAGAATTTTAATTTTAAATTTTTCTTCAGTGAATTTTTGTACCTCTCTTTCCATTTGGCCAATTCTGCTTTTTAAAGTGTTCTTTTCAGTGGATTTTTGTGCCTAAAAGAACATTTGACCAATTCTGGTTTTTTAAGGTGTTATTTTCTTCAATATTTTTGTGCCTCTTTTATCAAGCTATTGACTTCCTTTTCATAATTGTCTTGCAAAGCTCTCATTTCTTTTCCCAATTTTTCATCTAACTCTCTTGGTTGATTTTTAAAGTCCTTTTTGAGCTCTTCAAGGAATTCTTGAAAATTTCACATTTTTCTTTGAGGCTTTGCTTGCAGCTGTTTGACATAGATGTCTTCTGAGTATATATATGTCTTGATCTTCTTTGTAACCATAGCAACTTCTTATTATGAAATTCTTTTCGTTGTTGTTCTTGTTTGCTCATTTTTCCAGCTTATTTCTTTGTGGCAGCACTGTCCCAAGCTTCAGATTTTTCATACTGCTGTTTTCAGTGCTGGTTCTGGTGATCTATAAGTTTTTGGTGCTTCCAAGGTGGCATGATCCAAGGAAAAGTGTGGTCATCGCTCTTCTGGCTTGTGCTCTATTCTTTACCTAGGAAGGGCCCCTGCTCCTCTGTATCTATAAGTGCTCTCACTCCTCTTGACCCTGGAACTGTGGCCAGGTCCCCTGCTCTTCTGTAACCACAAGCACAAGTGCTCTTTTCTGCCTTGCAACTGGGAACAGGGTCCCTACTCCTTCATGAGTGAATACAAGCATTCCTCTCCACACTGTAACTGTGACCAAGGATCCTGCTCTCCAGCACCCATGAGCTCTAGAGCTCTCCTTCACCTCAGGACTGTGGCCTGGAACTGCATATGGCCAATGCAATAGGTTCCTAAACCCAGCACCAGCAAAGAATCCCCTATAAGTTCTTTCTGACCAGTTGTCTGACCATCTTGCCATCTAAGGACCAAGAACTCCTGAAGCTTCTGCTACCACTGATGCCGTTGCTTCCAAGGCCTTCCATTGTTGCTTCTACTGGTACTGCCACTATGAGCACTCTGGACTAGCCCCCACTCTGGTGTAACAGACCTCTCCCATCAACCTCCTGAGTTATCTTAGGCTGAAAAAAAAGTCTCACCATGACCTTTTCTTGGCTCTGCCACTCCAGATTTTGACTTGAGGCATTATTTTAAAGTTATTGGAAGGTATGTTGGGAGAGTTCAGCTGAGTTGCTGCCACTTTTCCGCCATCTTGGCTCCACTCCCAGGTGATTTTTTTCTAAAGTGTCCAAGTGACCAAGTTATCCAGTTTATTCAATGAACTCCAATGGTCTTCTGTTATCTCCACAATCAATATAAAGCCCTCTTTTGGAATTTAAACCAATTCATCACCTGGCCTCTTCCATATTTCTTACACTTAACTCCCCTCCATGCAGGAGTATGCTGGAGTCAACTTATACTGGCTTGAGAGAGCTGATTACTAAATTTTCCATGCAAATTAGGGCTTGATTTATTGTTTTGCTGATTTATAGATCTGAGGAAGTGATGGAGACCATGTTGATAAAACATATTAAACTTACAAGAGTACCCCTAAATGCATTTTCCCCTAGAGAGCCAGTTGTTAAACATTTACCAGCACACCTATACCTCAATGCTTTTGATTTCTTATGTCTCTGCCCTTGTGTTGACTGTCTCCAGCATGCCTGGAATCCATTCTCTACTCCCCTTCTCCTACCAGCTTCCTTGGCTTCCTTCAAAATTCAGCTCAAATTCCACTTTCTACAGGAAGCCTTTCCTCATCCCCCTGCAACTACTTCCCTTTCCTCTTCTTCTTTCCCTCTAAGACAACCTTCCATCTGCTCTCAATCCATCTTATATATACGTTGTTATCTTCATATTGTCTCTAGCCTTTGCTTTTCTCTGTATCCTCAGCTATTAGCATAATGCCTGGCATATATGTGCCAGGTAAGGACTGACAACCCAATATGTCCAAAGTAGTGAGTGTTAGGACTAGGACTTGAACCCATGTCTTCTGATCCTAAATCCAGCACCCTTTTACTATTATACTATGCTGCCTCCACAACAGTATTTACCTCAAATTGCATGGGAAAGAAGAGTCAGGATTTGAACCTGGAATCTCTGATTTCAAGTTCAGTGCTCTTTCTACAACACCACACATCTTTGTTATAGGCAATTGAATAAAAAAACCATTTACATTAGATCTAACAAAGAGTACTTATATGTCAAGCCTTTGAAAAATGACAAAAATCTAGGGACAGACAATGGCTACTTAGTGGAGACTGTAAGGCTATAATGCATGCCAAAATGAAACCCCTTCCATCTGTCTGACCAAGTGGAGGGCAGGGTTGTGCAATGGAGTTTGGAGATAGCTTACACACTCTCCATTAGTAGGATTCCCTTGCCCACTTTCTGGGGACTGGACTTTTTATTCTCTTGGACAAGCAATTTGCCTCAAACCTGCATCTAATTTTCCTTTCCTCCATCTGGGCAAGTTCACTCGTTTCAGCCATGATCAAACCCTTAGATTCCCCAAGTCTGCCTGAAAATACAGAGGCTGACAAAGCGTCACAGCGGTTCTATCATATGTGGCACAACATTCACCAGCACACTGACTGCTTTCCCCAAAGCTCCCCACAGAGGGCTGCTGACACATTTGGTAACTCTCAGCGACCCCCAGAATCAAATAGAAACTCCCCTGTTTCATTTCTAACAATCATCACCACCTGGTCCCAATCTATTTTCCAAGTTTCAGTATGTATCACTCCCCTTCCCATGTTAAGCAACGCTGCCAAACTGGCCTCTTTTATGTTCCTCATGGGCAGTTAGGTGGCCCTGTGGAAAGAGCACTAGCCCCAGAGTCAGGAGGACCTGAGTTCAAATACAGCTTCAGACACTTAGGAGGTATGTGACCCTGGGCAAGTCACTTAACCCTGTTGGTCTCGGTTTCTTCATCTCTAAAATGAGCTGGAGTAGGAAATGGCAAACCACTCCAGTATCTTTGCCAAGGAAACCCCAAGTGGGGTGATGTCTGCAAATGACTGAACTACAATGTGCTAAGCACTGGAGATACAAAGAAAGATCTCACTCTCTAATAGGGGAGACAACACACAAAAGAAAGCTGAAAAGGGGGGGAATGGCGAGTAGTATCTTTTTCTAGTAGGGAGGAGGCAACATGATGGAGAAACCCAAAAAAGCGGATCTGAGTAGACAATAAAGAGATGGTTTGGGGACCGTCCTTAAATGGAGGTTTGAGGAGAAGGTGTCCAGACTTCCCTCTCATCAGAGAGGTCTCTGGGACAGGGTTACTGGTGAAATGTGAATTCCAAGGCCAATTCCAAGATGCAGATTGATGAGGTTCTGGATGAGAAGGTTTTGGGGGAGCATGATGGTAAAGTCCAGAATAGCCCAGCTATATAGGAAATGAAAAAGGTGTTAGGAGCCCTACGTACATACACACAAACACACATGCACATATACACATGCACCACACATGTACACATATGCACACATACTTCTTTTCCATTTCTTTGGTCTCTGTTCATTTCTCTGTGGGGATTAACTTAGGATGGTATCTTTTATTTACTCTCTTTTTGTTATTGTATCTTTATTCTATTGAGCATATTTTTTATATTTTTAGATGATGTTTCCAACTCCTATACTTGTATATAGCATAGAGGTGACCCTAGATTCTTGAAGGTTTTTGGCGGGTTCTACTGTACCACAACGATGCTGAGTATTCTTCTAACCAACATACTGAATCTGCTTTCCAAGGACCAGTTTAACTAAGTGTAGGGAGGCTCACCAATAGGCTGGTTATTTGATAAATAAAAAATTTATTTGGCCATGGCAACTCATAGAATGAAGAAAAACCCAAAATGGTCTTCAGTCCTGAGTAGACCTCTTTAGCCTCCACAGTGATGATGACAGAGTGATGGGAAAGGGAGCAGAGAATTGCTGGAGGTTCTATGGAAGGATAAGAATGTTAAGACTGTTGGGAGATTGATGAATTAGTCGCAAGAAAACAATTTGGATCTAGACTTCCATGTTTCACTCACACGTACAAGTGTTAATAATATCACGTTCTGAAACAGCAAAGAGTTGGAAACAGTCAATACCCATCAATTGTGGAATGGTTCTACCAATGTTGGTACACAGATATAATGAGATATCAAACCATAATAAGAAAGACAAATAAGATGGATTCAGAGAAACCTTGTATGAATTGGTATTATGAAGTGAATAAAACCAAGAAAATAATTTAGACAGTGACAATAATAGAGTAAGCTGGTTTTGCTGTCTAACTAACCTCTGGCTAATGATAGGGGCTGAGCTGGTGGAAGGAGAAAAAAAGACAGAGTATACAACCTTCAGGGTACCCTAGATTAGTAGCCTGGCTCTGATGTAGAAAACCAGAACACAGTGTCTGTGCAGACTTGTCCAAGATAAAATTGGGCCATTTTCCTGCACAATTCAGCTCTACTGAAGGGATTTTACAAACTTATCAATGTATTACTAGGCTACTACTCTAACACTAGCTGTATTCTCCCTATTGTTAGGAGGTAGAGGTCAATCAGTAAACATTTATTAAGAGCCTATTATGTACCAAGCACTATACTAGGTGCCGGGCATGCATAAAAAAAGCAAAAGATGAGGGGCTCAACAGTCTAAAGTGGAAACAATTTGAAAACAACTATGTGCATACAAGAGATAGTCACCATATTTTAAAGATCATCAACAGAAGGAAAGTACTAGAATTTAGAGGGCCATCTCTCTAAATTTCTAAATAAAAAAGACTTCCCATAGAAGGTGGGATTTTAGCTGAGACTTGAAGGAAGCCAGGAAGCAGAGATGAGAAGGGCAGTATTCTGGGGGAGGTCTGGGGAGTCACTGAAAAGTAGAGAGCTCCCCATCCTTGGAAGTCTTCAAGTGAGTGGCTAGAGGATCATCTGTCCAGGATATGTAGAAGGGTCTTTGGTGGTAGATGCAAGTGGAATTGAGGATCTCTGAGATCCTGGAAATTTGAGATGAAGACTCTGACCCAAAGGGCCATCTGAAGAGGTTTCTGCCCATGCTTTTCAATATTTTTCTATCACTATCAACCCAACGTAAACACTAAGATCTTTGAGGACCTCCATGACTGGCGGGGCTATGCAGAGTGTCCCACAGGAGCTAGTCCTGTGTTAAGAGACAGAGATGAATGAATGAATGAATGAATGAATGAATGAATGAATGAATGAATGAATGAATGAATGAACAAATGTTTATTAAGTGCTTACTATTTGCCAGGCACTGCACTAAGCAATAATTATACAAATACGGAGCACTCCTCCATTTGCATTTGCATTCACATGACTCAGTCCCCAGAGGGGTGACTGCTACTTTGGGGCCTAAAGGTAACCCTTTGGATGATTATTCTGATTACCGTAGCTCACTAGCTCATTAACAACCAGCCTGTAAACTTCATTAACTCTTTGCAAAAGAAAAAAAAAAACACGACCCAGTAACTACAAAGCATCTTGCCACAGCCTTGGGCCTATTGTCTCATAAATACACAAGGTGTCTTTGGAGAGTCTATGTGTGAGGGTGTGTGTGGAGCACAAGTCCTGGTGTGACTCCATAGTCTGTCATTACTCCCCAGAACTGTTGGAGAGTAAATAAACTCAGTTTCACTAAATCCTCCCAGTATAAGTTCATTAATGATAGGAGCTATCTCACTTTCGTAGTTGTGTCCCAAGTGTGTAGTACATGTTGTTGAGTCATTTTCATTGTGTCCAAAGTCTTCATGACCCCATTTAGGGTTTTCTTGGCAAAGATCCTGGAGTGGATTGTCATTTCCTTTTCCAGCTCATTTGACAGCTCATTTGACAGAGGAGGAAACTGAGGCAAACAGGGTTAAGTGATTTGCCCAGGGTAACACAGCTGGTGTTTGAGGATGGCTTTGAACTCAAGTGTTCCTGACTTCAGGTCTGGTGCTCTATCTACTATATCATCTAGTTGTCCTGTCACATGGTAATTGCTTAGTAATTATTGAGCTTATCAATGGATTAAGACATAGTTGGTTAATTAAGATAGAAAGCTCCTCAAGAAGTCTCCAAAGGGAGAAAGAAATAAGACCTGCTCACCAATGCAGTATTGGGATAGTGAAAAGAGCTCTTGTTTAGAGACACAAGACCTGGCTTTCATTCCCACCTCCAAACGTCCTACCTGTGTGACTTTCAGTTGAATTACTCCGTCTCGTTGGGTTTCCATTTCCTCACCTGTTAAATGATGAAGGAGTGTACAACTGACCTCTGAGGTAGGTACCTTACACTTCTGAATCCTATGATCCCATGAAAAATAATACAAATTGAAATTTGATAAGTGTATAAGAAAGAGTATAAAGTGCTATGAAATCAGACAAGGCAACTAGGTGACCTCAGCCAACAGAGATCTGGATTTGATGTTCAGAAAGACCAGAGTTCAAATCCTCTTGGGATGCTTACTAGCTGTGTGATCCTGGGGCAAGTCATTCAACCTCGGTTTGCCTCAGTTTCCTCATCTGTAAAATGGGAATAATAAGAGCACCTGTCTCTCAGGACTGTTATGAGGATCAAAGGACATGATATCTGTGAAGTGCTTTGCAAACCTTAAAGCACTGGCTATTTTCATCAGGAGAAACCACTCACAGGTAAGGGGATCAGGAAAGGTTTGGAAGAGAAGGGAGAATTTTATGAGAGTGGGAGCAGGTTGTGTTTTCCTGAATTAAGTATAGACACCGATATGAGATAGTGTGGAACATACGTGGAGCATGATAGGGTGTCCTTTAAGGAAGGCGTGGGGTTTTGAGAGAGTAAGACTTGGGGCGGGGCGGGGGGGGGGGGGGGGGGGAGTCTTTTTTTTTTTATAGATTCAAGGAGCACTAGCACCCCCTGGTGATCTCTTTGCAAATAGCATTTCGAACCTAGGGCTCTGATTTCTTCCAATGCCCAGGAGTACTGAGTGGACTTCACACGATTTTAGTTTTTTTAATTAGATCTTGAATTAGGATGAGATCTTTATTTATTGAAATTTTGCCAGGTACATCTTTTTTATGTTTATTTATTTATTTTTAGTTTTCAACATTCATTTCCACAAAATTTTGAGTTCCAAATTTTCTCCCCATCTCTCCCCTCCCCCACCTCAAAACACCGTGCATTATAATTGCCCCTTCCCCCAATCTGCCCTCCCTTCTATCACACCCTTCCCTTCCCTTATCCCCATCTTCTCTCTTTTCTTGCAGGGCAAGATAGATTTCTATACCCTATTACCTGTGTTTCTTATTTCCCAGCTGCATGCAAAACAATTCTCAACATTCATTACTTAAACTTTGAGTTCCATCTTCTCTCTCTTCCTCCCTCCCCACCCACCCATCCCCATTGAGAAGGCAGGCAATTCAATGTAGGCTGTACATGTGTAGTTATGCAAAAGACTTCCATAATATTCGTGTTGTGTAAGACTAACTATATTTCCTTCCATCCTATCCTGCCCCCCATTTATTCTATTCTCTCTTTTGACCTTGTTCCTCCCCAAAAGTGTTTACTTCTAATTACTCCCTCCTCCCATTTGCCCTCCCTTCTATCATCCCCCTCCCCACTTGTCCTCTTCTTCCCTACTTTCCTGTAGTGTAAGATAGATTTTCATACCAAATTGAGTGTGCAAGTTATTCCCTCCTTAAGTCAAATGTGATGAGAGTAAGCTTCACTTTTTCCCTCTTACCTCCCCTCTTTTCCCCTCCACTGAAAAAGCTTTTTCCCTTCCCCAATTGATAAATGGTCAAAGGATATGAACAGGCAATTTTCAGGGGAAGAAATTAAAGCTATCTATAATCATAAGAAAAAATGCTCTAAATCACTATTGGTTAGAGAGATGCAAATCAAAACAACTCTGAGGTACCACATCACACCTATAAGATTGGCAAACATGACAGAACAAGAAAATGATAAATGCTGGAGAGGATGTGGGAAAGTTGGAACACTAATTCATTGCTGGTGGAGCTGCGAGCGCATCCAACCATTCTGGAGAGCAATTTGGAACTATGCCCAAAGGGCTACAAAAATGTGCATACCCTTTGACCCAGCAATATCGCTACTAGGACTATATCCCCAAGAGATCATAAAAATGGGAAAGGGTCCCACATGCACAAAAATATTTATAGCAGCACTCTTTGTAGTTGCCAAAAACTGGAAGTCAAGGGGATGTCCATCAATTGGGGAATGGCTGAATAAATTATGGTATATGAATGTAATGGAGTACTATTGTGCCATAAGAAATGATGAACAAGAAGACTTCAGAGAGGCCTGGAAGGACTTATATGACCTGATGCTGAGTGAAAGGAGCAGAACCAGGAGAACTTTATGCACAGCAACGACCACAGTGTGTGAGAGTTTTTTCTGGTAGACTTAGATTTTTGTAATAACACAAGAACTTCTTACAAAAAAAAAAAAATCCCAATGGTGGATCTCAAGGCAAAATGCCTTCCACACTCAGAGAGAGAAATATGGAAGTCACTCACATAATGTAGCAGATCATGTTTGTGTATGTGTATGTGTTTGTGTATCATGTTCTGATTTGTTATACGATTTCTTTCATTTATCTTAGTCTGACTACATAGCATGACTATAGTGAAAATATACTCAATAGGAAAGTATATGTAGAATCTATACAGAATTGTATGCAGTCGTGGGGAGGGAGGGGGGTAGTGGGGGGTAGGTGGGGGGGATAAAATCGCAATTGTATGGCAGTGATTGTTAAACATTAAAAAATTAAAATTAAAATAAAAAAAAAAGAAAAAGCTTTTTCTTGCCTCTTTTGTGAGAGATAATTGGCCCCATTTCATTTCTCCCTTTCTCCTCCCAATATATTCCTTTCTCACCCCTTAATTTTATATTTTTTTAGATATCATCCCTTCCTATACAACTCACCCTGTGCCCTCTGTCTATGTGTGTGTGTGTGTGTGTGTGTGTGTGTGTGTGTGTGTGTAATCCCTCCAACTACCCAAATACTGAGCAAAGTTTCAAGAGTTACAGATATTATCTTTCCATGTAGGAATGTAAACAGTTCAACCTTAGTAAGTCCCTTACGATTTCTCTTTCCTGTCTACCTTTTCATGCTTGTCTAGATTCTTGTGTTTCAAAGTGAAATTTTCTCTTTAGCTCTGGTCTTTTCACCAAGAATTCTAAAAAGTCCTCTATTTCATTTTTTCCCCTGAAATATTATACTCAGTTATGCTGGATTGGTGATTCTTCGTTTTAATCCTAATTCCTTTGACTTCTGGAATATCATATTCCAAGCCCTTCAATCCTTTAATGTAGAAGCTGTTAGATCTTGTGTTATTCTTGATTATATTTTCACAATACTCGAATTGTTTCTTTCTAGCTGCTTGCAATATTTTCTCCTTGACCTGGGAACTCCGGAATTGGGCTACAATATTCCTAGGAGTTTCTCTTTTCATATCTCTTTCAGGAGGTGATCTGTGGATTCTTTAAATATTTATTTTACCTTCTGGTTCTAAAATATCAGGGCAGTTTTCCTTGATAATTTCATGAAAGATGATATATAGGCTCTTTTTTTGATCATGGCTTTCAGGTAGTCCTATAATTTTAAATTGTCTCTCCTGGATCTATTTTCCAGGTCAGTTGTTTTCCAATGAGATATTTCACATTGTCTTCTATTTTTTCATTCTTTAGGTTTTTTGTAATTTCTTGGTTTCTCATAAGGTCATTAGCTTCCATCTGCTCCATTCTAATTTTTAAGGAACTATTTTCTTCAGTGAGTTTTTGAACCTCTTTTTCCATTTGGCCAGTTCTGCTTTTTAAAGCATTCTTGTCCTCGTTGGCTTTTTGGACCTCTCTTGCTGTTTAAGTTAGTCTATTTTTAAAGGTATTATCTTCTTCAGCATTTTTTTGGGTCTCCTGTAGCAAGATGTTGACTCGCTTTTTGTGATTTTCTTGCAGCACTCTCATTTTTCTTCCCAATTTTTCCTCCACCTCTTTTACTTGATTTTAAAAATCCTTTTTGAGCTTGTCCATGGCCTGAGACCATTGCATACTTTTTTGGAGGTTTTGGATGCAGAAGCCTTGACTTTTAAACCTTCCTCTGACGGTATGCATTGTTCTTCCTCATCTGAAGGGATGAAAGAAAATACCTGTTCACCAAGAAAGTAACTTTATATAGTCTTATTTTTTCCCTTTTTTTGGGCATTTTCCCAGCCAGTTAACTGACTTTTGAGTCCTTTGTTGAGAGGAGGGTATACTCTGGGGACCTGTAAGTTCTCAGTTCCTCCAAGGTGGCACAATCAAAGGAGAGGGGTTTACTCCTCTCCTGGCTTGTGCTCTGGTCTGTGAGCAACCACAAGCACTCTGTTCTGCCCAGGATCTGTGAGTAGGATTCCCTGTCCAGAGCCTCCACCAACTCCACCAGCCAGTGCTCCTCCTCACCCCAGGACCACCACTCAGTGCTGAGATCCAGATTAGCTGCTCAATTCCCCCAGGGTCTTTAGGCCGAGGGCTCCAAAAATGGATGCTGCCACTGAAGTTGCTGCTGCCTGCGGGGCCAGATCATGTTCCCTTCTAACCACAGGTGAAAGAGCTTTCTCACTGACCTTTAAAGCTGTCTTTGGCATTTGTGGGTTGAGGAATCTGAGAACTGCAACTGCTGAAGCCTGCTCCAGTCCTGTTCCTGCTGTGCCTTGAGGCCAAGGCTGAGTTGCACACTACTCCAAGACTGGTGGGATAGATCTTTTCTGTCAGCCTTCCAGGCTGTCTTGGGCTGGAAATCTCTTTCACTCTATCGTTTTGTGGCTTCTGCTGCTCTAGAATTTGTTTAGAGTCATTTTTTACAGGTATTTTATGGGCTAATGGGGAGAGCTTCTACAGGTCTGTCCTTCTACTCTGCCATCTTGGCTCTGCTCCCCCACCCCAAGAACATCTTGAGGCAAAATTGTGCAGTAGGCAAGGTTTATTTGGTTCCTCTCTATTGTTGGAGTTCTCAGGAAACACAAGCACTTGGTGCCCTCAAGTTGCTGGCCTCCCACTCCTCATTGGCAATACCCCATGTTCTGGACCACTATGGCCCCTGTCTCACCCACAGAAGCTCCAATGTCCTATCTGTTCTTTGCTCAAGACACTTCTTCTCCAGACTCCAAATGTCTTACTTGACTGTTCCCCAAGGCTGGACCACTTTCCCTTCTCATCCCCCCCTCCTCCCACCTTCAAGTATCAATGAAAGTCTCACCTTCTTCAAGAAGCCTTTCTCAGTCCTCCTTAACCTCAATGCCTTTCCTCTGAGACTGCCACCAATTTATCCTGTGTGCATCTTGTTTTTTGCCTTTCTTTGTATCCCCAGAGCTTACCACAGTGCCTGGCACATAGTAGGAGCTTTAAAAATGTTAGTTGGCTGACTATTCCTTTCAGGACCTTGCTGTCTTCTTGACCACTCTGATAAACATATCTGAGTTAAGAATGCAAATTTCTGAGGGTGTGAACTATTATTCATTTACATCTTTGTATCCATAGAACCCATCACAGTGTCCACCACATAGCTGGTGCTCAATAAATGTTAATTGACTGAATGAATGAATAAATGAAAAAATATGCATTTATTAAGCCCTTATACAAAGCACAGGGTTAAGCTCAGGGGATACACATAGAATAGTAACACAGTCCTTGCTCTTAAAGAGATCAGATTCTAATGGGGGAGACAATACATATGGAAGGTTTTAGAAAAAAATCTTATCAGTTTCTGATGTTGAACCATTTGCCGGTGCCAAGGATCGTGGGGAGCAAAATTTTCTTTCTGGGTCTTCAGTGACTCTGGCCTCTGGCCAGCCCCAGACCCTTTCCAGGATGATTAATTGAGGGATCTGGGCTAGAAGTGCCACTATTCCCAAGACTCTTAGGCTCAGGGTCCTGGGACTATCTCCATCAAGATCTGAGGCGATACTGGTAGAGATTCTGAGTGGTTTGGCCTGCTTGGCACATGCTGCCACATCCTGTCTCTCCCTCAGGGTGCTAGCTGTGGGTGGCAGGCAATGGGTTAGCAGGTGGTGGGGATGACTGCTCCCTTCTCCACAGGAGCCACTTCCCCAGATGTTGGCTGTGGAGGGCTGAAAGCCAGAATTGTAGTCTGAGGGTGGGTGGGGAAGGGGTGGGGAGTGCTGTCGCTCCCAGGACTCCTGTGCCTATCAGCCAGTTGGCAGCAACTTATCAGCAGGCCCTGCTTGTGGTGATGAGGATGGTAGGCTTCTTCTCCACAATGATTTCTCTCCTTCGTGATGGCTGCCAGGCTGGACTAGAAGCACCGAAGGGGTCTCAAGTGGAAAAAGTTTAAAGAGCCCTGGCCCAGGGCACATTTCATTCCCAAGGCTCTTGGCATCAGAGTCCTGAGGTATCTCCATCATTTAATCATCATTTAATTGATAAGGTATTAGAGGCTGCCAGTGATCATTACGCATTTTAATTTTTATGTATTATTTATATTATAATGCATAAATAATATATCATATTATGTTACCTTATTTTATTATTATAATTTATTAATATTAATGCACAGACCTAAGGTCTAATCTAGATACCTAGCTTGGGGTACCCTACAGTTAGGGAACATAGTAGGTATTCAATAAAGATGATTAATTAATTAATTAATGCTCTATTATACATGTAAACAGCATCTCATTGGGATATGGAGGGAACCCTGGGTTCCCAAGGCTCTACTCAACGCCGTAACACTAAACATTTGAGTGGGATAGACTTAGTGAAGACTCCTCAGATTGTAATTTTTCTCCCAGGGGTGAGGTAAGGCCTAAAGGCTCAAGGTTACAATATTTTTAGAATAGAATAGTTCCATATAAGGATATAAAACTGTGTAGTGTATTAGGGTCTCAATGATTGGACAAAACTTACATAATTCCTCGATGTCTTCATTTCAAAAGGGATTGGTTAGATTTCGTGTCTAGAATGTAAGACCATTTTCTCAGCTAATGAGGATAATGGTCAGTGGGGGGAGGAGGGACTTGCGTTAGGGTCTATATAAATCACTGTCCTGTTCTTTGTCTTCGGCTTTCCTACTCCTACAGGGGAGCCCCACTTCTCGAGAATCGAATAAATCACTTTTCTGTCATCACTTTGAGAGGCCTCTGAGTAATTGATTTATGTAGGGACCTGAGCCATCCCACACACATTTGAAGAGGTTTGAAGTCCTGACTGTCAAAAGACTGGCATGTCTGGCATCTGAGGACCAGCCTGGCTAAGCACATTCTTCAGATCTTTCCAGAGAAACATCCACAAAAGGTTGGCCAGAGCTGTGACTAAGCACGATTGCACCTGGCATAAGTACTATGAAGTGCCCCTGGGGCAAATAGGTGCCAGGCAGACCTGATGGGAGGACAGGTCTGAAACAGAGCTCCAGGGACCCTGGCCTGAGGGTGGGAGAGCAGGTGTAGGGGGAGAAGGAGCCCCGCCCCCCAGTCCACTCTCTGGAAGTTTCCTATTTTAGCAAATAATTCTTCCTAACTAGACGCTAAACTTTATTTTTTCTATGCTGCCCTCTGAATTTAGCGCTCTGAGGCAAAGCCCCAATTCTTCTGCTCTGGTTCCAGCTCCGAAGTCCACCACCAAATGATTCATCTGAGAAGGGCCACGACAATATCCTGCTACTGTGAGGAGCCGTGAGGTTGTGAGCCTTTGAGGAAAGGCTGCCGGCCTTGAGACATCCCACATCTTTCAAAATTCTGAAGAGGCAGAGTTAGTCCTACACTTGTTTTAATTAGTCTCATTCATGGAGAGAAGGGCTCTTGGCACAAGCATCTAAGGGGTGCCTCCAGTCCCTCCACCTTTCACAAAGCTACCCCCCAAAATCTTTCTAAAGCATGGATTTAATCAGATCATTCCCCTATTCAAAAGTCCAAGATAAAATAGAAACCTAGTATTTGGGTCCTCTACAGTTTGACTCTAATTCGCCTAATTCTGCAAACTTCCCTACATGCTGTGTACCATCCAAGCTGGACCATTCCTATGACTGATCCTTCGCCTTGATGGCCATCTGCCATTTCCCTCCCTTCATCTCTGAACCTCCCAGAGCCCCTTTCTTCTGGGCTTAGTTCAGATTCTAGCTCCTCAATAATCCTTCCCTGATCCCCCAACTCAAGGGGCTCCCCCTCTTATTGAATATCCCCTGAGCACTGTCTGAATCTTTCCTTGGATTCCATCTTTCCCCATCTTCCATTACTCCCACTATCTGCCTGTCATAGTTCCTTCCCTCCCATGACAGCCCCATTCTTTGAGGGCAGAGAGTATTCCAATTTTTGGTTTTTCAGCACCTAAAACAAAGCCTTGAATGTATGATAAGGTTTTTCTTCTCTGAGACAAGATAATAATTGGGCCACAGACAGCACTGAAAGAGTATCGTTAAGGCACAGCATGCTTCCAAATTCTTATATTTTTTCATATAAAAACATTTTTACTATTCTGATAAATTTGTTTCATTTTCTAAAAATGAAATGGATAGAGCACAGGCCTCAAGACTGAAGAGGAATTGAGTTAAAATGTGACCTCATACACTAATTAGCTGTGTGACCCTGGGCAAGTCACTTAACCCTGATTGCCTCCTAAAATAAAAAGACCAAAAAACCAGCATTCATTACTGCCTAGTATATGTCTGAATGCATAATCACTGAAAACTCAAGGAAAATAACACCTAGAAATGCTTGTGAATGATCCTACAGATAGCAGTTTTTTCATTTGTTAAGAGTTGGGTCAGGAGTGTGACATAAGTTAGTATAAGCGTTACCCAAAGTTCTCAACCTGAGTTTCACTGTCATTTAAAACTTTTTTATTTACAATTGTACTCATTGAATATATTGTTATTAAATGGTTCAGTAGATAGTGTCAGGAAGACCTGAGTTCAAATCCAACCCTCAGCACTTACTAGCTGTGGGATTGTGGGCAAGTCTCTTAGCTTCTGTTTGCCTCAATTTTATCATCTGTCAGATCTCTCAAGGTTGCTGTGAGGACCAAAAGAGCTGATATTTATAAAGCACTTGGCACGGTGCTTGGTATACAGTAGGCACTATAGAAAACAGGTGCAGCTGTTGTTGTTTTGGGGCCACTGTGCTCATTCTGCATCACCTCCCACATGTCTCCCTTTATTTCTATAAATTCTAGGAAGGAAGGAAGGAAGGGAGGGAGGGAGGGAGGGAGGGAATAAGCAATTAATAAGCACCTACTGTATATCAAGGATTTGTGCTAACTGCTTCATAAACATCATCTCACTTGAGCCTCACAGCAACCCTGTGAGGTAGGTGCTGTTATTATCCCCATTTTACAGGTGAGGAAACTGAGGCAGACAGAGGTGAAATGACTAACCCAGGGCAGGCGGCTAATAAGTGTCTGAGACCGGATTTGTCATGTTTGTCATTCCTTGAGGGGTACTAACATCTTATCACATTCATAATTCGTTCAGCCATTCCTTAATTGTTAGTCAATTTGCTTTTTTGCTGTTAATAATGATTATAATATAAATATTACATACACAAATAAATAATATGTTATATAAAATGTTAATAATTAGTAATAATAGTAAGCGACACATTTTGGTAGCACTTTAAAGTTTGCAAAGCGCTTTTGGTCTCAATTGATCCTCACAACAACAACCCTGGCGGGCCCATCGACAGATAAGGAAACTGAGACAGTGATTTGCCCAGGGTCACCTATTACCAACAGTGCTGGGATGTATTTGGAAGTATGTGTGTGTGTATGTGTGCGTATGTGTGTGTGTATTGTATACGCATGTATATATGTGCATGTGTGTGTATGTGTGTATGTGTATGTGTGTGTATGTGTGTGTGTGGGTGTATATGTGCATGTTTGTGTATATATGTGTGTGCGTGTGCGTGCATGTGCATGTGTGCGTGTGCATGTGTCTGTGTGTGTGTGTGTGTGTGTATATGTGCATGTTTGTGTATATATGTGTGTGTGCGTGTGCGTGCATGTGCATGTGTGCGTGTGCATGTGTCTGTGTGTGTGTGTGTGTGTGTATATGTGCATGTTTGTGTATATATGTGTGTGTGCGTGTGCATGTGCATGTGTGCGTGTGCATGTGTCTGTGTGTGCGTGTGCATGGAGACACGAAGACCTGTATAACACACGTGTGCGTAACCTGTATTACGAACACACACACACACACACAGCCAGGCGCTCCCTTCCTGTTTGCACAAAGGCCCCGCGGGGCACTAACTCAGGGAGGGCATCACCAGGTACAGCGTACAGTGTACAGGCACAATTTTCTCATCTGTTGCACGAATCCAAATTGTTGGGGTCAGACAATCGGGGATAAGTGACTCGTCCAGGGTCACACAGCTAGGAGGTGTCCGAGGTTGAATTTGAACGCGCGCCCCCGCGCGCCCTCCGTTGTTTCTTTAAGTGGAGGCGATGGACTCCAACCCACGCCGTGGGCGTGGCTACTGACTCTGCCTATTTGTTACAAGGTCTTGTTTTTCTGGGGGGGAGGGGTTGGGCTAGGGGGCCGACGGCGTCCCCGCCAGTTTCAAGGCTCCCCCGGGCCTAGCCTACCCACGACCAGCCCTTCTCCATCAACACAAATTTTTCCCGCCCAGAAGTTCAAATGAAATGGAGGTGGGATGAGTCCATTTCCGCAGTCCATTAGGGGGCGGGCTGTACGGTGATAGAAAGGTTTGGCCCCCAAATGGAAGGAAGTCTCTGCTCTTCCCTCCTCCCTGCGGGCCCTATCAGTAAAGAGCCTCCAGAAGAACCAATCAGAGTGCCTCTGGGCCTGACTCCTTCGACCAATAGGAGGAGGAGAAATGGGATTGGCTGGAGGCTGGAGACCGCCGTCCAATGAGAGTTGACGGTGGTGGCGGCTGTGATGGTGGTTGCAGCGGCGGCGGCGGCGGAGACGCGGCGGCGTTTGCGGGAGGCCGAGACCTAAGCTCGCCTGGGAGCCCTCGGGGAGAGCGGGTTCAGTGCGCGGTCCCGACCCTGGATCCCAACGGCCTAGGTGCGGCGGCGACAGGTAACGAACGGGGCGGAGCCAGAGGTTCCGCGGCGTCTCCTGCCCCCGGGCCTGGCGCCTCCGGGCCTCGGCCGCCCTGCCGACTCGGGTCCGGGAGCGCGGAGCGGCCGCGCTAGGCCTCGGTTTCCACGTGTGTCAAAATGCCGGCCGCTCGTTCGCTCCCAGCTCGAGCCCCGGGTCCCTGGCGGCGGTCCAGGCTGCGTGGGAGGCCCTGGCGACGCCGGCCCTCGGGCCCAGGCCGAGCCCCACCCCCAGCATTCATTAAGCGCCCGCTGAGTGTCGGGCACCGGGGATACAAAGACAGGCCCACCCCACAGCCGAGCACCCAGCCCTGCTCTCAGACGGCTTACGCTCTCCCCAAGCAGAGGCGGGACCGAATGGGCGGGAGGAAGGCCGGAGCATGGACCTTCCCGAAGCCAGAACGTGATGGGGGCGGGGATCGAGGGTCTGGGGGGGATCAGCCCCGGAGGACCGGGCGGGTTGGGGGGTCCGGCCTGGGAAGGCGGTGGGTTTTATGTCGGCGACCGCTCCGGGAGATCTCAGCGCGCGAGAGCTTGGAGCGAGGATAGAGTCGGAGCCGTAAAGTTAGCGATACTTTGTATCCCGCGCCCGTGTCTCCGCAGAGGAGGCCCCCTCCCCCCCAGGGGTTGGGCAGGGCTTGGCCACAGGCTGGAGGCCGCCTGCAGCTGGAATGGCGACGTTCTGAAGGGGGCACCGAGAAGGGCTTCTGTCTTAGGCTTGTTACACGCTGGGACAGCCCGTGGGGATGGGAGATGGAGGCCCGGAGAGCCCTCAGGCTGGGGGAAGGGTTATCCACGTGGAGAAAGATCCCCACACACAGTAGCGTAGAGAGAGAGGAGGTAGGAGACCTGGACAGAGCCTTGGGAGACCCTGCAGGTATCAGGAAGACCTGAGTGAAGATGCTACCGAGGAGGCGTCGGACCGGGAGGAGGAGAAGCAAGAAAGAGGGACACATCACGACGTGGAGAGGAGGCCATTGGATTGGGCCATTGGGGGTCATTGGTAACTGGATGTGATGTGGAGCAAAGCCAGACTGGAGACAGGGAAACCTTCTGGGGAGGAGATGTGGGGGGCAGAGCCGGTGGAGGGATGGATTGGGGGTTTCAGAAGGGATAGGGAGGTTTGGAAAAGCCACCGTGGTGAGTGCGGCTGTGTTAAGGCTGCCCGTGGCAATGTATCCATTTGTGGTTTTCTTAAGGAGCAAAGGCAGTGAGTTGGTGGTAGTCCAAGAGCGTGGCCTGATAGGGTGACAGGCCTGGAATATAGAGGGGTCAAGATGGGGAAGGGGGCCAGTGCAGAGGTTATGGCCTGAGAAAAGGAAAGGACTGAAGAGATTGGGGGTCACCCTGAGGATGAAAAGCAGAGTTGAGGATTGTGCTGGCTCCCTCTGGCCCAAAGTTTGGGGAATAAATAAGCGAAGAAGTGCCTAGCACTAAGAGTGGCTAGGAACATAACATGATTAAAATCTAAAAATGCTTATAATTTCATGCTTGCGATTTGATGTTTTTGAAGTAAGCTGATGATCCTTCCAAGCCTTTGGTTTTGATAAACTGATTATTTCTGCCTTGAAAGCTATAAATTCTGACCTTTGTTCCTACCTAAGGCATCTTGATGAGCCAGTCTCCAAGCCAGGAACATACCCTGCTTCTGAAAGATAAGGGTTACTCACTTAAACTAATTCTTAGTACTTGAAGTCAAGGGTGTCACATCAGACCTGCTTGCAGCATGGCCAAGGTGCTTACAAAATTTTGAATACAACCTGAACCAGATTAAAATATAATTGGGAAATGTTTAACAAAATAAATAAAAGTATCCTACAACATAGATCAGTTTTTCCAAGTCATCCTGCGGCCTACAGGGATTTGTTTCTCTTTGAGTTTAAGTTGGTGGAGAGAGTTGTCAGTCCTATCCCCACCCCAGCCCTACTCCCACCAGTTCTTGATACCCCTGAAATCACAGGTCCAACCTCTATCTCTATCCCTAATTTTTCTTCTTAGGGATGTTGGTTCTCTTTTGAATCATTTTGGTATTTCTTTTTCCTAATTGTCTCAGGATTCTACTGGATTCTGTGTTCATTGAGTATTGGTTAACTTTCCTTGGTCTTTTACTATTAGTCAAGGGTTGTATTCTCTTTGAGGTTTTAGTACTTATCTTTCCTTCTAGTTTTAGGAACTTCTCTTTTGATTTGCACCTGTTCTTAAGTTTTTAATTGAATTTCCTTCCTCTTGAAATCTTTGGTTTTATAGACTTTTTTCTCTTGTGTTCCTTCATTCACTTTCTGATTCTTTCCTGCCGTAATGGGTACACCCGCAAGATTGGAATGCAAAGCTACTCCAACTTTCTTCTGTGTGGGGGAAATTTCACTGACCTAGGTCTCCCATTAATTACCCAATTCATCATTATCCATCTACACCTTTTCTTTTTTGGCCATCTGAATCAATATCTGGACATTTTCTCAGGGCTGAGAGAATGTAGGGAAGGTGTTCTGGACAGAGCCTCTGCAGTTTTGGGGGTCTCTTGGATCGGGAGCCATCCTAGCCAGCAGGCAACACAGTTTCCTCTCGCCCTTTCTTCATCTGACTGACCAGAATAAACTTTCAGGATGGAGAGTGTGCAAAGGTTCTCTGCTGAAAGAAGAGAACCTCATTGTGGATCCCAAGAACAAGCTCTGGTGAACTGAGAGGATGGTGACTGGTAGAGGAGGGATGCTGAGAGAGCATACAAAGTGGATTAGCACTTACTGTCTGGTGTTACTTCATAAAGTGGTTACTTTGTGGGGATCTCTCTTGTCCTGTGGATTTAGCTGTCACTGCTGTGTCTGGTACATCAGAGACACTCCCTTTGGCATTTATGTCTCCTGTCTTCCTATGGGTCAAGACAGTCACTGCTTTGGAAATAAAAGCTGACACCTCCCATACTGAGCCTGACACAGGAAAGACAAAAGCAGCACAAACCTCTGCTTGAGCAGCTCTGGAAGACTAGATTGAGTTGAACCAATGGTGTGGTATTTTATGTTTACTTTGGATATACTTCTATCATATATTTTTTTTTAAATTTGTTATCTTTTCAGCAATGGCTCAAGAAGAAATGGACATTGATCTTCAGGTGGTGGAAGGAGGTCCCGCTGTGGAACATCAGGAGGAGGCCTCTGCTGAAGCATTTGTTGGGCAGGTGGATGCCCCACTACTTCCTGTTCCTCAGGTGCCTATCGAGGTAACTGAGGAAGTCGTGTCTTCTGTCCTGGAGAATGAGGAGAACGTGGATCTTGGAGCTGCAGCAGCAGAAGATGCAGTAGGAGGGGATATCAATCCCGTCCTCCCAGAGTCTGCCCTGAGCTCAGTGAATAGTTTTATTGACAGACTGCAACAGTTGCATGGGGTGCTGGGCCTCCTGAGGCAGCCTTCCCAGCAGATGACACAGTCCGTGAGAACAAGGAGGAGGACAGTCCGCCTGCAGAGGAGGGCAGGGGGGTCTCAAAGGACTGTGGACTACAGGTAAGAAGCAGGGCCACACTCACACGACCAGAAGTTACAGGCTTTGGGGATGGTTGTGCCTGGGCAGACCACCTCCCTTCACACTTTTGGACCAAAAGAAAATCCAGGTGTTTTCAGGTGGGATAATTATTCATCTGGCAAAGTATATCCTGGCACAATCAATCCATAGTACCCAGGGGACCCAGATTGGTCAGTCAGATTATATTAAATCTTTTTAAAAGACTGAAGAAAAGTAGCCTGGTGTTGTGGGATGAGTCAGTGAAGTTTGGGGTAAGGCCCAGCCCCTGTGACAAGGAGCTGGGTAACTTTGGATGTCTATGAAATGGAGATAAGATGTCCCAGGCTGAAGTAATGCCTGTAAAAGTGCTCTGAGAATGCAGACTTAAGCTGATCCCTTTTACCAAGACAGGAGTCCTTATCTGCATCAGGCCCCGCTTTGGCATTTGTGCCAGTGAGGTCTGTGGACCGCTTCACAGAGTCACATTTTTAAGCAGTTAAGGAAATGCTAGTTTTCAGTTAGATGTTACTGAAAATATGAATGGTATTGTTTTTCTGAAATATATCTGTGAATTCCAGACAAAGATCCCCTAACCAAGATGCAATTGCTCCCCCTGAATGAGTTAATACATTTCTTGTGTGCTAAAAAATATTTCCTGGCTTTAAATTGAAGTCTTTAGGACTGGGGATGAAATACTTTGTTTAATAATCACCCAGTAAGTAAATATATCCTATCCAGTCATCTTTCAGGGACCCTAAGGCTAGAGGGGAGAGAGAGAATTCTAGAAAGAAAATTATGTAAGGTTATGAGTTAGTTCTGAGAGTATTTTCAGTATGAAAATGTTTCCTGCTCTCTGCACCTGAGAATATGTTATAAATTTGAAAATAATTTCCCTTTATAACCTTTTGTCTGGACTGATCTTACCTCTTGGTAGATGTTCTATATGTCTTGCTAGATTATCATGCAGTATAATTTTTATACATTACATTTTCAGCTTTCTAAGACCTTCCTGCTTTATTAAATGGTTGCATTTTGTGTAGGATTCTCACCTTCATAAAATCCTGCACCAAATCTTCATTGTGTCATGGAGGTAGCCATGGCTTCATGGAGACACCTGTAGAGCATAGGCTCTGACACTGGCTTCAGGTCTGATCCCAGTCTCAGGCCTTGCCTACCAAGAGGCTGCCCTCTTGGTAATGGATGTCAGTGACCATGGCCGCCCATGAGTCAGAATAGGGAACTGCCTTTGGCAGGGCCTCGGACAGTTCCATGGGAGAGGAGGCAGAGGGTGCAAAGAGTCAGCCTGTGAGTAAGTATGGTAACTGTGAGGGTTTAGTCCAGCCCCTGAGTGGAAATGAGCCCAAGCCATCTTGGCCTTCTCTGCTCCATAAAATCAGAAACTGAATGGCGGCCACAGATTCTTCTGGAAGAAGCGACTCCTTGGCAAAATTGGGTTTATTGTGTGTCTGAGAGCCACATCATGGCAGTATACGTGGTCATCTGTGGCCCTGCTCCTACTCAGTGTTTGGAGACAGGCCCCAGGAGAGTTAACTAGAGCCTTTGTGCCAGCACCACTGCAGGGCAGAAGGCAGGAAAGAGTTTCTATGAGGAACTCAGCAAGAGCGCTCTAATTAAACTTCAAAGTAAAAGTGAGCCATGGGAAGGGGCGGGAAGAAACTTAGAAAAGATGGTGCAGGAGAAAGACATGAATGAGACCAAAGACCTCACCCCCATACATCACCACAACTTTTGTTTAAGGAAGCATTAACTATAGCTGTATTCAGCAGGATATGGATATAACCAAAAGGTTTTCATTAACACATGTATTTGAGAGCTACTCCTCCAGCAGCCCATCCTGACACAAATCCTCTTTAATCCTACAATTTACCCTTCACAGCCAAAATGGCTTCATCCTTAAAATATCCATGGCTTCCTCTTGTGAATTTCCTCCATTAAAACTTCTCCCCCAGAGTTTCTCCTAACCAATTGAGCAATCCACAAGTGTTTATGAAATCCCAGCAGCATAGTGCAAGGTGGGGTACAAAGACCATAACAGAAGTAGTCTCTGATCACAAGGAGCTTTCATTCCACGTAGGCGGACACTGTTTTACGCTGAAACAGCTGCACAGTAATTCTAAGGCGTATACTTGGATGAGAGACTGTCAGGCTTCCAAGTACAGAGTGAAAACCTGAACATAATTTTGAAGGAAACAAAATGGTTGGGGGGAGGGGCCATATTCAGACTTGGAGATGAAAGTTTGGCTGGACCACATAGTGAATAAAGGGCAGTAACAGATTGGCAAGGTAGATTGGGACAGGGTAGGTTGTGAAAGATTTGAAAAGCTTGTATTTGATCCTGGAGGCAATAGGGAGCCATTGCAGTTTCCTGAGCAGGAGTGACATGATTAGACCTACACTCTAAGAATAGGACTTTGGCAGTTGTTTGGAGGATGGGCTGGAGAGGAAAGAAACTCCAGGCAGGAAAATCAATTAGGAGAATATTGCAGAAGTCTGGGCAAGAGGTAATAGACCTCACGGGTGGCTGCCCTGTGAATAGAGAAGGGGATGGAGGTAGAAACTACTGCCTTTGGGAGTTGATTGAATAACGATAAATCTGAAGGTGTGATCCTGGGTGATGGGAAGGATGGTACTGCTCTTGGGAGAGGAGAGGGGGAATATAAAGTAAAGAGAACAGGTTCTGTTTTGGACATGCTGATTTTGAGATACCTACAGAATATGCAGTTGTTGTCTGGCAGGCATTTGGTGATGTGGAGAGAGATTAGGCCCAGATCTGTGGATTGGGAAGCTGTCTCTATTCTGGTGGTGGTAGTGGTGGTTTTCAGTCATGTCTGACTCTTTGTGACTCCATTTGGGATTTTCTTGGCAAAGATGCTGGAGTAGTTTGCATTTCCTTCTCCAGCTCATTTTATAGATAAGGAAACAGGCAAGCAGGTGAAAATATTTCCTAGGGTCACACAGATCACACAGATTTGAACTCAGCAAAATGCATCTTCCTTATTCCAGCATTCTACACACTGTGCCAGCTGGCTGCCCATCTATACCTGTGCACATAAAGATGACAATTGAATCTGTGAAACCCAATGAGATAGCAGAGAGAGTGTTGTGAGAAAAGGATCCTTTCCAGAGCCACTGGGGACATATGCGCATGCATGTGTACACACACGGGCCTAGGTAGAGACAGGGAAGGGCAAGCTGGAAAGGTGACCCAGCAAAGGTGACTGAGAAGGAACATTCCACCAGATGGGAAAAGAATGACAAGAGGGCAGTGTTGGGAGTGTCTGCAAGGAAGGGGCACTCAGCAGGGTGAGCAGGAGGAGGAGGCCTGGATCTAGCACAGAAGAGATTGCTGGGCAGCAAATATAGGCAGCTTCTTCAAGGAATTTGCGAAAGGTGGAAGGATGTAGGGTGATAGCGTTGAGGGGGGTGATAAGTTTAAGGATTCGAGATTTGCTTCTGTGTGTAGTCATCAGGAAGGAGCCATTGGGTAGGGAGACAGGAAAGATGGGGGGGGGGGGGGGGCGGGGTAGGAGAGTGATGGTCCAGCTCCCAGAGGAGATAAGAAGGATTTGGCAGAAGGATACAGAGAAGAGGGTACATTATAGTCTTCTTGACTACAGCGGTAGATCATAGATCAGAGAGGTTTCAGATTTTTCCATTCTTCCCGAGATTTAGACTGGACATTGGACAGGGCCTCAGGTATCCCATAGGCTGATCCCCTCCCTTTACAGATGAGGTCACGGGTCCAGAGAAGGGATGCAACTTGACTGAGCTCCCCCTTTTGAGACATCCCCAGCTGTCAGCCCCAATCCCCCCATGAAATAGTGAGGTCATGTGTAAGCAGAAGCCCATGAGCCCTCTCTTCACCCTGTTTTATAGAAAGTGGAGAGAGGAAGCTTGCAGCTTGCCAGAAGCTATACAGAAGAAGGGCCGCAGTTGGAGACCCTGAGCTTTCTGAGGGGCACGCCTTTGGCAGGCTTTGGTCATTCTCTGTAACTTAGGGATATTTTCAGCCAAAGAGCATTTGTGGTTTTACTGGGCATTAACAAGTCTGAGCATTGGAGGGATCCTTTGTGACCCAAGATGGGCACAAGGCTTCAGGGCACTCTACATGAAGTGAATACTACTACTCTTAATTTCCCAGGAGAGTACCCAGGGAGTTTCTGGGTCTCCACAGACCTGTTCTTTGTCCTTATCCTTAATTTCCCTAACAGTTCTGAGGGACAGTAAGACAGCCAGCTAGATTTCTAGGTCTTTTACCTCCTTTTCAAGTTTCCAGTGTTGGCATAGTCTTTGTTTTCTGACCCAGCCCCTGGGCAAGACTGTTGTAATTGCTGCTTTCTAACAAAAGGTGGCTAAGTGACTTCGTGGGTAGAGCGGGTGCTTGGGGCAACCTGTGGTGTGATATGTTGGCTTGGCTGCAAGTGGCATATAGCATCCCTATGGGCCTCCGCACCACACTGGGCCTTCAGGGGCCTGGGCCTACCCCACTGAAAGTTTCTAAGTCATCAAGGAGGTGCCAGCTGTCCACAGAATCCTCAATAATTCTTGTCCTCCAGGAAAGGTGAGACACTGAAATGAGAAAGGAAGGCAGAGTGGACCCTAGGCAGAATTTCCATGACACTTCTCTTTTTTATCCCCTCTTCCAAACTTTTGCCTTTTTCTTCCCCTGTTGTCTAAGATTGTCTGCTCTTTTCCTGGCCCTATCAAAATTACTATTTCTTTTTTCCTTCACCTCTCTTACTTGATTTTCAAAATTCTTTTTGAGCTCTTCTGTGGCCTGAGACCATTGTATATTTATTTTGGAGCTTTTGGATGCAGAAGGCTTGATTTTTATGTCTTCCTCTAGTATATGCATTGTTCTTCCTCATCCAAAAGGATGGAAGAAAATGCCTGTTCACCCAGAAAGTAACCTTCTGTAGTCATTTTTTTCCCTTTTTTGGACATTTTCACAGCCAGTTACTTGACTTTTGTGTCCTTTGTCAAGAGGAGGGTATACTCCAAGGACCTGTAAGTTCTCAGTTCCCCCAGGGTGGCACAATCAAGGGAAAGGAGTTTACTCCTCTCCTGGCCTGCGCTCTGGTCTGGGAGCTACCGCAAGCTTTTCCGCCCAGGATCTACAAGTAGAATTCCCTCTCCACAACCACCTCTGCCTCCACCAAGCCAGCGCTCCTCCTCACCCCAGGGCTGCTACTCAAGGCTGAGATCCAGACCAGCTGCTCAGTTCCCCCAGGGTTTTTAGGCTGAGGGTTCCAAAAATGGAAGCTACCTCTTTAGGTGGGGCCAGACTGGTGTTCCCTTCTCACCCAGGTGAAAGAACTTTCTCACTGACCTTTGAAGCTGTCATTGGTGTTTATGGGGTGAGCAATCTGGGAACCGCAGCTGCTACCAGGGATTGTACCTCCTGAGACCTGCTCCAGTCCTGTCCCTGCCACACCACACGGCCAAGGCTGGGATGCACGCCACTCCAAGCAGTGCAATAGACCTTTCTTGTCAGCCTTCCAGGCTGTCTTAGGCTGGAAATCTTTTTTACTCTGTTGTTTTATGGCTTCTGCTCCTCTAGAATTTGTTTAGAGTCATTTTTATAAGTATTTTATGGGCTATGGGGGAGAGCTTTTACAGGTCCATCCTTCTACTCTGCCATCTTGGCTCCACCCCCACATTTCCCCATTTCTTTTTTCAATACATCTAACCTCAGAAAGCAGTCTGCTATAAAATATGAGTAACTGATGGTTTTTCTTAGCCCTCCTGAGGATGTTTACTTGTTAATCTAAATTGGTGGTTTTAGGTAGCGTGGGGAAGACCTGGAAAGGGAGGGTTGCTTAAATCATATACTTTGCTGATATGCTCTGTTTACCCAAGTCCTGCTTAGGAAAAGGAATGATTGGGGCCCCCTCTCCCCCAAGACCCTCTCTCTGGTCATGGGCATCTGAGGGCTAGAATTGGGCAAAATGCATTTGTTTGGAGGACTTCAGAAGAAGTCTTGGTCCATAATCCAAGGAAATCTGAGCAACCAGGACTACTTCAAGGTGAAATCACCTAAGAGTTCTGGGAGTTTGCAGCATTGTTGTATTGTCTGGGAACTGATTCCTTCACCCATCCCCTTGGGGTACACGGTCAGAGGACATGCCTTCTGTTCCATACCCCTAGATCTTCTGAAGGAATCTTCAAGCAGCTTCCTGCTTCTCTGAGTACCTCATCCTGCCAAGGCCCCAGGGGCCACTAGGTTTGCCAATCTGACCTGCTCACTGGTGATGCCCACTGGTCCGTTCTACACGTTGTGATAGATCCCTGTCACGTTCTGTTTGACTGCAGCATGTGTGCTCAGTCTGAGTTTTGTTGCCTGTGTAACATATTTGTCTGTCCTCGGTGTAAAAAATAGAGAGATTTATTGGAATCTGGTAAAGGTGTTGATGAAAAGCCCGACTAAATATCCCTCTGTGTGTCTGGTACGTGTTCTTCCAGGAATGGAGCTCCTCTTCTGGATCTCGAATAGATAGTAGAAGCAAACCCTGTGAATTCTTTTTAAATTCTTCTTTAGCTTAGCTCTGTGACTAGGTGCTTAGGAACCCCTGGTTTTCCACAAGAAGCAGGCGAGCTATTAGAAAATGTAATTTTTCAATTGCACATCACCTCTAAAAGTTCATCTGGGGACTTCTAAATTTGACTCAGCGACATAAAGGCAGCTATTAAAGCTAAAAGTGGATCATTTTTTAAGACATACTCTAGATAATTATTATGAAGTGCTCAAAGCACATGGGAAAAAAGAATGTCAACAAATATGAAATTGAAGTGAAGAGGGGACCTGACTGTCAGGAGCCTTCCTGCTCACACCCTGCACAGTTTTAGCCAGGGCTGCTGGAGTAAGCAAAGGGTAGGAGACACCCAGCCGCTTCCCATCTTCTCCCTCCCCATGCCAAGGTGCATTGTGGGATCATGGCCAGAAACCCTCAGTGTAAAAGCAAAGCTGCCACTGCAGACCATGCTCAGCCCACTCGTGGGTCCCATTCCCAACTCTGTGAGGGAAGTATTTAAGCACTCCCCTTGACTAGGAACAGTGTCAAGGCCTCGTGTGAATAATCACACTCTGAGCAGGGCAGGCGTCTCATGCTGTAATGTGGTTATTTTTCTGTACAGGTCAAGGGCTCCACTGGACACATATTTTCGGGTTAACAGGGTACAACCACTCCAGTTAGCAGAGCCACCCAATCCTGATGATGATGATGACCCTGGCTCTGAGGACATCCATGTGTCGAGTGTCTCTGATACAGAAAGTAACAGCTCCAGTGAGGATGAGGAGGTGGACATCCAAGATGAGGACCCAGACACTGTTGGGCTTGGAGGTAGGCACTCCTGAGGTTTGGGTCTGGGTGGGCCACGGCCCATCTTTCTGGAGTTACGACAGATGGCCCCTAGGTGGGCAATGTTCCCACTAATGCTAAGGTCTCAGCTGGAGTTTTTCCTCCATGTTTTCATTACATGTTACAGGGAGAGAGTTATAATAGACAATACCAAGCACACACTTAATTTGAGCTGAGGTATATGGTATTTATGGCACACTGGCAGAATGGAATTCGGTTTTAGAGAGCTATGGATGGATATGTTCATTCCCCCCATCTTAGATCAAGTCAGTGTCTTTTCTGGGCTTCTGACTTACTTTTGTTTTAGTATCAAAGTGTTGTTCAGTAATTGGGGGCTCCTAAGTATCCGTTCTTTTATTAATCAGCAAACTTTTATTCAGTACCTGTCACATGCTTAATGCAGAGACAAAGAACAAAGCCATCCCTACCCCTACGTCCTACAGAGCTGACATCCTAATGGGGAAGTCAGACAAGTATGTAAATGCATGTACATAATATGTGCAGAAAGAAGAAACAGAAGTTTAGTACCAGGTAATGTGGGCAGGTACCAACAGGTGGGGGGTGAGGCCTCCTGTCGAAGGCTCTGGGCTGTGTCCGACTTTGGTCTAGAGTTGGAGGAGGAAGGGAATGAAAAGGATGCAGGGCAGAGAGGACAAAGGCATGGGAGAACGAGAACAGAGTGGTGTGTCTGCATCCCAAAGCAGGGGTGGAAGGGCAGGTAGTGTTTGGTGAGGCTGCAGGGGTCGGCTGGGGCGAGCTTGTGAAGGGCTTTCTTTAAAAGCTAAACCGTCCTTAAAGGCAAGAGGGAGCCAGTAATGTTTGTTGAGTTTAGCAGTTACATGATCTGGTCCAGTGTTGAGGACTCTGACAGCTGTATCAAGGATGGACTGGAGTGGGGAAACATTGAAGGCCATGGTCTAGGCCGGAGGTAGGGAAGGGAAGTGTCAGATGCAGAACAGACAGCCAGCTGACAAACTCTGTGATATAGCCTTTGTGTCAGTGGTTTCTTTTCTGTGTCTACCTGCAGTTTCTGGAGAGGTTCCTGCAGAGGCTCTTCCAGAGGACCCTTCGGCCCAACAGGAAGCTGCTCCTGCTGCTGGCGCAGAGGCCTCCCCCAAACAGGTAACAGATCTGCTTGGTCTTTTAAAAGAGCAAATGAGACCAGTGTGCTAAGTTGCCTAACCAAAGCATGTCTGTGCTTCCTGTCAGCAGTCTCCACTGAAGCCTGAACCGCTCCCCTCGCCAGCTGCAGCTGCCACATGCCTCTCAGATGAGGAGGACGGGGACACTTGCACCATCTGCCTTGAACAGTGGACCAGTGCAGGCGACCACCGGCTCTCTGCGCTGCGATGTGGGCACCTCTTTGGGTATAAGTGCATTTCCAAGTGGCTCAGAGGACAAGCTGGGAAATGTCCTCAGGTGCGTACCCTCATGTCCTGATGCAGAGGTGTAGAGGAGTCAAGGCTCCCCATGCCTGCCAAACAGCAGCCTTGGGTGAAGACAAGGCCAAGAGGCCTCCAAGAGACCTCATGGGTACCTCCTGAGGTCATTCACACCATGCCACCAACAAGGCAAGAGCCAGTCTATTTCTGCTGTCTGATGAGCAAGCACCATCCTCTGTCCTTGGCCTCCAGAGAAGTGGCTAGTGGTCCTTTGCTTTTTGGATTGGCCTTGGGTCACACTCCCTACGGAAGCTGCTTCAAAACTTATCTTTCAGTTGATGTTGCCCTTCTAGTCATCAAGGAATTCTGTTGGGATCTCCTCTCCTTTGCTCTGGTTCTGAAGAAGGAAGTGGCCCTGCCCCTTAACACATGCCCTTGATCCCATTTCCCCCATTTTTTCCACAGATTGCAGCCTCAGTCTCTTCCTCTCTCCTGGTCCCTTCCCCACCTGCACACATGCTCAGTTCTCTCCTGTCATCCCCTGCAGCGTTCATCTGTGTATGTCCTTGCTGCTTCCACAGCTTTATAACTGCCCCCTTTTTATCTGTCCCTTGCAGTCTGGTTTTTATTCCAGTGACCCTACCAAAAGGTTTCCGGCAATCTCAGTGACTAAAGCTGATGACCTTCCCCAGCTTTTGACACTGTACAGAGGACCTTCCCCATTCCCCCCACTCCTGGCTTTTAGGACACCATTCTGCCATCTCATCAGTCTTCTTTTTGGGTCTCCCTCTGTCTCCTCCTCCCTTTAATCTGATTCTGTGGTTTGGGTGTGAAGCAGGAAGCAGCAATCCTCCTTTAATGATTTTAATGCTTTTCCTTCATTTTCTTTAGTGCAACAAGAAAGCCAAACGCTCAGACATTGTGGTTCTCTATGCCCGAACCCTAAAAGCCCTGGATACCAGTGAACAGGAGCGCATGAAAAGGTAGAAGGAAAGGGGTCTGCTTGTCATGTTCTCCTTTGATTCTCTGCTGGCATTTCTTAGGAAACAAGTTGGCACATGGGTAGCACTCTGAATTGGGGAATCAGGAAGACCTGAGTTTGAATCCTCCCTCAGAGAGTTATTCTTAGCTGTATGACCCCCAGCAAAGTCACTTAATCTCCAAACCTCTTCCTCTGCTGTCAAATGTGAATCACAATAGCACCTGCCTTCTCTTCTCAGGTATGTGGTAGAACCAAAGAAATAATGCCTGTGAAGCACTTTGAAGTCTTAAAGTGCCAGATAAATAGCAGCTCTTATTATCGCTCTTTTTTTTTAAAATGAGCTCCCCGGGTCAGTGATCACCTCTCCAGGGATTCCTGCCACAGCTGTACATTCAGCCCTCATCTCTAGGACCACATTATAGGCTAGGCATCTCCATCAGAGTGTCCTGGGAGCATCTCAAGCTCACTACCATACACAGCAGAATTCTTCGTAGCCCTCCTGGATCCCATCCTTCCTCTCCACTTGGGTCCAGGGCACCAGCATCCTCCATTCACCCAGCTTCACAACCCCAGACTCACACTCTCCTCCTCCTCCTCCTCCCCCCCTTCCTCTCCATTGTCAAGTCTGGACAGTTGTAGTCACACAACATCCCTCACCGCTCTCCCTCCTATAGCCTTTCCCTTCATCTCATCTTCTATAACCCCTTGTCAGGAGACATTAGCCTTTGCACCACTCTTCCTGTTTCTGGCCTCTTCTCTAGTTGCAGTGCCTGGCACTATGTGTTAGGTGCTACGTAAATGTTAGTCATGATTATTATTTTTCTCAAATCTGCTAAATCCATATTCCCAATAATACCTGGCTTAGCACATCACTCCCTGGCTCAGGCATCTCCTGGAGCTCCATGTTGCCACTAGGATAAAATGCAAGCTGAATTGTAGAGGTGGGTGATTGGGAGAGACTGAAGTGACCATCTGGTCCACCCCAGACCAAAAGGAAATCCCCACTCTGACATACCCCAAGAGGTGTGGTCATCCAGCTTTGCTTGAAGAACCTCCCAGGACCTCCTGAAGGTGCCTTGTCCACTGTGGTGGAGAAGATTTTCCCTTTTGTGGAGTTTATAACTTTAATCTGGCATTGAAAGCCTTCTGTGACCTCCCTCTCCCCTGCCCACCTTTCTAGGCTTATTTTATACAAGTCCTCCTCAGTCACTGTCTGTCCCATCTCCCCATCCTGTGCCCCTTACATGGAGTTAGTTGTCTGTGTACCTGCTGTATACCTCCCAGCAGAATATAAGCTCTCTGAGGACAGGGGTTTTTTCCTTTTGCTCTTATACCTTCCCCCCCCTGCACCTAGCACAGAACAGGAATCTAAGAAACGTTTTTAAGTTGCATCCACACTATGATTTCTGCCTCCTGATCTTGATCTTGATGGGATAGATATGAGGTGAGTGTGTGTATATCAGGACTCACAAGTCACAGTGTGAGTGGATCTCTGTGATTCAGTTCAGCAAACATGCTGGGTTCCTGTTTTGTGCTACACACAGGTGGGGAGGTATGAGGACAGAAAGTGATGGCAGCCTCCTGTGTCGGACTAGTGGATGATTCAACGTATCCACAGATAAACACACTCCTCACTGCAGCCCCATGGAAATTTAGCATGTTCCTTAGTGGCTGCCTTCCCCTTTCTGAGCCCCCTCCAAGCTGGCTGCTCTGTGAGCAGGACCCAGGATGGAAGGTGAGGGGAGGCGCCAGCTCCTGGGATAATAATCTCCTTGGAGCACATTCCCCATTTCATTGCCCAGTGAGCTCAGGATGCATCCAGCTATTCTGTTAGAATGATTATGCAGCTGAACATGAAGTTTGAAGAATGAACTCTTGTTAGGAATTCTAAAATACCATGAAAATAATACTTTAATATGCTATACTCTTATCTAATAGTAGATGCAGGGACCAGCCTCATGGAAGGTTGATTTTCTGATGCCCTTGCTTTCCCTTTGTGGAGAGGTGGGGGGATTCAGATGTAGAATGTTGTCTATACAGTCAGATTCATTTGCCATCTTGACAATTTGCTTGCCTGTTTTTCCTTGTTTTAAGAGAGGGCTCTAGAAGGAGTGGTATATATATACCAATGGATCAATAAGCATTGATTAATCACCCACTATGTGCCAGGCATTACTGATACAAACACAAAGAATGAGTCATTCCCTACTTCACAGAACTTACATTCTAATAGAGGAAACTTATGTATAGAAGTTTTACAGAATAATAACAATAAATGCAAAATTAGGGCAGTGTGTTTAAATTCAAGAGTTAGAAAGGGAGGACACTAGCAGAGTAGGGTCAGGAAAATTTCATGTAGGAGATGATGCTGGAGCAGCGTTGGGTAGAAAGAGGATTCTGAGAGAAGGAACACATTCCCTGGGTCACTGTGTGCAGGAGCGGGGAGTGATGAGGCTGGAAAGAGATGCTGGGAAGGTTTCTAAGAGTCCACCGAAGACGTAATATTTGGTTGCATCTGGAAGCCACAACCAGAGTTCTTTGTATAGGGGAGTGGCCAGGTTAATTCTGTACTTGAGCATCCCTTTGGCCGCTGTGTGGAGGACAGGCTCAAGGGGGAAAAGACTTGAGGCAGGGATACCAGGTGGAAGGACCTTGCAGTAGTCCCACTGAGAGAATGAATTTAAATGGTTGGGGGTTGAGACAGTCAGACTTGGCAACTGAGTGGATATGGGAGATGAAGGAGAGTGAGGTATCAAGGATAATGCAGAGCTTATATATCTGGGAAAATGGGAGTTCCTTCAACTAGTGGGTTTTGAGGAAAAGCCAATGAGCTCTTTTTTGGACATAGTGACTTGAAATGTCTTCAGGAAATCCATTTCTAAATGTCCCATTGCACTGGAGATGACATATTTTTAGGAGACATCTGTTTAGAGATAGTAACTAAACCCATAGGAGCCAGTAAGGGAGAGTTCAGAGAAAAGAGCCTAGGACAGACACCTGGGGTGCACTGAGGGGTGGTCAGACAGATGGGAGGAGAGTCAGCAGTGCAGGACATAGCAGAGAGGTCACAAAGTGTGAGGACCAAGACCATCCAATTTTGTTTTTGAGTAACTTGGGAGAGAGCAGATTCAGGGGAGTGAGGAGTTTGAGAGCCAGCTTGCAAAGGGTTAAGGAATGAGAGGGGAGGAAATGCCTAGATGGCTTTGCCTAGGAGTTTGGCTGAAAGAGAGGAAAGATGTAGGATAGTTGGTTTAAGAGCATGGAAGGATACACTGGTGGTTTTTTTAAGGATCAGAGAGGTGTTTACATATATGAAGGCTGTGGGAAAGGAACCAGTTGATAAGAAGTTGAAGATTACAAAGGGGGCTAATTAAGGAGGAAAAGACAACTTTTAGAAATAGATATGGTAGACTAGAGAGGAAAATCCTTTTGTGTGATGGCAGAGTGAGCATGTGGGACATAGGAAATGTCATGAGTTTTAAATGTTGTGTCATTGTGCTATGGTGGGGAGTTCTTGTGTAGAAGGGATGCCTTCTTAATGGCTACCTGTGGTGACTTCTCTTTCCAGTTCCTTGCTCAAGGAGCAGATGCTGAGGAAGGAGGCTGAGTTAGAATCAGCCCAATGCCGGCTTCAACTGCAGGTCATTTCAGATGAATGTAACAAACTTCGAAGTCATGTCCAGGTACGTGTCTTACCCCTTTAGTCCACGGCATTTTTGGAATAGAAGTGAAGCAGGAATCATTTGAGTAGCTGTAGATAGTCTTCATCTTAACAAGCATTTATTAAGTGCCAGAAACTGCCTGATGTTAGGTGTCTAGATCCCAAAACCAATCCTCATCATCCAAGAGTTTACAGTCTGCTGAGGGAAGGCAGGTACGTAGATTAAACAAATAAGAAATACAAAGTCATGGAGAAGGGGGCCCACAAGTAAATCAGCAAACATTTATTAAGCACTGTGTGCCAGACCCTGTCAGATCAACAGCTAGGGAAATCGGGAAACTTTCCCTTCTGAAGGGGAGGGAGTAAAAGAGTTTCCAAGAGGTGGTGGTAAGGAGAGTAGATATTCTTGGCCTGTCCAGAGGGTCACTGTCTGTGCAAAGATGAGGTGGGCAATGGCATGTCAGAGAAAGAACAACAGGTAAGCTGACTTAGCTGAATATGAGGGGGATTTATATAGAATTAGCCTCTTCGTGGAGGCTGGCTCTGGATAGCTAGGCTTTCAGGGACAGAAATGCAGAGCAGTTTGCATTTTCTCCTAGAGACAACAGAAGCTGCTGAGGCTTCATGGTCAGGGAAGGAATATGGTCAGACCTGTACTTTAGGAATAAAGTTTGGCAGGTACCTGGAGGCTGTGTGGAAATGGGGAGCAGGGCAGGGAGAAGCTGTGTACAGAATAACTAGGGGGGCCATGGTGGTATTCTACAGGAGGGAGAGAGGAGAAAGGCCAGCCAGTGTGACAGGTCTGGAGGCAGAATTGACCATATTTGGTAGAGCGTCTGGCCAGGCTTCAGAGCCTCATCCTCTGACTCCAAAGCAGCAATGTGCAATTGGAACCAGATCCACTTTGGCCAAACCAGAAGTAAGCCACAGGTGGAGCATTTATGCTTAAATCTGGGGACCATATTTTAGTAAGGATATTCAGAGAAGGGCCACCAGGATAATGAAGGGCCATTGGGTGCTGATAGGCATCGCTTGAGGATGAGAGGTTGTTTGAGGAAGTAAATATAGCTATTCATTACACGTTAGAACCTCTTTAAAGAAATAGCTAATGATTTTACAAATTTTACTGACCTTTTCTTTGTTTAATTCAATTTTTATTTTTGCCTTCAATTCTATTTACTTGACCTTTAATTCTGATAATTGCCTCTTGTGCCTGTTTTGGGTTTATTAACTTGATTTTTCTTTTTTTTTTTTTTTTTTTTAGCTACATCAGTTCATTAATTTTTCTTTTTCCCTTATTAATTTGTGTTCATGGATATGAATTTGCCTCTGAGGATTGTTGTAGCTATATGCCAAAAACTCCAATATTGACTTACCTTTCATATATTTCTTTGTTGTTTTTATGATTTGGTCTCTGTTGTACTTCCACTTAAGTCTCATTGGAGTTTGGTTGCTTAACAAATGTAATTTGGGGTGATGAAAAATCAGAAAAGTGCTATGTTCCTAGCCGTAGCTAAAAGGAATCTCTGAGCTTTCCCCGTTGGACTGGCCTCTTGTTAACCATGAGGATGCTGAGGCCCATCCCTGGTGAGAAGCGGAGCCAGGCTTCAGAGCCATATCCTCTGACTCCAAAGCAGCAATGTTGAATTGGAACATAAGGATCCATCCCCCTTTGTTTGTTGGGTCATACAGATTAGATCCATCAGAAGGGATCCTGTGACTGCCTGAACCTGGGTATGACAGAGGGATTCCCAAAGCCCAGCTGAAGGAGGATCCCCTTTGCTATTTCAGGCCAGCTTTCAGTGCAGTAAAAGGATTAAAATATGTGCATGTAAATATGTGCACTCATGTGCAGTAGCACATGGAGTGTCTATTTTATTTTATTTTTAATTATTTTGTTTTCAGTGTTCAACAGTCTCTTCCATATATCTTAGAAATTTTCCCCTTCCTTCCCACTCCCTCCCTGAGACAGCATGCAGTCTTATGTAGGTTCTACACATACATTTCTATTAAATACATTTCCCTTAGTCATGTTGCATAGAAGAATTAAAATGAATGGGAGAAACCATAAAACAAAACATAATGCAAAAGAAAATGGTCTGCTTCATTCTGCAGTCCAGTTCCATAGTTCTTTCTCTGGATGTGGAAGGTATTTTGCCTCAAGAGTCCATTGGGAATTTTTTAGGTCCTTGTATTGTTATGAAGGACTAAGTCTACTAGAAAAATTTCTCTCACACTGTGGTTGTTGCTGTGTACAAAATTCTCCTGTTGCTGCTCACTCAGCATTAGTTCATGTAAGTCTTTCCAGGCCTCTCTGAATTCTTCCTGTTCTTACAGCACACTCGTATTCCATTACATTCATATACCACAACTTGTTCAGCCATTCCCCAATTGATGGGCATCCCCTTGATTTCCAGTTTTTGGCCACCACAAAGAGAGCTGCTATAAATATTTTTGTACATGTGGGACCCTTTCCCATTTTTATGATCTCTTTGGAATACAGTCCTAGAAGTGATATTGCTGGATCAAAAGGTATGCACATTTTTGTAACCCTTTGGGCATAATTCCAGATTGCTCTCCAGAATGGTTGGATCAGCTCACAGTTCCTCCAACAATGAATTAGTGTTCCAACTCTCCCACATCTTCTCCAACATTTATCATCTTCCTGTTCTGTCATGTTAGCCAATCTGATAGATGTGATGTGGTACCTCGGAGTTGTTTTGATTTTCATCCCTCTAATCAGTAGTGATTTAGAGCATTTTTTCATATGACTATGGATAGCTTTAATTTCTTCCTCTGAAAACTGCCTGTTCATATGCTTTGACCATTTTGTGTGTTCATCCTTTGTTGCCGAAGAAGACCATGCCATCAGAGAAATAGTGACATGACTTGTACTTGACTTTGTTTTGAGTGAGGGAGGGCTGTGCAGGTCACCAGCCTCACTTCTCCTCCAGAACCATCTGAATCCAGTGACCAAATATTCATCAGAATGATTGGAGATGACCCAGGGTGAGGCAGTTGGGATTAAGTGATTTGCGCAAGGTCACACAGCTAGTGAGTGTCAAGTGTCTGAGGTGAGATTTGAACTCAGGTTCTCCTGACTCTTGCACTGATGCTATATCTACTGCACCACCTAGCTGCCCATTTTGACCATTTATCAATTGGGGAATGACTTGTATTCTTGTAAATTTGACACAATTCTTTATATATTTTAGAAATGAGGCCTTTATCACAGACATTAGTTGCAAAAATTCTTTCCCAGTTTTCTGCTTCCTTCCTAATCTTGGTTGCATTGGGTTTGTGCAAAAACTTTTCAATTTAATGTAATCAAAATAATCCATTTTATACTTCATAATGTTCTCTATCTCGTTTGGTCAGAAATTTCTCCATTCATGGAGTGGGTCTTTCACAGACTGTGTCCTGTGTATCTGCTGGAAGTTTCAGCATGTGGAGAGTGTGGCCAACTCCAGGGTGCTCTTCATGCATTTTTGTGGTTGACTCCTCAGGAATTGAAGGTTCTTGTGGCTCAGCATGGGTCAAGTTCTTCTCAGCCAGGCAGCTCTCAGGCGTGTTTCCAGAACTGCCTGCCTCTCAGCCAGAGCCAGCACAAGTACCAGTTTCAGAAGGCCTTCACAGTGTCACAGGAAGGGAAGTGCCGCATCATGGCATACTGTGACTCCCTGAGCTGCTTGGTGGTGTCCCAGCCCTCTCCTCAGGCCACCTTCCTCCCCGGTAAGCAGCCTGCAGCCTTGGGCTTTGTGGTCCTTATTGATGCCTTGGTTCTTGCTTTCAGCTCACCGTCCTTCCCTCATCCCCTCCATTCAGCTCTCCCTTGTGCTATAGAGAAGTAGCCAAAGCCAACCTTGCACGTGAGGTCATGGCCCCATGCCTTATGAGAGGAAGAAAGGTCTCTGGGACCATGACTGGGCAATGCTTGTGGAGAGCGTTCTCCAGGCCTGGCTTACTGTGCTCCACCTCAGTTCGTACAAGTCCTCTCGTGCTTTTGGGAATGACTCATCTGTCACTTTCACCCAGTGCAGTCGTAGTCTGCATTCCACAGTTGCTCAGCTATTCCCCAGTAGGGAGATAAATAGAGATAGCGTTATAGTTTGGCCAGGCACTGTGCTAGGCTTTGGGAGCTCAAGCACAAAGAATGAAGCGATCTCTACTTGCAGTGAGCTGTCCTCATACTGAGGGAGATAGCAAGCACTTATAAAAAGGTAGACAGCAGCGTGAAGAAGGTGTTTTGGAAAGGAGGGGCAATCAGGAAAGGCTTCATGTTGGAACATGGCACCTGAACCTCGTCCTGAGGGAACAGAAGGATTTTATGAGGGGAGGGAGGGAACACGGGCATCCCAGTCATGGGAGACAGACAGCCTGTGTGAAGTCAGATGTGATGAAGTAATGGGAAATGTAAGGAAGGAGGGGGAAGTCTGGTTTGCTGGAAAGGGAGGTGGGACCAGATTGTGAAGGGTTTTATAAACTAAGCAGGAGTTTATATCTTAGCCTAGATATAGTAGAAAGCCCCTGGAATTAGGGGAGGAAGGGTCACCTGGTCAGATCTCTGATCTGGTGGGGAGACAGCCCTCCATGAGGAGGCAGTTGCCAGAATCAAGGCAAGAAGGGATGAAGGCCTGAACTAAGGGGGTAGCTGTGGTCATGGAGGGATGGATGCCAGAGCAGTCTGATTTTATGGTTGATGTCTTTGCATGCTGCTCTCTTTAGCACTACTGAAGTATTTCTCCTGTAAACATATTGTTAACTGCTGTTTCTCTTTTCTCTTGTTATTTGGCTTATAGGAAGGAAAATTCTTATCCTAAATTTAACAGAAATCACTGTAAATGAATTTTCTGTTTTATTCTAATAGGTATGATGGTTTCCTTATTAGCCCTTGTAAGAGCTTCACTTTAGGATTAGTTTCTCCTCTTTCTTAATTCCTTCGCTGCCTCACTCCATTTTTAATTCTCTGTTGCTCTGGAATACCATTCTCAAACAGTTCATGATTTAACCAGGACAGTGCTCTCTGAATGTTACTGTAGTTCGTTAGCAACTAGTTGATCTGATTGGAGAATATACGTTTCAAAATAACTTACATTGAGAAGTATAACTTTTTAAAAATACCTTTTTGGTTGGGAGCCCTGGTTATTGTTCATAGAGCTTCTTAAAGTGTCTATGTCTCTCTTTAACATATCACAGTTGTAGTGTTTCTTTTACCTTCAGAAAGCATACTTTATTTTTCTTAATAGATCTAGCTGTGGGTTCATGGCCCCTAGTTCTCAATTGACCCTTGTCCTCCTAGAATAAGGGAGTGGAGGGAAAGGTACAGGTAGAAGGAGTCCATCCAGGTGCTGATTATTCCTTGGTAAGTGATTTCTGTATTTCTTGTAAAAAACTGAAACATTTTCCCCCATTATTGTAATTTTGATAGTTAAATAGAATGTGGCAAGGAGTGCTAACCTTAGGTTCTATCTTGTCAGAATCCTATGAGTTCCTCCTATATGTACTTTACCAATTATTTGTTCCATTTTGGGAAATTTTGTTTAATGATTACTTGAAACAAAATTTTCATATTTTTCCCAGATTTTCTGGGACACGAATATTAGTAACCCTAGACAGATTATTTATTGCCTCTTGATCTGTTACTTGTATTGTTTTTCTTTTTTTAATTCATTTTTAAAACTTTAAAATTTTTAGTTCCAAATTCTCTCCTTCACTCCTGTCCTTCCCCCATTGACCGAGAAGAAAAGCATTATGATTGTGCAAAGCATATTTCCATATGAGCCATATTGGGAAAAAAAATAAAGTGAGAAAATTATGCTTCACTTTGCACTCAGAGTTCATCAATTCTCTATCTGAACATGGATAGCATGTTATCATCCTAAGTCCTTTGGAATGGAATTGTGTTAGTGTTTTATTGCTCAGAGCTGCTGTGTCTTTCACAGTTGGTTATCATTATAAAATTGCTGGTTTTTTACACAATGATTTCCCAGTTCTACTTACTTCACTTTGCATGAGTACATAAAGGTCTTCCCATGTTTTTCTGAAACCTTCCCACTTAGCATTTCTTGTAGAACAGTGGTACTCCATCACAATCATATACCACAACTTGATCAGCCATTCGCCAGTTGGTGGGCATCCCCCCACAAAAGATCTATAAATATTTTTGTACATATAGTTCCTTTCCCTTTCTCTTTGCTCTCCTTGAGGTATAGACCTAGTAGTGGAATTGCTGGGTCAAAGGGTGCAGTTTTATAGTCCTTTGCATGTAGTTCCAAATTGTTCTCCAGCATGATTCACAATTTCACCAACAGTTCATTAGTGTACCTAACTTTTTCTTCATTCTTCATTTGGGGGCTTTACCAAACACACTCCAGGGTCTTTTGAAAGTCTGTTGCTGTTGGTCTCTGACTCCTCTCATCCCCTTCCACTTCTGGTGACGCCTGAATTTTCTTCTCTCATACTAGTGTTCAAAGAATCAAGAGGCTAATTTGTGAAGAATCCTGGTGAAAGGGGCAGGAGAGGAATGCTTCTCCTCAGTGGCCTTCTCTCTCTTTTCTTTGGTAGGCTTTGGTGTAAAGATGATCAGCATGGCAGACATGAGAAGCAGTCAGTACGTCCCGATGCACAGCCGGGAGATCCGGGGGCTGGCCTTCAGCAGCAGATCTAACAGCTGGCTGCTGTCAGCCGCACTAGATAACACCATGAAGCTGACAAGGTGGGGTCTTCTGGGAAGGGGTTAGAGAAGGAGGCTGCAGTATTTTTCCTGAGCACTGCTAGGTCTCTTCACCTTGCCCTTTGATCCCTGCATGGCACCCAAGAAGGGAAACCTGTACTAGTAAAAGATCGAATTCATTCATTTTGAAATCAGAGGTCCTGAGGTCGTTGGGGGAGACTCTCAGGGGAAAATGGGGATGAATCTGGTTTCCCAGGGTGGGGTTCATGAGACTCATTAATGCTGACAATCTTCTTTGCCTTCTCTACAGGGTTTTTAATGTAGAGGACTCACTTTAAGTGTCTGTATTCATCACTTTCCCCTTTTCCCCATAGCCTTGAGACTAACACGGTGGTGCAGACATACCACACTGGGCGTGCAGTCTGGAGCTGCTGCTGGTGCCTCGATGATGAAAATTATATCTATGCTGGGCTGGTCAACGGCTCTATCCTGGTGTATGATTTGAGAGACACGAGATCCCACGTCCAGGAGTTAGTTCCTCAAAAATCCAGGTAGGAAACTTCTTTTCTTTGTCCTCGTGGCTTCTTTCCGTATTGTTGCTTTTGTATTTATCACTGCGTCATTAATAATAGTAATAACAGCTGACATTTATATAGCACTTACTGTGTGCCAGACATTGTACTCATTGCTTTACAATTATTATCGTACTTGATCCTCACAACAACCCTTGAAGGTAGATTATTTCCATTTTGTAGATGAGAAAACTGAGGCAAATGGAGTTTCGTTTCATTTTGTTTTTTAAGTGACTTGCCAGGATTACACAGCATGTGCCTGTGGTCATATTTGAACTCGGATCTTCCTGGCTCCATGCTCGATCTCTTGTGCCAACTCCCTGTTGCATAAGGACAGCTTTCAGTAGTACTAAACTCTCACCAGAGAGAAGCCCTCAGATGCTCTGGTGAGCATTGTGTTTACATCAAGAAGATGCTTCCTACTTCCATAGGGAGATGCTTGGTCAAGTTCACAACACTAGTGAGCTCTTAGCAATTGCCACATGTTAAAACAGGGTGTATCCCCTGCCTGGCAGGGAGCCAGTGCAGGGGCCTGGGGATGGGGGAACAGTATGGCCATCAGGAGCAGTGTGATGAAGAGCTGTAAATGCCAAACCTAGGGTGTAGGGGCTTACAGAGGCTACTTGGGAATCACTGGCATTTCTGGGCTGGACAAGATCAGACTTGAGAGTGAAAAGAGGCTAGTCTTTGCCTGTAGTGCAGGTAGAGGCAACAAAGACCTGACTTAGTTTTGGATAGTGTGTGAATGGAGAGGAGGGCTGGGGTAGAGCCAGAATGATACAATTGGGCAATGAGTTGGCTCTGTGAGGGGTGTGAAAAGGGGGAGTCTCAAGGGGCTAAGTTGTAAGCTTGGGACTTTAGTACTTCTGTGCCTCTACAGAAACAGTGCAGCTCACCAGAGGATGACTTCTGGTTTTACGTGTTGAATTTTCAAGTCCTCTGGAACTCTCACTTTTGAAATGTCTCATCATTTGTGGAACAGGCCTGGAGCTCAGAAGACCCAGGGGTGGGTAGATGTTCATTGAACCACCACGTGGGAGTGTGTAGACAGAGAAGAGAAAAGATGTCCAGGCCAGAGCCCTGGGGGACTACCATGGTTAGTGGATGCAACATGAATGATGAATCAACACAAGCAGCCATCACGTGGGTGGGAAAAGAACCTGTGGCCATATCATCTCTGCCTACAGTATTTTCTCAAATGTGCTCTGAGATGGGGGGAGAGGGGGAAAGGGGAGGCTTTTTAAAGACCTAGCAATGGAAATTGTCCATTCTTTCCAAATATATTTTCCCCTTACAAATGACTGCTGTCTTTTCATGTAGCCTCAGAATAGCTAAGCAGAGGTGGAAAAATTCATTATTATGGTGTAGCTTTCTTTGGAAACTGTAAAATAATAACTTAGCAGCTTCACAGTAAAACTGATCTGTTTGGAAATATCTACTTTGATGTCTGTTGGACGCCTTCTGTGAAAGGGATGGACACAGAGTGGGAATGTATAACTTTGGTGTCAGCCAAATCAGGAATCATATTTGCCTGAATTTTCCTTGTAATAGACCACACACATATTTATGGTGATAATAACCACATTTCATAGAACTTTGTGGTGATCCTGGAGAAAAGCATCACCTACAGACCTCCTCCGAGGCTGCAGAGAGGTCAGGAAGCATGAGGACCAAGAGATGGCCATTGGATCTGGCAGCTTGGGATAGAGCAGTTTTAGTGGAAAGACGAGATAAAAGCCAGAGCACAGAGAGCTAGGAAGGGGAGGAGCATTTAATGTAGTCAGTAAACTTACCATGTGCTAGGTGTCTTCTACCAATACTCTCTCAATCTTCACAACAACCGCATGAAGTAGATACTCTTATTATCCCTATTTTATAGCAGAAGAAACCGAGGCAAACAGATTAAATGATGATCACACAGCTAGGAAGTATCAGCAGCTGGATTTAAACTCTGGTCTCCCTCACTCCAGGCTCAGTGCTCTATGTACTGTGGCATCATCAGCTGTCTGGAAAATAGATGGAGTAAAGGGAAGTGGGGGCATTGGTCACAGGCGGCAACATCAAGGAGTTCTGCTGAGACAGTCTCATAGGCCTGGGAGATCCTGTGAGGGCTGTTTAAGGACAGGCCTGGGAATTAGGTAAGTCAGCGTGCAAGCTGAAGTGCCCTGGACTCATTTCAGAGTGTGGTTGTACCCAGAGACCAGCCCATAACTTGCAAGCATGTTTGATTAGCGTTCATCATGGGTGATTGGGCAGGTGTTAAGTGCTCCATATCAGTTCCTCTCAGGGTATGAGCTGTACTTGATGGGTGCCAGTATGGCTATGGACACTCACTCAGCTGATGGAGCCTCCCACGATGCTTCTGTAACTTAGTAGATGGTCTTAGGGAGTTACTGGACCAACTCTAATGCCTTCATGGCTCCCTGACTGAGACTGTGAATGTAAGCGGTCCTCGTATCTCTCCAGGGCAGCTCTGTCAAGCTCAGTGCAACACAAGATCATAGAATGCAGCCCCAGAGGGGTAGCTGTCTGGCAAAAGGTTCTTGTTTTACAGGTGAATAAACTTAGGCCTTACAGAGTGGAAGTGGCTTGCCCAAGACCATACCTGGGGTCTCTGGCTTCAAGGCCACCTTTCTTTGTTCACTGTTATTAGCATTGCGCTGCCCACTCTGAGGTCTACAGGCCATTATCAGCTCAGTCATTGTCCATATCCTTTTATTCTCCATGACTTTGATTTTGTCAGTTCTTGTTTGGCATAAATGGATTGGTTTTTCAAGTAAGATGATAGAGTGAGGGATTGTTCAAAGGGAATCAGGCTTTTCATAAATAGAAGCAACGGCGAAGAAAAACAGCTTTAAAAAAAGACAAGCCATCCAAGATAAGGACTGAGCCAAAAGTGAAGGAAAGTGTTGATGTAACAAACAAAAACCCTAGAATGAAGCGACCGAAAAGGGGAGAATACCAAAAGTAATGCAGATCATAAAGGACCTGCCCTAGACTGCACCCCCACAGGTTCCTGCTGTAGGCAGGGGCCTGGAACTTACTTTGAAGATGTTTGGATCTCTGTCTTTTGTTATAATTGATCTCTTCTGTCATCCTCTGGATTTTATTTTGTGCATCTCACATCATGATTCTGAGACGGTGCTCTCTGGCATAAGAAGAGGTTAGAGCCGCCTTCTGCAATGGAATGTGAAGAAGGAAAGCGAAAGGTGAATCTAGTAAGAAGTGAGAAGACCAACTAGAAGAACTTGATTAAAGTAAGAAATCTCAGGAAGAAAGAAAGCTTGAATTTCAAGTTGCTTTTTTCAAGAAAGATTGGAAAGAAATAGTAAAAAAAAGTGACAGATTTGGAAGAATATTTCACAGAACCGTAGAAGTACTGCCATAGCAGGGGTTTCTGCCAGCACAGATATACGGGGGAAAATACAAGCTCCAAATAACTGAATTGTCCGAAGAATTAAACAAGCATGCCAAACTCAGTGGCAGCCATGGTGTAGTGGATAAAGAACTTGGCTTTGAGACCCAGGAGGCAAGACCTGCCCCCGACATGCTGGCTCTGCAGCCTCAGACAAGCCGTTTGACTTCTATGGGAAATTTCTTAACACTGTAAGTGCAGGCAGAGTTCTAGACCTGCTTTGGGAAATGGAGTTACCAACAAATGGACAGCTTCAGATCTTCCCCATATGTTAGAGGAAGGAAGTGGCAGTTTTGGAAGAGAGTTGGAAAACAGAGGCAACAGTCTCCGATTACCGGTGTTTCTGATGATGTAGACAAACAAAATCATCTGACGAATATAATTCCAAGAAGTCACTGGGGAAAATTTCCCAGTGCTAGAAAAAAACAAGCAACAATATACATGTAAAAGAAATGCGCTGCCCCTTGTCAAAGAGGCATCCAAATTTCAACTTAAACACCTTAAAAATAGTTAAACTCTTAACATAAGGAGGGGAAAATGCTGCCATTTTTTTCCCAGAAATTACCTAACCATGCAGCATTAATTATGATCACAGAAGACTTCTGAAGGAAAACAGGTGATTGGTAGAAATTGAAATTAAAACCTCTACAGTATCAATACCTAATACTAATTACATGTTGTATATTACAGCATTAAGGCTCAGTGGATAGAGCACCAGGTCTAGAGTCAGGAAGACCTCAGTTGTGATCCATCCTCTGGGCAAGTCACCTAACCACAGTTGCCTGAAAAAAAAGAAAAGAAAAGAAAGAATCAACAGGCCATGTATTCAGAATTACCTTGCAAAATTGAGTGTTTTGTATTGGTGTAAGAAAGGGACAGTTGGGAAATATTTTGACTCCTAAAAGTTTGTAGAACTTCAAAAGTCTTTGAAAAACAAGCCACTTCGCAAAAAAGTTAAGTACTTAAAATAATTCTGATTCCTGGAATCAAGATAAGCTATCTGCTAACAAAATTTAAAACCACTCTGAGAATTCTGTTGTCTAAATCACTAAGTGGTTCTTCATTGTTTCTGAAAAACAAAGGGAGACCAAAAGGAGGTGAAGGTGCTCATCCTTATTAAGAGGAAGTCTAGTTCCAATAGATAGAGCAGCAGGTTCAGGGAGAGGGCACCCACCTCCAGGGGAATCTCAGTGGCCTTCTGGCAGAAGGTGGTCTTGCAGCTGCACTTGGAGGAAAATCAGGGATTCCACACTGGAGGTGTCTACACCTTGTTCAAGTATAGAGATGGGAGATGGAGCCCATTTGACATGCTCCTAGAGGGGGTGTGAGGGAATGTGCAGTAAGCCTGGCATGAAAGTGTGGAGCAGCAGAAATTTGTCTTTTCTCCTAGAGATGAGGGGGAAACCTTTGGAGTGCAGGCCTGTGCTTTAGGAAAATCACTGGAGGATGGATAATAGGGGAGAGACCCCAGGCAGCAGCAAAACAATGAACAGGCTACAACCATAGTCCCAAGGAGAGATAGACGGGCCTGAACTAGAGGGATGGCTGTGTGAGTGGAGGGAAGGGGACCCAGGGAACAGATAGAGGTAGAATCAACCAAATTTGGCACCTGATTAGATTGAGAAGAAAAATTAAAGATGACTCTTAAGGGACATCGCAAACACATTCCTGGTTTGTTCACTTATTTCTGCTTTGCCATATGTGAAGAATTTTTCCTGTAAGATTTTATTACCTATTTGCAAGTTTCTTTTTCTCAGTATTGTGGGCTGTTTTCTCACTGCAGAGCAGTGATCATTCTTTGTCCTTCTCCAGGTGTCCCCTGGTCTCACTCTCCTACTTATCACAGATGGCTTCAACAGCATTTCCTGCTGGCGGGATATTAGCTGGAAGCTTAGAAGGTGCCTGCTTCTGGAAGCAGAGTGGCAATAACTGCTTTGACCCTCACAGCCTACCTCTAGAGCCGGGCGGCTGCACTGACCTTCAGGCAGAGAGCCACAGTGGACACTGCCTCGTCACCTACCGGCCTAGTAAGTGGTGGCCTCTTGGAAATCAGCAGGCTCTTCAGTCAGGGCTGGACTTACGAGAGTCATGGAGAAAATGAAGGTTAAACCTAGAAGGGGCCCTGGGGCTGCCTTTCTGTCTGCCTGTCAGATAAAACGGGCAGAAGCCCAGTGCATAAAGAGAAATCTCCTTTTCCCTTGCTCCCAACTATGACTGTGGCCAGATTCTGCTAATAAGGAAGCTACTCCATAGGAGAAAACTGGGCACTTGGGGAACAGTGCGACTTCTTTTTAAGCCAGTGCTGCCCCTGAGCAGTCATTTCCTAAGTTGGGGTGACAGGGCAGGGCACCACAGAGCTGCCTGTGATGTGATTAAACAAGACCCTTCTGACCAGAAACATAGCTCTGTAAATGTAGACATTTTGTTTCATTTCTTTTTTTATTTAAATAGTATTTCATTTTTTCCCTAATCACATATTAAGAAAAAAATTTTAGCAATCAATTTTACAAGATTTTAAGTTCCAGATTTTTTTTGCTTCCCCTTGCTAACTTATTATTACAGAGTGGCTTGTTAGTGAAGCAGGCTTTTTAAATCCCTAAGCCACTGTTCATTGTGGATGGGTATACCATAGTGTAAATGGAAAGATTTCAGAACCATAGCAACTTCTTGCCTAGTTAAATTGTCCCTTGTGCTAGTGCTTACTTCATCTAAGAGACTTCTAGCCATTGTAGAATATTTAGCAAAGATACCTTCCCTAGAGCATTTGGAAGATCGGCCTTGAGAGGGAACAGAAGGGAGAACATGTAAGTTTTGTTTGTCTTTCAGTAAAACCTGACTTTGCTGTTCACCTTATGAAATAATTTCCTTTCTTTATAGTAGTGCAAACAGATCGTAGATGAAAGGCACCCCTCACATCGAGAGCCCTTTAGAGGGACAAATTCCCATAACAAATTAGGGCTGTTTGTAGAAAAGATGCTGTCTCGGCCAGTACTAGAGACAACTCTTGTTTTCTCATCATCCGGGCTTTACAACTTCAATTTGGGCTGCACTGTTGGGCCTTGTTTGTTCTCAGATGGCATCCCCAGGCTCCAGTAGGTCTTCCCCACTTGCTTGGGAGGCAGTCCTGTGCTCCCTGGGGTGGGTCCAGCTTGCAACGTGCTCTTTTTTCCTCGCCTAGATAAAAACCATAGCTCCATGCGCAGTGTGTTGCTGGAATTGACCTGCAGTTTAAATGAAGCTACTGAGCCAGTCTACTCATGCCGGCCCATTCAGACATTCCTCACTGGACCCACTTGCAAACTGCTGACCAAAAATGCCATCTTCCAGAGCCCAGAAGAGAATGGCAGCATCCTAGTGTGTGCTAGTGATGAATCTTCAAATTCTGCCATGGTGAGTTACTCAAAATGAAAGCAACAATTTCAGATTTGAACTCCAGGCCAGGAACCATTATTCCTGATTTCTGGGTTCAAATCTCACTTAATTTTGCCACTGCTTTTTGGTCATGTAGGCCTGCAGCCTACTTCTGTAGATGGTAGCAAATATGCAACTTTCTGTCTCTCGTCATTACTTTGTGAGTGAAGGTTAATTCTTGTTGAGTTAACTCTTCATTCTAAATGCAAACAAGCATTAGGGATAAAACATCAGGAATCTTTTGCCTCATGTGTCTTAAAGTACATGTTTGATTGTACAGATGTTTCAAGGTGACGATGGCCAAGTCAGTGCTTGGGGAAACTCTAGGTCTTCTGGGAGAGCTGTCAGATTCATCTGAGACACCTTGTCCACCTCACACTTCAAGGCTTTTGGGATTTGTGGTTCTTGTCCCCGTGAGTACACCTTGTACCAAGGTGGATCACAGCCCCACCAGGCCTCAGGAAGTGACTTCAGGAGTAGCCTGTGACCAGTGGCCATGCTGTGCAGGCCCACAGAGTCAAATATCTCTAGTCTCTTTTAGCTGCCACTTTATGGATAGAATCTCCCAAAGGGAGTGACACATCCTGAGGGGTCAATCACTTCCACATCTAAGAATGGTTTTAGAGGAAGTTTGAGTTTATCTTCAAAAACGTAATTAGAAGTTTATCTTCTGTAAAGAGAAACATTTCTGGTATTCTTCTGTCCCCTTACCCTCCACCCTGCCCACAGCCAATAAGAGGAGGAGAGAAGTGGTTTTATGTTGTATAAAACTGAGTCATTTCTGAAGCCTTTCCAAGAAGCACCTGTAGATGTTTTTAAACACAAGCTTACCTGTCATGTTTGTACTTTTATTGAAGTCCCATCACAGTAACCGGCTTCTCCAAATTCGGGTTAGACCTCTGTTGTCCAAGGCTTATTGGTGTTGGCATGTGTAGCCGCTTCCTTTGGGCATCTGAGAAGTCTGTGTCTGGGACCCAGTTCATGTGCTACTGGACCCACAGGGTTGGAGTTTTCAGCCCTCAGTCTTTCTGTGCACCTTTGATTCCCCATCCAGAAGAAAACACTAGGCTTTAGATAGCGAGAGCTGGAAACCAGTTTCCAATTTTCTGACAGACCTACTCTAACTTCTCCCTGACACTACTGGGAAGAGAGGTTGGTTATAGATGACAAAATCCCTGGGCCTGGTAAATAGTAGAACGATGGCATCCCAGCTGCCACCAAGATGGTAGCAACAGCACAGCCCCAGGAGTCTCAGCTCCCTCCGAAGTCTTAGGCTGTCATTGCCTGCCACCCTGGGGGTGAGTCCCTGGCCCTGACGGTGTCCTGAGGCACTGGGTCAGGCCCCTACTCTTCTCTGCCTTCTTCCCAGTAGCTTCCCCCTAGAGGACTGGCTTCTCCTGTTAGAAGGGAAGTTCCTGGAGTAGAGACCCTCCTTTCTGCCCCCATTTGTGTCCATGGTGCTTACCTGGTAAAAGCAAACCTTTCAGGGTTCAGGATGAACCCACCTGCCTGCCTGTCTTTCCCCTTCTTAGCCTGATCCCATGAAGCAGGTGGCCTTCAGACAATGGAAAGGTGGAACAGCTTTCAAAGAAAAGCTTCTTTACCTTGTGGTCCTTCCTGTCCCCTTCCCCTGCACCCAGACTTGATGCTGGCTGTCTGACATGTGCCTCTTCCTCTTTCAGATCTGGGATGCAGGCAGTGGCAGGCTCCTCCAGAAGCTCCAGGCGGATCAGCCTGTGCTGGCACTCTGCCCCTTCGAATTCAATGAGCACAGCTACTTGGCCTCCCTGACCGAGAAGGCCGTCAGGATCCATAAGTGGGAGTGATGAAGGGGGCCAGCCCAGGCATGTGGCCAGCTTTCAGCAGAAGCATTCTGACTTTAAAAGCTGAGCCTCCACACTGGTGCAGGGAGTGGCCAGGAGCCTTTTCACACACTTCTCCTGTGCAAGGCTTCATTTGTTTTCTGTCTCTGGTCTCATCTTAACCAGCTGGAAACAGAGGACTTCCAGATGGGAGGTTGTATCAGGCTTTGGGGTTTGGTATGTGAAAGCTCCCCGCAGGCTTCATATAGCTGCCTCTCCAGAAGTCCTGTTTGCTGGTTCCTTTTCTAACAGGCACAGAGGATTGTCCCTGATCAGACACAGGGCAGCGCTCGGGAATAGAGGCAAACTTGGGTTATTAATGACTAAGTAGCCCAAAGAAGGGAGTCTCTTGAGAAACAGGGTGTCTTTGGTTGGGGCATCGGTTCTGTGGCTCCCCTCTAGCCCCACAGAGGCTGCCTCGGCTGCTGTGGCGTACAGGTTGAGGGGAGGAGGGGAAACTTGAATTTACCAGACTTCTTGGGATCTCAGGACAAATTTGTCTTAGCGACTGAACGCTTAGTCGTCCTTTGAAAAAAAAAACAACAGGAATTATGTCAAAGTTAATTCTTTTCTCTCCATTAATGACAGCCTACAAAGAAATGGCAAACGAACTGGGATGGCAAAGAGAAGGGAATTTTAACTGAGGTAAAAACAGAGTATGGGCAGAAGGGTCTCTTCAAGCTATTTGTTATCAGAAAAGTCCCAATATAGCTGTAATTTGTATGTACACCTGGGGATGAGTACTGTGCTGCTCCTTGAAATGTTTGTAAAGCCCAGGTGCACCATGGCACGTGTAGTATTGGGGTGCTTTCTCCATCCCAAATTGAAGCTAGATTCCAGCACCTCCTTGTCCCACCCCCAGAAGCCACACCTTGTCACCCAGGCTTGTTTCTCCAGAGGAGTTGGCAATAGAATGGTAGCATCTTTATAGAAGGTAGGAAAAGCCACTGCCATGCCGGAAAGGCCTGAGCTACTTTTTCATCCCGCATAGGGATTCAGTTTGGATTTCGATTTTATTCCAGTAGCCTGAGCTAACAACCCAGTGATCCAATCAGAAAAGTTTCCAGGTGCAGACCTCTGAAGTGAGAAATACAATGCTTGGAATGCCAGTTTTTTCAGTATTCTCAAAGATTAGAGACTTAGCATAATTTAAGGAAACATAAGGCAGCATTGCCCCCAAGACCCTGGGCACCCATCAGAGAGCGTTCCTATTAGCTGGGATGGCCTCTATTCTCTGGCCCAAATGTTCTGAGAGCCTGCTTCTTTACCCTTTGGTAGGTTACAGTGTTTACTAAATTAAATGCTCCACTCACCCTTCAGATCAGCCCCTTTCCTTCCCTTCTCAGCGACTCTTTTTAAATCCCAGTTTCCCAACCTATGAGAGAGAAAAGAGAAGAGCCCCCTTTTATCAGCCAAAGAAGGTTCAATTGTTCTGTTTTGATTATCAGAAATTGTTGCCTAAATCTGGGCCTGGGGCCCAGATTTAGGCAACACAAAACTTGAGTTAACACTCACTCAGTTGGGCCTTTCAGCAAGCAGACTGTTAACAGAAATTATGAGGGCAGGCACTGGGCACAGGCTCTCAGTCTTCAGAGAGGCCCTGACTATGGACCAAGGATGGGACATAGGTTGTACTCTACCTGGGTAACCCCAGAGCTAGGAGGCCAGAGTTAGCTGCCTAACAGTTCAGGTGCATTAAAGTTATGTGCAACCAGTGAGGAATTCTGGCTCAGAATCCCCTAAAGGACAGGAAAAGGAAGTGATTTGGGCAGGCAAGGTTGAAATTTTGCCAGTTCTTAACTTGCTTTTCTAAAGTGAATTCTGGCTTTTTGCTGGCAAGTATGGAGGAAAACAAATAACTAAATTTAAGCTCTCCCTCAAAATGCCTTATTGGGAACAGAAACAGAATTCTTCTGGACTTTATGGCCAAAACCATTGTGTGCTTTGTTGACTGGTGCAAAGGCCCACAGTGATGTGCATGGGACCAGTGTTTCCTCCTACCTTTCAGTCTTCTAACACTTCAGTCTGTACTTATTCATCAAAGGGTTGTTCAGTTAGAAAATAGATTAAGAACCTCTTTCTCCTGAGGGCCTGCGGCTAAGGATCCCTTCTGGAGTTTATAGGGTATATCTCTTGTGGCATCTGGCACAATTTTAATTTCAGTTATTTCCCATCTAAATCTTGGAGCCAAGAGGCGTCAGAGTATTTGGGAGCTTGCTTTGCACCTAAGTCCATACTTACTTGGTGAAACAAGATTATGTTGGTCTAAGAAACCTTTGTTTAACTATCCTTTTTTTGTGTCCTCTGTGTATATGTAAAAATAAAGAATTTACAGTAGGCTCTTTCTCCTTGGCTATTAAGTTTCTGCATGTGGATATGTTCTCTCTGTCGACTGAGTTAAGTCTACACATGATAGATTTTTCCATCTTATTCAGACCCATGTTCTCTAAACTCCTAATGAAAAGTACTCTTGCCACTCCTGACTTCAGCTATCTAAAGTGAAAGTTTTTTAAAAGTGTGCTATTGTTGTCTTTAACTGAATCGGCTGTTAAAGCTTTTACTGGAAGTGTTCATTTTACTTGTGTATTTTCCCACGTAATGACTCCAAGCCTTTCCCTGAGGCGTTCTCAGAATGCTAGCAATTTCCTAGGGGATGCCGAAGAGGTGTGCCCACAATCCTGATAGTGGGAACCTAGATGAGAAAAAGTGGAGGGTGGCCTGCCAGGAGGCAGATCCATGCCTCGATATCCAGGGAAGATTTGAGCTTGGGTCACAGGCTTCACCTAGCACAGAGCCTGGAGGCAGCTGACCACAGCAAGTTCATACCTTCTACCTTGGTATTTTTTGTAGGAGGACTGTTTCAGTCAGCAGTTTTCACCACCATCAGCCATCATGTTGTGGGTGTTAGGTTAGCAGGGCTATAGATAACTACAACTGAACTGCCAGTAGACCATACTGGAGCCTCACAGCAGTACGAGGGAAGGTCTCCAGGTTTCCTCTGGCAGCGGGGGGAGAATGGTGGGCAGAGCAGTCAGGATGTGAGGCACAAAGTGACACATAGAAGTCCAATTTGCAAGGGTATTCAAGTTCAAAGTAGTTTTTGTCAAGAGACTCCATGTCAGAAAGAAACTAACAACAATACTTAGTAGGTGCCCACCATGTGTTAGGCACTGGAAATAGACAAAAATGGAACAGTCCTCTGGGAGAATCCCTCCACTGTCCTGGGATATATATACACAGAGAACTTAAGGTGATGGAAGTCAGGGAGACCAAGACCTCTCCTAACTAGTAGGACTGGAAAGAGGTGCCCAAGCTGAATTTTAAAAGGAGCCCCAGGGGTCTGGCTGTGTTTCAAGGCCCAGGAATGGTCCTCACAAAGACATCAGTGCAAGGAGGGGAGAATGTTGAATCTGGACAACACCTACCAAGCTAGTTTGTCTGAAATGAAGTCCAGGAAGGGGAGTGTTATGAGAAATAACGGGAAAAAATAGGCTAAGGACCAGATTGTGAAGAGCCTTCAATGCCTGGGTGATGGCTTTGACTGGCGGGGATTCATCTTGGAGAGAGCGGAGAGAATGCTTGAAGTCAGGAAGCCCACCTCAGATACCCATGCAGCCATGGGTCCTTCTCATCCTGTTACCTCTTCATCTTTAATAAGAGGTTAACGATACCTGCATAACTTACCTTGCAAGGTGTGAGGCTACAATGAGACAACATGTGAAGCTACCTGTAAATAGGAAGATGTTTTTGTCTCCCCCATTAGACTAAGCTCCTTGAGGGCAGGGGTGGTCTTGCCTTTTTTTGCGTCCTCCGCACTTCATATGGTATGTGGCGTAACAGTAGACACTTAATAGATTTATCTACTTACCACTTTATTAAATATCCATTAATCTTAGAAGCAGGAGAGAACAGTGCTCCAGAAAGATTCTTTCATCCAGTTGAGATGTGATAAGTACTAGAGTGGAGGAGAATGGACAAATATGAGATGTTCATCATATATTTTACCATACTTGGAAACTAGCTGTGTTTCAACTTACAGTGGAGCAGTTTTGTAATAGATAGAAGGGTCGTAGGGCCATCCCCTCCCACTCTCAGTTCCTCAGCCTTAGTCTCTGGTCATCCTGCTTTGGCCAAGCCTCAAGATCCCCTTCCGTTTCATGTTGTGTTGAGAGCGCTGTGGGCTCCAGCAGTCAGTCGGTCAGTCCAGAAACATGAAGCAAAAGTTTATTGAATGCTCAACACTGTACTAAGTTCTGGAATACCAAGGACAGAAACAACATCCCTGCTCTCCACGAGTGTACATCCTAACGCAGGAGACAACATGCAAACAGTCATGTATATACAAGATACAGACGAGTGGTGGAGGCACATGGATTTGTGTGTGGAAATGGTTTATGACAGTAATTTAGGAGCAGGCCTTTTGCCATGAGAAGTTACAGTAGCATTACCCTTCAGGATGGCTGACTTGCTAGCCAATGGAGATTATATAAGGAAACAGCAATTGTACAATATATAAGGGCAAGTTGTAAAAAATTAACATCATGCTACAACTTGGTGCCTGCTATTTCACATCGTAAGCTCATTATCTCTTACAACCTGACATGAAAAATGGCATATGGCAAATACAGGATTTGAAATATCCTTGGGAATTACCTAGACTACTATAATTGTTCAGTTGGATCTGACCCCATTTGGGGTTTTCTTGGCAAAGATACTGGAGTGGTTTGACATTTCCTTCTCCAGCTCATTTGACAGATGCATACAGATATTTGACTGAGGCAAACAGGGTTGTGTGACTTGCCCAGGGTCACACAGCTAGGAAATGTATGAGGCCAGATTTGAACTCACAGAGATGTCTTCCAGCACTCTATGCACTACAGTGCCACCTAGCTGCCTTACTTTTAGGTTAAATCCACCTTATTAACATTTCATCCATCACTTTGTCTAGATTCTCTGATCAGCCAGGCAGTCAAGCCCTGATTTGTCGTGTTTGCTTGCTGATTAAATAAATGAGTGACTGCAAATAGCCTTTCCCGATCTACCTCCCCATCTACACTCCCAAGTTACTAATACTTTTCCTGATAACCCAGTGCGTGGTGCATAATTGGTGTTTAATAATTACTTGTTGACTTAAGTGGGAGGGTTGAGAAAGGAAGAAGAGTGAGAGTAGGAGAACCCAAGATAGAGCCTGATCATTCCTTTAACTACAACTAACGTGAAAAGGTCAGTTTAGTAACTTACCTGCCCTAACTATAGTATGAGTCCTATTCTAGCCAGCCTGGTCAGTCCATCTGTTCCAGCCTGGTTGTTGTGACTGGTGAGTTCATTTGGTTCAAGTCTTTGGTAATGAGGCCTGGTTCTATCCCTATCTAGTCCAATTAGCTTCATTCTGTCTCCAGATCACAGCATGTCGCATCCCAAGGACTAGCCAGCCTCTTGCAAATTCCTGCCCTTGGGGAACAAGGGGAGTAGGGGGGTCAAAGCTGGGTTGTAGAGTAATGCCACTCATGGAAATAGCTCAGGGAATGGTCAGCTGATGGAGGGTCCCTGGCATTCTCTTATCTCAAGGACAACAAATTCTTTGCCCTGTATGGATGTTCCTTTAGTTTCGTGGCATTCATCGCAGGGAGGGCTTAGATAAGAAAGGGGAGAAATGTCAGGAATCTTTTTTATTATAGTCAATACCCAGGAGACTTGTTCAGGTACTCTATTTAAGAAAGCTATCCATCATATGGGCCAGTGCTGCTTAGGTGCTTCAGAATTTGAGAAGGCTTTGATCCTACCCTCTTTGAGAAGAGAGATCTCACAAGGGTAACTAAGTGGTCAGACTCCCAATGGAAAGAAGAATCTTTTACAGATCCCTACCTAACCCTTGCCTCAACCTCAACACAGATGAGCATTTGTACTGAGAATCCAGTGCGTTTGTCCAAGGGACATTTCAGCTAGTTTGCCCTAGCAATGGCCCACAGTTGTGGGGTGGGAGGTTCCCCTCTTTATAGTGCCTGGCTTATAGTTTTTAATAAATGCATGTTGATTGAGTAAATCCTTTATGGCCAATCTCCATCATATTTACTGAGTACCTACTATATGCACAGCATTGTGCTAGACTCTGGGGGAAACAAAACACATTTATGGAGGCCTTTCAAGCTTACACATCACTTTGCTCATAACACTGTAAAATAGTTGTATCGTATTGTTGTCTTATATGTGTATATATATATATACATCTTTTATATATATTTTTATGTTATCTCCACCTTATCACTGAGTGTGATCCCAGATTTTAAGTAGCTCTGTGTCTCCTTGTTTGATCTACATACAGGAGTTCTTAACCTGGAAGGGATGATGAATTTGAGAGAGAGAATTTATTTGAACAAATTTGTTTGTCATGCTATGTATTTTATACACGTAAAAATATTAGTCTGAGTAGGGGTTCATAGGCTTTCCTAGACTGACAGTCAACATTTATGTAAGGGCTCCTACGTGCCAGACACTAACTAAGCATTGGAGATTAAAAAAAAAATGTAAAGCAAAGATAGTCTCTATCTTCAAAGGGCTGACAGCGTAACGGTGGAGGCGACATGCAAGCAACTGTGTACACACAAGATAGGCAAGATAAACTTGAAAGAGTCAACAGAAGGAATGAGCTAGAATAAAGAGGGATCAGGAAAGTGGGGTTTTCAATGGGACTTGAAGGAAACCAGAGAATATAGGAGGCAGAGATAAATGAAGAGAACATGGGGGACAACCTAGGAAAATGCCTGGAGTAGGGACAGTGTCTTGGGCAGGTTGTGCACATCTGTAATCCCTGCTACTAGGGAGACTGAGGCTGGTGGATAGGTAGAGTGATTAAGTTCTAAACTGCAGGTAAGTTGAAAGCTAGTTGGGTATTTTTACTAAGTCCAGTACCAATATGAAGAGCCCCTAGGAGTAGAGGACACCAGGGCTGCCCACCGAGGGACAAACAAGCCCGGGTCGAGAGTAGAACAGGTCAGAGTTTCTGTGCCAGTCACAAGGTAAGGGAGCTGTGAGTGGCTGCCACACTTCCAGCCTGTTGCCCTTTGTCCTTCATGCTCAAAGAAGACCAGTGACATCAGGGAGGTGAAGCCAGGACATGCAAATGAATTGGATTTAAGTGAAGGAGCACTAATAGCTTAAGCAAGATAGGAAGACCCAGTCTCCAAAAACAAAACGGAAAAGAAGATCCCCTGATCTAGAACTTTGTTTTCAATGCCTTCAAGCCATTCCTTCTCTTATCTGGTTTTGCCCTTATTTTACTAGAAGGAGGGAATAAATCTACATATTGACTATGCATATTTGTTAGAGAGGTTTTGTTTCCCTTTTTCCTTTCTCAGTGTTGGGAAGAAGATAGGAGAAAAAAATAAATGCTGGTTAATTGATAAAAATTGATTAGATTAATTAAAATTAATTTGAAAAATAGAAATCCAAAGACTTCAGCTTCTGGGATAAGAACTCACTTTTTAACAAAAACTGCTGAGAAAACTGGAAAATTGTATGGCAGAAACTAAGCATAGACCAATATCTTATACCCTATACCAAGATAAAGTCAAAATGGGTACATGATTTAGATATAAAGGCTAATACTATAAGCAAATTAGGAGAGCAAGGAATGGCTTATCTGTCAGATATATGGAGAAGGGAAAATGTTATGACCAAACGAGATAGAGAACATTATGAAATGCAAAATAGATGATTTTGATTACATTAAATTGAAAAGTTTTCACACAAAGCCAATGCAACCAAGATTAGAAGGAAAACAGAAAACTGGGAAACAATTTTTACAGCCAGTGTCTGTGATAAAGGCCTCATTTCTAAAATAAGAGGGAACTGAGTCAAATTTATAAGAATACAAGTCATTACCCAATTGATAAATGGTCAAAGGTTATGAACAGGCAATTTTCCGAGGAAGAAATTAAATCTATCTGTAGTCATATGAAAAAATGCTCTAAATTACTATTGATCAGAGAGATGCAAATCAAAATAATTCTGAGGTACCACATCATACCTATGAGATTGGCTAACATGACAAAACAGGAAAATGATAAATGTTGGAGAAGATGTGGGAAAAATTTGAACTCTAATGCATTGTTCGTGGAGCTGTGAACTGATCCAACTATTCTAGAGAGCAATTTGAAACTATGCCCAAAGGGCTATAAAACTGTGCATACCCTTTGACCCAGAAATATCACTTATAGGTCTGTGTCCCAAAGAGATCATAAAAATGGGGAAAAGACTCACTTGTACAAAAATATTTATAGCAGCTCTTTTTGTGGTGGCAAAGAACTGGAAACTGAGGGGATGCCCATCAATTGGGAAATGACTGAACAAGTTGTAGTACATGAATGTAACGGAATACTATTGTGCTATAAGAAATGATGAACAGGAAGACTTCAAAGAAGCCTGGAAAGACTTATATGAACTGATGCTGAGTGAAAGGAGCAGAACCAGGAGAACATTGTACACAGTAACAACCACAGTGTTCGAGGACTGTTTCTCATAGACTTAGCCCTTCACAGCAATTCAATGACCCAAAACATTCCCAAGGGACTGTTGAGGCAAAATAACATCCACATCCAGAGAATTATGGAATTGGAATGTAGAATGAAGCAGTCTATTTTCTCTTGTGTTCTGTTTTGTTTGGTTTGGTTTTTTTCATGGTTCCTCCCATTCATTTTAATTCTTCTGTGCCACATGACTAATGTGAAAATGTGTTTAATAAGAGTGTATGTGTAGAACTTAGATAAGATTGCATACTGTCTTGGGGAGGAAGGAAGGGGGAAGGAAGGGGGAGAAAATTTAAAACTTATGGAAGTGATTGTTGAAAACTGAAAACAAATAAATTTTAAAAATTAATAAAAAAGAAAAGAAAAAAGAAATGACAAACAGATGGACTTCAGAAAAACCTGGAAAGACTTATATGAACTGATGCTGAGTGAAATGAGTGGAACCAGGAGAACGTTATACACAGTAACAGCCACAGTGTATGAGGACTATTTCTGGTAGACCTAGCACTTCAGAGCAATGCAAGGACCTAAAACATTCCCAAGGGACTCTTGATGCAAAATGCCATCCACATCCAAAGAAAGAACTAGAGACAGAACACAGAATGAAGCAGACTATTTTCTCTTGTGTTCTGTTTTGTTTGGTTTGGTTTTTTTCAGGGTTTCTCCCATTCATTTTAATTCTTCTATGCAACATGACTAATGTGAAAATGTGTTTAATAAGAATGTATGTGTAGAATCCCTAAAAGATTGCATGCTGTCTTGGGGAGGAAGGGAAGGAGGAGGAAGGGGGAGAAAATTTAAAACTTATAGAAGTGATTGTTGAAAACTGAAAATAAATAAATAAATTTTTTAAAAAAAGAGAGCTCCCAGGACTTAAAAAATTGTTACATTAATACATGCTATCAACAACCATAGGAAAAATGTTCTAAATCCCTATATTAATTAAAGAAATAAATTCAAGTTAAAGCAACTTTGTAGTTCTATATCACCTTCATCAGTTTGTCAAAGATGACAAAATGGAAAATCAGTCAGTCAGTAAACATTAAGCATCTGCTGGGTGCCAAGCACTGTGCTGAGCTCTGTGGATACAAGGAAGATGACACTTGTTGGAGGGGCTGTGGGAAAATAGACCCACTAATGTCCTTTTGGTGGAGCTGAATTTGGTACAGCCTTTCTGAAAAGCAAATTGGAACTATTTTCAAAACCCACAGCACTGTGCAAGCCCATTAACTCAGAAATATAACTATGAAGCTTCTACTCCAAAGAGATCAAAGAAAGAAAAAGGACCCATGTGTACAAAAATACTTACAGCAGCTCTTTTCATAGCAGCAAAGCACTGGAAGTTCATTGAGTGTCCATCTATTAGGGAATGGCTAAATAAATTAGGGTAAATTAATGGAATGGTACAGTGAAATTACTCTAAAAAACGAAACCTGAGAAGACTTGTATGAATTGATGCACAGTGAAGTGAGCAGAACCAGGAGATCCTAAAGAGTACTATTTAAATTTTGACCATAGGCTACTTGATATATTTATTTCTGAAGACTCCTTACAATATTTGGCCTGATGTAAGGGCCCATGCCATCTAATTCATTAAAGATGTATATGCCTAGTCCAAACCCTACTCCTTCCCTAGTACTTTCAAAAAATATTGTTATTATAAATACTAGCTGTTAACAAAGTCAATCAATAAAATAAACACACAGAAGGCAAAATTTTACATGGACCCCTTACCTTTTAACAAGGCAGAACCAGACATGTTAACAAGCATCAGAAAAAGACAGGATATATAACAGAACTATCAGCTCCCAAACTTTGCACTGTACCTAGCACATAATCGGTTCTTCATAAGTGTTTATTGATTGATGGTTCCAGCCACTGTGCCTCTAAATGTAGTTTGTATATACATATAGTAAATATGTACTTAATGCATATATGTTGGTATAAACTATAGAGATAATATTTTTAAAAATATATTATTTTCACTTAGTGGTCATTGTATCTCCAGTTCTGGTTCAGTTGAATACCAATTGGTATCACCTTATAAATATTTTTGTATATACATATATGTATGTGTGTATGTGTGTGTAGTCTATCTCTTTGACCTCATTTTTACTGGTGAACCAGTTCTCCCAACATAATTTTCATTGTCTTCATCTGTCACAATCCATGTTGTGAAGTCTTTGGCAAAGAATATATTGATTTAATTTGGAGAGTTCTCATGAGTTCTTCATAGCTTTTCCTTTTACAATTCCAAAATTTTCCTTTTTGGAAACATATAATAATTTATTAAGCCATTCTCTGATTATTGGACACAATAGGTTGTTTCCACTTTTTTTTTTTTTGCTATTGTGAATAGAACAACAATAGGTATTTTTATACACGTGTCTTTTTCTTCCTTCCCCTTTCTCTGATTTTTTTAAAATCAAGCTCCAGCAGTCCCTCCTGGTGCCTTTTGGAGAGCCTTCCTTCACTGTTAAAAAAAATCTCATTAGTGAGAATCCCATGATCCGACTTTTTTTGCCTGGGTACTGAGGATTGCTTTTGCTTTTGTGTTTATGACAGTAAATTCAGTTGCATTTTGTTCCCGATCTAAAACCAGGCTTGATGGGCAAGCTATTACAGACATTTTGTCAAAATCATTTCATGCTGCAAATATTTACTGTGAGTGAAGTTGTGAGGTTGTATACTGGTCCTCATCCCAGTCAACCTGTTCCAGACCTGCTGTGATGGACCACCATTTTCTTCCTCACGCATCTGGGTGCTGGGATGAAGGCTCCTTTTTATTCTTCCTGAAAGCTCTTTCCAACTAAAGCAAACTTAGTCCATCACCAACACCTAGCAGAGTTTAGTTAGGATCAAAATAGAAGCACTTTTGCCTATGGCCAGTTCAGATCAAGAAACAGGTCATAAACACCTACTATGTGCTGGGACACTATGTTAGGTGCTAGAGACACAGGGACCGCAAACACTAATTAAGCACCTACTATGTGCTAGGGTACTAAGCTTAGCTGCTAGACACAAAGACAAAAAAAGAAACCAGTCACTGCCTTCAAGGAGCTCATATTCTCCTGGAAGAATGTAATACGCTGCCTATATTTTAAATAAATACAAAATCTAGACAAAGTATCACAAAGTAATCTTAGAAGAATTAAAATAACAGATCATGAAAGGCTTCCTGTAGGATGTAATAATCCTAATAAGCTAACCTTTCTATCGTGTTTACTGTGTGCTACGCACTGTGCTAAGCTCTTTACGGTTATCTCATTTGATCCTCACAACGACACTGGGAGAGAGATTGTTTCCATTGTCTCCATTTTATAGTAGAGGAAACTGAGGCAGAGGTGAAGTGACTTGCCTAGGGTCACATAGCTGATAAATATGTGAAGCCAAATTTGAATTCAGGTCTTCCTGACTCCAGGTCTGAGGCTCTATCGGCTGATCCACACCTGAATTGTGCATTGAAGGAAGCCTGGGCTCCTAAAGGGGGGAGCTGAGGAGGGAATACATTCCAGAAATGTGGGGATCCACTTGCACAAAAGTATGCAGGGGAAGAGACAGGAGGTGGAATGTCGGTATGAGGGACAGTCAGCAGAAGAATTTGACTAGAATAGAGAAAGCGTGAGGGGGAATAAAAATGAGAGAAGATGGGATAGGATGTGGGAGACAGACCATAGAGAGCTTTTAGCATCAGTCTGAGGAGCTTTACATTATCAATAGAAAGCCACTGAAGTATCTTGAACAAGGGGTGAGGGGTGACATGCTCATATTTGACACCAGAAAAAGGATTGATGAGAGAGAATTAAGGTTGGAAACAGGGAGACTCATGGGAGCCAGGAAAGGTGACAAGGATGGGGAGTAGTCAAAGTGAAAAATATAATAGAGATACAATAGACAAAACTGTCAACTGATGGAATTGGGGGTTTGAAGAACAGGGAGGAGTCAAGGTTGCACCTCTGGATGTTTGGAAGGACAATGCTGCTGTCAGCAGAATTGGGAAAGTATGAAGGAGAGATCAGTTGGAGGGCTAGGGTGGGATATAATAATATAGAAGGAAAAAATAATCATCGCAGTCCTGTTGAGTTTGAGATGCCCGTGAGGATCAAGATGGAGATGTCTAGAAGGCAGTTAACAATAGGGAATTGGAATTCAGGAAAGAGATTAGGAAGGGAGCCATTAATTTGGGAGTTCATAGGGCACTTCTATGTAACCTCTAGTGTAGCCCATATAGACCCTGAAAGTCCTTATCCCAACTCTCCCTAGTACTGATAAGTTGGGGTCTAATAATGGGGCTAGTTGGCTGGTTGCTGTCCTTTATGCTCAAAGAGGACCAAAATGGCATCACTATGTCCTCACACAGTCAAGGTATTGTGTATCCAACTGTGGCTGATCAGACCTATACAAGTTCAGAAGGCTCTACCATGCGTCAGGCACAAATAGTCCATGTGAACATTTGCAGTGGAGATGGCTCTAAGTTTGTACATCTCACGATTCCTATGTTTGAGCTACTGAAATTCTGCTTTGCTCATAGATCATAGCACCTTCTTTGATGCGGGCATGCCATGCTAGGTTATCCTGTGCCAGCGTCTACTATATTTCTCACAATTGATTCCAAAGTTCTTCAGAGAGACCTTGAGAGTGTGCTTGTATCACTTCGACTGACCTCTGTGTGAGTTCTCTGTAAAATAGTCTTTTAGGCAAACATACTTTTGACATTTCAACAATGTGACCAGCCCACTGGAGTTGTGCTCTCTGCAGTAGAATTTAAATGCTTGACAGTTCAGCTCCAGAAAGGACCTCAGTGTTTGGTACCTTATCCTGCCAGGTGATCTCCAGAATATTCCTCATACAATTCAAATGGAAGTGATTCAGTTTCCTGGCATGGCGCTGGTAGACTGTGCAGGTTTCACAGGAATATGACAATGAGGTCAGCACGGCTCTGTAGACCTTCAGTTTAGTAGGCAGCCTAATGCTTCTCTCCCCCATTTTCCTTTAGAGCCTCTCAAACACTAAGTTAACTTTGGTAATGAGTTTATCAACTTTATCATCCATGGGTACATCCCTGGAAAGTACACTACCAAGAAAAGTGAACTTATCCACAGCATTCAAAACTTCTCCATTTTCTGTAACCCATGGTTCTGCGTAGGGATGGTGCCGTGATGATTGGAGGAGAACCTCTGTTTTCTTTGTGTTAATTACCAGGTCAAAATTAACACAAACTGCATAGAACTGATCCATATTCTGATTCATCTCAGCCTCAGAGGCTACATTGTGTGCACAATAGTGTAACCCATATAAACTCTGAGAGTCCTTATCCTAACTCCTACTTGTATCAATATGTTGGGGCCCTATAGTGAAGTTTCATTACCCTTTCAGAGTTCTAGGGGTACCTCAAAGGGCTGAGTATTTTTCTATGCTATTGGCTCAAACCCCCTTTCCTGTGTGCCCTCCCCATCAATTGCCAGTTAAAATTTAAGATCTCACTTATATCATTGGCTGATCCTATGACTAGGATCTTCCCCCTCAAAGGCTTATGGTGGTGTTTGGGTTGATAAGGAAAAGAAAGTGATTTGACCAGCTTTTGTATGAATGTCCATTTCTCCCTCAGCAACCAACCAAAAGAATTTGTCTCCTATATTCAGTAAGTAGACAGGAAACAATATTTGTGCATGTTCTGGAGTTTATGTAGGGGAATGCCTCTTGCCTATAGGCAGAATGTGCTATGCATGCTTATTTGTACTGGGCTCTCATTGGCCAGTCTTCCATTACAACAAGATCATATATTTAGTCACCAAACATCTATTAAGACCCTTCATAAGCTGACCCCTTCCTATCTTTCTAGTTTTATATCTTATTCCGTACCACATACTCTGCGATTTCAGTCACTCTGGTCTCCTGACTGCTCCTTGAACAAGACCCTCCATCTCCCACCTCCAAGCATTTTCCTGACTCTTCCATGCTTGGAACTGTCTCCCTCATTGTCTGTGCCTCTTGGCTTTCCTGGCTTCCTTCAAGCCCCAGTTTAAATCCCACCTTCTATAAGAAGCCTTCCCTGGTCCACTTCATGCTAGCACCTTTTTCCCTCTGAGATTATCTCCAGTGTATAGTCCATATATTTTGTTTGTACACAGTTGTTTGTATGTTGTCTTCCTGTTAGATTGGGTAGGACTGTTTTTGCCTTTTCTTTATTCCCTGACTTCCTGCCTGTCAGACACCATGCTACACACTGGGCATATAAAAAAGATATGAAAAGTCCCTGCTTCCAAGGGGTTTCTCTTCGTATATGGGGCCAACATGGAAATAATGACATACAAGGTAGGTACAGAGTAAATGGGCAAGGCGAGCTGAGAGTGGCAGGGAGGCCAGGAAAGGTCTGGAATCTGGATAAGGTAAGCTGAGTCCTGAAGGATGTATGGGGAAGAATATTTTAGGCTCCAGTGCAGAGACCAGCAGTTCTGTATTGGACTGCATGGAAGGGAATGAAGGTAAAAAGTCTTGTAAAGTAGGAAGAGGTCAGATTATGGAGAGCCTCAAATGTCTAATAGAGGAGTTTATATTTGATCCTCCTGCGAGATGGGGTGGAGAAGGAAGATGGTAGCAGAGAGCCACTAGATCGGAATGGGGAGGGGTGTGTATATGTAACGTGGTCAGATCTAAGCTTCAGAAAAATAACTGTGGAGGCCCTAAGGAAGTTGGATTAAAATAGGGAGGGACACGAGGCAGGGAGGCCAATGAGGAATCCAGGCAAGTGGTAAATAAGGGCCTAAATTGGGGTGGTGACTGCGTGGTAACTTGAGAGAGAGAGAGAGCAGTTTCAATTGAATAATGGTATTAGAAACTACATTGCAGAGGGTTTTTTAGACAGTGAGAGGAGAGGAATTGGAGGCAGTTATTGTGAGTGGTTTTCTCAGAAACTTTAGTCATGAAGGAAAGGAAAGATAGGGATGATGGGATTAAGTGAGGGGTTTTTAAGGATGGAGGAGACATGAGAATCTGCAGGCAAAAGAAAAGGAGTTGGTAGATTGAAGCTAAGAGGGAAAAAGGGGAATGACAGTGGTATTTGGAGGAGTCAAGAGGAGATGGATGGGAGCATCTGGGGAAGGCACAGAGGATAGAGCACCAGACCTGAAGTCTGGAGGACATGAGTTCAAAGCCGACTTCATACACTTACTCACCTGTGTGTCCCTGGGCAAGTCACTTAATCCCAATTGTGTCCTCCACCCCCAAACAAACAAATAAATAATTTAGAAGGGTTGGATGCATATAGAAGAGTTGGTTTTGGCAAGGATCACCTTTTCATGCAAAACAAAAATGAAGGGGTTATGTCTGAATGTGAGTGTAGGAGGAGGGGCAAAGAGATAGGCTTCCATTTTTTCCACAAAATATGAAATGAAGCCTTCAGCTGAGATCATGGGAGTAGGAGGTACCAGAGAAGATAAACAGTAGTGCTTGGAACAACTTAGAGTGTTAGAAAATCGATTGGGGAGGAACAGGATGTTTGCCTTGTTGCAATGAAGCTCCGGAGATTAGATAACATAAATTTGTAGCGGACCCCATCGGCTTGGTTTTGTGACCTCTCTCCAGCCCTGTTCAGGGGCACTAGAACAGGAGCAAAGGAAATGTAGGATTGGGGTGACTGAGGGTTGGGGTTTGGCAAGATGTGACCAGCAGTAGGAGAAGGAGGCAAGGATCGGAGAACACAGGATAGCATGGAGTTACTGGTTCAGCAAGGAGGTGAGAGGTGTAGGGGTGACAGAAAAGAACAGAGGGGTGACGGGAATGGCCAGGATGAAGAAGTGAGGAGTGGTAAAGCCAAAAAATGAAATGATAGATTATGATCAGATAAAGGAATTTCTGAATTATTTAAAACCAGAAGGGATCTCAGAAGCCATCAGATCCCACCCCACCATTTGTCATTTTACAGCTGAGGAAACTGAAGCCCACAAAGGTTCGATGACCTGCCCAGGGTCACATAAGGAAAAGGAGTCAGAGGTAGGTTTTGAACTGGCTCCCCCTGACTCCAGAGTCAGTATTCTTTTCATTGTGCCTTGATAGGTTATCATCTTTAGCAAGATACAGTTATGCCCCCACATTGCAACTTTCCCCATTGAGGTTTCAATATGTCACAGGTCTGTATAAGAAATTAAATAGGAATTTGGGAGGAGTTTTGTGGATGCTGCAAATGACATGGGAAGGCCAGCAGATGATACAAAACCTATGACCAAATACTTCAACCAAATTTTACAATAAGGTACTTTAACACTCCATAAAAGAAAAAGAAAAAATTCAGACTTCATCTCTAGTATGAAGGGAGGGGCCAAAAACTTTTACGTGGATTTTCCAGGTCACAGGGCACTATGTCCCTAACCCCTACAATGTGGAAAGGATGACTGTAGTTGAATCCATGGGAGCTGATGAAATCACCAGTCAGTTGATTGATAAGTATTTGTTTTGATCTACAATGTCTATAACAACACCCATTTTATTTGGCGTTTAACATCACAATTTTTAAATTAACTTAATTTAAAAAAAGAGACTACTGGTAACCTTGGAAAGAGACACTCCAATGGAGAGTCTATAGGGGTTTAGAAGTCAGATTGCAGCGGATTAAGCCCATCCAATGTGCCTGCCATAGATGGTACCAGATGCTAGAGACATAAAGACAAAAAAATAGTCTCTGGTCTGCCTCAAGTAGTTTATATTCTTTTGTGGAAAATAACATACATACCTATGCCAAAGGAGAAGGCATAGAGTGAGAAGAAGACCAAGGATAGAACATGAAGAGTGAGAAGGTACCAAAATTAGGGATGGGTAGTAAACGGGAGGGAAGGATGGAGGAAAGAATCCTTTCAATGAATGGAGATCAGAGAAAGGGTGGTGTCTCAGAAAGCATGGGAGGAGAATGTCCGGAAGGTAAGGGTGGTCCACAGAGGTCCAGGAGGAAGATGACCGAGAAAGGGCCAATGGATGTAGCAATGCAGTGTTTATTGCTTTTGATAGTTACATGCTAAATTTATCATTTAAAAAGAACAGCAAATTGTACGTACCAGATAAATGGTTGTATAGAATATAATTTCATAGACAATCTTCTTTGTTGTACTATGTAGATGGCAACACCCATTTTATTGGGTGTTTAATATCAAAATTTTTAAAATTAACTTAAATTTTTTTTTTAAAAAGATCCCTGGTTCAGAAGTCAGATTATAGGAGATTAAGAAGTGATTAGGATGTGGGGCAATGGATACAACATGTATCTGTAACCCTTCCTAGGAGTTTGCCAGTGAAAAGAAGAGACAGAGGATAATAGCTTGAGGGAAAGGTGGGATCAAATAAAAAAAAAAACTTTTGTTTTAAAGGAGTTTTAAAGACTGTTTTAGAGAGAAATGGGTGGGTAGGGTCTGAGTTTAGAGACTGTGAATAAGGAGATACTGAAAACGAGAAAAACAAAAAGTGAGAATGACTAAAGAATCCGGGTGCCAGAGAGGGAACTGATGCAAGTCAAGTTACATCGCTTGCCCCAGATTACCCAGCTAATCATTCACAAGGCCTGTGCCTTGGACAAGTGCATCTTGGCCTAGAGTTCTTCGTACATGTTTACACCATGCTTCCACGGTGGCCGCCCTCCTCACCCTTGGCACAGAACTCGAGCTTTATGATGTAGGCTGGAGGAAGGAAGGACAGGAAGGGAATCTGCTGGAGTCTCTATTTTAATCTCCTATATAATCAGGGGCAGAGCTAGCTGCCCGAGTAGACTGCTTATATAATGATCTGAAAAACAACACATGAATTCATTTAGCTCCAAATATTTTACCATCTCTAAAAGACCACATTAGAGTCATTTCTTTGGGTTTATACTCTTTCTCCAAAAGGTGACTGGTGTCAGATTAGACTGCAAACTCCTTGAGAATAAGGTACTCTTTTTTGGCCTTTCTTTGTAGCCCCAGTGCCTGGCATATAGTCATAATATCTGGAAAGGCAGGAAGGCTATTTTTCTCATTTATCTATGAGAAAAGAATGTTCACACAAACTCCATGTCCTTTTAGAAAAGAGAAAACTATACTTTCTAACCTGACATACAAGACAGGTAAGTTTTGACGAAAGCTTAAAAGAAAGAAAGGTAAAGACAATGGCATTAGAATGCTGCAGACGGAGCCCTTAATATCTAAAAGCTGTCTTTGTGAGTACAGCCATTTTCACAGAATTATAGAATCTCAGAGCCAAGCAGGGTCCTCAGAAGCCCTCTGGCCCAAATGGAGCAGCAGTCATCTCTCTGATATCCTGACAGGTGGTCACCCAAAGTCCTTCAGGAAAGAGGAACTTACTACTTCCCAAGGTAGCACACTCCCTATGCTTCTTGGAGCTGCCTTGCACCATCTTATCCAGAATTCTAAGTCTGCAAAGCTCCTCAGAGGCTGCCTGCACCTTTGCCCCCATCATCCAAGACAGGGCTTGAGCCTTGGGAGTTGTCTGTGGCCAACAGCTTCCGTTGAGCTCCGCTGCAAGGGCACAGTTGACATCATCAGCCAGACAGACTGCTCTTTCTTTCCCATCAAAGAGTGAGTCACTCCTGATTGGAGTCAAAGGGAGGAAATAACAGTGCATTAGTAAATGCCATGCCAATATCTGATTACCTGGCTTGGGGACTCAGGGGAAATGCAGGTCCTCAGTTGGGGGATTTCAGTGCTCCCATAGCTAAGTAAACAATCCCTGAGAAGTCAGGGATCTGAGTCTAGTCCTAGATACCAGCACAAGACTCACTGCATGACCTTGAACAAAACTGTTTACTTTATGGGGACTCAGTTTCCCTCTCTGTAAAATGGAGAGACTAGAAATGGTAGATCTGAAACTAAAATTTGTTTCCTAAGTCCCCAGGAACTAATTCATAGGCATATTGTGGAGACAGACAGAACTTTGTTAACTGTATGATGTTATAAAAATGTCAACCATTATTATTGCTGAGAAGCACTAGAATCAGGTAGTATCGTGGTTCCTGTGGATAAAGATGTTTGTCATTTGAATTGCCTTTAAAACCAGGTCCACACTGAGCCAATAAATCACTTCCTAAAATGAGTTTGCTCCCCCCTTCCAATGATATATACATATACGTACATACATACATACATAAACACACATATATTAACATCAGATTTACTCCATTTGAATGAACATTAGCATCCAGTTCCCTGGAAAACTCTTCAATTAACAAGAGTTTAATTTCCAACTCCTAGGATTTTCACTGGTTGGTCCCCCATACCTGGGATTCTCTCCCTGTTCATTTCAGTCTTTGGGTTTCTTTCATTTCTCACCTAAAATGCCACCTTTTGTAAAAAGCCTTTCCCAATTCCCCTTATTTAGTGACTTCCCAGGTACCATGGTTTCTCTAGGCTTCTCTGCATGCCTTCTGCAATCCTGGCTCAAGGTCACCATGGCCAGATACCTGGACCTGGTGGGGATGAGTGGGGTTTGGATTTGGAACAGGGACCATGCTCTACACTCTTAACCTGATCTCCTTTCCACCCCCAAGACCAAGGTGGTATGGGGGCATAGAGGGAATTATGCCTCCCATATGTTGGGGGGATAAGTTTATATATTTGTGATTATATTTTTTGAAGTGAATTTTTCTTTGTAAAAGCTTAAAAAAAAATCCAGTGCCTTCCTTCTGAGATTACTTCTAATTTATCCTTTCAATCTCTTGCTTGTACATGGTCTTTGGCACATTTTTTTCTCCTATTAGACAGAGGGCTCCTTGAGAGTATGAACTAGTTTTTGCTTTTCTGTGTGTTCCCAGGGCTCCTGGCACATTGTAGTCCCTTAGTAAATGCTTGTTAACTGACTGACTGTCTGACTGGGATCCATAATATGAGTAAGAATATAAAGTCTCCTCAAGAGCCAATTAATTGGGGTCCGAAATTAAATGGATTTTTTTTTGGCTTCTTCTCTTCAGGGGAAAGTAGGAAATGCCATTCATTCATCCAACAAATATTTATTTTGTCCAGGAAACAATCTGAGGTCAGTGAGTAATTAAAAACAAATAAACAAAAATACCTTTCCGGGAATACACTGAGTTCAGTGCTGATTCAGCCCAGTTTCTTACATCTTTATCCCCTTTCCTCATGAAGACTGAGGTCCTACAAGATTCTCCTTCAGAAAACAGAACTTCACTCATGTTCAAAACACTGAGTTTTGCTGAGACACAAAAATGACTTGGCATCGTAGAAGGGAATTCAACAACACAGGTTAGAACACAGAGGGTTTCTGGAGGCATCCTCAGTTAACGGGAAAACTCAATGCACCAACATTCCCTAGGCATTTCTGGTAATGTCAGTTGTTTTATTATTGGGCAGTTCCAAGGCCAGTATTTGGAAAGGCAGAACTACAATGCATTGAGCAAGAATCGAGCCAGTCAATCACTGTGGGGCAGGAGCCAACTACCAACATACTACTCAGGAGGTTTGACTTCTTTTCAGTACATTTTGAATGGTCACAAACCTGAGTCTTACATGCTTTACTCCCAGATGTGGAGTTCTCCATCAATGGATTCAGGGTCAGAGGTCTTGGATTCAAATCTCAACTCTGCTACTTATTATCTCCACCATCTGGGCAAAACTACAACTTCTGGACTTCTTTTTCCTCCACTGTAAAATTTAGGGGTTGAAAAGAACACTGGTTCTGACCCAGATTCAAATTATTCCTCTGGTGCTTACCTGTATCTTCCTGGGTAAGTTACAGCCTCACTGGCTTCTCTGTAAAATAAGGGGATTGGATTGGATGACCTCTCAAGTCCCTCCCAGCATCACCTCTGGCTCTCTGAGCCTCTGTCTAGGTCTCAACGATTTCTAATGTTCCCTTCTGGCTCTAAATCCTAAGACTGTGGTTACCTACCATTTCTGTTCATAGAGTTCTGCAGTTCTTCTGGGTCACTGCCAGCAGAGAGGACACAAGTTTGACTGAGGTTAGTCAGTTGAAAACCTCAGAGTCCAATGGTCAGAAATAAATGTCATTGACTTGTCTGGCTCCCCAGGGCTGTGAAGATTACGAAAAGTCCTTGAGACTGTTACCCAGGGACTGGTATTTCCAATGACTGCCCTGGGTGTGCATGAACAAGCAGATGTGGAGAGATTGTGGACAGACTCAGCATAACATCCTGGGTCACTTATCTTCCTAGAGGTTGGTTATCAGCCTGCAGTAAGGAAATATACCCAAGACAATGATCTTCACTGCAGATAAGAACAAGAAGCTGTCTGAACTTTCCTATCTTAGCAGGACCAACAAAGAAGAGAGGAAAATAACAGATTGGAGCAGGCTACCAACTTGTTGAGAGGCTGTTTGATTTAGCTCCTTATCAACCTACCAGCCGGAGTCTCAAACAAAAAAATGTCACCACCATCCTCTTCTAGAATTGTGAGGCTTATAATGACCGTGGAGAGAAAGTGGTATGGAGCAAAGAGCAGAGGCTGCTTTTGACATGTTCTCAAGCAAAAAGGGCTTTCCCTTCCTGATCCTCAGTTTCCTTTACTGTAAAGTAAGTTGGGCTGGTCGATATCTAAAGCCTCGTTTAGCCTGAACATTCTAAGACCAAGGTCTTCCACTACATCTGGTGCCTTCTCCAGTTGTCCTGATCTATATCCTGCCACCGGACTCCAATGACTCTGGAGGATAGAGTGAGGCAGGGGACGTTGCCCAGCCCTGCCCCACTTCAATCCAATTCACTTGCAAGCCCTGGCATTACCTCCCCCATGTCATGGTCCTCTTCAAGAACGAAGGACTAACAATAATCTCGAAGGCATGTACAAAAAGGCCAGCTCTAACCATTCTCCAGGCCAATGAATGACCTCCCTTACCACAGACTGGGGAGAAAAGGATGAAGAAGGACTTGGGACAAGAAGGCAGAGAAGCCCTGATGTGGCTGGTAGCCCCAGGTCAGAGTCTGGGGGAAGGAGTTATAGCTGTAAACAAAACTTCCACCAATTTTATTCTTTCCCAATTAGATTATAAGTTTGTAGAGGGTCTGGACTATGTTTTCCTTTGGTTTCTTCCCCAGCACAAAGCACCCAGCCTCATCAATAGTAAATACTTAAGAAATGTCTCTTGAACAATGAGTTAATGATCAATGGATAAAGAGCTTATTATGTGCCAGGCACTGCTTTAAGCATTGGAAATATAAAAGAAGAAAAAGAGAATAAAAATGAATAAATTCAAAATAATGTTAATTAACCAACTGGTGAGACAGAAAAAGTGATAAAATGGAAGAAGTCAAGAGATTAGGAATTTAGGAGGCTTGGATTCCCTATTCCAGTTTGGTCACTGACTGTCTGGTAGTGTGACTCCATGATCTGGCAAAGCCCATTAGCCTCTCTGTGTCTCAGTTACCTAACTGGTTAAATGAGGGACAGCCTTAGTCCTGATACTATTGTCTATTTACTGAGCACTTGATGGGTGCAGGACAAAACTGAAGTTCAAAGTCTTGAATCTCACCTGTTTAGAATGTGGAGCACAAAATCTTAGATGGCATTAAAAAAATAGGTAAAAAACATTATCCAGATATCTATATCTATCTATAATTATCTTTATAGATATCATATATCACCACTTACCTTGGTAGTGTACTTTCCAGGGATGTACACATTGATAATGAAGTTGATGCATGCATTGCCAGGGCTAGCTCAGTGTTTGGGAGAGAAGAGGTATTAGACTGACTACCAAACTGAAGGTCTACAGAGCTGTTGTGTTGACCTCATTGTTATATGCCTGTGAAACATGAACAGTCTACCAGTGCCATGCCAGGAAACTGAATCGCTTCCATTTGAACTGTCTTAGGAAGATTCTGAGGCTCACCTGGCAGGATAAGGTACCTGACACTGAAGTCCTTGCTCTAGCTGAACTGCCAAGCACTCAAACCATACCTCAAAGAGCACAACTCTGATGGGCTGGCCACGTTATTCAAATGCAAAATGTATGCTTGCCAAAAGACTATTTTATGGAGAACGCGCATGGGGCAGGCGATCATATGGTGTTCAGAAGAAACGATACAAGGACTCTCTCAAGGTCTCTCTCAAGAACTTTGGATTTGACTGTGCAACATGGGAGACTACTCAGCATGGCGTGCCCACATCAGAAAGGGTGCTGTGCTCTATGAGCAAAGCAGAATTGAGACAGCACAAAGGAAACGTAGGATGCACAAATTTGGAGTAACCACCCCAAATGTTCACACGGATTGTCTGTGCTCAACCTGTGGTAGAGCATTCTGAGCTCATATTGGTCTGATCAGCCACAGTTGTACACACTGAAATTTCACTTTATCATGGCCTCGCTGAGAACGAAGGACAACCAACCATATATCTATATATCTATATGTCTATGGATCTATATGTAATTTTCCAAACACTTTATACATCTTGCTACCTTTCCTCTTCGTTGGGGGCAGACCCTTCTAGATTCTGGCTAACGTCCTGGTTTCCTAACCCCGCAAACAGATAGAGAGTAGACAACTGAAATTCCATCTCTTTCACCCAAACTTCTGATAAATTGGGAAATGGACTGATTCACGTTTCCTTTCTTCTCTTTGCCTTTTAGAAGGGACTTGAGTCCTGACCAAAGCAGCATTTTCTCTCAGATTGGCAGTGAACAAAGCTGAACTCGGGAGCTGGAAAACCTTGAATTAAAATAATTTCCCAAATCTTACCATCGGTTGGACCCTGGTCAAGTCACTTCCTTTTCTGTGCCTCAGTTTCCTCCCCAGTAAAATGGGGATAGTCATAGTACCTGCCTCTCAGGATGGATGCCAGGGTCAGGTGAGATATTTGTAAATATCTTAGAGAGGGCTACGAAAGCTAGCTATTGTAAGAGCCTGGAAGTCTAGATTCTGGGGTTTTCTGAGCAAGAGCCGATTGTTAAATGTTCAGAGTGGGGATTGTCATTTACTGGTTTTGTGTGTTGTCTAGACTTAAGAAAGGGATGGAGAAAATGCAAATAAAGCAGAATGAACTTAAATGAATAGTAATAAAATAAGACAAAAACGAGTCCACCCCTCCCCAAAGAAAAGCCACTTGTTAAGACTTTTAGCAGCACCACCACGATGCAGGAGACCCAGGAGCCTCCAGAAGCGAAAGCGCTTGGAGCAGGTGCCTTGGAGTGGGGGCGGGGCAGCTTGCGGGAGAGTCCAGGGAGGTTCTCTGCCCCCCACCCCCATCGCAGGGCAGGAGGACCTAGGTTGTCATGTTCGTAGATGCACACATAAAGTTTTTTTTGGAATGTTGACTCAAGCCGCTGCGCGACGTGGCAGCCATCTTGGGAGAGGCACCGAGTGACGCCAGTCAAAGGAGTAAGCCGGAGGGAAGCCACCACAACCCTGACTCGGCATTCCTTCTCTTTCCTTCCTTTCCTCAGTTTATTAAAGGAAAACTTGAGAAGAACCCGCTGTTCTCTAGGTCCGCTTAAGGCGCCGCCATCTTGAATGTGGCATCACCCTTTCTCCCCGTAACCTTTCCCCCGCGCCGCTCGGCCGCCCCCCATTCGCCGGGGGCGACGGCCCCCCCCGTGGCTCCGCCCCTCATTTAAATACGTGGCGGCGCCCGGTACGTCGAGGCTGCCGCGGACCCAAGATGGCGGCGTGTGGACGTGTACGGAGGATGTTCGCCTTGTCCGCGGCTCTGCCGCTGCTTCTGCTCTTGGCGGCCCGGGCCCAGCGGCTCCAGAACCCCCCGAACCCCCAGAACCTGGCAGTCCTCCACCAGCCTCCGGGGCTGGGCCACAGGCCCTACGCCGAGGCCCCGGAGCAGCCGGCTCAGGCGCACGCTCAGCAGCCGCCCCAGCAGCCGCAGGCGCCGCAGCCGCCCCAGCCCCAGCAGGCGCAGCAGCAGTTCTTCCCTGCCGGAGCGGGGCCGGCCCGGCGGGGCGGCGCGGGGCCCGGCGGCGGCTGGAAGCTGGCGGAGGAGGAGACGTGTCGGGAGGACGTGACCCGGGTGTGCCCCAAGCACACCTGGAGCAACAACCTGGCGGTGCTCGAGTGTCTGCAGGACGTGCGGGAGGTGAGCGCCCGCCCGCGGGGAGGGGCGGGGGGCCGGGCCCGGGCCCACGCGCGTCCGCCGGCCGCCTGCCTGTGCCCCGGGCCCGGGCGGGGGGCCTCGTCCGCTCCTCCGCGCCCCCTCCCCCGTGACAGCTCGGGGGAGACCCCGGGAAGCGGCGCGGCCGCTCATTGGTGCGCGCGGTGCGGGGGCTGGGCCGGGACCCCGTAGCCGGTGCGGTGGGGACACCGAGGCCGGCGGGGTGGGCGCCTTTGCCCGGGACCCATCCCAGCCGGCGGCGAAGGCAGGGCCCGGGGCACTTGGTTCCGGGGCGCGTTGGGGGTGAGCATTGTGTGGAAGGGCTCTGGGTGCGCTGCCCACGAGCACGGTAACTTTGTGCTGCCCCTAAAAGGGAAGCACGTGGGGTTCGCCTCGGAGGGTGCCCGTCGACCCCCGGTAATCTTGGGGCGGCCTCCCTCTCTGGCGTCCACATGTGGTTCTGGCTGTCCGACGGTCGCTTGGCGATGGCCGGGCGGCCCGTGATCGGTGCGATTGAATCAGCCCGTACGGAGAGTTTCCTCTTTCCTGCAGAGGTCACGATGCGCTTAGCAGTGACTGTTTACTGGAGGCCCCGGGAGCAGGGGCGCTAGCTTGGGTCGGGGCCGGTGGGGAGGCAGGAGAGCGCGCCCCGATAAATGGGGGTGTCTGATCCCCTACTGTGCGCTATCCGGAGGAGAGGCCCCTGACTGACTCCTCTGTGCCTGGGGCAGTGCTGGGACTGTGACCCGTGGGTGCCCTGCCTTACGGAGGAGGTGCCCTTTTCTGGGAGGGGAGGATGCAGACACAAACGAAATCACAGGTCCAGCTTAAAAAAACACGGGTTTTTTTGACCAACAGCTTTAGAGAAAGGAAATTTATTCCTAGATAAATTTTGTCTTTCTCCAACAGTTTAAGTTTAGAGTTTTATAAGAAGGATAAAAAAGTTTCCTTTTATGTAGCACTTTGACGGTTACAGAATACATTGCACATGTTTTCCTTTGATCTTGGTAACGTTTGGCATTTGCTGTGATTTTTTTTCCCCTTTCGCTTTTCGGGGATTGTTTTTGTTTAGAGTCGCTGCGAGCGAGTAATGGAGCTGCAGAGGTTTGGAGACTGGTGGAGCAATTCAATGGACTTGAGATTTTCATTGATCCTCTGGTCTGCTCCCTTAGGATTCTTGGAATTTTTCGTTAGCCATGAGATGTGTAGCCGGTTTTCCTCAAGCTGATCTGCACTCTGCGATTTCCATCTCGCTTAATGGTATTTGCTGTTGCTGCTCCGCGTGGTCAGGGGATTTTGTGTGTATGTGCTCTCGGGGAAGGCAGACCCTTTCTGTCTAGCTTTAGATCTTCCTCCCCACCCTGGGCGTGCTAATCCCGTACATGGCCAGTATTGCCAGGACTTGTGGTTTGGTTGGTGTGGGAACTTCCTCCACCAAAGCAGATTGCAGTCTGTTTATAACTTTGACCGTCTTAGAGTTGCGTGAGGCTGTGGTGATCCCACTGCTGACAGGGAGAGGGGGGTGTTTGAGCTGAAGTTTGGGGCCTCCCAGGCCAGCAGTGTCTATACTGCTTTACGTGATATGCAGTAGGAATGTTTAAAACCCAGCAGTCGCTGTTATAATCCCTGTTAGCCGTGCTGGTGGAGGGCAGGCTATTTATATGGGACTAATTATAGGATCTGTTAAAGAGGCACAGTAAGTGAAATCCTGCTTTAAGTGGAAAGAATCCCAGACAAGGATTCCTGGTCCCTGGTAGGCTATCAGCTCATTTGGTGACAGGACAAAAAAAGGTTGGATGTGACTTCATTTTGTTCCTCTTACAGAAGTGGTATGAGCTGTCCAAAGGAAGTTACTAGATAAAGCTTTCATTTATAATAATTCACTAGACCATGGAGAACAGCACTTTATACACAGAAGATGCTTAGTAAGTGCTGTTGATTGACTGATGAGGATCCATGAAATAGTGTGGAAATAGATGTCTTCTAAATTGAAGCTGCTTTAGTTGAGAAAACATGAACAGCCTGCCTTCTGTTTTCTTTTGAAGTCTTCAACATGGAATCTTATTTAATGTGACTCTGGAATTTATCAACTCTGGTCGATACATCTGAAAGATAGCAACTTGGTTAAGGACATGTACTTTAGATGAAATGTAAAATTATGAACAGAGTGAAATGGAGATTTTTTTGTGAATAGGAACATTTGGCAAAGAACCTGATAGCATTTTTAATTCCTTTGAACTTAAATCTAGAGGAAGTTTTTTTTTTAATTCTTATGAGAATTATGAGGTAGAGGTGCTGAATCCATAGAGTATTTAAATCTAAAAGAATGCACACTGTTTTCTTTTGATTCTAAGCATGATAAGTTGTCCGGTTAAGTCTTAAGTTTAAACAGTTTTTTAGTTTGTCTTTTTCCTAGTGGGATGTTAAAATTTATGTTGTTTATATTTCTAGATATACTTAAAGGTAATGATTAATACCATGTATTAATTACTTCTGTGCGTCCACGCAGTTACTTAAAACTGCCTGGTGATGTGTGTGGCAGTACATTTTGAAATCTGTACATGAACAGTTTGAAGCTGTGCTTAATGTTCAGTAAGAATTGTTTAGTTTATGGCTTTTTCATAGCTTCTGTTTTGAAAGTTTTAAAAGTGTGTTAAGTGGGAATCTTTTTAAGACTTTCTCAGATGAGTAATATTTTTAAAGCAGTTTAATTCACCAAAGGGTCAGTCAGTTAAATGATAATGATAATGACAGTGATGACTGATTGGTAGCTTTGGAAAGTGAAGACTTCTTTTCAAAGCATGGTCATAAAGAATAAAGTGCAAATTTCCTTCCTGCTATATATGAGAGGGCATTAGAGATTGAGTCCTTCTTGCACAGGAAAGAGTTTCTCTCTGAGAAGTTAGTTGGGCAGCTGGCTAGGGGTGCCACAGTACATAGAGCACCAGGCCTGGAGTCAGGACAAACTTAGTTCAAACCACAAATTCACATTATGTTGTATTGTGTTTTTATTTTCTTAAATATTTCCTTTAACTGGGTGATTTTTGCCTGGCTGAAAGTGTGATGCCTTTGTTCTAACTCTCTTGTGGTCTTTAGTTCATTCTAAGGTTCAGGGCCTCTGCAGCCTGTTGTCTAGTTCCCAAGAACTGTGTTCAGAGTGCATATTCAGTAGTTTATAATAATCACAGTTCACCTGTATATGCTGCCTTAAGGTTTACAAAGCACTTTTCCTCATAGACTGATGAGCTAGAGATCACAGGTGCCATCCCACTTTGCAGATGATCAGTTGAGGCTAGAGAGGCAGACTTGTGCAGTGTCACCACAGAATTGGTTTCCACCTCCATCCTTTTGCACCAACGCCTCCTAGGTCTGGAATGCCCAGAGGCAGCTTTTGTCACCACTGCCTTTTCTGTCCTTAGCTTCCTTCCACACTAAGATTTGTGACTTCTCCTTTCTCAAATCCTTTCCTCATCTGGCTCATTGTTCTCTGCCCCTGTCCAGATAATTTTGCTTTATTGATTCGCAGGTTTTATCAGGCTCCTGAAGAATGCACACTCCCTGGTGCCCGGACTGTTTTTTTTTTTTGTTTTTTGTTTTATTTTCATATTCCTATTGCCCTGAAAACAATAGTACCCTTCTTAGATGTTTGTGACAGCTGGGACTTGAACCCAGATCTCCTGACAGTCAGGTGCTCTCTCCACTGTTTCACCTAGAATTGAACATAAATTAATGGATTAGTCCTAAACCAAGAATATGCGCAAAACAAGAAGACTCTGTCAGACTCCTTCTACATCTGCTTAATTTACATAAAATAGAGCTGCTTTTTCAACCTCTGCTTCTCCAAAGAGAACTGGAAGATGAGACAGCTGGGATGTGGGAAGCAGCTGGACCAATTGTGGGCCAATTGCTGGAGGGACATACATGGGGCCTTTAACAGTTGGGTCACAGGCAGCTAGAGAATCCTTGTCTGCCTGGTCTTCCCCACCAGGATCAGCAGTCTGTAATAATAACCATAGCTGGCATTTGCATGGCAGTTTAAAGTTTGCAAAGTGCTTTACTTCATTTGCAGCTCACCACGCCTCTTTGAGGTAGTTTTTACAGGTATTGCTTTCCATTTTTATAGATGAGGAAACTGAGACTCTAAGAGGTAAGGGATTTGCTCATGATGAAAAAAATAAACATTTACTACATTCTGGGCACTGTGCTGTTTGCTTTACAAATATTATCTCGTTTAAACCTCGTGACTACCCTGGGAGGTGGGTGCTGTTATTATCTCTGTTTAAAGAAGAGGAAACAGATGTAAATAAAGGTGGGGTGAGTTGCCCAGGGTCACCCAGCTAATAAGTGCCTGAGGTAGGATTTGAACTTGGGTCTTCCTGACTTGAGGCCCAGCACTTGGAGTGTAACTGCTGTACGCCCAAGGGGCTTAATAAGTGTCTGAGACAGAATTTGAATTACAGTTCTTCCTGACATCCAACACAAAACTTAAAAATTGTAGAATTTCCTTCTTTCTGCTGCCTAAAAAATAATCCCTACAGCAGCATGAGAGAAATAGCTTGGTGTCCTGGCGATGGGGTCTTAAAGATCTGGGTTCCAGTCCTACCTCTGACACCTACCACCTCTGTGACCCTGTGGGAGTCAGTGCTCCAGATACTGATTTCTCAGAGGGAATGGAACTAGATTGAACATTGGGAAATGTTTAACAAAATAAATAAAAATGCAAAGCAAGATAAATAGTTGAATTTATGGTACTTCTATTTGATTTTCATACCACTACTCAGATTATGTGTAGCAGGGAAGGTACCCACATACCTTGGTAGAAAGAGTTTCTTTCCTTGAAATTTGTGTGCATGATCGAAAATACAGATTTGGCCCCTGGCCCTTTCCTTACTACTACGTACTTGACACTCCATTTAGTGGGAACCAGGGAACAGCCTATTTAATTTTGGGAGAGAGACTCTGGAAAGAGAATATGTAGACAAAAACAAAGCAACCTCTGCCCCCAGGGAGCTTATATTCCGATGGTAGAGGGAAAACCAGTGGAGAGCAAAAAACTAAAGACAAGATATATTCAAAGGAGATACCTAAGTGGAGAAGGAAAGGAGTGGGGGATGATGGGAGGTCTCTTGTAGTTGCCTCTTGAGCTTTGAAGGAAGCTGGAGGAGGAAACGCATTCCCTGCCTGGGGAGAAAGGAAATGGAATATGGGCCAGCTTGGATGCAGTGGAAGAGAGCGATGTGCAGTGAGGAATAGGGAAAGGGGGGTGGTTAAAATTTGAGAAGCTGGAGAATAGTCTGAACTTGGTCCTAGAGGAGGGACTCTGGAGGTATTGGGACCAGGCAGACTATGGAAACAGTGAGCCTGTCCTGCAGAGCTTTGCCTTTTTCCTTAAGTTGAGCCTGGTTACTTTAGTGACTTCTTTACCACCCTTTGGGGCCAGTTAAATCCATTCTCCAGGTAACATGTATCCTAATCTCCCCTCAGGTCTTCCTTTTAACTGCTTGATTCTCATATTGTGAACACTAGGCTCTTCACTAATCTGATTGCCCCTCTGTCCTCCTAAAATGTGGTGCCTGGAACTGGACTCTATTATAATAGTGATGGAAAAAGTGTTCGATGAAAAATAAATGTGTGAGAATGGTATAGTGGAGATGCCTGTGATGGGAGTTAGAAAAGCTAGTTCGGTTACTGACTGTCGATGTTATTGTTGTCTGATCATTTCACTTGTGTCCCACTTTCGGTGGCCATCACCATTTGGGGTTCTCTTGGCAAAGATCGTGGAGTGGTTTGCCATTTTCTTCTTAAGCTCATTTTACAGATGAGGAAACTCAGGCAAATAGGGTTTAAGTCACTTGTCCAGGGCCATACAACTAGTAAGGGTCTGAGGCCAGATTTGAACTCAGAAAGATGAGTCTTCCTGATTCTAGGCCCAGCCGTCTATTCCATATACCAGTGCTGCCCAGTATGGCTGCCAATAACCACCTCTAACCTCTGTGACCTCAGCTGTCAAAGAAAGCTGGCCATTGGACTACATGATCTTTAAGGTCTGCTAGTGCTGACATTGTATAACCTAAGAACAAAAAATAGTCTTGTTCCCAGTAGGAGCATAGCATGATAGCATGATATTTTTGAGGGGGGTGGCAGTGAGGGGTCACATCTATGATAACATTGGTGTAAGGAGAGTATTTGCCTTTGGGTCTGTGGAGGGAAAGGAAAAGTTTTATCTTTGGAATACATATACTGCAGAACACCTGGGCAGAAATAGGCTATAGACAAGCTCAGAAAACAGATCCTAAACTTGCCATAGAGGCTTGATGTAATAGTAAATGAAATAACTTCAGTTATCTAGACATCTTCTGGAGCTCTTTTTCTGCTGAAAGTAGAGTAGCTCAGCGTTTCTTGACTTATCTTAATGATCCTTCGTTCAACTAACAAAGTGATTTTCCTAAAGCTCAAGTCTGACCAAGTTGTTCCCTACTCAGTAAACTCTAGGGGCTTACAGGATCCTTTGTAGGACCCTGGATAACCTGCTCCCCTCCTACTTTTATGGTCTTCCTTTGTCTTCCTCCCTGACAGGTACTCTTAGATCTAGAGTTGCTGGCTTCCTGTTTGTTCCAGCAACAACGCGCTCCGTCACTCATGTCCTGTCACCCATGACTGGGATGCTCTCTCCTCAAGGACTATTGACTGCCCTGGCATCCTTTAGGACTCCACTAAAATCCCATCTTCTACTGGATGCCTTTTCCAACCTCTCTTAATTCTAGTGCCTTTCCTCTTAATTATTTTTTTTCTGTCCTAGATAACTGGCTTTGTATATGTTTGTTTGCATTTTGTCACCACATTAGATTGTGAGCTCCTTTGGAATAGGGATTGTCTTGTTTCTTTTTGTATCTGTAATGCTTAGCACAGTGCCTGGCTCTGGCGCACAGTAGGTGCTTAATAAATATTTATTGATTTTTTATTGATTGATTCTGGATTTGATTCTCATTAACTGGGAGGAACCTAATTATTGGGAGTGGAAATAAAAGAGGAGTGGGGTAGTGACCAGTTTGTCATAGAGGAAAAGAATTATAGGGATAGTCTGTCAGTTACCCCGTATGTAAGATTGTAACAGGTTGGTCCCAACCACAACATGAGTATGAACAAAGGCACAGAAGTAGAAATGAAAATACTACTTGGTGATCAAGGAAAGCAATAATAGTTCATTCATTAGCCCTTTGTGATTAGAATGTTTTCACACTTTCTTTTAGGTTAAGAAACTGAACTGAATGGAATGAAGACTTAGGAAGACCATGAATACCATTGTCGAGAATTTTAGGCGTGATTTAATAGACAAGGCCGTAGGCCTGATGAATAACCTGGCTTATGAAGTAGTCTGGGTGCTGAAGCTTGAGTTAAATAATTTTTAGAAATATCTTTTTTGTATCAATGAATATAGTATTTGTTGACAGAAAATTGTTGCATTCTGATTTATTGTGCAGTAATGAGAAATATAGAACATTTGGTCAACCAAAAATTGAGACGTTTCTCTATTATTTGGGTCATTAGAGTCCTAATGTGTTTAATCCTAGTGGTCTAAAAGATTCTTGTTTACTATGATAAATTTGAAAAGGAGACTGCTTATATATCTAATAGGATACTTTTCCTGTCAAGTTAGCTGTGCAGACTAAAAGTTCTTACTTTTGATGACTTCATATTGCCTTCTGAGCTCTTTGTACGTGACAAGAGAATTCATCGTCACTTACGTAGTAGTTTAACCCTAGAGAGTTGGCATGTGGAGCCTGTTACATTGTATTAGATAAATTTCAAACTTAAGAAAAAATTCCTATGTAGCTTTAGTTGTGTACCAATAGTAATAGCTGAAAGTAGTTAAAAATTAAGTGTTGAGAAAGCTTTTACAAATGTTAGCAGGCATTCAGTGACATTAGATTGAAAGTATAAGACATAAAAAGATGGGATTTCAGAAATGGAAAGGACCTACCATAAAGATTATAGAGCATAGATAGAGATCAAAGAGGCTGTGCTGTCAAACACCCTCTGCTCCCAACTCCAAAGACACAAAAGATTGAGTGACCTGCCCAAGATCATACTGGTAATAAGTGTAAGGACCAGGCTTGGATTGGAACCCAGTTCCTATGACTGAAGTCCAGTACTCCCCTTCGAGTCCTCCATCCCCTTCTCCATTTGGCAGAGGAGGATACTGGGACATTTAGGTTCCTAGTGATGAATGGGACTTTAGAAATTTTCCATTCTGATTCCTTATTTTACAAAAATGAGAAAACTGAAGTCCAAAGAGCTTGTGACTTGCTTAATGTCACACAGATACTAAATAATAGCCAAGAAGTGACACCATGCTGCGTTAATATGTAAGAGAATTACAGAGGGTACGTGGATATATTTGTTAAATTGAGGGAGCTTTGTTCATACTGGGGATGGGACAGTGTGCCCTGAGCACCCACCTGCCTGCCCATCTGCCCTAGACCCTGCTGTCCTGGTTAATGATTGGTTGTCCAACTTGCCCACTGTACCTAGCTCTGGCTCCAGCTCGCTGGGCACCTTCACTCCTCGTCCCACAGTCCCTGCTCTGCAGCTTTCTTACTAGAGGTGCCTAGAGCACGGAGGGCCAGGTAAGTTTAGACTTAGCAGAGTGTGTCAGAGGTAGCCCTCAGCCTGGGTCTTTCTGGCTCTGAGGCTACTTCGTACCTGCTTCTGAACCATAGACACAACTGTTCATGCAAGCTGAGGGTAGGAAGAGAAATGTTTTCCAAAGGGAAAAGAAATTGACTTAGGCAGTCATTATATACTCTATACCATACTGTCTCTGACACTTGACTGTGATTCCAATTTTGGAATCACAAACAAACTCTGTTATCGTTCCTGGAAAGGGTATGTCAGTTTGCTCCCCTCTAGTGCCCCTCACCATCTTTGTAATTTTCCAAACCAAACTATCCTTCTGAGCTCATACTCCCTTATCATATGAGGTTTTCTTCTATTAAAATGTCAGCTCCTTGGGGCAGTGACTATGGTAAACTTTTGTATTTGGAATTCTAGTGCTTGGCACATAGGAAGCATTTAACAGATGCTTTTTCATTCATGCTAGCACAGGCCAGCACCTCCTCTGCAATGTGCAGACTTTGTAGAGTCATATAGCAGTATGTATTGAGGTCACACTTAAACCTAGGCCTTATGAACTTCAACCTGAGACTTACCTTCTTTTTCCATTGTCATACTACCTCTGCCTTTCCTACTTCACAGTTTCCTTCTACATTTTCCAGGTGATGAGATGAATAAATTGCATAGGTTTTTGTGAGTTCACATTCATCCTATTTAAAAAAAAAAATAGGATTAAAAATCCTGTTTAAAAGAGAGACAGAGACAGACGCACCACTTTCAGCTTTCCTCTCTTTCAGAGGGGTTTCCATCAACAAAACGTTTTTTTCTTCTGAATTTTTTTGAAACTGAGTGTCAGATTTTAGTCATTAACATCAGCTTTCCTTTTTCACTTTTTCATGTGATTATCTATTTACAATGGTAATAATTTATATAGCACTTAAAGGTTTACAAAACACTTGGATGTGTTATCTCATTAGCACGTTGTTAAATGGTAGAGTTGAGTTAGTCTGCATGAGAATTTCTGGGATTCTATTTTTACATAATATTCACAGGTTTACATTTAAATTATAAATGGGCTTTTCAGGCACCAAAGTTCTTTTATTGTCTAAGGAACATTTTCTTTTTTTTCTTTGTTATATTTGGATTTTTAGATTTAATTTAGAAACTTAGAAAGTCAGCACCTCGATTGTTCTATTAGACATTTGGATTTACTTCTTTTGTAGACTTTTCAAATTATCTTGAAAAAGATTTTTCTATAAGTTTTAAATTTAGCACAATGCCAACAGGCAGTTACAGTAAACTTTAAAAAAAAAGAAAACCTAAATATTTTATTGGTCCCTTTTGTCATTATATGTCATTTTAGAAGCTCACCTCTCCAGATTGAGCCATCTTTTGTTATAGAGGAATATGCTCAATTGCCCTTAGCAAAGATGAATACAGTAAATTCTGAATTTAGTGCATTATTTACCATCATACATCCTTGCCTCCATCCCTGCTTCTACTCTCATACACCATACCTCATCATTCTTATTGTTTTCAGGGGTAGGAATCTGACTGGGTAGCCTTAAAGCAGAGGAGGAGTGAGAGGAGAGAAGAGAAAGAAAGAGAAAATATGATTCCTTAACTGTATATTAACTACTATGACATCTATAGGAGATAATGATGATCTTTATATTTCCATTTATATCTTTAAAGTTAGATTGTGTAGCTTAACTTTGAGAGTATTATTAGGGAATGAGTTAGAATATCCTCTGAAGAGAAACTAAAGCAACTTCCTGAAGTAATACTGTGTTTCATAATTTTTTTGCCCTCTCCCACAAAGTTTAAATCTAGGTTCTACTATTGATTCAACAACAAAGCCTTCGTTCCTATTTATAGGCAGGAGGTAGGTTCAGTGCTCAGATGTGGAAAGTAGAAAACTTTTTCTATTCTGCAAGATGCCCAAGTTAAACCAACCATATTATGGTTTTTAACTAACTACATTTTAAGACATCTATAGAAAAAAGTAAGAAGTGTTGTTTGTTTTATTGGTTGAGGAACAGAAGGCTTGAATGGCATCTGTGTGCGTGCTATAGCTTTCCTGAAAGTCCTAGTTGTCTGACTAGTAATAAGGTTTTTTTTCTTCAAAGCAGCCGTTAGCAGCTTACAAAAAATAAAACCCACAACTGGTCATTTTTTACTGTTCTTCCTACTTCAAGAGACCTGTGCTCTACCCTGGAGGAATTCAGCTGGTAGGTCCCTTGGAAAGTCTGGGAATTAGATTTGCAGGAGTCATTTGTTCTTGTTAGTGTGTTTTGTTTTGTTTTGTTTTTCATTTTTGACCCCACTTTCCTTTCTTTGGTGCAGCTGATCCTGTCATTTTGAACTTGGATGATGCTTGAAATAATAGCCTTTCCCCATAACAGTACCTTTTGCAATATCTCTAAGAGTCATTGAAGTGTGCTTTTAAGGAACCATAATTTTGCCCAGTTCCTTGTAGTAATCCATTCTTTAGCATTAAACACGGTGAAAGAGAGCTATGGAATGCTTACATAGGGCATGAAATCCAGAACACAATTGACAGAAGTCTAAGGAAAGGTGGGAAACAAGTTCAGTTTGGTTTAATGTGTTCAAGGTCAGCCCTAATGTTGGTAGGTTCACACACACATGACCATTGGTGTCACAATCAAGATTGTTTTTCTCAATTCACAAGCAGCTGTGGTCAGGGAGGGCACTGGAGGAGGGGGACAGTCATGTAGGAAGGACTTCCTACATGAAGTGCTCAAGTTCTTCTTGAAGGGAGAGGATTTGATGGTGAAGAGGGGTGACAGGTAATGGCCAGTGCAAAGACTCAGGAGGGACATAGCATCTATGAGGGACAGCACAAAGGCTGATTTGACTTGATTGTAGAGGAAGGGGTTAGTTAGGTGGTTCATGCCTAAGGTTGCAAAGTTATTTGGGGATAGGTTGTAAAAACAAACAGAGGAGCCTCTGTTTGGTTCTAGAGACAGTAGGAAAAGCCATTGAAGGTTATTGAGTAGATGAGTGTCATAGTTAGACTTGCACTTTAGGAAATGCACCTTGATAGCCTATGGAAGGTGGACTGGAGAGATGAGAGACTTGAAGAATATGGTAATTTACCTTAATGGAGAGGTAGAATTCCTTGGACTCTTCTTGAAAGACCGGCTTTTTAGCTCCTAAGGAAAACAAACTAGGAGCAATACCTGGAAGCTGTTTTTCAGGCAAATTTAGCCTTGACGTAAGGGGGAGAAATTCCTAATAATTAGAAATATCCTGAAATAGGTTAAGCTCAATAGGTTTTGGCCACTGGGAGTTCAGCAGACAAATACTGGATGACCACTTTTTGTTTATGTTGTAGAAAGGGTTACTGGTGGGCTAGTCAGTCTCTGAAGTCCTTTCCAGCTCTGAGATTCTGTGATTCTGGATTAGTCTTGATGTGAGGCAGGAGGGAACATTTAGATGACAGTGATGGAAGTTGTTTTTTTTTTGTTTTTTGTTTTTAAGAAAGATTAGTATGAAAGTAGCGTCTGTGAATGGGATCAGGGACTGTAGGGAAGATGTTGGAGTGGGATCTGAAGTCATAAATGTAGACCTTGAAGGGATTTTAGAGATCCTCTGCTGCCCCTTATTTTATTGATGAAAACCCTGAGACTCAGAGAGGGCAAGTCATGTGTCCATGGTCCCATGAGACTTAGCAGAAATCCAGACATGGAAGAATTGGTGCAAGTGTCTCTTGTCCTCTGGAGAGTAATTTGGTGGCACTCCTCTAAGAATTGGAGAAGAATTTCATGTGTTAACTTAAATCACTTTTTTCCATTTATAGACAGTCTTGTATCTGTCTCTGCCAATGCCACTGAACTAGGGAAGGAGAGTATTGAGCCTGAGCACTCTATCACACTTTACAGAGGTAGAAAGGGTAAGTGGGAGAAAATGTCAAAAAGCTTACTTGCAAAATAATAAATATTTGTTTTCCAATTTTATTAAGCTTGGAGTTGGAGGAAAAGGCTCATGAAAAAACTTTATTGTACTTCCCAAGATAGAGTCTCAGTTCCCCTTTCTTACTATTCGTAAGAGAATTTGAAACAGCTGCATTATTTATAGAGGACAGTTGGATTCTAATGTTGCTTACCATCTTACTGCTCAAATAAAACTGAGCCTCTTTCCATTAATGAAAAATAACAGTATAACATAATGAAAGTGTCATTTTATTAAGACTCTTTGACATTTTATAGGAAATTCCAATACTGTTCATAAATAACTGCCAGAAGTGCATTACAAATAGGTTCATTGTTGAGTAGACAGACGTGTGAAACATTTTTTGTGGCGAATGTCTCCTTCAAAAGAATTCGTTGTATTTTCATCAATATGGCCATTTGAAGTGCTGACATTTTTGTTGTAAGGAGGAAATGGGTTTTTAGGTTAAAAGATGCTGTACTAGTATTTGTTTAAAAATAGGATTCTACTTTTAAAATGATGTTTTTTTCCCAGTGCCTAGCCCAGTGCTCCATATATAACAGTCATTAAATGTTTGTTTATTTGATGAATTGTTACCCTAATTCTGAACACACTCAAATAATGTGAAGCAAGTAGTTCCACGTGTAGCTCTGTTTCATGGGGAGCCTTGCTTAGGGAGACAGAAATGCTGCTGGCTTTGGCAGTGTTATATTGTCCTCTCAGTTGATGCATGCTTCAGTGACTATAAAATTTAATGTGAAATTGTTTTCAAGTCTTTATGTATGTTTGAAACTTTCTAGGAAGAAAATGGTTAGCAAAATTTATTGCTTGTCAAATTTTAAAAAGCAGAGTCTATTATATGTGTGTCTTACTAGGATTAATTCAGATTTCTTTGAAATACAAAGTGTATATGCTAATAGTATAGTATATGTATGCATGTAATATATACACACATACATTATAAACACATATATTTATATGTATATATTATGCTTATGCTAATATTTAGTGTATGATATATGATATTTACATAAATATATACCACACGTGTGTATATTATATGTAAATATAACATAGTATGTGCCTATAATGAAATATTTTACATATAATATATATTCCACATATACTAATGTTAGTCTGCGTACATATATGTATATATTATACATACACCATACCTCAGTTGAGGGAATCACCATCATTCAAGTTTTCAGTCTTAGAGTCATACCTAATTTTTTTCTTTTTCCTCCACTTCTGATTGCCCAGCTGTCTACCATTGAGGGGCATGCAAGCTAACTTAGCTGAAGTAGCAAAGGGTCCCAGGAGAGTCAAACCACTGACACTTTGCTCACCATACCCTCTTAGTGGAAACAATCCAGGATCTAAAGTCCATGAGCTCTGAGGATTTCAGTATCCCCCACCCCCAGACCATTGGTCCTGTTTCTAGATTGATTTCTATAGCCATCTTAAAAGGAAACAGCTCATGTGGAGAAAGGGCTCACTGTTTCTGCTGCCATCAACAACAGACCAACTGCTAACCAGCAACATGAGCCTGAGAACCTCAGGAATAACAGCCTCCTCCCTACTACCACTCAGGCTCTGTCCCAGCAGTTATCTTCCATGGTGGAAATACTACTGACGTCGCAAAGAAGAGTTATTGCCAGCAAAGTCCTTAGTAGTAGGTGTTTAGTAAATGTTTGTTAAATTGAATTATTGAATTCATTTTATTGGGTTCTCATCCTTCTACTGTTAGTTTTTGACATGGAGAAGCTGGTATGATAAAACAATTTTATTATCTCAAAGCAATTCAGTTCAATTAACAGTAATGGATATATTTGTTAATCATTTGGGGTAGTGTGCTAGGGGTACAAAAGAAATCAACTAGACAATGTTATGGCTAGCATATGTGACTGGGGTTAACATACCTAAAATATACCCACTGAGAGGAGCTCTGGAGTGTTATTTTAATTGTCCTAGTCTGGAGGACACAGAGTCTGTTGGCAAGTCAACCACTAATGATTTGCATTGTCAGGTAATTGACTTCCCTTATTTTCGTGGATCCTACTATTATATAGGGGTTAGGCAGAAGCTCTTTTCCCTTCTGCATGTGTGCAAAAGAAAACAATCTTTGAATTACCAGTATTCCTTTATCTCTGGTTTTAAGTGTGGTGCTGTGTTAGTTTAAGCTTTGGTTTGTTCCACTTTTTATCAGGTCTTTGTGAGAATCAGATGAGATAACTTTTGCAAGACATTTAATTAACCTTAAAGTACTCTTTAACAAATTCCTTGTAGTAGTGCCTAGCACAGAATTTCAAAGTCAGAAGGGACCTCTCAGCAACTGTCTAGTCCACTACGTAGCTGAAAAAAGAATCCCCACTGCTACATACCTGACAGGTAGTCATGTAGTAGGAAGTCTTAGCAGGATTGGGTGGGAAGAAACTTACTATCTCCCTGGGCATAGAATCACCTACCCAGATCTGGACAGAATTCATCTCTTCCAACTTTGTCAGTTTATAGATGAGGAAACTGAGGTCCAGGTGGGTTCAGTGACTTGCATAAGGTCATACAGGGAGTAAGCATCAGAAGGAAGAAAAGAAGCACATTTATTAAGTACCTACTGTATGCCAGGCACTATGTTAATATTTGTAATGCTAAGTGATTTACATGTATCCCTTTTGATCCTCACAACAACCCTGAAAGGTAGATGCTATTATTATCTCCATTTTGCAGATGAAATAACTGAGGCAGGGGGAGGTTAAGTGACTTGCCCAAGGTCACACAGTTAGTATCTGAGGTCGGACTTTGTAAAGTGGCAGATCTATGCTGACCTGATTATGCCAGTTGTAGGGTGGTAGTCTATCCTGAGGGATGGTCCCACCTTCAAGAGAATACTGAGAAACTGAAGAAAGGGCAGTCCATGCCAGCATGGAAATAAATAGATTTTATTGGGGAAATCTAGCACATAAAGGGAGAGATCAGAGGAGGAGATTCAGAGTAATAGAGAAGAAACAAGAAGGTAGGGATCAGAGGAGGTAAGAAGGAGAATGAGGCAGAAAACAGAAGGGATGAGCTTAGAAGAGAAAGGAAGGAAGATGAGGGAAAAGAGGGGGCTGCCAAGAGGGAGACGTGGGAAACGGGAAGGATCAGGGAAAGGAGAAGCAGGAGGAAACAGAGAAGAAGGGGGAGCAGCAGGAGGAACCAAGGAAAAAGGGGAGTAGCAGGGGAGGTGGTGGGAATGGAGGCATGGAAGAAAGGGGCCAAAGTCCTGGGGGCCATAAGAAGTATCCAAAATGTCCAGTTGACTCCTATTCCCCTTTCGTGAGCCAGCTCTAGCTACAAGCATCTTGCAATCTTTACTGAGAATGGGGTCCTGAGAGAGCTCTATGAAGGCCATTTTTGACGGTATTTCCATCCATTTCCCTTCTCTGGGACACTATAAATCTAGGTGTAAGAGAGTATTGCATTGTAAAGACCCCAAAATGGGCCATGTTTTTTTGGTCTTCAGGTGATATTGAAGCCAAGCTCTGTTGCAAAAAAACACAAGCCTTTTCTTTTTAAGTTCTTTAGAGAAACTAAACTTTTTTCCAATTTTGTAAAAGACAACCCAAAGGCGAATTTGTGGGAATTGAAAAGGATTGACCCATCACAGTGTGGGGACTGGGAGTAAGCCTTGGGAAACAAATAAAACAAAAAAAGTACCTGAAGTTTTCCCTGTTCTCTAGTGTCCAAGAGAATTGAGAGAATTGGGCATATGCTTCTGGTTAGGGTGTCTGTCTCCCAGGCTTGTGCTCAGGTCCATGGACTCTAAACTGAACTGATAGACCAAGAGACTGAGAGCAACAGTCTGGATGCAAGACAGCCTCCTTAGTGTCTGACCTAGATGGAACCTGAGAGCATCAGGCCGAAAATGCGTCTCCAAGCCTTCCTCGGTGCTTGGAGAGCAATCCCAACTGCAGGCAAGAAAGGGATAGGGAGAGAGAGGAGGCTTACATACCTTCCAGTCGTGGTTGGAGAAGAGCTTGAGGGTAGGCATTTTCCTGGTATCAGGGAGCCATATGTTGCAATGTAGGGGTGCTGGGAATCCTGAAATTCAAGGGCAAAAGATGCTAGTCCCACCTCGAAATTATTCGACTCAAGCCTTCTTTCAGTCAGAGACAAGGTTTATTGTTTCATCAATAGAAGCTGGCCAGACTCTTAAAGAAGGAATCTGAGCACTTTAATGGAGACAAGATGAACCTTTTATACAGAAAGACGGTGGGAAAATCTGCGTGTGTTTGTCCTTTGTTGCCAAAGAAGACCATGCCATCAGAGAAGTAATGACATGACTTGCACTTGACTTTGTTTTGAGTGAGGGAGGGCTGTGCAGGTCACCAGCCTCACTTCTCCTCCAGAGCCATCTGAATCCAGTGACTAGATATTCATCAGGATGACTGGAGATGACCTCATCTCCAGGAGGAGGCAATTGGGATTAAGTGACTTGCCCAAGGTCACACAGCTAATGAGTGTCAAGTGTCTTGAGGTGAGATTTGAACTCAGGTCCTCCTGACTCCTGCACTGGTGCTCTATCCACTGCACCACTAGCTGTCCCAGGAAAATCTATATGTTAAGGTGAAGTGGCTAAGTAGTCTGGGATGACTGGGAGGTTATAGAAGGAACCTAGAAGGAATTAAGGTTGGGAAGTTACCTGGGGCCATCCCAACTATGATGGGTGGCCTAGAGTAGGTTAGAGGTAATAGAATTAGACCTTTGGACATGGGGCCACAATGAAAGGCCAGTTGAAAGGATTACTGGGAAGAAATGATGCCTCAGGGGACCACCAGTGACTTGGCCTTGTGGAAAAGTTGGAGTGGTTTCCAGGGCATACCCCCTTCATTCCTTTCTTAGAAACAAACAAATAGGAGTGGAGCCAAGATGGTAGAGTAGAAGCAGGTACCAGCTAGAGCTCTCCCCCCACATCCCTTGAAAAACCTGTAAAAAATGACTCTAAACAAATTCTAGAGCAACAGAAGCCACAAAATGACTGACTGAAGCAAATTGTCAGCCCAGGACAGTCTGGAAGGTTGACTGGAAGGGTGTTTCATCCCAGGTTGGGAATGCAGTTTGGCTTGGGTTGAGCCAGCAAGGACAAAGTGGGAACAGACCTTAGGGGAGTGAATCCCAAGTGACTGCTGCAGATTCCAGTCTTCTCAACCCACAAACACTAAAGACAGCTTCAAAGGTCAGTGGGAAAGGTCTCTCATCAGGCTGAGAGGGGAACATGGTGGGCTCTAACCCCAGGGCAGCTGCAGCCCTGTTGAAGGTAGAGGTTGCTTCTGGAGACCTCCACTTAACAAAGCTCAAAGTCAAGTAATTGACTAGGAAAGTGAACAAACGGGGTAAAAGAAACAGACTATAGATTCTTACTTTGTCAGTGAAGAGATATTTTCTTACATCATTGGTGATGAGGAGGATCAAAATACACAGCCAGAAGAAGACAACAAAGTCAAAGCTCCTCTAAAGCCTCAAAGAAAAATATGAATTGGGCTCAGGCCATGGAAGAGCTCAAAAAGGATTTTGAAAATCAAGTAAGAGAAGTAAGAGAAATGAGAGTGATGCAAGAAAATCATGAAAAATAAGTCAACAGCTTATTAAAGGAAACCCCAAAAAATGCTGAAGAAAAAAGACAAAAAACCTTCCTAATATGTGCCAACCCAACAAATATTTATTGAGTGCCTCATTGGTGCTAGGTGTTTGGGGTACAGCAACACAGCGACAAAACAAGACAGTTCTGACTTCCGGGAAATTAGAAAGTCACATTTACATATGTATTGGGAACATTATTTCCTAAGGCCCCACCCTTATTAGGCTAGGTTAGTTTTCTTTAAAAAGAAAACATTGAAACCATTCTTGGAGACCTACCTGACCCAAGGGAACTAAGCCATTGGAGTATGTAGCTTTCTGGTAGCCCCAAAGCAAAAGTCAATTCATGAGAAGTTGAACTCTTCCCTCCGGTTTCTGGATTGTGAACCAGCCTGACTGCCATTGGCAGAGAAGCTGCATCTCCCTGAGTCAATATTGTATTCTTGCTGAACAGCCTGAGGCTAAGTAAACTTCCTTTTGCTAATTGTTAGATGGTCTCTGAGTCCCATTTGAGTCTGTGCAGACTAGCCTGAGTCAGGCTTGGCCTACAGCAGTTGGTGATTGATAATAGGACTAGTTTGGTGTGATGGCTCACATTTTGGTCGAAGTAATTCAGATGCAGTAGAGGGTGAGTCCCAGGTGACCTCTGCCTGTGAAGGGAAATTATTGACTTGTGGGCATTAGAAAGAAAATAAACTGTCTTTCGGCATTTAGCAACTAGGGACAGGTGTGACCCTGAATTGTCGATCTGATCTGAGTCAGGCCTGCCCTATGACCGCATAAAAATCTGTACTAAGTATGCACCAAGAAACTACAAGGTAATTTCAGGGGAAACTTCATGTCAGAGGTAGTACTCATACTTAGGGTAGAATCTTGGAAGGAGGCTAAGGATCCTACAGGCTGAGGCAAGGACAGCATGTTTCACAGATAACACACAGGAAGCATTGGAGGTCTCGGACTCCAGCCTCTAATAGGTTCACCTTTGATCTGGTCAGATGGGCAGACTGCTTTGGAGGGGTTAATGATCAGCTTGATTCTAGTCTAGTCTTCTCAAATGGTTGCTTGGAGAACCAGCTCCTACAGTATTCACAGGGGGCTGATGAGAAGGGGGTCAACTACCCCTACATCTCCATGGGGTCAGTTGAGTCATGCAAGCTTATGCACTCCCCTAAACCCCTCAAGCCTCAGTGGGAGCCAGTTAAGACAGGTACATGTATTTCTCTATGCATTACTATGGTGTCCCCTATGGATTCCCCATTGACTGACCAGTGCCCACTTGCTTTATAGGGCAACAGACAAAGAAGGCATCTTGCCAACATTAAGCTCACTTTAACAATATTGTCATTCCATGCAAATGTAGTAAATATTACTTATGTCATCCCTATATCTCACTGGGTAGCCTCCATAGGTGTAACACCATTGTGATACCCACAGCTACTGCTATGAATATACATGCATGTTTCCAGAGTAAATTCACAAAACATTAACTCTTAATATTTTCAGATACCAGAAAGCCAGTTCCACCATGGTAACAATGAAGTTTGTACACATTACCAATAAAGGGAGCACTGCCATCCCCAAGCCTTCCCTCTGTTAGACCTTCCCACAAACAAGCCCCCCTAGGCAAATATTCACCTCTCACTCATGCTAACTGCTCTGTTCTGCCTGCTCTCTCTCAGCTCTGCCCTTCCTGCTCTTCTCTTTCTGGCAAGCCCCTCCCCTTCTGACAAGCTCATCCCACCATGGGCTTCATGTGACTCAAGTTGTGGGCTGGGCCAAAGTTCAAAGCAGGTTACATGGGCCTATTAAGGGATAGGGAAGATTTTCAGATTCTCTTAACATTATAGTAGAACTGCCTATCACTATGATTTTGGGAATTACTGTCTAGAATCCTTGGAACTATTCTGAGAGTTATTATCTAATACCTGGAAACTACACATTCCCATGGCCATGGATCCTGAGAAACTAAACTAAAAAGGATAACTATATCCTCTTTACATACACAGTATGTCTTCCAGGCATGGGGAATAGACTGCAAAATGCATGGAGATGGGAGGGCATGTCCTGTGTGCAGAGAGCAAGTAGGCCAATCAATGTGTAATGTGTCTGGAAGGGTAGGTTGGTATCCAGGCCCTTCTAAATGCAACTCAGGATCACCTTAACTTCCTTGGCTGCCATATTCACTGTTGGCTCCTAGTGAGTCATTTGTAGACAAACTGTTGTCTAACCAGGACTTCTCAATTTTGTATTTATGTAGTCAGTTTCTAAAATTCAAGGGTAAGACTTTTCCTTTACCATATCACATTTCGTCTAATTCAACTCCTTTTTAAACCAGCTGAAATGGAACAGGGATGTATTCAGTCTCTTTTTGGTAACTGGATTGTGTATATTTGGAGAAATTTTCCAGCATTTTCTGCATGGACATAAAATCTATTAAATAAAAAATAAAATCCTATCCAAAGAGTAAATTTTCAGGAAATGTAGTTTTATTTTAATACAGTTTAAACTAGCGAGAGACTTCAATTCCCCACCCCACCCCTCTAGCCTTACCTTAGGAGTTTAGAGTGGCATATTCTGTAATACTGTTATTTCTTATTTGCAAAGCAGAGTTAATTATTACCTTTTTTCACTTGAATTCTTACTTGTTTCACTGAATCTGTGTAGTCTGGTTATTAATAAAAGCATTTTAAAAACAACATTAGTCATGTGGAGGGTAATGATATAGTGAATACTTGTCATATCCTGTTGCATCTCAGTTATTTTCTCCCATTCACCTTTAGTCTTTCTTTGACCAACTTTCATTCCCATTCTATTCTCTTTATGTCTTCCCCATTCCATGTATAATTTCCATCTCCCAATTCTTTGTGTTAAATATCTTGGTTTTTAAAATGTTGATTTTAAGCTACTAGAAAATGGTATTCAATATCATGTTAATTGTCCTCCTTATGCTTGTTTTAGAAAGTAACAATCAAGTCTCCTACTGCTGGAATAAAAATTATTATGTAGTTTTAGAATATATAGTAACTTTATTTTATGCTTTTTTTAGTAACCAAATATTTTCTATTAAGTACTTCTAATTTAACTTTTACCTGACCACGTGTGAGTACTTATGTGTTTTTTCCATCTTTTACTTTTGCCTCAGTCTCTAAAGATATTTTTACAATTGACTTTTTTGGGATGCTTTCCTTTTTATTATTATTATAAGCACTTTCACCCTAAAGAAGAACTCCTAGATAGTAATTTAGAAGAGGAGGAATAATTTACTGACTATAATGTTGTTCTCTGTTCCAGGAGGAGTTGATCTTTGTCTTTACTGGGCCATTGGCAGGCATCTACAGTAGGAGAATAGGGTCTATACTATTGAAGTATTGTGTATTGGGATTAAAAATGAAAAGACTATTGTTAGGCAAAACCAGGATTTTAGAAGATTTTTGTACTCTGGAGATTATTTCCTCTTTGTTTCTTATCTTTAAGACAGATCCCCACCAGCCAGGCACTAGAGTGATTCCTCAAAAGTGGTTATTTGTCCCTCTTAATTCAGAAGTCATAGTTATGCATATTACTTTCTACACATAACCTGGTCTCAGAGCTCTTGTTTCTTTCCTAGTGTTGAGATGTTGTTACAGCTTCCCTGATCAGAACACGGATATTGGATATGGGTGGTGAGAGAGTGGGGGAATCAAGGGGGACACCTGGATTGTAAGCCTCAGTGTCTGGGATGCATGATAGTGGTACTCTTGATAGTAATACGGAAGTTAAGATGAGGAGAGGGTTTTGAAGGAAAGATAATGAGTTCAGTTTGGGTGATGTTGAGTTCAAGATGTCCACTAGGCAGTTGGAGATGTGAGACCAGAAACTGGAGAAGTCAGGGCCAGATAAACAGTTCTGAGAGTCATTAGCATAGACATGATAGTGGAATCCATGGAAGCTGATGAGATCAAGAGAAATAGAGAAGAGGGCCTAACCTAAGGCAAAGCCTTGGAGATACTCAAAATACTGGCTATGACCTGGATGAAGATCCAGGAGAGGAGACTGAGAAGGAGCAGGCATATAGGTAGGAGGAGAACCAGGAGAGAGAATTGATGAAAACCGAACTAACATATGTAGAGAGAAGGGTAGTATCAAGAAGAGGGTGATCTACAGAGTCAAAGGCTGCTGAGAGGTCAAGGAGAGAAGGCTATCAGCTGCAGTCCCAGGAAGGGGAGAGAGGATTTAAAGCAGGTGTTCTGTGCCTCCTACAGCTTCTTGGAGTCACAGGTGAGAGTTGAGTGAATCAGGTGAACACCAAAGGTGTTTGAGCAGCCCAGAAAAGGGCTTAGCAACCCTGACACCAGAGGTGCTGGTCCTCCCGAACACCCATACATCCACCACTTTGGTTAAATGAGAACTGGCTGTAATGTCACATTTAATGTTAATAAGAACCCTTCAAGACAGGGGCTTTTATTCCCATTTTATAGGTGAAGAAATTAAAGCTCAGAGGGGTTCTCTTGTCTGAGATGGTATTCAAAATCAGAACTTCTGAGTCCGTTTCCAGGACTTTATACACTATGCCATGTTGCCTCTCAGATAACATCAAAACATACAGTACATCATTAATAAATATATTTGATCCCTAATAGAATATTGAACAAAAGAGAAAAAGTTACATGTGTGAGCTTTCATCTTTTTTACTACCCTTCTGTCTTCTGGTTGAGTTACTTTAGAGTAGTGAGATGGCTGGAAAACAGTCAAAGAAAAAGAAGCAAAGGGGGAGTGGGGGTCTGACTTTGGCCAGTTTTGGGGGAGTTTAGATCTGACATTGGAACAAAAATAAATAAATAATTTGGGAGTGGAGTGTAAGTTATTCAGCAGTTAACAGAAAGAGCCAAAACTAGAGGTGGATTTTCAACAAGGACACCTGGAGCTGATTCAGCCAAATGAAGTAAGTCCCTGCCATCCTGATCCAGGAGCCCAGTGTCAGAATGTTGGCCTGGAGCTCCTCCAGGTAGTTTTATGTGCATGTGATCAGGAAGTAGTCAGCTGTCTGGGCCATTAGCATCTGATTATTATGTATATATATAACCTGCATAAATGGACAGGGGGAAGAGGTGTTAGGAGAGTGTACCCATCACAATTCAGATAAGCCTGCAAGTTAGATAAATACCATCTAAATAAATGCCATGTCTTTTGGGAAGTTAATAAAATATAATAGTGGTGTTTTTTTTTTTTAATCACAGATGGCTTTGAGGCTTAAATATTCATAGTGACCAATGTTTTACATTATTGAAGCCCGTGTTTTGTATGGTCTGATAATCTCCAGATTATAACAGCTTTCATGCAATTTAAAGTAAAATTTCTGATTTTAAAAAGGGGCCATTTCAGAGAAACCTGGGAAGACTTGTATGAACTGATGCAGAGTGAAGTGAACAGAACCCTAGAGCATGTTACAATAAGAATAAAATTGTTTAAAAAAAAAACTAACCAAAACATTTTGGAAAGACTGAATAACCCTGCTCATTGCATTGACCAACCATGATTGCAGAGGAACCGATGTTAAATCATACCACCTATCTCATGACAGAGAGATGGTGGATACAAGGTTACAGAATGAGATGTGTTTTCAGGCATAGCCAAGGCAGGAATTTGTTTTGTTTGGCTGTACATTTGTTAAAAGGGTTTTGTATTCTTCTCTCCACTCCATCTGTACCCCCACGAGTGGAGGGAGGAACGGGTTTAAACTTACAGGGCTGCCGAGAAAAAGAAAAGAGGGTCACTGAAGCATTTTTTTCTTTAAGAAATGCACATTAGAGAAAGGAAGGAAATACAAATAAGGGCAATTTTGAAAGTTACCTGTTGGGTTTATTGCATACTTAGAAGAAAAAGTAAGCAGTATGTAATAAAGATTTATGGTTTCTTGTACAATCTCTCTTTATATTCTATTTTGCATGTGAATGTGTTCATTTCATTTGATATTTTTTGCAAAGCCTGCGCTTAGCAGACTTCTTGGCACATAGTAGGCACTTAATAAACTGCGAAGGTCAAATTTTAAAAATTAAAATAAATGGCATCAACATGGAATATTATGGGATTTTTAAACCTGTTGTTGCTGCATCCATCTTATGAGCATCAGTTAGCAAAATGAAGTCAGCAGAATCAAGATAACAAGATATGCGATGACTACAAAATGCTGCTAGAGCAGCAGAACAGTCGGAACTGAATACTGTGAAACTGACCAAACTTGGCCCCTTTCCAGCTTTGTAGGGGAGTGAAGTAGAAAGTGAGTGGGAAATGCTGAAGAAGATGGCAGACATTTTTTATTTTTTCTTATTGGTTTGTTTAACTATTCTGCACCCATCCCTCCTTTTATTTTTACCTTTTGTTATAAAGGTTAGCTCTCTGGGAGGGCAAAGGAGAGAATACATTGGGGAAAATGGGGAAAAAAATCCACAAATTTATTTTGCAAAATAAAGCAATTTCTGGTTTATACCCATTGCCTTCTTTGCTCTCTTCCTTCCTGCCCTTTCTTTCATTTATGAAGTGGTGCAAAACATAATTCTCTATTAGCCATGTTGCAAAAGCTTACCCCAAAACAAAAAAACTGAAAAATAAAGTGAAAAAATATGCTTCAGTCTGCAATCAGTTCATCTGTTTTCTCTCTTTGGGGGTGGATAGCATTTTTCCTCATGAGTCCTTTGGGGTTATCTTTTTTTCCCTATTTTCCTAATGGAAATAAGTTTAAAGATGTTATATATTCTATGTTATTAGGAGTAAGCTGTGTAGTACAAGAGAAAACACCAAAATTGTTGCCAAAACTGACTCAATATTCCTATTACTCCCTTTAAGAAAAGCACTATGAAGATTTAATGCTTTATTTTTCTGGATTACATTTGAGAACTCAATATTGTCTTATTCATTTAGTTAATTAGGATACACTAGGTTATTGATGTGATGAGTAGTTGTTACTCTGATTTTCTGGTATCAATCAGCCACCGTAATTATTTAATAATTTAGCTTAGTATAGTAGCTTTTCTAGGAAGTTGTCCTACTCTTATTAAACTGCTGTTGGAAACATCTGTGCTTGCTTCATTTTAAAAAATATTTCATTTTTGCTTCTCCATATCTAATAAGAATCTAGCCTGTTACAACAGATCGTTCCATTGACATGTCAAATTATTATAGAAATGAGCCTATATTTTGTTAGGTCCTATATTTATTGTAATCATGTGAGGGCTTCCACCTGGAGCTTTCCAAATTTTGATTAATATGATGAACTTTAGGTTTTCATGCTGAGATTATGGCTATGCAACTTGCAGCCCCTTGCAAAGGATTTCAGGCAGCCTGCAAAAAATGTAGAAGGAAACATTCTTTGTATGAAGACAGACTCCTTTGGCTTGTTGTAAGCAGCCTGAGGGCAGAGAGTTGTGCAGGGCTGCTCTATTGGTATGAAGCCTGTATTCCTAGATGGACCCTTAGGACATGGAATCTTGGTTTCTTTTTTTCTTTATCATTCAATTAAATGAGAATGCTAATGTTTCTGGCAGTTGTGGGTGTACATGATCATTTCTAGCATATGGCATTTCTTGCCCTGTGTGTCAGAGGTAGGGCTTGGCCCTAGATCTTTCTGATTTTAAGACAAGCCTTCTATGTTCTGGGCAGCCAGGCTGCTGCATCTCTGTGGCTTCTTTCTTGAAAATGATTCTGTGTTTAACTGGAAATCACCAGCCTCACTGAGCTGTATCTGAGTCCTCTAAACCTAGAAGTTCAGTTTCCAACTCAGTTTATTTGATTCACTGTTAAAAAGAGAAAATGTCTCCCCTCTGTAAACATCTTAGAAAAGTAAGGAGGTGACAGATAAAAACATGCACATTAACCTTACACTAATCAATTGTTATAGTAATCTAATTGTTTGGCCAAAAAAATTATAATTCATGTGATTTTAGTGTTTGGAAATTCCTTCTCCCAGGACATATCAGTATCCTGATTTTGAGTGTGATTTTGAGTCTTACTTGGGGTGGGCACAGCCAATATAGTATGTGTTAGAGGCTGTTTATGAACCCATTTTTCCCAGCTTCCAAGATAGATTTCTATTCACTACTGTAAGTGATGAACTTGACTCACAAAAAGGTATCAAAGTCAAGTTTGTTCAAATGGAGTTCAGAGAAATTGAACTCCTAGGCCAAGGTGAATTGGCCCCTTCTTCAGAAAGGTAGAGTGAGAGAGATATGGAAGTGAGGGCATTTTTATAAAGTTAATGCTGGATAGATCCTCCCTTCAGAGGACGGATTGGTCTGTTCTCTTTCTGGTCGAAACCTTTGATACGCCCATTTTTGCAGTTGAATTGTTTCCTTTTCTGATAGTCCCTGATCCTCTTCACCTGACTCATGAGGTCACACAGGTCAACTTTCCCTTTTGGAAGTTTTGACTTTATGGAAATGAAACTTCCCATTGTTTCTCACAACTACCCTTTGTGGCCTTTGATTCAGCAAATGCAAAATTCACAATACTGTAGAACTTCAGTTTATGAGTAACCTGGCTTATGTATGCTTTGCTGGATGAGGAAAAATTTTTCACAAAATTTGTCTTGCAGGACAAAGAACGATTCACAGTAGAAACATCATGTTTGGACTTGAGGGGCTCAAGAAGGGATGTCATGCCATCTTGGGAAGGGAGGGAGAGAGGGAGGGGTAGAAAATTTAAAACTAGGGAAGTGATTGTTGAATACTGAAAAAAAATTAATTAATTTTTAAAAAAGTCAAAAGCAAGTGTTGTTAGATAGATTCCTAGTCAGAAGCAAACATAAAGAAAAAAAATCAGTGAGTCCAATCATGAAAGTGATTCTAAAAAACGAAAAATAAGTAAAGACAGTAGTGTTAGTCTTACTTTTAGTAAAAGTAGCATAAGACAGAACACACCTAATGTTGGAATCCCTGATATTCTCATAGGAGACTCTCCTTCCAAGCAATAACCCTTCCTCCTCCTCCTCCCTCTCATCTCCCTCATGCCATGACTCTTTTCAAAGGTAAAGTGCAGGTTAATTTATTTTATTTTCGGTTTATATTGTGTACTAATCATTGCTATTGTATTTCAGGCACATTAGGGACAAAAAAAAAACCTTACTTAAAATTATAAGTAATTATTTTTATGAGACTATTTTTGGGGATGTGGTACTGGTCATCTGACTTTTACACTGTTTTCTATGGGAAAATTCTCTTTGCAGTATGAACAAATCACATGATGAACACAATTTCAGAATGAATTAAATTCGTAAACCGAGGTTCTGCTGTACTTTTATTAGACAGTGTTCTTTTAAAGAAAGAAGTGAAATTCATCTGAAATAGGTAATTTTGATAAAGGTTTTCTTGGAATGAAAACCTTGCAAAAATACCAGTGCTCAAAATAGCCAGACGGGAGAAGATGATGCATGACAGTGCAGGATAGCCTTTGGAATTATGGAAACAGTGTTGGGATTTTAGAAAATAACCTTATTGAAAATCTGTCCTTCATCTTTGTTATAAATTCCTCTGCATGCTACATGAAATGTGTGTGTGGGATAATTAGTCCTTTTACAAAAGTCAGGTTTTAGAATAGATAAATTAGCAGCACTTACTCTGCAACTTGGCATTCAAAAAAAAAATTTGAATCACACCCTGTTGAGGAAGTAGGAACCGGCAATTAAAGTACAACTGCTTCTGACCTCCTGGGTTTCTAAATACACATCAACGTGTCAGCCAACTATTAAGGGACTCAGTTTTACTTTCTGGGTTAGGGTTGCCAGAAAATAGTGGGTTGGGTATATTTTGTTAATATCGCCTCGATATAACATCTTCAAAGAGTTTTGCTTAATTTTATCTTCTCTTTCAGCGTTCAATTTAAGGAGACCTAGGAAAAATTGCCTTCAACCTATTTTTAGAGATCATATAATATTATTAATTTGTGTTGCACTTAATGGTTGACAGAGCACTTTATATCCATTGTCTTAGTTAGTCTTTAGTCACATTTTTCTTATTTAATATTTTAATTTTTTGCCAACCCCATGTAAAAACAATTTTAACATTCTTTTTTTTTTTTTCAAAATTTGAGTTCCAAATTCTTTCCCTCTTTCTCTTCCCTCTCACTGATTGAGAAGGCAAGCAATTTTACATAAGTTGTACATGTGTAATCATGCAAAACACATTTCTATGTAAGTCATTCTGTGAAAGAAAACAGACAAAAAGAAAAATAAAGTAAAAAAATGCAAATCAAAACAACTCTTAGGTACCACATCACATCTGTCAGATTGGCTAACCTGACAAAATAGGAAAATTATAAATACTGGGGATGTGGGAAAATTGGAACACTTATGCATTGTTGGTGGAGTTGTGAACTGATCCAACTATTTTGGAGAGCAATTTGGAACTATGCCCAAAAGGCCATAAAAATGTGCATGCCCCTTTGACTCAGAAATACCACTTCTAGGGCTGTATCCCAAAGAGATCATATAAATGGGAAAAGGACCCACATGTACAAAAATATTTATAACAACTTTTTCTGTGGTGGCAAAGAATTGGAAATTTGAGGGGATGCCCATTGTGATGAAATGCTATTTTCCTATAAGAAATGATGGCACGTGGACTTCAGAAAAACCTGGAAAGACTTAGATGAAGTGATATTGAGTGAGATGAGCAGAACCAGGAGAACACTGTACACAGTGACAGCCACAGCCACATTATGTGATGACATACTTGGATTGATTTGGCTCTTCTTAGCAATGAATGGTTCTGAGATAACTCCAAAACGGTCATGATGGAAAATGCTATCCACATCCAGAGAAAGAGTTACAGAGTCTGACTGCAGATTGAAACAGACTCTCTCCCTTTTTGTTTTGTTTTTTCTTTTTCGTGGTTCATTCCATTGGTTATAATTCTTCTTTACAACATGACTAATGTGAAAATATGTTTAATATGAATGTATATGTAGAGCCTATATCAGATTGCAATGCCAACTTGGGGAGGGGAGAGAGAAGGAAGGGGAAGAAAATTTGGAAGTCAGAAGATTATGGAGCTGAATGTTGTAAAGTAAAAATAAATATTCAGTTTATTATTATCAAATTTTTATTTTAAATTATTATTAAAGATTAAAATCAATTTTCTATAAGTTATAACATTATAATATATCTATTAATATATTAAAGCGAATAATATATTAATTAATTTCATTAAAAATATTTAATTATGTTATTAAATTATTAATGATGCTATTAATTAAAATTAATACTGATAGATTAATAATAAATTAGAATATTAAATTATTTAAAAAAGAGTGGGGGGAAAGACAAAAGAAAGTAAAGAAAAAGTATCTTTGATCTGCATTCGGACGCTACTAGTTCTTTCTCTGGATATGGATAGCACTTTTTTCCTCAGATTCTACAGAATTGTCTTGGATCATTGAGTGACTGAGAATAGCTAAATTATTCATAGTAGATTGTGATACAGTATTGTTGTTACTATTTACAGTGTTCTCCTCGTTCTATTCATTTCACTTTGGATCAGTTCATGTAAGTCCGTGTTTTTCTGGGAGCATTCTGCTTGCCATTTTAAAAAATTTAGTTATTTTAAATTTTTTTCCACTTAATAATATTTTATTTTTTTCCTAGTTACAAGCAGAGATAGTTTTCAACATTTACATTTGCAAGATTTTGAGTTCCACATTTTTCCTCCCTTTCTCCTCTCCAAGATGTCATGCAATCTGATACAGGCCATACATGTACAGTCATACTAAATATATTTCTACATTAGTCATATTGTGAAAAAAGAATCAGAACAAAAGGGAAAACCATGAGAGAAAAAAACAGAACAAAAAAGTAGTATGCTTTGATCTACATTCAGACTTCATAGTCCATTGGAATTGCCTTAGATCATTGCATTGCTGAGAAAAGTTAAGTCTTATCAAAGTTGGTCATCAAACAATGTTACTGTTACTGTGTAAACGTTCTCCTGGTTCTGCTCATTTCACTCAGCATCACTTCATGTAAGTCCAGGTTTTTCTGAAATCCTCCTCATCATTTCTTAAAACACAGTAGTATTCCATGACAATCATATACAACAGCTTGTTCAGCCATTCCCCAATGAATGGACATCCCCTCAATTTTTAATCCTTTGCCACCACTAAAAGAGCTGCTGCAAATACTTTTGTGCATATAGGTCCTTTTCCTTTTTGTTTTTTATCTCTTTGGGATATAGATCTAGTAGTGTTGTTGCTTAGTCAAAAGGTATACATGGTTTTATAGCCCTTTGGGCATAGTTCCAAATTGCTCTCTAGAAGGATTGAATCAGTATACGATTATACCAATAGAACATTAGTGTTTTAATCTTTCTGCATCCCCTCCAACATTTGTTATTTTCCTTTTCTGTCACATTAGCTGGTCTGACAGGTGTGAGCTAGTAGCTTAGAGTTTTTTATTTGCATTTCTCTCATGGGTAATGATTTAGAGCATTTTTGATTACTTTATCATAAAACTGCCTGTTCATATACATTGACCAGTTAGCAATTGAGGAATGGCTCTTATTTCTATAAATGTGATTCAGTTTTCTGTTTGAGAAATGAAGTCTTTAACAGAAAAATTCACTGTAAAATTCTTTTTTCACAGTAATAATTACCTACTATGTATTTCTCTCTACTTTCTACGTTTATACTAATCTCTCCTTTTACCCTGTCCATTCTCAAAAATGTTTTGCTTCTTTTTCCTCATCCAAACTGCCTTCCCTTATATCAGCTTCCCCCTCCCCCCCATCCCTCCCCTCTTATCCCCTTCCCTTCCTATTTTCCTGTATGGTAAGATAGATTTCTATGCTCAAGTGACTGTGTATATTATTCTCTCTTTGAGTCAATTCCAATGATAGTTTAGGCCCTTTTTTTGATTTTTGACTTTCAGGTAGTCCAATAATTCTTAAATTATCTCTACTGGATCTATTTTCCAGGTCAGTTGTTTTTACAATGAGATTTCACATTTTCTTCTGTTTTTTTCATTCTTTTGATTTTGTTTGATTGTTTCTTGATGTCTCACAAAAGTCATTAGCTTTCATTTGCCTTTGAATTTTAGTCTTACTGCTGCTTCTTAAATCCAGTAAACTTTTATTAAGCAACTACTATTGCTGGAAAGGGGAAGTGGGAGACCAGAGAGTACCTAGCATGAAGGCACGACGTTTCTTGGAGTCCACAGTTCCCAGAGCTGCTGATGGAGTGTGGAGAGTTAGCTGGAAAGGTCCCAGTTCTCTAGAAAGGCAAGCTTTGGGAAGTTTAGTGCTTTACCTTTCAGTCAGAGGAGAGAGGAGGCAGAGGGAATTGAGAAGGTGTTGAGTGTACAAAACTGAGTCCTCATGAAAGTGAGATTTCAGGTGATCATCTCTCCTAAGTGAGACATAATCAATGGAGTCCAAACCAAGCAGAGTTGCTGATGGAAAATGGAGAGTTAGCATTTATATTAACCAAGTTAAGTTATTGAGATATTAGGTGCTATAATGGATAGAGCACTGGGCCTGGAGTCAGAAAGATTCATCCCTATGAGTTCAAATCTGGCCTCAGACATTTACTAGCTGTGTGACTCTGGGCAAGTCTCATAACCCTGTTTGCCTCATTTCCCTTATCTGTAAAATGATCCAGAGAAGGAAATGGCAAACCACTATAGTATCTTTGCCAAGAAAACCCCAAATGCAACGTGATCGAACAACAAAGGTAGGTATTAAATTGTTGGTAGAGTTGTAAAGAGGCTAGCCATTCAGGATTTCTCTTTGGAATTATGCAAGAAAAGTGACTCCCTTTGACTCATACATTAATGACATGACTAGGCATGAGTGAATAAAAAAAACATTTTTATGCTGTTAGCATGTATTAAAAAGCACTGAGGGTACAAATAAAAGTGAGTCAGTTTTAGTACTCTAGGAGGATACTGTAGTGGAAGGTCTGGTCTGGGCTTCTGGAAGGCTCAGCCACCAAGGCCTGCTTCTTGGAAGTGTAGCCCCATCCTCCTACTTCTCTGGTCACTATAACTTCTATGGGGCCAGGGCCTATGGCAGCCTCACCTGCTGCCAACTGATAGCACTCAGAAAACTTTGATAACACAAAGGGAAAATATTGACATGAAGAAGAAAAGGAGGAGTTAACTAAAGAACCTGAGATGTCAGAACTGTTGTAGAATTTTTCAGATATTCTGTTTAACTCTCTGCTTTTTTTTCCTGTTTCTCTTATATTTGTCAAAGCTTTGAAAAAGGCAGGCTTAAATATCATGAAATCATTGTCTTACAGTGTTAGTAAACACCTACTATGTGCCAGGCATAAGAGGCAAAAGATAGGATCTGCCTCCAAGGAGCTCACAATTTAATTGGGGAAGGCTAAATGCAGCCATTTATGTAACAATCTATTTGTAGGATAAATTGGATAAGTAGGATAAATCAACAGAAGAAACTCGGGGTCCTGAGCTATAGAAAGTGGGATTTTAGCTGGGAATTGAAGGAAGTCAAGAGGCAGAAATGAGAAAAAGAATTAGCCAAGTCAGAATGCCCAGAATTGGGAAATCATGCCTTTTCTGCATTTTATTTACATTTTCTTTGAAATACTTAGATGCTGTGCCCTTTGATGTATGTGTTTAGTACTAATATTCTTTTTATCATTTTACATGCTTTAAGAAAGTAAAAAGAAAGCAAAGGTCCAAAATTTATCCAACTATTTATAGCACTCTTATTGATAGAAAAGAACTGTAACAAAGTAGCTACTCATCTGTTAGGGAATAGCTACCCCAAAATGTCAATATTGCAATATTATTGTACCATAGGAAATGATGAATGTGTAGAATTTCAAGAAATATGAGCCAATCTGTATGAACTGATTTAAAGTGAAATAGGCAGAACTAAAAGAACAGAGATACTATCAGTGAAAAGATAACTAAAGGGAGGGTGAATTTTGGGTGATGGAAAAACCAGTGAGGGGCTTAGAGAAGAGACAGTGATGTAAAATATGCGTCATCCTCATGGCAGAGAAGTAAGGGACTCTTAGAACAGAATGTACATGTATGTAAACATACACACAGATAGTCTCTGTGTTGAACGTTTTTGTTCAATAGTATTTTTTACAAGGAAGGCTTCTGTAGTGGATCGTGTGGGAAATGACTGATGAAAATCAACTAAATGTATATTAAGAATGTCATTTCGATAGGTAATTTGAGAAGACTTACGTGCATATCTGTGGAAGATAACAAATGGCAAAACTGTATTGTAATTTAAACAAAACGAACACAGCACTGCATACACACAACGTAACGCTGTAGTCTTCAAAGGAAAAAGGAAAGGATAATTGAATTATGAAAAGGTCTACATTTTAAGGCTGATTGTAAGGTATTTTCAGTGTACCTTTTTCAAAGTTAAATGAATGTAACCAAAAGGTAAATAAAAAGAAAATTATGAAACTGAACAGAATGTTTGAAAAATTAGATGGGATAGAGCTTTGACAAGTCAGCCTCTTTAGCTTACCCCCTTTTTCTTCCTCATTGAAATATTTTCTCTTTGTGTTTTCAGAATTTCATTCTTGAGAGCTTCCTATCCCTCCTGGGCTGACTTCCCTTGTAGAATATTAGTCCAGGGGATGCTTCCTCTCCTTTCACTGAACACTTTGAAATCTGCTCTCCCAAAATCTAAGGTATGTGTCAGACTGTGACCAATTTTCCTTTCCTCCATATCACAAATTTTAAAATTGAGTAATCACTTCCCCTGAGGGTTCTGATCATTTCTAGCTTAGCAGCTGTTCTTCTTGTTAGAATCCAGTTGCAGAAGGACTATTTCTCTGTTTGTTTTTTTTCTCTTTTTGAAGAATGAAATTATCATTAAGGCAAGCCAAAAAATTAAGTTGTTCTGCTTTTGGCAGAGGGACAGCTGCAGCATATGTCTGAGTAATTGAAATTTTCCATTGTTAACTCTGCCATGGTTCTGTGACAGCCTTGTGTTCTGTTTCCCGAACTGCTCAACTATTTTCTCTTTCTGTCCAGGTGGTCTGTAGCATACATCATTTCTTTTTTCTGGATCCTTTGATTTTTGCCCAAATGCTCTCCAGCATGTTTCCATAATTGGTTCTTGAATGTCCTCACACAGATATATTAACTTAATATTTAATGGTTCCTCTCCTCCCACTCTCCTCTTCCTTATCCACTTTTGACTCAGTCATACCCTTCCAGGGGCCTAGTTATGAGGCCCAGCCCCTCAGAGTCTAACACTCTATAGCTGCCCTTCCCTCTCCCTCTCACCAACAATTGGAGGATCCACTTAAGCATCTTTTTCCTTGTCTTACTAAAGTCTCTTCCTCCCTTCTTTTTTCCCTTCCTTTCTTCCTGAGGGTTCTTCCAAATTTTGCCCAATTCCACATTACATGAAATCTTCATTGTAATTTTCTAAAGGCTTCTGAAAACTTTTCTTTAAGCTTTTCTTTTAGAGAGATTCATTATTTTGTAATAGGCAGTAAGCATTTATGAAGTGTATACTATGTTCCATAGAGATTTGTATCTGAGGATACAAATAAGAAAAAGAGAGGCCTTGCACTCAAGGCACTTGTGACCTTTAGCTGTAAATATCTGAGCCCTCTGTAAAGGAAACCTTTAGGAGGAGTTTATTGCTCTGCCTTCCAGCCCCTCCAGCAGACAGACTGCTGGAGGGCAAGAGAAGGTATGGAGTATCAAGGAGGGACCATTCTCCAGCATGATGAGATTTCCAGTCATAAGCTTGTGCCAGGGAAGGCATAATGTTCCTGGAGTAGAAACTGAACATAGCAGCTGATGGAAAATGAAGAAATATGGTTGTACTGAGTGATATGAGAAACGTAAATCCTTGCACCAGTATATGGTTGGTGACAATGTGAATTAACTCTGAACCATTATGAAAAACTATTTGGAATCTACTAATAGGAAAAAAAAGGCATGAAGCTCTTTATATGCTCTGATCTAGTGATATCTCCCAAGGAAGTCATAGACTGAGGGAAAGGTCTCATAGATGGGAAAGTATTTATAGCAGCACTTTCTGTGGTAGCAAAGAACTGGCATCAAAATGATAGAATGCATTATGCTGCATGAAAGCAATGGCAGATTACTGTCTCATATAAGGTGATGACTATGAAGAAAGAATTCAGGGAAACTTAGAAGGAGTCAGATATACTGATGCAAAATGATTTGAGCAGAACAATTGGTGCAGTGATGTCAGCGTTAGAACAGACAGCACTGCCAGATACTAGAGCTGATGATCGCCATGATTTGTTGTTACTTCACTGATACGTTGGTGAGACATTGTGTCTTCTCTCAGGAGGGAAGAAAGGAAGGCCAGTGGGTGTGTGAAGAGGAATGTATTGTCAGGTGTGGCCTGTGTGTTGATTGTTTCCTAAACTGTGCTTTGTTGCAAGGAAATGGTTTCTTGGGTCAGTGGGTGGAAACATTAGAAAGTGTCAGCAATGTTTAAAAACAATTAAAACATTTTAAAAATTTACTTATCTGGTCCTGAACCCCCTCCCCCCCCAAAAAAAGTAATAAAGGACTTCATAAATAGATTTGTTTAGTTTTTTAATAGTAGAAATTAGAGAATTTCTAATAGAAATTAAGATTTTTGGGCCAGGAGAGTGTGCAAAAATGGTAGTTGTAGTTCTGTCATGTTGAATTCTTGGTGACCCCATGGACAATACTGTTCTTAGTAAAGATACTAGAGTGGTTTGCCATTTCCTTCACCAATGAATTAAGACAAACAGGTTAAGTGACTTACCCAGGGTCACACAACTAGTAAGTGTCTTAGGCTGGATTCGAACTCAGGTCTTCCTGACTCCAGGCCCAATGCTTTATCCACTGAGCCATCTATCTTAAATTTTTTTTTTAATTTTTTAAAATTTAAATAGTATTTAAAGAAGACCTAACAGTGGTGCAGAGAGAAGCTAGAGTTAGAAAGTCCAGTTTGAAAAGTTTCTGCAGGAATCCATAGGCCATGGCTGGTAGTGAGAAAGGAAACAGAGGCATGGTAGAAAGACATGGAGGTGGCATCCACCGAATTTAGAGACTGTTGGGGAATATGAGGGATAAAAAGAAAGAGGGCTGAGTCAGGGACCCCCGTAGATTTTGAACCTGAATTGCTGGGTCGGTGATGGTGTCCTGTATCCCTTGAATGTCTGTTACCTTCAAGGAGGGCACTTTGTGTAAATTGTGAGATGTTCCTATAGGCAGTGATGGAAGAAGTATGAGGAAGGTGTATATGCATAAGAAAGTATGAAAATATAGGAGTTCACCAGGTGATAGAATTGATGTTTATTTTTCATGGTGGGGCAGTCATAGGGAACATTGTGGCTAGTGAGAAAAATGTGGAAGCATTGTCTCTCCTATGTGTCAGGAAGGAAGAGGGGGGAATTGGAGAGTTAGGGAAATAATTGGGCTGAACAGGATTAGGCCTTGTTAAAATTAACTTGAAGCTTCTGCATATGTCTTTTATAAACCTAGTATAGCCCTTCAAAGACTTCTCTTTTAAGTTGACCAGCAGCTTGGTTTAGGAGCATATCAAGTATATAGTACTGAAAACATGACTTGTGTTCTAGTCCTGGTGGCTGTGCCCTTGAGCTAGCTAGGCAGTCACTAAATTTGACTATGCCTCAGTTTCCTCATCTTTAAAGTTAAGGGATTGGATTGGGTCATCTCTTAATGTCTCCCTTTCAGCTTTGTGATTGTGCTTCTATCATTAAACTGAAAACTGTTTTGAATCTGTGAAGAGTATCATTGGTACCTGACTGGGGCTGTTTCTTCATATCCTTCAGATTCCCTTCCTAGTAACCTTTTCTTTGCTCACAAATTGAATGTTAGTTGTTAATGAGCACATTAGAGATGCTTTATGGAATCATCATCATGGTAATTGATATTGCATAGTCATCTTAGGGTGGAATCAGGCTATTGGGGCATTTATACCCTGCAGGTACCATTTTGTAAGCTTTAGAAACTTACAGGAAAGAAGGCCAAAATTGACTTAAATGCCACCCTGAAGAAACAGACTCTGACCCACTGGGAAAAGTACCAGAGAACTTATTGTGCAGAAAAGTGATAACCTGAAATAGGCAATCCATTGCTTTAGTAGTATGATATGACAAAAATAGGACCAGTATTCTAAGCATGTCTTCTTTATCAAAATGAATCCAAAACTCAGGGATTTCATTGACCATAGAGTTTCCAGTGAATCCTTATACTTCTTGAAGTATAGGAATTTGAGGATAAATTAATGAAATGTTAAAAATAATAGAAATTTTTCTTTGCTTATTGCAAAATAAAAAGTACAGGATCTTTTTTCAGATAATAAGACTTTTAATTCTTCAAAGTTAACATCTACCCTGTCAGTTTGTCACACTTAATTACTTGTGGCACCAACAGATGTATACTAAATTATAAATTGTTCTCACTAAGCATTTTCTCAGCTTTTCAGAGATTTGTTGCACTGTAACCAAAAAATGTTACCTGCTGTGTAGTGTAGCCTGTCAAAAAATGTTATCCAACTCAATAACTCCAGAAGTAAACCCTTGGAAAGCAGAAAAGTGCACGTTCCATTACTCCATCACATCAGTATGTTCAATGCTCTAAGTTGAAATTCAAAGGACCCATGGAGTCTTTAATAACTTTTTGTATCAGAAGAGCTTTGAGCCACCTAAAGAAAAGGGCCATGGGGAATTTGAAATATCATGTAGAAATGCTTGAATGTTCAACATTTTCAAAGCATTTTTGGATATTTCAGGTATCTATGATTTCGTTGCTTTGGGTTTTCTCTCTCTGATGCCGGTTGCACAGTCACTCTTAATTTTGTCACTGGTCTTTATCCTGTGGCCATCCTCCGAGAGAGCACGGCTGGTCCTTGTACAACAAAAATGTCAACTGTCCCTGGTCTTGAACTAGAAGCCATTTGGTGGACTAGCCAAATCTTGCCTTACCTTCTTATCATGATGTGTCATTCATTAGTCATTAGAGCATAGGACTTAAGTGGAAGTTTCTGTTTAATTTGTCGATCCTATTGATCTTTGCTTTATAGCAGAAACTCCAGCCTCCTCCTCATCTTTTCTCCCTACCCTCAGTACTGGTTTGCCTTTCCTTAGCAGCTCAGTGGCATAGTGGATAGAATGCAGGATGATTAACTCTGTGTCCCTCAGCAAGTCATTTGACCTCTCTCAGCCTCAGTTTCCTCATTTGCAAAATGGGAATAACAGCACCAACCTTGCAGAGGGTTTTGAAGATCAGAGGAGACAGCATCTAAGAGCTTGGCAAACCTTAAATCATTCCATAAATGAGAGTTTTTTGATAATGGTAATGGAGTTTGTCTATGTTTTCAGTGATACTAGTTTCTATAGGGTTAACTATCATTTTTCTATGAAGATCGCTTCCAAATCTACAGATTTCTTGCTCCTCTCTCCCCTGAGCTTTAGCCCTCCATCTTCACCTGCCTCTCTGGCTTCTCTGATCTTCTGATGGGCATCTTAAACCCGGCATTCTAAAACAGAATTTATTCTCTTTCCTTTAAAATCGACTCTTCCTCCTAAGTTACTCTTTCTGTTGAGGCTACTACAAGTCTTCCAGTTACTCCAGTCAGCAACCTAGGGTTAGTCTTTCACCCTTCACCTTCTCAGACTCCTCTCCCACTACATGCAGTCATTTGCTAAGTCCCTTCCTTCCAAACCCTTTCTCTGCTTTCAGCACAGGTAACCTCTGAGGTTCTCACCAGCGCTTGCTTATCAGGTTATTGTAGTAGCAGCCTAACAGGTGTCTCTGTATTCAGCCTTTCTTCACTCCATTCTCCACACCGATGCCAAACTGATATTCCTAAAGCACAGGTCTTACCTTCCTGTCACTTCCATGCCAAGAAGTTTTATTGCCTGTAGAGAAATATGCGTACTCTGTTCTGTTTGGCATTGGAAGCTTGACTCCAGTTGGTTTTTCCAGTCAATCTTTCAATATACATTTATTAATTATTTGCTTTGTACTAAGTGCTGAGAATATATAGGAAGGCAAATAAAAAATACACTCATGTCCCTGCCCTCATGGAGGCAACATGTAAATAACTAGGTACATAGAAGATACATACAGAGTAGATAGAAGGACTAGGACAGGCCTCCTACAGAAGAGGAGATTGGAGCAGAGTCTTGAAGGAAGACAGAGAATCTAAGAAGCTGAATGTTCCAGGCATGGGACATAGCAGCACAAAGGCATGGAGATGGGCGATGGCATGTTGGGAGCAAAGAGCTGTGAAGAGGCCATGGTAGCTCCATCACAGTGTTGCCTGAAGGGAATGAATTGCAAGAAGACTGGAGAGGTAGGAAGGGACCAGGCCATAAAGAGGTTTAATGCCAGACAGCGAGATTATGTTTGAATCTAGAGGTGTACTGGAGCTCATTGGGGGTGGGGAGTGACATGGTCAACAATTTAGAAAAGTCCCCAGGGAATCCCAGTGGAGGATGACATGGAGTGGGGAGAGACTTGAGGCAAGGACACAAGTCAGCAGGCTGTTGCTGGAGTCCACGTAAGCAATGAGAGCCTGTTATAGGGTGGCAGCTGTATGAGTGAAAAGAAGTAGTTTATAAAAGAAAGAGGACAGGAGAAGTAACAAGTTTGTCAAGAGATTGTGCATGTGGGGTGAGCAAGAGTGAGGAGGCAGTACTGAAGAGTTTTGGGCCTAGGAGACCAGAAAGATGTTGGTTCCCTCAGCTAGTAATAGAGGAGTTTGGGAATGCTGAATTTGAGAATCCTTTTGGAAATAGCGACTCTGCCTCATGCCTGACAAGCAGCCATTATTCTGGCCTCATCTTATTTTCTCATTATCTCTCCACTTTTCTTACTACCTTTGTAGCTTATTCTTACTGCTCAGGAATGCAACCCTTTAGTTTATTCCGGTTGATTTAGCTTCCTCTTTCCTCTATCATTGTACTTATTCTTGCCTCTGTCTTTGTTTATGTTGTTTCTTGATCATGAAGTACTTTCCCTACTTTGTTCCGTACTTCCCTCAATACAATTAAATTCAATAAATATTAATTTAAACACCTACAATATGCCAGGGAGAGGTGAAATGCGCCTAGATTGTGATCATATAAGGGTATTTTAGAGTTCTTGAACATGTATGTGGTACATTTGTGGGTGATGGCAAGGTCAAGAGTATGACCATCTTCATGTGTCTCTTAGGTAACTTGGAGAGGGGTAGGTCATGGAAGGTAAGTTGAGGGACTGCAGTTAGATTGTCAGAGGGAGTATCTGTCTGTTTATCTGTCTGTCTATCTATCTCTTATGTGAGGGCTTGTTGAGGAAGAGAAGTATACTGGAAGTTAACCAGAAATTTTATCTGGTATCAGCCAGACCAAACCTGCCTCTAACCTGTGGGTGGTCAGGCCTAATGGAGCAGGCTACAGACAGGAGACTCAGAGAGCAAACAAGTTTAATTTCAAAGTGAGGGAAACCACTTAGAAGCCAGGAGGCAGATTAGACACTTGCCAGCCCAGTCCCTAATGTGGGGACTGGAAGCTGTGTGGGATCTCAGTTCTTATACCAAGGGCTAAGCAGTGAACTTAGCCCTTACAGTTGGGGGAAATAGCAACAATGAAACAGGTGTGATTCATAGCAGGGCTTCATGGCTGGAACATGGATCCTTGTCCTGTGCTCAGAGAACACCTGGTCTGGTCAGAGTGATACAGTAATATGTGATTTATCCAGAGGGTGAGTACAAAGGATTGTTGTTAGGCCAAGCTCAAGGCACAGCCTGCTTGCTGGGCCTTAGCTCTGGAAATCAGGGTGTCTCCTAATGTCTTGACACTAGTGATAGATGTGAATTTAATGCTCCTCTAACCCTAAATTCTAAATGTGTGTGTGCTTCAGGGGTAAAGGACAAGCCTGGAAGAGGCAGTGGAGAGAAAGTGGAGTGTTCCAACTCTCCTACCAGAGCAACCTGGCCTATAAAGAATGGTAGGGGTAGCCTGGTGTCATTGAGTGCAAGAAAGGAAAAGATTTTGCGTGAAAGCTAGTTTGTTCCCTATTATTGGAGGCGAGATTGAATTGAAGAGGCTGAGAATTAGGAAGAGATGGGGGATGGAGAACAGTTTAGAACCATTTCTAGGGTGGTGGTGGAGTGAAGCGGGTTTCCAAATCATTGGGATAGAGAGGTTATGACTGGGTGCAAGTATATTAAAAATTGAGGACAAAGTTACCTTAAAGGTACTTATCTAGAAAAAATTGAGGACAAAGTTACCTTAAAGGTACTTATCTAGATCCTCAGGGGTAGACAGTGGGGCTAAAGTCACTGCAGCAAATGTTAGAGGGAACAAAGGGGAAATTAGGATGGAAAGGCATTTGGTGTGGAGTTTTTGGAAACTGTAGAGAATGCCAAGAGGGTGATGAAATGGCTGGCCAAAGGAGTTCAAGATATGCCTCTCTTTCCTAGGTAACTTTTGATAATGAAGTTTAGATGACTATAAAATATTTTAACTAATACTTATTAGTTAAAGTACTTGAAGTTCTCCCTTTGAAAAATGTTTGAAAACCTTGAATTTAGGGCCTTGTTACTGAACTACTTTATTGAAATCAATAACCAGTGGTTACTTGAAAAATAGAGGAGTCCTACTGCTAGAATAGGCTACCAGGTTGGCAGACTCTGTTCGGTTTTCATTTCAGGGTACATTTCAGTGGGGTTGTTTTTGACTCCATTGTATACACATTTGTATTCTGTATGTTTTACAGCATCTTTCAGATACCCAAAGGAATGGTGATAGAACTTATAATTTAGACAAACTTTTAATGTTTATAAAGCTTTTTTTCATTACTACCTTGTGGGTTGGGTAACAAAAGTCTTATGCCCATTTTATAGGTGAGGAAACTAAAACTTTGGTTTTCTAGGACTTGTCCATCATTAACAGAGTAAAGAAATATATAAAATAAAACAAGAATCTGTGTTGGTTGATTACAAATTGAAACTCTTTACTATGCCACTTACGATAATAACTAGCATTTTGTATAGTGCTTTAAGGTTTGTAAAGCACTTTACATATATCATCTGATTTTATTTTTATATCTCCATGAGGTAATTCATTACAGGACAAAATAGTTCCTGGAAATTATGGATCTTAAGCCTGTAAAGATAAGTATCTGGTTAGCTACAGTTTGAGGACTTTGTCTTAATGTCTAGTAGGCAACTAGGTGGCAGAGTGGATAGAGCATAGGCCTGGAATCAGGAAGACTGATGTTCCCAAGTTCAAATGTGATCTCATACTAGCAGTGTGTCCCTAGGCGAGTCCCTTAACCCTGTTTGCCTCACTTTGCTTATCTGTAAAATGAGTTGGCAAAAGAAATGGCAAACCACTCCAGTATCTCTGCCAGTAAAACCCCAGATGGGGTCATGAGAAGTTGGACAAGACTGAAAACTGACTGAACAATAACAACCCTAGAGGGTAGTAATAGAAGTTCTGTTCTATGTAGGGCAGAGCAGCGAGCAGGTACCACATGGGAGATCATTGAACCCGTTAGCCGATAATCTTTAAAGTTTGATTAGTACAGACTCCCTGTATTTGGTGAAGTTTCTGCTGTAGCACTATGGTTTTTAAATGTCTCCAAGTACTATTCTTGTCAAAGGCTAAATTCTAGTACTAAGAAGAAACATGAAACAAACGCATTTAGCTATACTCACAAAAATACATTTATCAAAATGAATTCTTTCCACACTACTAAGCCTCTTTAGTTTGAAAGGCTGTCTCCAAAAACAGTCTTTAAAGAGCAGTTATACAGTTTATAATTGACCTTAGGATGTGAGGCTCTTAAAACTTTCCTCACAACTTATGAAAAAATCTTATCACTTCTTTTTGTTATTGTTGTTTGGTCGTTTTCGGTTGTATCCACCTCTTTGTGACCCCATTTGGGGTTTTCTTGGCAAAGATAGTCGAGTGCTTTGCCATTTCCTTGTCCAGCTCATTTGCCAGATGAGGAAACTGAGGCAAACAGGGTGAAGTGACTTGCCCAGGAAGATGAATCTACTTGATTTCAGGTCTAGTCCTCTGCACGATGGCGCCACCTAGCTGCCCCTTGATGGTCCCTAGGGTGTGACCAAGTTTAGCAGCAAGTTTATCAATTACTTTGGTAATCTTGACCTTTGGGGTAGCATATACGTACAGTTATTTCTATAAATTTAGCCTTTAAATGTGAATTTTTGACCAACTTGGGGAAGGGAATAAGCATTTATTCAGTACCTACTGTATACCAGGCAATGTGCTTAGTGCTTTATGCATAGTTTTTAATACTCACAACAACCCTGGGAGGTAGGTGCTAGCATTATCCCCATTTTACAGTCAGGTAAACCGAGGTAGACATAGGTGAAGTGACTTGCCCAGGGTCACACAGCTTATAAGTGTCTGAGGCTGAGTTTGAATTCAGGTCTTTCTGACTCTAAGTCCATCACTCTGGGCCCAGTTGCCTTTAACAGACAAGACAAGGTTTATTTTAGTACAATTTTAATTTCCCTAAAAAACCATTACTAATTTTAATATAGTTCATTTGGGCTCTGTCCAGAAGTTTGACTTGTTCAAGCAGCTGATTTTCAGTTAATGATACTAAAGATAAATTCCTCATTTCTCTTTCTGTTAGCCAACAGAGTAGGCATGGTGTTCACATGCAGGGTTTAAAAAAACTAGAAAGTGCATTATAATGACCTGACCTAAGATTCAAGAAAATGAAACATGCCAGGTGAAAATTTCTTCTTCCTTTGGTGATGGCTTTTGAACATTTGGTTATTTCTTTCTCCCCAGGGAGAAACTGCTTTGACACCTACTTAGAGAATAAAGCCCACTGTTCTTGTGCCTCATTGTAGCTTGACATCAACTGACTCTGAAGTCTACCAGCTCAGAGTCCACCAGCTCTGCAGTGAATGGGATGTGCATTTTCTCGTTCCTCCTCCCCTTCCTGCCCTTCGTCTCACGGTGGAGGGCACCACCATGCTATTTGCTCTCCAGGCTTGTGGCCTGGATTCCTCATTCACCCCATTGTCAAAGTTTGTCAATTCTACCCTCATCACCTTCCTTTTCTTCTTCCCTTCTCTCCACTCATATAGTCACTCCTTCCCTTGATTACTATAGTAACCTTCTGACTGGCCTTGCTGCTTCAAGGGTCTTCCCAGTCCCCTTCTTCCACTCATCAGCTTCCATAATAGTCATGTTGTAGAAGAGTAACCATCCTATCCTGCCCCCCCATTTCTTTTATTCTCTCTTTTGACTTTGTCTCTCCCCAAGAGTGTTGACTTCTAATTGCTCCCTCCTTCCCATTGCCCTCCCTTTCATCATCCTCCCCACCCTGCTTATCCCCTTTTCCCCCACTTTCCTATATTGTAAAATAGGTTCTTATACCAGAATGAGTGTGCATTTTATTTCTTCCTTGAGTCAAATGTGATGAGAGTAAGCTTAATGCAAACAGTTCAAGTTTAGTAAGTCCCTTATGATTGCCCTTTCCTGTTTGCCTTTTCATGCTTCTCTTGATTCTGGTGTTTGAAAGTCAAATTTTCTTTTCAGCTCTGGTCTTTTCATCAAGAATGCTTGAAAGACCTCTATTTCTTTGAAAGACCATTTTTTCCCCTGAAGTATTACACTCAGTTTTGCTGGATAGGTGATTCTTGGTTTTAGTCCTAGTTGCTTTGACTTCTGGAATATCCTATTCCAAGCCCTTCGATTCCTTAATGTAGAAGCTTCTAGATCTTGTGTTATCCTGATTGTATTTCCACAATACTCAAATTGTTTCTTTCTAGCTGTTTTCAATATTTTCTCCTTGACCTGGTAACTCTGGAATTTGGCTACAGAGTTCCTAGGAGTTTCTCTTTTTGGATCTTTTTCAGGAGGTGAATGGTGGAATCTTTCAATATTTATTTTGCCCTCTGGTTCTAGAATCTCAGGGCAGTTTTCCTTGATAATTTCATGAAAGATGATGTCTAGGCTCTTCTTTTGATCATGGCTTCCAGGTAGTCCCATAATTTTTAAATTGTCTCTCCTGGATCTATTTTCCAGGTCAGTTGATTTTCCAATGAGATATTTCACATTATCTTCCATTTTTTCATTCTTTTGGTTTTGGTTTGAGATTTTTTGGTTTCTCATAAAGTCATTAGCCTCCTTCTGTTCTATTCTAATTTCTAAAGAACTATTTTCTTCAGTGAGCTTTTAAACCTCCTTTTCCATTTGGCTAATTCTGCTTTTGAAAGCATTCTTCTCCTCATTGGCTTTTTGAACCTCTTTTGCCGCTTGAGTTAGCCTATTTTTCAAGGTGTTATTTTCTTCAGCATTTTTTTGGGTCTCCTTTAGCAGGGTGTTGACCTGCTTTTCATGCTTTTCTTGCATCTCTCTCATTTCTCTTCCCAGTTTTTCCTCCACCTCTCTAACTTGATTTTCAAAATCCTTTTTGAGCTCTTCCATGGGCTGAGACCATTGAATATTTGTTTTGGATGTTTGGGATACAGATGCCTTGACTTTTATGTCTTTCCCTGATGGTGAGTATTGTTCTTCCTCATCTGTAAGGATGAGAAAGTAGCTTTCTATAGTGTTATTTTTTCCCCTTGTTTTGGGCGTTTTCCCAACCAGTTACTTGACTTTTGGGTCCTTTGTCAAGAGTAAGGTATACTCTGGGAATCTGTAAGATCTCAGTTCCTCCAAGGTGGCACAATCAAGTGTGTACACTGATCCAGGAGCAACAAGAAACTTTCATGCCCAGAATCTGTGAGTAGTAGTTTCCTCTCCACAACCACCTGGCCTCCAGTTCCACCAAGTCAGCACTGGAGGCTGAGATTCAGATAAGCTACTCAATTCCCCCAGGGGCTTTACCATCTAACAATGGATGCTAGCTGCTGTGGGAGCTGCTGCAGCCCCATGTGACCTCTGCCACTGCTACCTGAGGCTGAAGCTATGGGGAGACCCTGCTCCCTTCTTGGCCAGCTGAAAAAACCCTCTCACTGACCTTTGGCACCTGTGGGTTGAGGGATCTCCAAACTGCCACTACTGCTGCTGGGGATTCTGCCCCAGAGGCCTGCTGAGGTCCCCCTCCAGGCGCAGTGCTGGGAAGCCAAGGCTGGCTTGGGCTCCGCGCCCAGTGTGACAGATCTTTCCTGTCGGCCTTTCAGGTTACCCTGGGCTGGGAATCTCCTCCACTCTGTTGTTCTGTGGCCTCTGTTGCTCTAGAATTTGTTGAGAGTCTTTCTTTACAGGCTGTGGGGGAAGAGCTAGTGTATGTTTGTCTTTCTATTCTGCCATCTTGGCTCTGTCCCATAAAGACATTTTTAAGCTGAAAGGAAGTATTTTACTCAGTAGGGATATATTAGAACCTTCCCCCCTCCCCCCAATAAATACAGGAGTGAATCAGGGCTGCCTGTTGTTGCGACTATTATTTGTTACGGTTCTGGATTTGCTCATCACAGCAGAGAGAGAAGAGCAAGAAATTAGAGGCATAAAGGTGGGTAAAAAGAGGATCAAGCTATTTCTATTTCCTGATGATATAAAGTGGTTTACTTAGAAAATCCTGGGGAATAAGCCAAATATTAATTCAGTTTAATAAGCTTCAAGTAAAATTGCAGGCTATAAAATAAACTGTCAAAATTAATAGCTTTTCTATACAATAACACAATCTAAGCGGTAATAAAAGAAAGAGAAATTCCTATCCAAATAATTGCAAAATGCATTGACTATCTGGGAATCAGTGTACTAAAACACGAAGTAATTTTATAGAATTGGCTTTAAGTTGCTGACTAAAGAAATAAGGAACAACTTTATAGCTGGAGCAATATTCAGTGCTCATGGTTGGGTCATGCTAATATGATAAAATGATAATACTAACCAAAGTAAATTTACAATTTTTATGCTACAGCAACCTAATTACCTACCATATGGATACTTTACAGAACACAGTGAAATAGGAACAATATTTATTTGGTAAAAATAAAATAACAAATGTAGAATAGGAAGGGGGAAAATAAAAAAGCAATAGTAGTGAAGGGGAATATTACTTCTAAGCCTCAGAGTCTTATAAAGCAGCAGTCATTAAAGCCTTAATAGGATAAAAAAAAAAGAGAGAGAGAAGCAGATTAAAGGAACAAACTAGTAAAGAAAGAATCAAACTGTGGAGCTCAATTACACAGTGGTCAATAAATTGGAAAACATAAACTACTTAGGAAAGAACTCCCTATTTGGTTAAAACTGCTGGGAAACTGGAAAGCATCTGGCAGAAATTAGATTTAGACCAATTCCTTATACTGATGAGGTTTAGGGTTGCTGGGGACCCCAAAATACTGACAGTCTGGGTCCTGCTCAAATGAATTCGACTCAAGCCTTCTTAAAGCCAAAGAAAACAATGTTTATTAAAGATTTGCCAAATTGGGTTGACTCTCAAAGAGCCTAAGCATTTATAAGGCCTGTATTGCAAAACGGGACAGATAGAATCTCAGTTTTACAGAGTCTGAGCTGGATTGAATCTGAGCGCTTTCATGGAGGCAAGATGGAACTTAAATACAGGAAAGACTATAGGAGGGATCTGGGGGTGGTCTGATAGTCTAGGGTGATGGGAGGAAGAATTTAGGGAGGGTCTTGAGGAGAAGTCCTAGGAGGACCTCAGTGGGACTAGGATGACTCGCTAAGAGTTGGAAACTGTTAGAGGCAATCAGGAGATATAATCTGGACAATGGAGGGCTTGAGTGGGAAGCAGGTGGAAGCAATTCAGAGATCGTGATAGGGGCGGTATGGGAATGCCCAGTAATAGGAACAAAGGAAGAGAGAGAGATTTCCAAAGAATGCTAAATAGAGGATAGGGAGTATCCGAGCTGAGAGATGGAAGGGAAATCCAAGGAGCCCCCCCCACCCAAGACCAGACTTTCTGGGGCCTTGCAGTTAAATGTGACAAAAGTCCTCCTGATCCAAGGGGTAATGGTCTTGGCATGGGCTTGTACCTCATCAATACCATATTCTATAACACATTCCAAATGGGTGCACAGTCTTAATGTTAAAGATCATACTGTTAAAAAAAAATTAGAAGAGAAGCAGGTCTATACTTACTGTAGCTATAGGAAGGAGATGTATTTTTAAGCAGTGGGTAGCAGTAATTACATAAAACAAAACAGGTGATTGCCTATATGAAACCTGAAACAAAATCATTACACCTAGACTAAGAAGGAAAGTGGTCAAATTGGTGGGGGATCTTTGTACCAGATTTCTCTGATAAGTTTGGTGTCTAAGACAGTTAAACATAATTTACAACACACACAGGAGCACATGCTCTCGCACACAATCAAAAACCATTCCTGATAAGTAAGTGGTCATAGAATATGAGCAAACAGTTCTCAAAAGAATTACAAGCTGTTAGCCAACCATATGAAAGAATACTCTGAATTAGTAATACTAAAAGCAGTGCAAATTAAAACAATCCTGAGGTTTCCTCAAACCTTCAAACTGGCAAATGTAGCAAAAGATGGGAATAGTCTGTTTTAGAGGGGATTGTGAGAAGATAGAAACACTAATCCATTGTCAGTGGAGCTATGAATGAGTACAGTCATTTTGGAAAACAATTTGAAATTATGCAAATAGTGACTAAAATGTCTATTCCCTTTGACTCAGAGATTCCATTGATAGGAAGAAAGCCCCCATAATCTCCAAAATATTTAAAGCAGCATTTTTTTTTTTGATAGCAAAGACTTGGAAACAATAATTATCCATTGACTGGAGAATGGCTAAATTAAAAAAAAAAACTTTAGCACTTTTTAATATTTAAAAAAATATTTTAGATCCAGATTATCTCCTTCCCTCCAGTTCCTTCCTCATTTTTTGAGAAGACAAGTAATATATAATAGATATAATATATAATATATGATATCATACATGTGATGGCTAAATAAATTGAGGTACATGAATGTAATAGAATATCACTTTTTTTATAAGAAATGATGCATGTGATGAATATGGAGAAGTCTGGAAAGATCTACATGAACCGATGTAAGTGAAGTCAGCAAAGCCAAGAAAACTATACAGAACGACTGCAGTAATGTAAATGAAAAGAACAAGCACAGAAAGTAGAGAATGTTGCAAAATTACAAAAAAACCAGGCACATCTCATAGGAAGATATAGACAACACTCCTATTGTGCAGAAGTGGGAGGCTACAAATATTGTACACTGCCCACACGTTTTCAGGTGTAATTATGCTGATTTTTTTTTTACCTTTTTAAAAATAAGTTATTGGTTATATGAGCTGACTTTCTGGGAGGGGGTGGGAAATAAATGACAAAATTTTATTTTTTAAAAAAAAATTAAAAGTTTGTAATAAATTTATAGACAAAGTAGGTTTTTTTTGATAAGACGTGGAGATGGGAAGAGAAAATACAAACTGAATTTAGCAGATTTTTTGGGTTTTTCTCATAAACTCCCATGGGTTCAGTTATTATATCTATATATCTAGCTCTGATGTTTTTCCTGAATTCCAGTTGTGGGAAACAAGGAAGTTGTGTTTCCATGGAGTTGTGGCTTAGCACGGTCAGGTAGAGGTCAGAAACTTGTGTGCAGGCCCAAGGAGCTGTTTGAGGGGAAGCCTTTCAGAGAGGAGAACGTAAAGTCATGTGGCCATTGATGGTGTTGCGGGGAGGTCAGGAATTCAGAACAGTGTGAGAAGCTTCCATTGATCTGAACAAATTGTAGTCTTCTTGTAGCCTTACTGGAAGCTGCTCCTCTCCTCTGAGCTCTAGCTTAATGACTTTTCCTTGGTACCCTTTTGTGTGTCATGTTCTGCTCTGACAGTCTAGGCTCAGTGCCTATTCTCTTGCTATGTCTTGTCTTCATTGACACTTGTAGCACCAAATGCAACACCCACAGCAGCTACTAGGGATGTGCAGGTGTATTTCCAGGGTAAATTTGCAAAATATAAGCTCTCTTCCTCAAAGAAGAAACCAGAATATTTATTCAGATGCCAGAAAGCCAATTCCACCATGGTAACAAGAAAGTTTGTACACATTACCAAGAAAGGGAGCACTGCCATTCCCAAGCCTTCCGTCCTACTGGCCTCCCCACAAACAAGCTCCCTTAGGCAAAATGCCCCAGGCTATCTGCCCTGCCCTGCCCTGCTCTGTTGCTTCTGCTCCACCTCACTCTCTCTTCCTGTTGGACCCTTCCTGCTCCACCCATTCAGTAAGCTCCTCCCACCATGGAAGTCTTTAACTTGTTTATCTTCTTGTTAATTCTTAGTCACCTTGGTTTTCCTTGTCTGAGTTCATTCTCACCTTTTTATCTCCTTTTTCCTCATCCCTTACTCTCCAGTTAGATGCTGAGTTTTGTCCAGTCTGCCAACACGTACTAGCTGTGTGAACAGTTGGCAAGTCAGTTAACTTGCCTTGCCCCATTACCGTGAGGTAATATAAGTGATTGTACAAATAATAATAATTGTACAAGTAATTATACACTTAATACAAGTGATTGTATAAAGCAGGTAATAGATCCTGCCTCACAAAGTTGTTGTGATGTCATGAAAACAAGGTAAAATGTTAATTGCTTTGCAAACACTAAGCAGAATTATTATTATTATAGAATGTTCTCATTTATTTATATATCCCAAACTGAAATTAGCATTTTCGTGCAGTGAATTTTGTGTAGAATGGTAACGATGTATAACTGGTAACATCTTTATTTGATTTAACTAAGCCTCACTTGGTTTTGTTAATGGAATAGGGAGGTGTTTGTTTTCCTGTTAGGAGTTCAAACTTTGGATTTAAGTGACTTCAAGTCTTCTCTTTGTATCCTCAATTTCCTCTTCTGGAAATGAGAGGTCAGACAGGATGACCTCTAAGGTATTTCCAAGTCTGAATAAATGATCTTGTGATTTTTGAACTATATCTATTACCTCTGTCTACTCACATTGCCTTCTTACCATTGCACTAAATAATTGTGGCCTGGATTATTTGAAAGCCTGTTGTAGTCTGTCTCCAGAGTACCTTCCTACATCTATTTCATATTATTGTCCTTCATGTACTCAAGGTTGCAGCCAAATTGGCCTTCCTGCTGTCCCTTGGATGTGACATTTTCATCCTTGACACTGAACCTTCATATGGGTTAGCCCCAGTCCTTGGACAGTGCTCTTGTCTTACCTTAGCTTTTTGGGAGCCACAGCTCAGGTGCCATTTTATCCTAGAAAACTTTTCTCATACCTGTAAAGCCCATGACTTAGCATCACAGGATCATACGTTTAGATGTGATCTGGCCATATGCAGGGTGCCCTGAAAGTCTGCTGTAAGGGGCGCTGACTGCCACACCATCTGGGACGCCACACTGACGGACATCAGGTAAACTGAGTCCGGAGCAGGGAAGGGTGAACAAGATGGTGCTGGAAGGGACGGCCCCACCCCTGGTTTGTTGTTGTCACTATAGTTCCAGCTTGTGTTCATTTCTATAGTTTCGGGTTTGTTTATGTGTGTTACCATGGTTCACTGGGCTAGCTGGCAGAGACTATATAATCAGAGTGCTTGCTTGAATAATCGGAATTGCTTCACTGACCTGCTCTCCCGCCTTATTCTTTTACTCGCGAGCTCCACAGGAGGACGAGCAGCCTGCTGGCCAGGCATAAGACTTGCTCCTCTTGGTAAGCTATGCCATCACTATAGCAACTTGGCGCCCAACGTGGGGCAAATAGCAGTCTGCAGTTATAAGCTATTGAAACTTAAATTGCCTTTTGGGACACCCTGTGGAAAGCTCTTAGATTTTTGTCGTGTGACTGACTTGAGAGGCCGTTGGATCCCACTGCCCCCAGAGTTAGGGCAGTCAGGTGACCTGCACCAAGATCTTGTAGTTAAAAAAACATCTGAGATGGAATTTAAACCCAAGTCCTTTGACTCCTAAATGCTGTGCTGCCCTTCACTGTGTTCAGTCTCATGAGCACTGTGAGGTCAGGGGCTTCCATTTTATCTTAGCATTCCATTTGTCTGATTTGTGGTAGTCATTTAATAAATATTGTCAAATAGAAATCATGGAAACGGGAATAGGGAGGGAAATGGTGACTTTCTTTCATGCTCACTTGCTTTCATTTCCTTGGTTGGACTGAATGAACCCAGGCCGACGAGGAAAAGAAGGGCGTTATGTGTAGCAATAAGTATTCCACCCCTGCCTTGAATGGATGCCAGATCTACCCTTTTTCTGCTTTATTTTATATGAATTTGTTTAGTGGATTTTATACCAATTTGCCATAAATCTTCAGCTCAAATCCCACTTTCCACAGCAGGTATTTTCATAGTTCCCCTAGATACTTGTTTGATTGAGCATTTATTAATGGAAATGCCTTCATCTCTGAGATAATTACCTGTATGAGAATGTCCTCCCCCATTTACTGTGTGTATGTATGAGCTTGTATATAATACCTGTATTATCTCCCCTATTAGAAAGTGAGCTCCTTGAGGACAGGGGCTGCTTACCTCCTGTGTTTATTATTAGCACACAATGCTTAGAAAGTGTTTAATAAATTTTTTAAATACATTTTAAAAATGGCAACAAGGTTGGTAAATTTGGTATTTTACTTGACTCTTCCCTCTCCAGGGCCCCACATATCCAGTCAGTAGCTCCATCTTTTTTGTTTTTATCTTCCCAAAGTCTTTGTCTTGCAGCCACTTCCCCAAGGTCCTCCTCTTGGGTGTCGTTTTCTTCAATACCACTCAGTTCCATTACTTCTTCCACATAGCTTCTAGAATGATTTTCATAAAATGGAGGCCTGACCATATCAGCTTTCTATTACTTTTAGGAAATATAAACTATCCTGTTTGGCATTTAAATGTTTTCATAACCTAATCCTTTTTTACCTTTTTTTTCTTTTCTGGGCACTCTGTGATCTCACTCAGCTGTTACATAGGTGACACATCTTCCATCTCAGTATCTTTGCATTGGCTGCCCCTCCAGTACTGGAGGACTTACTGCATCCTCACCTCTGCCTCTGAGAATCCTTGGTTTCTTTCAAGTCTCAGCATAGGTACTGGTATACCTTGCTCAATAGAGCAACCTCTTAGGTGAGTTGAGATAGTAATACAGTGTAATTGACTCTTAATATTGAAAATACATTCTGAGAAGAAGTGGTACAACAACTTAATTTTTTTATAATAAAAGAGTAGGTAAGCCATAAAAATTGAAATGCTTCACAATTCAAACCAGGGTACTTATGCACATTAATAATAATGTAATTTATATTAGTCTTTTTTGTCATGGCAAAGAATCAGAAGACTATGGAGTGGATTGGACATCAGTTTAGGAATAGCAGAAAAATTATGGTATATGAATTCAGTGAAATACTGTTGTGCTGTTAGAAATGCTGAAAGGGAGAATCATTATTTTATGAAGTACTTGACATTTGATTTAATCTTCATGATATCTCAAACCTTACCAAAACAAATTATGCACCAAAGATAAAAGCATTGTCAGTTGTCTCGATGGTCTGGGACACCCAGACCCAAAAGAAGGTTTAAAAACAGAAAACACCATGAACTGAAACCTACCGGGATCTCACACAGCAGCAACTTCCTCTAACACCCGCCATGTGTGGGAAGGCAGGCTGCAGGAGCCAGTCTGACCCAAGTGCTTGTAGCAAAGCCCAGCTCTTCACCTCTGTCTTCCTTCTTTCCAGTGCCATGGAGATCTGAAGTTTGATGGGGCTTTGTTAATTAATGCTCTGGGCTGCAGAAGATTTCTTCAAGAGAAGTGGAGGGACAGAAGGAAAAAGGGCAAGTCTTGTATCTGGGCTTGAAATAGAGTTCCACCATACAACCCAACTCACCCAGAACCTCTGGACCTAAATCCAAATGACTGAGGTCTCTCCCAGCTGCAAAGACAATCCTCTGAATTGCCAGACCTAGAGAACTAAAGAACAGAGGACATCATAGGAGCAGTGCTCCATTAACCCTGAGGGAAAGAGAATGTCAGCCAGTTGGGTTGAATTTTGCCCCCCCAAAAGCCACTTGGGACAAAGACCTAACCTGGTGAACCCAGCATGGGAGGATGATGAGACACTTTGAGTTCCAGACCCCAGAAAAACCACCATCAGAGGGGAGGGAAGCAGAAATTGAGGAACAGTGGGGAATAAGGAGAGGAAAAACTGAAATTATCAAAGATCTCAGGAAGAAAAAAGCTCAAAAGCCCTTGCACTAAGTAGCCCAGGGTGAGCGACCTGCAGCCTTGAAGGCCACATGTGGCCTGGTAGGTGCTTGGGTGAGCCCTTTGGACTAATTTCAAGTTTTACAGAATGGTAAGAATGAATATTATTGTATTTTGTTTTTACTCCCACAAATGTTCTTGAAAAATAGTAAAGCTCCATAGCCTGTTTTGCAAGGAGATGGAACACCTCCTGACTTCAGGGGGAACTGAAAAGGTGGTAGTGTGACAAACAGCCTGGACCCTGGAGGTCACTAGTATCCTCACTACCATGCCTGTGTAATTTGCATAAGGCAGGGAATGTAGGGTAATAAAGAATGTAACTCTCAGAAATTTGAATTAACTGTAACTGATGGGAAGGTCAGAACTTTGTAACCTCATTGCCTCTGTAGCGGGTGTGAGTGTTCTTAGTGAGCACTACACCCAACTTCCTCTGCCCACTGTTTCTGAGTTCTTTCAGTGACAGTGAGTCTATCTCATGGGTCTTCCAGATAGCATGCTACTAGGGAAGCAATGAGCAGAGGAAGCTCACCCAGGCTAACTCCCTGACTTTGCCTGGGAAAAGTCCTGTGATCCCCAAACTGTGTTTCTCATCCTTTTATGAAAGGGATTTGTTCTGTGAAGCTTGGATTCAAAGGGCTGTGTTTGAGGACCTAGAGGGCCACATGTGGCCTTAAGGTTACAGGTTCCCCACTCATTGTAAGCAAATAAGTCAACAGGGAAAACATTAACAGAAGAAGGAAATATGTCCTCCAGATCTAGTAAACCAGTTCAGGCATCTATGAAAAAATACTACAAAACAAAGAAGATGATTTAACCTTTGATGTTACAGAGGACCCTGTAGAATTTGAGAAGACACTGTTCTTGTGTGGTTTAAAAGAGAAATGACATTTGTGAGAGCTACCTGCTGTGGCAAGCCTCTCCCCTCAGAGAGAGAGAGTCAAGAACACAGTTGATTAGGAATGCAGATGCATAGAAGCAAAGGTCAGTCTAGAAAAAGGGAAGTAATAAAACTAGTAACATTAAAAGAAAACATGCTCTCCAAGTAAAATATACTTATCTCAAAGACAGGATATATAGATCTAATCTCTAATTTCAGAACTATAGCTCTCCAAGAAGAACCTGACATGTTAAAAAACCTGAATGCCATAATGCCAAAAAAAAAAAAATAGAAGAAATGTACCTACAGCTTGTGAACACAAAATGAAATACCAGTGGAAAGAATTCATACATCAGTATAGACCACATGTTTACAAAAGGCTTGCCTTTAGGGCTACAACCAGGTTACAGTAGTAGATAGAGTGCTGGATCTCACATTAGGAAGACAGTTCAAATCCAGCCTCTGACAGCTGTGTGACCCTAGGCAAATCACTTAGCCTCTTTGAGTTTCCATATTTGTAAAACAGGGATAATAATACCAACTATTTTCCAGGGTTGTTGTGAGGATAAGAAGAGATAGATAATATTTGTGAAGCACTTTGCAAAACTTGTGTGTTGGAGCCAACTGGTAGAGATATTTTAAAAATAAGGATTTATACCTAAGAAATTGTCTTAATAGTCTTTAGAAGGTGTGTGGGATGGCTCGGATCCCTACTTCAATTAATTACTCAGAGGCCTCTCAAAGTGATGACAGAAAGTTTATTTATTCAATTCTCCAGAAGCGGGACGATCCTATACCAGTTCATCTGGAGTAGAAAAGCCGAAGACAAAGAAAAGGCAGTGATTTATATAGACCCTAACGCAAGTCCCTTCCCCCCCACTGACCATTATTCTCATTAGCTGAGAATATGATCTTACATTCTAGACACGAAATCTAACCAATCCCTTTTGAAATGAAGACATTGAAGAATTAGGTAAACTTTGTCCAATCATTGAGACCCTAATGTACTACACAGTTTTATATCCTTATATGGAATTATTCTATTCTAAAAATATAGTGACCTTGAGCCCCTCAGTCTCACCTCACCCCTGGGAGAAGAATTACAACCTGAGAAGTCTTCACTAAACCTGTTCCACTCAAAGGTAATGGGGAAAATGTTAATAATGCAGATTAAACTTAAAAGTATGGCATGTGTAAAAAAAAAAAAAATCATCCCTTCACTTTCTGAAGAAAACCCAAGACTGCAGACTCCACGACTGTGGTGGCTAAATTTAACAATCCAATTCAGAAACTGTTAAGTTCCGAGGAGGCCTGGGTCAGAGACCTCCAGATACAAAGGAACAGAAATAGGAATAACAAAAGACTGTTTTGTAGCCACCTGAAAACTGCTGGAGGGAATTGAGGAACTGTTCCAGAATGCAGAGGAGGTCCGGGTGTAGTCCAGAGTGACCTATCCTGCAAATCTGAACTTAAACATAAGTGAAAAAGAGGGAAAAACCAAACCCAAACGGGCCTTCGTTTGCTTTTCAAACACCCCAGACAACAAAAGTAGGAGCAGTGGACAAATGGAACCACCAGGAAACAGCATCAGAGTGAGAGCAGAGACCAGAGAGCTTTCTTTGGAATGGTACACAAGGAGAACAGTGGTGAAAGTGAAAATCGGGTGGAGAAATGGGACTGTGGCATTATGGAATAATGACACAGGTGAATCTGTCTTTTTGTGGGACTGTATTGTTGTTCATCTTTCCATTTTCAAGAACATCACAGCTAATATCTTGACTTGTGCGTGAATTGGATTTAAATGAGGCAGAGTTGTGCAAAGTTGGCAGCCTCACTCTTTCTTCCAGTCATCAAAGTCCAGCAAGACAAAAATCAGGATGTAGTGGATGGCCCCAGTATATTCAGTGTATAACCAAGCTCTAACCACTCCACAGAGTCAGCTTCAGCCACCTTCATGGCCGCTGGAACAAATTGTTCTCATCTGTCCATTCTGCTGGGGGAAGTCTTCACATGCTTAGGATAGATGCTTCCTTAACTCACTGATGGGTCTGAGGCCTATTGATTTACCCTCACCCTGGTTTAGCCCATCTGCTGAGATGGTTTTTCTGGGCTGTGATTGTCGGGGCATGCTACAACTTCTTGGAGCCACTGGTGAGAGTTGGGTGAATTAGGTGAAAATCAAAGGTGAATGAGCAGCCCTAAAAAGTGGTTGGCAAGCCCTAATAACAGAGGTACTAGTGCTCCCTGAACACCCCAAAGGTAGGGAAAGAAAATGTGGTTTGAAGTATTTCAATTAAATTGAGAGCTAACAAGAAGGGGAAGGTGGTACCTATGAACACTCAGAAAGATAAGAACTTGCAGGGGAGTAGGTAAGGAAGGAGGAGGGGAAGAGGAAGATTTGAAAAGGTGAAGGGGCAAAAGAGGTAGCCACTGCTTTGGTGGTGGGAGGTGTTCCACTGTTGGATGTTTTTATGGGTATAGAGAATGCTGGCCCTTGTGCTGGTTGTTGTCCAGGAGATTTGGTCCTTGAAAAGATTACTCATCCTAGTTGAGGGAGGGGAGTTAAAGGGCAATTAGCACCTGATTCAAGGGGAGGCCATGGATGGGAAGAGAATTTGAGGCAGTTGAGGAAAGAAGGTAACTAGGAAGAGGTTATGGATCTGTGGTGGGCTGCATAACCAGGGATATAGGGGTAGGAGGTGGGAAGTGCAGTAGCATGCGACAGTCCTTTTTGTCACCTGCATAAATTGGCATTATTTGAGGAGTGAGGCACCAAATAAAGGAGGAGTCTGAAGGCAGACCCTAAACAACAGTGGCAGACTACTTAGAGAGGAAAGCCCAGAATGGATTCTTCAGAGAATCATAATGATAGTACCTTCACATTGTATGAGTGATTGAGGAATGCTTGACTAAAGAAGGGGTAAAGAAGCTTATTATAGACAATTCTGATTCTATGAAATTGAGAAATTTCTGTATAAACAATGTTAATTTAGAGTTAGAAGAGAAACAGTAAACTGGGGAAAATCTTTACACACACATTTCCCTGAAAAAGATCTGATACCCAAGATTTTTATGGGGATTTGATAGAAGTGATCTTAAAATAAGAAAGTCAGACTATCAACAGCCATATGAAAGTATTCTTTAAACCTTTAATTACAGTAGGAATTCAAATTATTACAACTCTGGGGTTCCTTTTCACATTCTTCCCATTAGCAAAGATGACAAAAGGGAATAATAAAATATTGGAGGGACTGTGGGAGAATGGACTTACTACTTCACTCTTGGAGGAGCTGTGAAGTAATCCAGTTTAGAGAGTAATTTGGAGCTATACCTGGAAAGTCATTAAACTGTGCATACTGTCCCAGCAAAACCACTATTAAGTATATTCCCCAAAGAGACTATTTTCGTTTTAAGAAAAGAGCCATATGTACAAAACTACCTATAACAGCACTTTACAGGAATGAATTGGAAACAACGTTGTTAGGTAATGGCTGAACAAATTATGATGCATAAATTTAATACAATATTATTGTGTGAATTTGTTTTGTTTGAATAAACTTGGTTGTGACTGGCTAGGAGGACTAGGTTTGTGGAGGAAGAAGTGATAGTAATACAAACAAAATAAGAAAAGGCAAAAAAAAGCATCAATGAAACAAATCTGAAAAGAATATTTCTGAGGATGGCTTCAAAATGAAGTTGATCAGATAGGGTGACTAATTTTAGTTGGTAGTCTTTTCAAACTTTTGTCTACTGTTGTTTATTTAGGGTTCTTTTTTTGTTTTTAAATGACATTTGTATGACTGATTTCAAGGTGGAGTAGCTTCTTCCAGAGAGTTGGATTTAAATGAATGGTGGTGATCATACGAGGTAACCCTGAAAATGCCTTTCTGTGATGATGATCTTTGGTCTTTTTTTCCACATTAGGATGGTCTTCTGAGAGGATCAGTAATTCCAAGAATGTGTTTTAATATATTGACTAAATTATTTTTTGCCCTTCAGTCTTTATGTTTTGATTCATGTTATAGACTTTGAGGATAAAATCAAAAGTGCCTTGGAAGAACATATGTGTATGAGTAAAGGAAATAAAGTAAGTTAGGAGAGATTGCTGAAATGTTAGCTGTAACAGGGAACTTCTAATCCATACATTCTGCTAAATAGAAAAGGGATGAAGGCAAAAGTTTCCTATCTTGAACATTTACTGAAACTCAAAACAGCCAGACTATCTTAAAAGGACAAATGCTGTTAGATTTGGGGGTTTTCTTACTAATCAGAGAATTTATTTCATTGGCCCTTTCATTTTTAATATTCTTATTTCTGAGAAGACTTTGAAGATAAAAATGACTGGGAGCCAAGCCAAGAGAGGCTGGTTTCTCTGCTGCCAAAGGGATAACAGGGTTCAGCACCTTCTAAATGGTGATTCCCTAAGGTAAAGTTTTTATGGTTCCCGTTAGCACTGATATTGGGATATGCAAAGATTATTTCCATGTAAATGCATTAGAGTTTGTTTTCAAGATCTTATGTATCTCTATGTTTTGTGTGTACATGTATGTATATTTGTGAAAATAGAGAACACAATCTAGGTGTTAAAATCTCAGATTTTTTGGCATTGAAAACTTAGGTCTTTAGCAGAACAATCTAAAATTAATTTTCTGGATGTGTTCCCAATTTTCCTTCTTTCTTTTTTGAAGCTGAAAACAGTAGCTTTGAATTAACAGCTTATTTCCCTCATCAACACAAAACAACTGTGGTCTTCTACCTCCTGCTGAAAAAATCATTCTTATTCCACTGCTGTGGTGGACTTTATTTAGCATAGGAGTTTAGGAAATTTAGGTGGGATACAAGCTAAGGATGCACATGGAAATGCTGTGGTTTGAAATGATTCTTTCTATTTCTTTAGACAATCATTTAGGATGTTTGTGGCATTCCTTTTGAGTGACTTGTCTTAATTAAAAGCAATACTGGCTTTCAAATAGTAGTCTTCCTTCCATCTCTTAACTATTTTAGGTATAGACTAAATATTCAGAAGCCTTAAATCAAATCTTGTTTCTTTTGGATTTGTAATCAGGAAGACCCTGGTTCAAATACCACCAGCTTAAATACTTATTAGTTATATGACCACATGCAGGTAATTTAAACTTTCTGTTTCTCAGTTTCTTTAGCTTTTATAGAATGGGGATGATAATACCTGTAGTAATAATTATCTCACCAGGAGTTTTATAAAGATCAAATGAGATAGTTTTTAAGATGTTTTGCAGACCATAAAGATACACTCACACTGCTATACATATACTCCATCATGCCAGAGCTAACGTTAGTCTAGTGCCTTTGATTACTGGAGATGTTCTTAGCTGATAAAGCTAGCATGACTTTAGTATTTTGTCAGTTAAGTGGATGTGGTAATTGAACTTTTACCCTTAACGTAAATGTCAACTGACATTAGATTCCTTATTACCTCTCAATTCAAAACAATTAAGTTGGTGACATTTTTCAAATACTTCTGTAATTTGTAGTATTTTAAAACTTTATAAGTAAAAATAATAGCGAAGTTAAATTTTGGAAGTATAGTAACTAAATATGTAGAACCTTTACTTCACTTCTTTCAAAGCCTGGATTCCTTTTACATTCATTACCTTATGTTTGCTGGCAATGCAAGATTGCATGGATCCCTGTGCCTGTCTTTTAACTGTCTTAATAAGTCATTGATCTTGGCATTATAGCCAGGATTGGTGACATCCAAGATATGCCTTCTCAAAGTTAGTTGGCTTTTGTCTAATCTAGTTGTAGGAATATATTGGTTGCCATCTGTGGGCAAAAAACCTTTCCCAAGTGAAATGTAGAATCTTGATCTTAGGACAACAAAATCCTGGACCTGTTTATTTAGCATGCCTGCAGCTGAACTATTTGGTTTGCCAGGAATCTTGGGACTTTGTGAAGCATATAGATAGGCAAAACTAAGACTTGTCAGACCTTTCAGTCTTTACACAATATTGGGAATTTAAATTCAAATATGGCACTTGAGTCAGAATGGGCAATAAATTGATTCTTTCTATAAAGAAATACACCTGTACTTACCTGTGCTAAGATGATTTACTGAAAGAGTTATTTTTAACTCTGTCCTTTCCTGAGAATATTCTTTTGTTGAGTAATTTCAAACTCAAGATATTTTGCATATGCCAAGAAGGCTCATGCCTGCCCACCTGATTGAGCTGGAGTAAAGTCATCCTAATCTCCCATTTTTTGTGGTCAGGGCTGTGGCTGAATGTGGGTTCCATACACATTAGACATTGTGGTGGTAATTGCCTTTGAAATATCTGTAGCTGTTCTAATGGCAGCAACACTTCCTCACTCCCCATTGTTGGGGTTTGTTTTTTTAATTGTCCTGCTTTGGGCACTTTGTTGTTGATCAGTGTCCTTTTTAGACTATGGTGCTCAAATCTCAACAGTATGTCACAAGGAGTCTGATAAGGGTAGAGTAGAGAAACTATCACTTCCCTCTTCTTGGAAGCTTAATGGATCCCAACACAGGCCACAACACAGTGCTAATTAATATCAATTATTTAGTCTACTGAGACCTGGAGATTTTTTTCAGATCCTCTGCTGTCTAATAATGCCTTCCCCCATCTTGTACTTGTAAAGCTGAACTTTGGGTGTCCAAATGTGCCCTGATTGAATTTCATCTTAGTAGATTCAGCCCCATTTTTTAGTGTGTCAAGCTTCTTTTGGGTCCTGGCTGTCATCATTCCGTTAGTTGTCCTTCCCAGCTTTGTATCACCCGTGTGTTTGATGGCAGTGCTGTTCAAGCACAGATCCCCTAGTTTCTTTGGTCAGTCAGCAAGCATTAAGTAAAGCATTGAATACAGTGCTCTAGAGCTCTTCAGCTATATTAACATTGACTTAAGAGCATCTTTTCTTTGAGTCTAGCCATAAAACCAGCTCTTAATCCATCACAATCCATTGTATGACTGCTTGTTTCACATCCTTCCAGCTTCTTTCCAAGGATAATATGAAATACATTAACAAAAGTTGCTAAAGCCTAGGCAGAGTACAGCCATAGCATTCACCTCTCTGAGGCTGGGAGAAGTTACGTGATTTCTTTTATCCCACGTCTTCTCTCTCCAGATTCGATGTTTTGTTGTGTTGTTTTGTTTAACCATGCTGTCTTCAAAAACAAAACCATTGCTGTTGTTCAGTTGTGTCGAAATCTTTGTGACCACATTTGTAGTTTTTTTGGCAGAGATAACTGGAGTGGTTTTGCCATTTTCTTCTCCAGTTCCTTTTACAGATGAGGAAATTGAGACACACAGAGTTAAGTAAGACTTTCCCAGAGTCACACAGGGAGACAAGGAAGATGAGTCTTACTGACTCCAATCACCATGCTCCATCTGCTGTTGCACCTAGCTTTCCCTATTTTTTTTAACTTAACCATGCTGCCTCCAAAAACAATCCCACCCCCCCCCCCCAAAAAACCCCCAAACACTACTCAGTTACAAGTTACCCTGTACTTTAAGGTGTACAAAAGGGCCTTCCTTCCAACAAGTCTGACTCATACATGGGCACATATTTAATGTATCCTAGTTAGAATACAAATACATCTTCTGATTTAAAATGGATTAGCACCCTATTCACTATGTCATGCTGACTCCTCAGCTAACATATAATGAGTGGGCATGCGTAATGACCAATTCTCTTAGTGTGAAAATGCACTTTCCATTATAAATTATGGTATATTTGCAATTAGTAGCAACATTCTCACAGTTCAGAAAAAAATTTTTTAGATTTATTTTTAGGCCTTTTTGATAATTCCATCAAATATATTGGTGAAAATGCACCAGTTTTCAGGTAACCACATTACTTGAATTCAGCAGGGAGTTGTTAAATACCTTTTAATCAGTCACTGTACTAGGCATTAGAATTATAAAAATTAAAAATAAGCCCAAAATGAGGCTTCTAGGTGGTATAGTGGACAGAGCACTGCGCTGAGTTAAAATCCAGTCTTGGTCTACTTACTGGCTGTGTGACCCTGGGTAAACCACATTTGCCTTGGTTTCTTCATCTGCAAAATGACCTGGAGAGGGAAATGATTCCAGTGGTCAGGCAAAAAAACCCCAAAGGAAGTTATGGTGAGTTGAACACGACTGAAAACCTTCTGAACAACAGAATCCAAAATGATATTCCGTGTAGGAAGGTAGATAGGGAGGGGACAGTTTAGAAAAAGCCATATCATATGTAGGAAGTGGCCCTTGAGGTGGGAGCTAAAGAAAGTTAAGAAATTGGAGAAACAGGTGAGGAAGGAGAGCGTCTAGGCCTACACAGTAGCCAGCGTCTCTGGCTCTGACCCCGCAAATGAGCAGCTCTTTGCCTTGTTATGTCCCGCCTACGTTCTTTAAATCTTAATATAACTTATTGTCTCATTATCAGGTAATCAATCTGATAACTTGTCCCACTATATAATAACTGACATTTCTATACAGTCCTGTTCGAGGCTTATAGCTTCTCTAAGAGGAGTTGTACAGGTGTTATCCCCATTTTTTCAGATGAGCAAACTGATGCTCAGAGGCTAACGTGACTTCTTGTACAAAAGTGACTTTCAGTGGTTAGTATTAGAAACAAGACTGAAAACCAAGCCTCGCCTCTGAGGCCAGCTCTAGATTTTTACCTGAGGTCATGCTGCCTATTTGTAATGCCAATCACAGTAGCACACCTGAGAATTTCTGCTGTGAATGATTTCAAGGGTCTGGTCACATAGTATAATGAACTCTATTCAGTAACAAACTAAATATTGTTCAGCAAAGTAAAGCATGACATTCATAGCAACATCCTTAAGTAAAACATATCATTCAGTCATTATCAAATATTCAAGTAAAGTCCTTTTCCAAAGTACCACACCATCTACCCCTAGATCACCCTAAGAATAATCTTATTCATCAATATCATGTCCAAGTAAATTCCTTTCTTCTTAACTCAAGGTTGACTTCCAAGTACCATGACTCTTTCTCTGTGGGCTGACCACTCCTGACTCTTGCCTGGATTCACACGTAAGCAGCTCTCTGCTCCTGCTCCCAAGTTTCTTGGGGACTGCTCCACTCTTCAAGTTCTGCCTCTGGGCAGGGCAACAGCAGTATTGACACACAGCACCAGCATCATCATCTCAATTCACTTATTGAGACTAACAGACAGGGCTACCTCCCGGCTCTCAGAGTTCTTCCTCTCTGCTCTCTTCTCGAAGCTGGCTTTCATCATGTCTGCTCTCAGCTCTGGCTGTCTTTATATACAGTTCTACTCAGCATCTGATTGGCTAGAGCACATGTGTTTGATTGGTTAGAGCCCAGTTGCTCATGTCTGATTGGTTAAAACTGTATTTATATGCATATTTATATTACACTGTTTCTAATTAAAGACTCTCAGAGGCACTTGATTGTCTAAAATAAAAACAGCAAAAGATCCTACTTCGCTTGCCATTACACTATTTTATTAGAATAGCTAATTTTGATATTTGATTCTTTATGCCATGTACATAGAATGATAAATTATACTAATTGTCAGTATTTTTATTTGGGCTGTAATATGCTGTATTTCCCCAATATGGGTGTTATTTAAATTGTGAAACAACGAGTGGGATAGCAAAGAAAACTAGCTCATTTCATCAGAACTAACTAACCTCTTCTTCCTAGGTTCATGTCATGAGTTTTTAGTTTGATTCAACAAGAATTTACTCAATACCTACTGTGTGCCAGGCACAGGGGCTGTGAAGATGAGAATCTTGTTGGTTAATTTTTTACTCTTACATAAGTAAAGGTGAGAAATGATTGAGCCTTGGTCTTCTTCCAGCCATTGATTCTAAGTAATGTTGTGGGGAAACCTGTTTTGTTTTCTCCTGCACACCCTGTAGGCTCTGCTGGTATGAATATCCTCTCTCAACCAGAAGCAGTGCCTTTCTGCTGCTCATCCCTCTCTAAATAACTTGTACTGTGTTCGATTCTTGTAGGTGAAGAGCATTGAGAAACTGTAACACCTTATACAAAAGTGCAGTGCAAGGTGATCTGATCTCCAAAGGAAGGAGCCACCTGAAAGCACGTTAGGCCTTAAATACCTTAGGATGAACAGACTAGAATTTCTTTATCTAGGCAAGAAAGTTGGGGGAAAAAAATCAGCTTCATCTCCGTTCCCTTTCTCCCTCCTTCCCCATGCTTGGGATGCCAGGTATGTGAGCCTAAGGCTAAAGAATCATACAGAAGTAACGTTTAGTGAATTGGAGCATTTCTGGGATAAGCACACTTGCAATTATCAAATTATTCTGTTAGTTGGGAGGCTACTGAATTCCTTACAGCTCCCCACTCTTACTCATTCCACATATCCAAATTTTTGCTAAGATTACATTTATGATGTTAGGAGGCAGTGTGGTACAATCTAAGGAACGCTCACTCTGGAAACAGAAGAGGTGCCATCTCTGGTACATCATAATGTCACAAGATCATAGAGTTAGAGTTTGCAGGGAACCTTGGAGGTTACCTGCTTTAGCCCTCCAGTTTTATAGATGAAGACACTGAAGCCCAGAGAAAGTGTCAGAACTTGAACCTGGATCTCTGACTTCAAAGTGCTAGGTCACTAGGTCCCTGGCCCTCAGTTTCTTCAACTATAAAATGGGTTGGATTAAGTGGCATTAGATGACGTCCCTTTAAACTATAGAATTGTGTTCCTATGTTCCCTCTCATTAATGATTAATCCTCCCTTTCTTCCTTCCTTCTTTCCTTCCTTTGAGCAAGGGGAACAGTCTCACAGTTGCTTCTAGTTAAAGTGTGGTCTCTGAGAGCAAACAACAGAAATAATCCATGATGGAGTCAAAATAAATCAGTAGGAGGATTTCAGTTTTGAGGACTGATGGTCTGTTTTGACTTGCTGATGGGGAAGTAAGAGGAGTTTTGTTGGGATAAAAAGGTTATATTTTTATCAATTGTCTCATACTTTATTTGCTGTTTCTTTTTCTTATCTCTTTGGAGTTAAGAAATTACTTAATTATTTCAACGAGAGCATACTGTACTCCTAATGTATAAACTCCCAGGAGTAGGAGGATTCACATTACTAATACTTGTTTATTATGTCAGCTTTATATTTGTGTTTAGAAATTCACTGTCACAGTCTTTGAATTTTTTAAAGCACAATATAGCTTCATACATTTAAAAATTTGTGGTTAGCTTATCCCTGTTATCATCTAATTTACTTTAATGTCACTTATTTTTAAGGAGTTTAGGGGGTCACCAAGCAGGATTGCTGAACTTTGCTTATTGATTCTGGAATAGTAGGTATTGTAGATACCACAAACAAATAACAGTAGAACTTGGGAAGATTTTTGGACTACTTAGGCAAAACCTTCAAACTCTCCTTCCAGATCCATTAGCCCATTTACCTTAGGGAAATCACAGTCTGTTCTCCTTAGCTGATTGAATGGTTGGTTTGATTGAGAGCATTTAGAGTCCTTTTCAGTTATTTCATTCTAAAACATCTTCTTTGTCTCTAGCCTATATGAAATCGTTAAGATGAGGGGGTAGGGAACCATAGTCATGAACTGCAAACAGTGAGCTTTTTCAAAGTGCCTTGAAACAAAGTAACTTTAATAAATACATTTCTAAAAATTGATTTATGTCTTTCTAGATTTTATTGAATCTTAAACTGTCTGGACAAGAAGGCATGGAGAGTTTAGCTCTCTTATTTTATACTTGAGGGAATAATAATAGTTGACCTTTATGCCTTGTAAAGGACTTTACACAATATGCCTCATTTGTTCTTTACTATAGCACTTTGAGGTTGACATTACCCCTGCTCTACAAATCAGAAAACTGAGGTTTAAAGAAATTGTGACTTACTTATGGGCACATAATAAATGTTGGAGGTGAGATTGAAACCCAGGACTCTCCTGACTCAAACTCTAGAACTTCTACTCAGCCATGCTGAGATAATACTAATTAAGCCACAGAAATCAAAATAATGCTCTCAGATCACCAGCATTTCTGTATAGCGTAATAAAATTGGGAAGAAAATTATAGAAAAGGAAATTCACTTTATAACAACATCAAAATGCATAACATGTAACTTACTCCTCTAAGACGTGCTCAATACTTACAGAAGCACAATTATAAAACACTTAAAAAAATTAAAATATTACTTAAATAGTTGCAGGGACTCCATTGTTAATGTTTGGGCTATGTCTGTATATTAAACTTTGTAAATTAATTTAGTGTTATATAAAGCTACCAAATGAGTAATTTATAGAGCTAGATAATAAAATTCATGTAGAACTAGAAGCACAAGGTAAATGATGGGAAAAGTAGAAATAAAGTAGGAATAGCACTTGCAGATCTTAAATTATATTATAAATGAAGATTGTTTGGTACTGGTTTTAGAGTGGCCTTTTCTGTATCCTCATCCTTCTTGATCTCTCTGCAGCTTTGGACATCGTTGGTCACCTTCTTTTGAACATTCTGGCCTCTCAAGGTTTTCATGACATTGTTCTCTCTTTTTCTATTTCTCTGATCCCTTCTCCTCTGCCAGACCTTCAACGTCCCCTACTTAAGCAAGGGTATTCCTTAAGCTTCCTTTCTTGGCCCAGCCTCTTCTCTCTCTACACTGTTTTGTTTGGTGATTTAATAAATTTTTTTGTATTTAGTTATACTCTCTCTCCAGATGATTCCCAGATCTTTTTATCCAACCCTCACCTCTCTACTGACTTGTTTCTATCATTTTCTTCTAAATTTATTGAAGGGAATGCGGTATGAGGGAATGACGATGGAGTGGCTAGAGAGGGTGGACACAAGGCAGGGTCTCTCAAGTCCTGAGTACAATTAGGCAACCCAAACTTGTGAAGTGCAAAAGGCTTTTCTGGGGTTTTGGACTGTATTAAGGAAGACCAGGCATTGGGGGGAGAAGTGGGAATCTGGATCTAGGATGTAAATCAAGGTTCAGGGCCTGATGCTGGTTCATATTAGAAAGACACACTTGGAAAATTGGTTGATAAAGGAGTTCCAGACTCCCCTTTGGCTTATTCTGTTAGTTTGGGAGGCTACTGAATTCCTTACAACTCCCCACTCTTACTCATTCCACATATCCAGTTTTTTGCTAAGTGTTGTTATTTCTACCTTCACAACGTTTCTTTGCTAGATCCCCTTCTCGCCACTCACACAACCTGACCACATTGGTGTAAGACCCCATCACCTCATGAATTGGAAGAACTGCTGGTTAGTTTTCCCACCATCTTCCTAGCTGCACTCTCCACCCTCCTCACTGCACAGAGTCACTTAGTAAATATTCATAGATTCCTGGTCACTTAAGGGCACAAATTTCATCACTGTTTAAGAAAGGAAGGAGAAGTGAACATAAACTAAGGGCAGTGTTTCTCTTAGTATTTGGGTTTCACTTGCCTCTCTTTGCATTCTAAGCTCAGAAATAATCCATATTTACCACCAATTCTATTACTGTGGAATAAGAAATAATCTGTCTGATAAAGTGACTTAAACAAAATCTCTGACAAACGTGGCAAGCTGGAAGTGAGAACTCCGTACCAGCACCAAGTTTGGGTATTTTGGTGCTAAGATGTCTACGCTTCTTACTAAATCAGCTAACCTGATGATCCTTCAAACTTGACAACATCTAAGAATCTGAGTTGGAAGGGACCTCATGGGCCTTCTAGTCTGACTTATATCTGAATCAGATACCCTTGTGATGTTTTCTTCCTTAGACAATTTTAATACCAGCCCCACAGATTCCAGTGATGGCAGTGTCCATCTACATCTTAGTCTCTATAGCCTCTTGGTTAAAATTCCAGTTCCTCTATTTTGCCTTGTTAACATATGATCACCTCCTTTGGGTTTTTGTGACTGCTCTTGATTCTTCTACAACCTTTCTGAGATTTAGCCATATCTTATGATTAATTACAGGTGACCATTAAGGGCTTTCCTGGGCCTGCTTCTCTTCTTTTCTTACATTCTTTAGTTGATGGAAACCTCATCATTTCCTACGGTTTTTAATGATCATTTCGGTGCAGATGACTCCCAAATTTCTGTCTCTCTCATCTCCTTCCATAGTTCCAGTTTACATAATTCCCACTGCTTATTCGTCATTTCAAACTCGATGGCCCATATATACTTCAGTCTACTTGTCCAGAGCAGAATGAATTCCCTCTGTGCCTCCCAAATCCACCTCTCTTTTGGCAGCTAGGTATCTTAGAAGCTAGAGTGTTGGACTTACTATGAGGAGCAAATGAAATAATGTAGCATTTTATAAACTTTAACATTCTATATAAATGCTGGTTTATTATTAGGCAGTCTGATGAAGTGACGTATGGAGCAGGCCTGCACAACTTGTGGCCCATGGGCAGCTTGTGGCACACCAAAGGATTTCTGGCACTGCTTGAAAAAATGTAGAGAAAAACAGCTTTTGTACGTAGAGGGGATCCTTTAGCGGGCCACAAGTTGTGTAGGCTTAATACAGAGTGTTGGACTTGGAGTCAGGAAGATCTTAGTTCAGATCTGATTTTAGACAGTTACTAGTTATGTGACGCTGGTTAATCGGCACAGCGGCACAGTGGGTAGAGCATTGGCCCTGGAGTCAGGAGGATCTGAGTTGAAATCCAGCCTCAGACAGTTGCTAGCTGTGTGACCCTGAGCAAATCACTTAACCCTGTTTGCCTCAGTTTCCTTATCTGTAAAATGAGTTAGAGGAGAAAGTGGCAAACTACTCTAGTATCTTTGCCAAGAAAACCTCAAGTTGGGGTCATTGGAATTTGGACACGACTGAAATGATTCAACAAGTCATGTGATCCTCTCAAGTCTCTGCCTCAGTTTTTCTCATCTGCAAAATGAGGATGATAATAATGGCACCTACCTTATGGGTGTTGTGAGGAATAAATGAGATAACATGTTAAGTACTTTGCAACCTTAAATTGTATGTAAATGCCAGCTATTATTATTTTTTCTGTTGAGGCTGCCACTTTTTATCATTTCCCCAAGTTCACAGTCTTGACCATATCTTTGTAACTTGAACTCATTACATATTCAGCCCACTACCAATGTTTTTGAAATAAATTTTTATTGATATCTTTTGGTTTTAATTAATATCACTTCTTTAGGGCCAACCTTGTTGGTCATATGATTTCCTGACATTTCATTTTCATTTTCATTTGTTGTTGTCTCCCTTTTCCATTGTTATAACAGCTTTATCCCTGCCCCACACTAGGCAATCCTAGTGGTTTCCTATTGCCTCCCTCTAGAATGAAATAGAAACACTCTGGCCTTCGATGGCCTTCTCACTGTATTGAACATGGCTCTTCTCATCTCCCACCTCCCCCTCTCCCACTGTGTTCTAGCCAAACTGGCTTTCTCTCCATCTCTATCTCTTGCCTTTTCACTAGTCTTCCTGGACCTCTCCCTCCTTTCCTCAGCCTCACAGAGGCACACTTTTCCTTTGGGATGCAGCTCAAGGACAATTTTCATGCTCTCCCCAACAGCAAGTTTCTTTCCTCCGAATCAACTTTGAATTTAGTGATTTTGTTTATTCTCTATTCTGTATATTTAAATATGAATTTGTTGTCTCCCAAATAGTAGGTACTTATTAACAAGTTGTTGATTGGTTTATTGTAATGATTGAATATATTGTTTTCCTGGTTCTGCTTACCTTACTTCACATTACTTTGGCCAAATCGTTCCATTCTTTCCATGTCTTCTAAGCTGCTTCCTTACTCTAATGGGATTTTTTTTTTTTTAATTTTCAGAGTAATATTTGGCTTTTCACAGCCTGAAGTTATGATATTTCTTAGGACATGGTGTGTCTATATTTGATCCTGATATCTTAACTAAAGCCTGCTAGTATTTATTTTGATGAATTCTATTAGTATTCATATTGAATTACTATGGAAACCCCAAAGGGAATTGGAACAGTGAATTATTGCATTTAAGTTCTCTTAAAATTGTGAATAATTTAATTTAAAGTATATTTATTTCAATCCCATTTCAGATAACACCCAGCTCTTTAAACTTTGTCAAATCATATAGTTTCTGAAAAAAACTAATTCCAAATGTGATTTGGGTATATTTTGTTTTTATTAAATGGGTATATTCGTGAAGTTGTCTACAGATGGAAAATTTTCTAAACCAGATAACATTTTAAATTCACTGAATCTTGCTATCTTTTTAAAAAAATATATGGATTTTCATATGATGAGAGTTAGCTTTAAATGAGTACATTTGTATTTTGCCTGAACCATCTTTCAGTTCTGAAAAGTTTGTGCAAGGAAACCTACCCTCATCTCTGAAGCAGTTCTGTAGTTTGTCTACCTCCCTCACAATCTGCCATCTCTGGGCGTGGCTTGTGGTATCCATTCCTTTTGGGTCGTTTCCCTTACTCACCAGTCTTGAGTTTTCTAAGTGCAGATGTTGTTTCCTGCATTGAGAAACATATTTTTAAAAGCATAGTTGGAATATGTGGATTTTTATCTTTACACTGATTTCGACAATGTTTTATATTAACGTTTTTTTCTTTCCTCTTTCTCTTCTAGCCTGACAATGAAATTTCATCAGATTGCAACCATGTAAGTATAGATTTCATGTATTTTTGCTTTGAGCTTTATGTTTGCAGACATTGTAGGTTGGCTCCCTGAGTTGCTCACTTGAAGCGTTCTTAGTTATCTTAACAGAGGGCTGTGTTAAACATTTTTTCTGGCTTTCTGGTAGTACACATAGGCATTCCATATTTTTAGGAATCTGGAAATGAAGAAAAGCAAATCTGTCAAATTGACCGTAGGAGATTTTTTTTTTTTTTTTACATATTACACTTGAATTTAAGTGGCATCTACAGAAGAATTTTAATATTGAATCCTCAAAGTTCTATAAAACATGGTAAATGCTGAAACCAAAGAAGATAAAGGAAGTTGTGTTTACAAACACAGATATAGGATATAGTAACAAATAATCAAGTATTTGTATTTCCCATGAAAAAAGATCTAGTAGCATTGTGAATTTTATTTTCCTCCTATTTGAATTTGTAAAAGGAATATCATACCCTTATATTTGTAGTTTATGTTAAAATAAAAAGAGAAAGAATGCTGGAACGTTCAGCCATTGACATTAGGCTTATTGGCAGAAATTTATCTTAAAGGAGAATTTTTGCCCACAAATCAGTGAATTAATTTACAGAGCATTGTACAGTTTTGAGGATTACCATATTAGCTTAGTTTGGTGCTGAAGATAGTCCAAAGGTTTTTTGCTCTTCACAGAAAATCCCTTTCTAGTCTTCATAAGACTGTTGCTTATTTTACATTAAGATATTTGAGACTGTGCTGGGATTCATATTTATTGTTCTTTGATTATTTGCCATTGTCTAAACTCAAACAGGCTGAAAGTTTTGTTCTGGGCAGTAATTCTCTAAAAAATAAATGTGAATAACAATGGGTCAGACATAAGGAAAAAATATTTTAGTCCAGGTCTTTGACCCCAGTATTTAGGACATAATAAGGGGGTACTGCACTTTTAAAAATAAGATTGTTTTTACTTTACAATATCCTTTCTGGCCATGCGAACTTGTCAAAAATATGAGATCATAGACTTTAACCACAAGCATTTATTATCTACCAAATACATTACTAGGTGCAGAGAGATAGAAAGACGTGAATTAAATCACCTCCACCCTTAACAAACTTATGCTATATTCTAGGGCAGGATTTCTTTTCCAGGAGCCAGAGCTGTACTTTTCTAATATTGTGAATCACATCTGTTATTAAAAGACCAGGAGAGCTAAACTCTATGACTCCATCAGCCAGAACTCAGTTTCTGATCACTAATCATGTTAAAATTGATTTTTTGACTTTGAATTTCTCATTGAGCAAACTTTCTTAGAGAGCAGTAGAATGGAAGATTGGCAGGCTGGTGTTGAGGGATCAGCTTTTCTATCATTTTTGGTTCTTTAATTAATTGTTGTTCAGTTGTATCCAACTCTCTGTGACCATATTTAAGGTTCTCTTGGCAAGGACACTGGAATATTTGCCATTTCTTTCTCTAGCTCCTTTTATGGATATAAGGAAACTGAGGCAGACAGATTTAAATGACTTGCCCAGGGTCACACAGCTAGGAGGGGTCTGAGGCTGCATTTAAACTAAGGTCTCTTGACTCCAGGTCTGGCGGTGTATCTACTGTGCCACCGAGCTGCCCCATTAATTAATCGATATCAGTTGATAGATTTTAATTAATATTGTAACATCCTTGATCAAATATAGCATGTGTATTATTATGGCTTCAAATTCTATTTGATTGGTTCTATTACTTTTTAAAATTGTAAAACCCTGTCACAGATTTGCCTCTGACTGGTGCTTGTGTTCATATTTATAGAGAGCCAAATGATGTGCTTCATATAAAATGTAATCTGGTATAAAAAGACTTTCAAAGATAAGCAGACTTTGAGAGTGTGTTCAACATAGAAATTCACATTTAAGATTGGAGTTGAAACCTTTTCCAAGTTGGGTGGTGGTTCTCTTGGAATGGAGATCCTCATCTTGAGTTCGAGATAATGTTTAGATTTAAAATATAACCAAATACTCAAGCAACTGCTATATGCAGGGCAGTAAAGATCAACGTAAAGAAGTATAATATTGTTTACTTTCAAGGATTCTTTCCTGCCTGCCCCTACCCCTTACTGCTATTGCTTTGTATTTATTTTGTATTAATACTGTATGTATGTTTTCTCTATATGTTCATATTGTCTTAGAATATAAATATATATTTCTGTTTCATTTTTTATATTTGCTTTCTCAGTGCCCAGCACATAGTAAATGCAATAAAAGCTTATTGATTGAAATTACATATAATCAAGTTGACGTGTCAAGATTTAAACATCTAAAAGGAATAATATACAATGAAAGTAGGATATTAACTTCTCTGATGAGGTTTTATTCTTTTTTGAATAATTGACCTAGATATTTGCTTCTAGAGTAGTATTTCAAGGACTAGTGAAAAGCAAAACCAAATATTGTGTACAAAATTTACTACATAACTAAGCTGTGGAAGAATCCAGACAATAGAGAATCTAGCACAAATGAACTGGCGCATAACCTTAATGGTATATGGGTTTCATTTGTTAAATGGGTTTCATTTGTAAAGGATTGAAAAATGCCCAGGGAACACATTGGTAGTATATTTTTTGAGAGAAAAGTCCTCTACATATAAGGTCACATTGTTTGAGGGTAAATCATGTGCCTCTAATGATTTGCTAGTCTCCCTAATAAAACGTTTAACATTGTAGATTAATGTGGTCTAGATGGTTGGGTTCCTATCCTGGCCATTTAAATCAGTGGATGAATATATTTGGAGTCCCTACTGTCTGTCCAGTAATGGGTATCTAAACATCCAGTCAATTCCATGTCCACTGTGTCTCTCCGATTGCCTGGATTCTTTTCAGGTGCAGTTGTATATACTTTGATGCTCTGCTCTTTGCTCCTCCTCCATTCCTTCCCATTTCATTGTCCCAAACTGCTGAGGTTCTTGAATCTGTGCTTGAACTTTCACAATGACCAGGGAATATTGAGCACACAGACAGGAAGCACCTCAGGACTCTTTAAAGCATTTCTTTGTTGGGGAATAGATATTATTCCTGCTGGCATTTGGAGAGGAAAGTATCTCCCAAAACCCTGTACTTGCTGTGTGTCTGCCCCATGTTAGCCAAGTTCAAAAGGTAAATTTTGGAGACTGCTTTTCTTTTTCTAAATTTGAATGTGAGAGTTATTGGTTTGGTTCTGAAATTTGCCTGAATTGAGTCCTTTCATGTCAAAATGGTTAATGGGGAAAAAAAAGATAGGGTCATACTAGATGCTAATTTCCCTCTATAAAATTGACCTATTATTGACCCACTGTTAATGAAGTTGATACTAAAACTCTGGGGGTGCTTAAATGTTTGGCACTCTTTTAAATAAGAATTGGCAGCCCTGTGTATGTTTTGGTTTTTCCTTGCGTTTCCTTGTATTTGTAAAAGCTCTGATTTTCTTGATCTTTTACTGATGGAGTCCAAAGCTTTGTGTGTATTTTTGAAAGGTATCTTATTGGTGGTTTTACTTTTGTAGAATGTGGTAATATGTCATTTTAGTGTCTTCATTACTTTGGAATATAATTGTATTTTATCTGCCTCTCTATAACAGACTTTTGTCGTTTTGGCTGTAACTGAACCAGTAATGGTGCTAAATGTTCCATCATCTTAACCAGGCTTTTCCCCTCCTTTTGCCCTAGTTATTATGGAATTATAAGCTGAATCTAACTACAGACCCAAAGTTTGAATCTGTGGCCAGAGAAGTCTGCAAATCTACCATATCAGAAGTAAGTTATACAGGAATTTGGGTGGACAGTAGACGTTGCTGGGGAAAATGTTGATGTCACACCAAATGTATAAGGGAAAGAACTGATACATTCTCCTTTTTGTGTAATTTGTGCTTGTTCTTTTGCAGGGTAGGGTGGAGTTGAGATAAAAAGCAGGTTGGAAGTTTTATAAAGCGGGATAAACCAAGCTCACAATGTATTCTCAGATTTTATAGCCCACCTGGGCTTGAAGTGCAGTAAATCACTGGTCCCTGAACATTGGAGTCCCCAGAAGCACCCAGACGTTGAAGTTACTGGTTCTTTTTTTTTTTTAGCTGTGCTTTTGGCTGTGTTGAAGAGTTCTTTTAACTTTTTCATCTAGCCATATATGAATGAAGGTCAGCATTATCACATCTCCTTGACAAGGTCATTTAAACTTAAAAGCAGAGAGCCTGGAAGGATAACTGGCAAGCCACTATAGAGTGGGAAGTGAGAACAGAGACGACTCTTAATGTGAAAGATTACATTTCCAACAATTCAGTCCTGGATCTCAAGGGTATACCATTCCTAATAGAACTCAAATATATGATGCAACCAGAGTATAACACAAAAATCTTTGGGCTGAAAGTAAGTCTTAGGGGCCCTCTCATTTTATGTGGATGGTCTTATGGGCCAGGCCCGAAGCAGACTTCCCAATAAAGTAGATAAGAATCTGTCCTGTTTTCACATTTTTGTTAGAAAAAGCAATTTCTGATGTCCGAAATTTAATATCTCTATCAATGCCAGTTTGAGAATATCTAATTGAAGTTCAATTTATTAAACGTTAAGAGCCTACTGTGTTGCACAGCACTGTACTAGTCACTAAGGATATACTTAATGATGCGTCTCATTGTGACCTTCTGGAGACTTCTGTTTTGGAAGAATGAAGAGAAAGGGGGAGTTCTCTTTACTCAGCAGAGAGTTAATGCTGGCGCCAGGAAGGTGGCAGGAGGGTGCCGAATTCTGACCTCTTAGTTCTGAGACTTCTGGTTTCCAAAGAGCAAACAAGGACACAGAAAGATTTCCTTTGCTTATACCACAATTGCACCAAATGCTGCCTGCTTTTCATTTGTCTGATTTCATTAACGGAGCTTCTTTCATACTTGGATATATTCTGAACATGCTCTGCCATCATAGAGCGCATTGGGCTCCAATTCTTCGAAGCATTTGTCTTTGAAGTGCAGTGGCAGGTCTGGCACGACTATATAGGCTTCTAATTGAACCCTAATGACTGCACACAGTACTAATTTGTGGTGAATTAGGCTAGAAGAAGGCCCCACCTGAGATGCATGCCTGACCTGTGATGGGGCTTGTACCTGTCTAAATGGGCTCTTGGTTTCGAAGCATGTCAATGCATTACCAAGTACCCATGGTGCAGCACTTCAGTAGCACAAAGTACCTGTTGTACCTATTACATTACCATTTATTTTAGGATTTTTGCCAAATAACTATAATAGCCTGAATACCAACTTGAAAATGTGATTGTCCTGGGCCATTGTGAGGTCTAGTTTGGATTTTACTGGATTTGATAAACTTTCAAGCTGACGTAACTGTCCCAAATAAGAAAGAATGTGCTTTTCTTTTTGCTTAAGCTGTGAGTTTAACCTGAAATGACAATCTACTTCTTCTAGACCTGCACTAGATTAGGACATGAAATCATTACAAAATTTTGTTTCTGGATTTTCCAATTCCCTAGAGATTTCCCCCTGGACCAGTGTCCTGAGGAATTACTAAGCGGTTTATGTATCACAACTTGAACTGTTAAACCATCTCTTCCTTTAGAAACAAGTTCTGGCTGAGCTAAAATCTCATAGGTGTTGCTTGCAGAGAGCACAATGATATGAATCTTCATTTAGCATTATTTAAGATAACAATAAACTGTTGATTTAAAACTGCTTTCCTTTGAACAGATTAAAGAATGTGCTGAAGAACCAGTTGGGAAGGGCTACTTAGTCTCCTGTTTGGTGGATCACAGAGGCAACATTACCGAATATCAGTGTCATCAGTACATAACTAAGATGACAGCCATTATCTTTAGTGATTATCGTCTGATCTGTGGCTTCATGGATGACTGCAAAAATGACATCAACATTCTGAAGTGTGGAAGTATCCGTCTCGGAGAAAAGGTATCCACATCAAAATGGCCAAAAGGGTCTCTTGGATTTATAACATTTAAAAGACTTAGGAATCTGGTGTTACAGAAATGAAATATATAATAGGATCATGAAGACCTTCTGGCCTAACTTTCCTAACAAAAGCTATCTCATTTACTGTATAATAATGTATTTTAAATATTTATCCGAGGCATAGTAGGGAGAATTACTTTGTGCTAAGAATAGTTTTATCTTCAGAATGATGCTGTAGTTCTTAAGTCAAGCATTTATTCAACACCTGTTCACTTTGCTGAAGGAACCTGCACATAGACAAAAACGATAGTCCCTTCCCTCAAGGAGTTTATATTCCAGTTTAGGAGACAATTTGTGTATATTTAAGCTTATATAAAATAAGTGCAGTTTCTTTGGGAGGAGATGTGGCATGACCCTTTGTTTAGAAGATAACAGTGGAGTTGAATTCTTAAGAAAGCCTGTGATTCTGGTAGGCAGAGATGAGGAAGGAGACAAGGCACACAGCCAGTGCAAAGGTATGAAGACATCAGATGTATATGATTTGTGAGGGGCTGCAGGCTGGCCAGTGTGGCTGGACTGTCTAGTGCTTTGGGGGGCAGAGGAGAACAGGGGTTTCTGTATGATCCTATTGTGCTGACTAGGAATACTGAGTGGCATTCCTAAAGAGCCTCTCTTCAGGAAAATCACTTTGTAGACAATATATTGGAAGCAGAAAGACAGTGCAGGCAGAAGTAATCAGTGGGAGACTGTACACAAAGAAACAGAAGGATTTGGCAACTGGTTTTATAGATGGGTGGGATGAATGAAATGAATCATGGGAAGATTGGTTACTGTATATCTGTCTATTTTACCTCCACAGTGATCACATCTCTCCCTTTTTCCCCATTTGTGAATTAGATCCTCCTTCCCTCACAAGTGCTTCCTCATTGGGCTTGCTGCTTCCCTCCTTTCTTTTCCCACTACCACACAGTTGCCAAAATAACGTACCAAAGTCCAAGTTTGACTCTGCCATTCCCCCTCGGGATTCTTCAGTAGCTCTCTGTTCCCTCCGAGGTGAAAGGATGAATGTGACATTGAAAGCCCTTCACCATCTGGCCTCAGCCTGTTTTCCGGATCTGCTTTCCATTAGTCTTCTTTTTGTACTCTGTGTTCCACCATACTCTGCTGCAATGGCTGTTATTTTGGTGCAGGCCTTTATCACCTCACTGAATTACTCTCTCCCAGCCACAGTTTTCCTCCCACTAGTCCATCCGCCCCCAGTTGCAAAGACTCTAAAACATAAAATGAATATGAGCAGAAATACAGTTTATCTTCGTAATAGTCAACATAATTGACCAGATGGGGCATTATTTCAGGTTGTTTCCTGTTGTCTCTGAATCATCAGTGCATAATATATTTGTACAAACTTGCAAGGGCCTAAAATCCTGAGAAAAGTAGATTAAATTAGTGTGATATACAAAGATTAGGATTTTTCTATCATGTTGGCATGTAAACTGACAGGGCATTTTTTAATGTCTATTTTGCCCATGGATTTACCTTTTTTGTGGTGATCTGGTCCAGCTTTCTGTACTAGATATATTTGAGAATGTTGAGGATTTTCTTGCCTTTGTTGGGCCCAAAGATGGACCGATGTTCCTGAGCCCTGTTTTCCATGTTCCGCTTCCCAGAAAGACCCAAACTCCTGTCTGCGCTGGTGCTCAGGAAGTATGCTTTGTGCTCCCAAGTAGTGCTCTGCTTCCCTGAAGTCTGCTGACCACCTGAGGGGGACAGACTGGTGTGAATGTTTCCCTGACCTGTCTAGAGGCAGCCTAGAAAATGAAGAATTGGGTGTATCTAATCAGGAGTGAGAGGGCAGATGATCCAGTGCAGAATCGCTGCCTGTGATAAAGCTGAGCTTCTGTATTGTCAGTAGTGGTGGCCAGGAGGAGGGGAGTCCGTCCTCTTCCCACTAGTCTCCGTGATAGCTTGAGTACATTGTTTAAAGTGGTCATGAGTCTGTATTCAAGATACATGTAAACTAAATTCAGAATAAAAATCATGTAGAACTAAAAGGGGAGATTCCCAGTTTAGGGAATTAATTGCCACCCTTGGCTTGCATTATTGCTTTTATTCTCAACGAATGAATAAGTTTTGCCCATGAATTTAAATGGTTGACTCTCCTTCTGTCCTGTGCCGTGTAGGGGCAGTAGTAGGCTTCACCTTCCAAAAGTGGTAGCTGAGCAATGGATAAAGGTTTGTTATCAGGAATTAGAACTCTCTTAAGTTCTTATCAACAAGAGAAGTATGAAAGGAATAAAGTTTGTCTCTCCCACTCTTAAATACTTAGAGCAGCAGTCATGAGGCAGTTGTCTTCTCTAGTAGATAGTTACAAAATCCAGTGTATAATACTTGGTTTACTAGAAACATTGTCATTTTACGCTAGCCTACTGAATCCTGGTTTTAGTACTATATCTAAATTTTTTGTAACCATGGGCATCTTTAGATTTTGGGGGGTTTGTATACAAATGTGCAATTTTTGTTCATTATTTTATTCATTTTTTTTGTATTATAATTTCAAATATTTGTGTTTGAATTCCCAAATGTTTTACTCAAATAGAAAGAATGGTTAATGTTGAGACTCTTTGGGAAATAAATTTAGTTTGAGAATCATGGAAATTGGAACTTAGAGGAAAATTCTATCTAAAACTATAGCAAATAAAACTGTTTATGATGGAAGTGGTATTGTGGCCCAAGCTTTATAGTGTGATACCTCAATCACTGTAACTAATACACACTTTGTGTTCCTTGGGGAATACTAAAACTGTGAAAGTGGTTGACTTTAATAAGAAGCAAATGGAGCCATTAAAAAGTATAATGGCACTAATATTAATGTTATACTTTTAAAATACATACACACATCTTAAGTATGCAGAGGAATCACAGATCTAACTTCTGAGTCATTTCATATAATCCTGTTGTCTAGAAATATCAAAACATAGGATTGTATCCTAGGGAGAGTTGAAGGGAAAGTTTACTATGACAGTTTGCCATGAGAGCTACCATTTACCTGAGACCCTTTCTGTCCTGATGGACTTGGGACAACCTCTGTTGTGTTTCACTTTATTCTCTGGCCATCTTCTGTTCATCTATGTTGATGCTCATGCCAGAAGCCATGTCCAGGAGTCTTGGACCCATTTAGCTCCAGAGCTCCTGACAGGAGGCCCTATTTTCATTCCATGAGTGATAGAAGACCGAGGATCTCTGGTCCATCAAGTATTTATTATAGAGACATGTGTGAGAGCAAACTCGCCTCCCCCTGCTTCTGTTTTTAGAAGCGTTGAGAAAGCAGTTTTAAATTATCTTAGTTTTAAAGCCCAGCCACTTTCTTTTGAGGAAGTGTATTTAAAGTGAAGAAGCAAAACTAAGATTCAGGCAAATGAACTAAATTGGTAACTGGACTTAGACCAGGAAATAACTCCACCTGGGTAAGATGATCATCGTAAGAGAAGGAAGAACTCTTTGGTTTAATGGAAATATTCCTTTGACCCCAGATTAAGAACCCCTGAACTAGAGTCTTGCAAAGCTAATCAAAAATCCGTAAACTAAGACAATTAAGAGAAAGGACGAAGTGATTAACGTTTGCCAAACTAAAGGCCACAGAGCAGATCTGCTTTATAGACAGAGTAGCAGGAGAGATGCACAGAAATTCACAAGAGACAGGGTCAGAGAGGCCAGTAAAACTCAAGCCTTTTATTGTCAATAGACAGACACACACTCAGTAGGTGATAACTGAAGTAAATGAGAAGGCCAAACACAAGGGACAGATTTGGCCTTAGAACTATTACTGAGACTTGGGGAAAAGTTACGAGCAGATTATGACTTTGGGGTAGGGGTATGGCAAAGATAGCACCTGTGAATAAAACTAAAGACCAGAGGAGGGAAGTATGCTGGCAAGTACTGAGGTTAAGATCAGAGGCAGGAACGTTTCAGTCACCTTAAATCAGTCTGCTTTCCGATATAGACTTCTTAGCCCTTTTTTACAGCTGCAACTGTTTAAAAGTAGTTTATGGGAAATACATGGGGTGGGGGTGGGGGTGGAGGCGCGAGTTTCAGTATATGCTGCTGTACCAATTATAATTCAGGAGTTCCATTGGGCCCTTTCTTTTCTGATATATCTCCTTTATTAATAATGGCATTTTATGTTCTTTGTCCCTGAATTCTCCTTCTGTCCTTCTTACCCTCTTTGCTGAGATGAGGTAGGATTCAGTGAGACGGAGAGGCAAAAATATATCAAATTACTTGGTATATATTTTACTATATAGTATTATTGTAATTTACTATAGTACTAATGTACTATATTGTAATTTAGTATTATATAAATTTGCTTGTTTTGCTGGATTTTTGTTTTCTTTTAAATTAGCACTATTTAAGTCAGTTTAAGTGTTGATATGTTATTGCTTAGGATTTACTACTTATTTTGTCCATTTTCCCCAAAAATTCATCTCGGTGATCCTTTCGTCATTGTTTATAAATCTGTAGGACTAGAGGCTAGGGTGATGAGAGAGAAGCTGGAAAGAAAAGAAGGATGCAGGAAAGGGGGGGGGGCCCTTAGGAGTAAGTGGTCCCTATACCTTTGACCACCAAGATCCATGGAGTCTAGCAGCACAACATTCTCTATGGTGCCCAGCTCTAGACTGCCCTTCCTCACTTTTTTCAGGCCACTTTACCAGCATCTTCCCTCAGACTTTACCTCCCTATGCCGCTGCCAGCTCAATGCTTAGGCTCTACTCTCAGTTTTTCCTGCCTTGTCTCCTCCTTAGAGATTTCTAAGCAAAAGTTGGATAAATACTTTTGATAGTAAAGATAAGTTTTAACATTTTTTTTCTCATAACATTTTGAGTTTCAAGGTTTCTCCCTCCCTTCCGTCTCCTCTGTCTAAGTTGGTAAGCATTTTGGTCTAGGTTATATATGTGCAGCCATGTGAAACATAGGATCAGCACTTTTGACAGTGTGTAAAAGTTTCTTTTTCAAGTATCCGTTGGACTACGGTGGACTCCAAGATGCCTTCTGACTCTGCCTGTTCTCTGTCCTACCCCCAAAAGTCCTGTGTCTGCCAGGTTATCACAGGGCAATGTAGTCAATATTAACATGTTTCTGAGAGAGACCCAGCTCCAGTCCAGATGTATTTTTAATGCTTCAATATTTTGTTTTATGTTAAATACCATTGGCTGTGAAATAGAAAGTTCAAAGTAAATGTCACCTTATTTTTAGAAGTAGAAATTCCAGATTGAACCAGGCATGTTGAAAGAGCCATTATTTCAGAATAATTGCCTCTCTCAATTAGCCATTCTCTGGCTCACTTATCGATGTCTCTTTCCCTTTCTGGTCTTGCTGTAATGACCGGCCCCTCCCTCCTTCCTTCCTTTCCTTCCTCTCTTCTTTCCTTGTCTTACTTTCTTCTTTCCCTTCCTTTTCCTCCTTTCCATCTCTCCTTCCCTGCCTAACCCTCAGATCATACCCTGTACTCAAAAAAGGCACACACTGTTCCATTTGTGTCTGGTGAGCCTTTTCTCATGAGATAAGGAATAAAGAGATCCTGCATAGTGGTTCAGGTGAGACAGATGTAGGCACATAAGAGTTGGCATATGAGGTTTATTTTCTCATCTGAAAGATGGGCTTACAGGTTGGAAAGGCAGAGATTCCCAGAAATGTCTTTTACCAGATGATTCCCCCATTAAATGGCAAACAAGATCAGAATTGATTTTTATGTAAGTGTTACACACCTTAGTTTATTTCCCAGGAGAATAACCGGATCAGGGTAGTGCTAGTAAACATATTACCTAACATTTCCTTGGCAGAAAATTTTGGATTTCAGCACTTCCTGACTACATTGTGCCTTTCCCTTTTAGGCACAAGTTCTGTCTCTGCTGCTTTTTTTGTTTTTGTTTTGGCTGCTTCATTTATATTGGTCTCTCAGCAGCATGATAGCCCCAGTAGAGTTTTCCTATCCATTGTTTACAATCAGATAGTAACTATATCCCTTGGTGGGGGGAGTGGTCCTGCCCAGTCCTGCCCCTAAACCTTTTGCTTTAGTCTGAGAAGAGACGTAACATGGTCTCTGGGACCTTGGGTGAGTCACTTCTTTCCAGGCAGTTCTGTAAGTCACAGAGGCTTATACTTGTGCTGCCGGCAATGTTCTCACCTGGTGGTTCTCTAAACCCTAACCCCATTCTAATACGTAACAAAAAGCTCATTCCTTTTCAATCCAATCCTCCAGCAGTTTGTGTGCATCAATAAAGATTAGATTCATAGTATTGGAAAGTATCTCTCTTTAGTTGATATAGCAGATGTTCCAAGTATAGAAGTAGGGACTTGAATAGAAAATCTTTCTGAGAAGTTTGCTATGTGCCATTAACACAGCTTATGTTTGCTGACCAGTCTTCTCTTCACAAAGTGCTGAGATGAAAAACAGCAACTTGTTACCATGGTGATCAAGCAACTATGCAATTAAAGATAATTGGATGATCTTAGGAAAATACTCAAAAGCAGTATGCTTAAATGGTGATAATCTTGTTAAATCACATTAAGACAAAACCAGACACATTGGAGGGAAGCGTTCTCGCTATGAATCATGTATGTTTAAGTGTGTGAGCCTAACAGTATAGAGAGAAAGTGAGTAAGAACAGTGACTTTGAGCTTCACTGGAGCGCTTCTGTTTTGACTTTCCTTTTTCTCTCCCTCTTTAACCTGCCTAGAAATAGAAGTATCTGAGAACCAGCTGTTCTGTAGAGAGAATGAAGATTTCCACAGGCCAACACTTGACACTGAACAAAAGTGTTTCTGTATTAGTAGGAGCATTGATTTTTAAAAGAGCATAATTTTGTTCAGAAAGTTAACTTAAAGTGTTCACTTTGAATTTTTTGAAATGACATTTCTTAATTCTAGAGGTGACCAGCCCACTTGGTCCTGTCTCCATTTGCAACATTTAAGTAATTCTACTTTGATCAAGAGCTTCAGTTCAGGGGTGCCACAGGATAGTTAGGTAACCTTTTTTGGTTTCTGATACTATGTAGGTTTCAGCACCATTTTTTCCAAATGAAATTTATTTGAGACCCTGCGTTATACCTGGGTATGAAGTACAGAATGCTCCCAGTACTTTAGAAAACTAAAATAAAATCAGAATGCCTAATCATTTAGTAGAGATTCTCTGGTATTAGGTTATCTCTGTTGTGTTTCAGGACGCACATTCACAAGGCGAGGTGGTAGCCTGCTTGGAGAAGGGCTTAGTAAAAGAAGCAGAAGAAAGAGACCCCCGGTTTCAAGTCTCAGAACCTTGCAAAAAAGCCATTCTCAGAGTGGCCGAGCTGTCCTCAGATGATTTCCACTTGGATCGCCATTTATATTTTGCTTGCCGAGATGACCGGGAGCGTTTCTGTGAAAATGTGAGTCAGCTCAAAAGTGAATATTCTTCTTCCCTTGTTTTCTCTTTTTTGCTATGTTCCCCCAGAAAAGATCAAACCTGCACACTAAGAGATAACATTAGAACTTAGACTGGATGAGATTGGCATGAGGAATATGATAAGGGGTATTCCGTTTTCATTGGTTTCTTGTGGCGTTAAACATTGCCCATGCCAATCTCAGCATACTATTTCTGAGTCCCCTTTTCCCTCTGTGATCTTTAGGGATGCCATCTTACTTTGTTATTGAGTTTCCCATCCTGAAAAAAACTATTTGATTTATATTCCAATCTTCTCTAAAGAAGTTGGGTCTTATTTTTTAGCTCTCCTTGGTCAGAGTTTTGGTGTTTGCTTATGCATGTTTTTCCCTGTGCCAGAATATCGGCAAGCTGTTTTCATGCCAAGAATTGGGTGGTGCCCTCCAAATGCTTTAGCAAAACTCTTGTTTTACTAGTTTTACTAGTACCTCATAAAGAATATCTTGTGCCCTTTGAGCAAAGAGTATCAGTGAAGTGTTTATTTCAACTCTGCACATAGCTTGAATTAAAAGCTGTAACATTCATTTGCCATTTTGTTTCAGTTAGAATGGTATAGAAGGGTGACTAAATCCAATGTGAAGTAATTTTTTTCTCTTATTTAGCATTATTTTTATGTGAACAAGTGACAACAGCCAAGGATCATAGGAAGGAAATTCAACCTTCACTTATTCTTCCCAATTCTCAAATTTCTGTGGTCAGTCCAGAGTTCCTGACTTGTACTACTAGCCAAGCCATTTGTCCAAGTGCACATGGCTTTTTAATAGCTTTAAAGGCAGATTTTCCATGTAAGAGTGCTGTTGTAATGTTGGTGTTCAGTGTAACTCTTTGGTTTATAAATTAGCCTGATTTGCTCCAGTGATTAATGTATATTTCCCATCTTTCAGACACAGGCTGGTGAAGGCAGGGTATATAAGTGCCTCTTCAACCACAAATTTGAAGAATCGATGAGTGAAAAGGTAAGCATGGTTCTGAAATAACCAGATCTTCCCTGTTCTGTCTCAAGGGCTTTTCCTCAATTTCAGATACTCTGCAGCGTTCTTTTTCTCACAAAACTTTCTCTGTTAAACTCACTTACTGCAACATGTAAATAACTGGTCAGACAGTTTTCCCATGGGAATTCATATTTTAAGTAGCCAAAACCCCCATTTGGGCTTAACATAAAGGAATGAATGACTAATTGTGCCGTGAGAAAAGGCTGTATTAACATGGAGGTATCACAGATTTTGGAATGAGAGAACTTACAAGTCCCATTCCTGACCACTCTCTGTGTAACCTCAGGCACATTTAACCTCCCTAATTTGAAGTGTCCTCGCTTGTAAAATGAATTTGGACTCTGACCTCTGACATCCCTTCCCGGTCTAGATACATGATCTTAGGTGTTGTAGGTATCAGTCAGGCAGTGAGATAGGGTGTGATTTTGAGGGGAGAGCTTGGTGGATGGCCTTCTTTCCCTAGTGCTAGTGTAATTAGTGCAGAATCATACCATAGAAGACATCATGAAGCCATTTCTCCCCTTCTTCCTAGATCATTGTCCATAATTTCCAGAAAGTTTGGGCTTAAAAAATCAGGTGGACCAAGAGAACACTGTATACAATAACAGCATTATTGTTTTAAGAACTTTGAACAAAGCAGTCATTTTGACTGTTATAAATACCCAAATTAACTGCAAAAAATATATGAAAGAAGATGCTATCTGCGTCCAGAGAAAGAACTAATTAGTAGAAGTATACATAGAATGAGTTAACATGCACACACGCACACACTTGTGTCTAATGGTAGCCATCTCTAGGGCAGGGTGGGGGGAAGGAAGACAAAAATTTCATGATAACTTTATTATGTATTTAAAAGGAATAACAAGTTGTATATAGTAGATTTGCAGTTTCATGTGCAGTCACCTTTCTTTATTATCCTATGTCATAGAAATGCTTGTTTTATTCCATAAATTAAAAATAAAATAATTTTTTTAAAAAAGATAAAATCATATGGTACTACATGTATACGTTTTAGCATTTGTCCCAGTATATATTCACACTGCTATTTGGTTTTTGTCACTGGTCTGAATATTTATCAGAAATATTTTATAGTTTGAAAATAACATTCATTAACATTCTTGTACTTCTTAGGAAGTGACTAACAATGTTAGTTTTGTGTATTATTGTGCTATTAAATCTTTTTAAGATATAAAGCTCCATTTAATGAGAATTCATATGATGAAACTTTCCAATAGTTATGCCAGTTGCCATTTTGATTCGGGTAAGATTAGTGGTAAAGTCGTTATGAATGGGTAAAGATGACTTCGTGACATGTCTCAGATGCCCTTGTATCTATGGCAGCTGCTTCTATGATAGCAAAACCAACTTGGATTTTTCCCCTAGTTCTTGTACAAAAGTTTGCAACCTCACATGTTCATTGAATTTTAACCAGATTTGAAAGTAGGTTTTCTGTCAGCAGTCTCAGCTGATGAAACAACTGATATTTCTAGCTGTGGATTTGCTTGTTTTAGAGAATACATGTCAGCAGCAGAGTAGTATGTGTCCTTATACTTCTTTCTGTTTTCTCTCTCTCCCTCTTTCTATTTTTCAGTGTCGAGAGGCATTGACAACTAGACAAAAGCTGATTGCCCAAGATTACAAAGTCAGTTATTCTCTGGCAAAATCTTGTAAGAGTGATCTGAAGAAATATCGATGTAATGTGGAAAACCTTCCCCGGTCCAGGGAAGCCAGGCTTTCCTATCTTCTGATGTGCCTGGAGTCTGCTGTACATAGAGGTAGGTAATCATAATTTTTTTCTCCTTTTTGCAAGGAAAAGGATTAGCATCAAGAAGGAAGATCTCTTCTGGCGGATATAAGTGTAGTCGTATAATAGCTTGTTTGTGTACTTAGAGACCAGGGTATTTCTTTTCATTCTTATTGATTTGGAGCTCAGAGCACTAGAAATTACTGACACTGAAATGTAAAGTTTGCCTCGTTTTAGCTTCATTTAAAGTCCTTTTAGATCAGTGATTCCTAATTTTAGTTTTTGCTACACCTTAATGGTTTGCCTTAGTTTTACATTTTTTCAAAGCCAGTTTAGTTTTACTTTGCTTTTAATTTAAGGACTTTATGACCCTTTTGCTGCAGCTCAACATATTTTCAGTGACAACTTAAGCACAGGTTTAGTGGTATAAGAGAAATCATTGAGGAAATACATGATCAGAAAAGAAGGGGTCAGTAGTCATGCAGTGAGATCACGGAGTACCAGATGGACAGGTCTTAGAGTTCCACTGGTATTTACAGAAAATGTCATATGGGATGGGTGAACTTTTAACCAGCTGTTAAATACAGTTCGACAGCTGTATTTCAGTGTAATTGGCTTCATTGTATTTTACTTTATGCTCTGAGATTATTGTTCTGAGAAGAGGTCCATTAGCTTCATAGACAGCTGTAACGATCCATCACACAAAAAAGGGGAAAGACCCTTAACCTAGAGAAAATGTAGATTTTCTTTGGAAGCTTGTTGGAAAAACACGGATCTAGGAATACAAGATCTAGAAAATGCTTTAAATGAAAGCCTGATGGGAAAGAAAAAGTCATAGTTTGTCATTTTTCAAGCCCAGGTTGACTTAGTGAGACAAACAGAGAGATCCATAGACTTTGGTGGCAGGCTTGCTGGAGCACAAGGAGCATTCTCGCACCCAGGCTGGGACTGTGCACCAAGACAAGAGGACATCCCCGATCTGTAGGAGGGTCCTTAGTACAGGGGCAAGAACAGGTGGCACCTGACAGCTTTGTCATCCACTACCCATTTCAGCCATAGACTGAGGAGAGGACCTCTTCATAGGATTGTCAGTCTAGGGTAAAAAGCAGTAGTGGGCTGTGTACCAGGAGAGGAGCAGAACTTCCACACTGGGTGGTAGTGACCACGTCCAGTAACAGTCTCCCATTATCCAGGCTCAAACCCAGAAATTTGTAGAACTTGCACTGGGGGACAACAGTCAGACTTACTTTAGATCAGACAGCTTTGGGAACACTGATGGCTTGCAGATCCCCAGCCTGAGAATTTTTTTTTCATAGATACATACACATATACATACATATACAAGTACACATATCATATCACATATATTAATATGTAATGAATATATAAATAATATATTATAGAATAATAGATAATAATATTATATTATTATATAATCATATAGCATTCAGTACCCCAAGAATGCAGCAAGAAGACTAGACTAGGCTTTCCTTTCAGAAGTATGCAAGAAGTATGTGGGGGGAGAAATTCACCATCCAAAGCTCTTATGGTTACAATACACAAACCCAGAAGAGAATGAACTCCAGAACATCTACAAGCAAAGCCTCAAAGGTAAACCCTGACTAGATGGATTTCATGAAGAGCTTCCCACCACCTAGCAAGACCTGGTGTCAGTACACTGTGTATTGCCTGGAGTCGCCTGTCTTGATTAGGTGACTCAGGAGTAGGGTTCTCCCTGGACTGTCCAGACAGGAGTTTTTGTGCTGCTTCCAGGTCCCCAAAGACCATTCGTAAGACTACTAGCGTGTTACAGGAAATATTCTTTTGGGAGAAAAAGAACCAGAAGAAACTACTATCTCTAAAGGGTAAGGTGATGACAGAGATGAAGATACTGAAGCACTTGCTGAGTGGTTCACATTTTGTCAAGTGATATGTAGGCAACGTGAGCATTGTTTGATGGAGTTCATGAGTGGCAGCTTTGCATGCAGATACTGAGAATGAAGATTCACATTTTTGTTATTAGAGAGACTATGATGTTGAAGCACACAAACAAGGGTGAAGAGATACCTGTGAAGGAAGATTGTCTCATTTAACTGCCAAAGGATGAACCATGTTGGAATGCTTGTTTGGAGATAACATGGCTGGAGTGCAGACATGTCTCAAGAAGGGATTAAGGGGATGGGGTAGACACCACCCCAAATACTGATGACTTGAGGATACGGATGTTGATCACAGTTACTAAAGGAGGCATCTCGGTTCTCTTTCCATGGTAGGGAGGTGGGAGAAGAAGCATCTTTATCATTTCTCAAAAAGTGATAGAAATCAGTTCTTTCTCCAAACAGATCTACACTTTACCCATATCAGTCACCACCACTAGTTTGTAGTTTAAAAAAAATAAGTTTCTAGTCTTTATTAACAAAAGCAGATGAATTCAACATGGGTCTGTAATCCCTCTCCCCAATCATACATTTTCTGTGAGACATCAAGGTCACATAGTTCCTAGCACAGAGAATTGACAGTTATAGAAATATTTGAAGGTAAGAGGATGCACCCAAAATATGCCTTTTATGTGTAACTGAAGAGACAGCATTTTATTTACCCCTTTCAGTCTTGTGTCTCTGCCTCTGCTTTTTTGTATTCAGGATTAATCAGGTAACTATCCATAGGGAATACCTTGAAAAAATCCCTACATCTATGAGTATCCTAATTAACTATTCAGTGGTGTCCCACTAACATCCAATTCTGACAAACTTTTGCTGTTTTCATTATGTTCACTTTACCTTGAGAAATGAATTTTTAAATTGTAGACAGTTAAAATAAATTGGCTTCAAAAGCTGTACCATCTTAGGTTCTTGTAAAAGGTTTAGGGAAACTGGATGAAGTCCTCAAAATACTGTGGGTGACAGTTCTTTTATGCCATTTTAACAGCTAACTAAATCTAGGTTTTATAGGTATTTTTTTATCTTAAATGTACTATAAAGCAATAATCATTAAAATGATTTGTTATTAGTTAAAAAATAGGTTCACAACATGGAAACATTAAAGATCATATCATAAGAAAAGTAGTGGAGGAAGGAAGAAATAACTTATCTTTGGATAGGGAAAAAGTTCATGACTGATCAAGTGATAGAGATCACAGATGATAAAGTAAACAATTTTGATTATATAAAATTAAAAAATTTTTGCACAAACAATCTATTGCTGTTAAAATTAGAAGGGAAACAGGTTGCTGGAAAATAAATATTTGCTGTAAGTTTCTCTGATTAAGACCTCATTCTTAGGCTATCAGCAGTTTTCAAAAAAAGAAATTCAAGCTGTCAACAACCATATGAAAAAATATTCCATATCACTAATAATTCAGGAAATGCTGATGAAAGTAGCTCTGAGGTTTTAGCTCACACCCGTTAGATTAGCAAAAGTAGTAGAAGAAGGAAATGATACATTGGAGGGGTTATGGAAAAAACAGGTATATTGGTGCAGTGCTTGTGCAGCTGTGAATTGGTGCTTCCATTCTGGAGGGCAGTTTGGGACTGCATCTTAAAAATGACTAAACTACACACCTTCCAACCTAACGATAACTCTGCAAGGCCTGTCTATCCCTAGAGAGCACACAAAAAAGAGGAAAAGGATTTATGTATACAAAAATAAATACAGCAGTTCTTTTCATAGTAACCCCAAACTAGAAACTGAAAGGGTACCCACCTTCAGGAATCGCTAAACAAAGTGTAGAACATTAATATTATTGAAATATTGTTATTTTCCATTAAATACAAGTCTTCCCAGGTTCCTCTGAAACTATTCCCTAAATCATTTCTCATAGCACAATTGTATCCCATCTCATTAATTCAAATGATAGTTAAGGCTTTCTTTCCTCCTGTGCAAAAAAAAAGGGGGGGTGGCAGTGGTGATGGGAGGATGAGTCAGGATAGAATAATAGAAAACGAACAAGTATCATTGAGGGCAAAGAAGAAAATTCAGAAAGAAGCACAGAAAAGCAGGATAGCCTTGGAAATGATGAGGTGAAGTTACCGTATGCTTAGAAATATAAGGATCTGCGGTTTGGTATACAATTTTCTTTTCCTTTTCCTCCAGGTTTATGGTAATAGGTAGATAAAAGCCATGATCTTTCCCTTTAATCCTGTGTGATCTAGAGAGGAGAAGAGAGGAAATAGTACTGAAACTTTCAAAATAGTGTCCAGAAATATAATGTAGTGTTAGACAGACTAGTATATAAATTAAAAGGAGATGACTAAAGACTGAAGTAGATGAGGAAGGCTTCATGGTGGAAATCAGGCGTGATTTTGCAATATAGCATGCCCCTTGTGTTGACACTGAGCCGTTCTGTGTGATCATTATGGCAGAGGATATCCATTTGGTTGCTGTTTTTGCTCCAGTTTTCACCTGTAATGACAAAGCATTCGATACTTCAAAGGTGTAAGATAGGATTGGAGAACCTGCATCCTCACAGCCACATATGACCTTCTAGGTCCTCAAGTATGGCCCTTTGACTGAATCCAGCATTCGACAAAGAAATCCCTTTAATTAAAGGATTTGTTCTGTAAAACTTGGATGCAGTCAAAAGGCCTCACCCAAGCACTAGAAGAAGACCTCAAGGCTGTAGTAGGTTCCCTACCCCTGAAAGAGAACACCCATATCACATTTAGCAGCTGAATTCTAACTTTCTTTTGTACTCCTAAGTCTTGAACCAAGTTCAGAATTTTACATTTTAATAGTAGCTGTAACTTATGTGTTCTGATTACAGGAAATTTGTACTTCTAATCTGATTCACCTTCCTTAATACTATGACTTACCTCTCTCTTGTACATGGTTTAGGTCGACAGGTAAGCAGCGAGTGCCAGGGGGAAATGTTGGATTACCGACGCATGTTGATGGAAGACTTTTCTTTGAGCCCTGAGATTATTTTGAGCTGTCGAGGGGAAATTGAACACCACTGTTCTGGACTACACCGAAAAGGACGGACTCTGCACTGTCTGATGAAAGTAATTCGCGGAGAAAAGGGAAACGTTGGAATGAATTGCCAGCAAGCGGTAAGGAAAGAATTGGTCTGCCATTTTAATGCTACATTTCAGCATCTAAAGAACTCCCTCCTGACCCCATAGCTATAAAAGCTCATTGCTGTGCACTTGGTTCTAAGTGTCAAGTTCAATAGGACTGTTTCTCAAGGCAAATGTCACTAAGGACATGAAATTTTCAATAGAGCAGTCATTGGAGTTCATAGTCTGTGGTTGCCATTTTTACTTAAAGATACAAATGAAAAATATTCTTTGCAATTGTTTTATAGGAAAAAGGTAATTTCCTGTGTTTGACATCTTTAAAATCAATCATCAAAACCAGACCAGCTTCTCATAAATTGGAAGAGGTCCTCAAACTTAAGAGAATTGGTTTGCATTAATGGTTTTATTGATTGCTTTCATTGAGTCTGAAAGGTTTAGAACAGATAATAGAGGAAACTAATAATTTTTAGGAGTCGTTTCCATGTTGATATGTTGAGCCACTATCTCATTTGGTTTCTCAAAACCTCATATTTACTGTTAGAAGAAGCCAGTTACGTAAGGGAGAAGAAAAACATACACATCCACCAATGTTTCTTGCTAGCCCTTGGGTGCTCCCCATTCCAAGGTACCTAGAGTATTTTGATGTTTTCTAAACAGCAAAATTATTCTCAGCATTCTTTAGGTGGGAATATTAGCAAATCATTATTTCATCTTGGGTTTGTTAGGTAGGTGAGTGGTAAATAAGGCTGGTAAATAAATAATCTATAATTTAGATGGCAAATATCAAGGTCTTTTAGATATAACTCACTTGTGTTATCTCTGTGGCCTACATTTTTTTTTTACTTTTCACCAGATAGTTTTTTTTTTTTTTTTTAAGCAATTTGGGATAACAATAGCATCCTTGGGCACCATGCATATGAAGTAATTTTTCATTATTAGAACCTGAAATTCAAAGGAAAGAGTTTAACTAAATATTATAACCTTACTTCTCAAGAAAACACTAGAAAATTTTAGTTCTTTATTTTGAAAATGACATTTTTATTAAAATTTGGATGTTACTTTGGTTTTATTTCTGAGCCTTAAAATTTCTATTCTGCTGCATTGATATAGAATAAAGTTGTATGTTGCATCTAATTTTTATCTCCTCCCCTTAAAAGTAACATGCTAAATTGGTCTGAGCCATCAAGTACTATAGAAAATTGGTCTTCTTATTCTTAGTAAGACAGTAATTGGAAAAATAGTAGACAGTTATAACCTGTTCTCCCAAAATGCCAAATCAGACTTATTAGTAATGTTCTTAGATGATTCTGGTCTGATTTTTTTATTGTGATTTCTCCCCCTGGTAGCCTTGAAGCTGTGGTCAGCTTTTGTGTACACAAAAATAATTAAATACTTTTAAAAGTCAATTAAAGATAAACTAAGAGACATCCACTGTTTGTACATTTGCCCCCAGTGTAATATGGGCCAAGGAGTTTTAGCTATTTTTGAAGCCTGAGCAAATGTGGAGCCTTGCTTCTTTTTAGTATTCATATATATGGGATAATGGACTGTAAAGTGGGTGAGTTGGCTGTAGTAAGAATGAATTCTTTTCCATACCTGTGAAGAAATACTGCTGTTTCCCATTTGGAAATTCAGCTTTTTGAAAGAGAATGTGGCTCATCTTCAAAAATCATGACCATTGATTTCCTTCTAGACATTTGTAATAGAAATGCTTTCCAAATTTAGAGTGGCAGGAACTTTAAAGTTTTCGGATGGCAGCAGTAGTCAGTCCTTCAGACTGATAGCCCAACCCTTGGCTTCTCCCCAAGTATAATTGCTCCAAGCCTTGTTTGCAGTCAATAAAGAAATTAAAGAGCAGTGGTACATTTGGAAAACACTAGTGGTATTTGAGACTAGCCAGGTGGGAAAGCAATGTAGGCCCCTTAACTTTAACATTGCTTACCTGTTGAGGAGTAGTGAGTCAACAAAAGAAGTTTTCCTTGTGCTTTTCCTTGCTCTCTGCTCCGTTATGAAGCTTTCATCAAGTGTAGAGAGCCATGTAGAAATGGTTCATTTGGGGATGGTCTTTTTCTCCCTTTCTTCTTAGAAATTTCATTCTTTTTAGCACAACCAACTTCCATGTTAACATTTAAAGCACCTGTTATCCATCTATATACCCATGTGGTTAACCATTAATTTTAGCTGTTTTCCATTTACTAAAAATGTGATTTAGTGACCTTTCCTTAACTGGTAAACTACAAAACATAAGGAAGATTAATGTATCTTAATCACAGAGTTTCCTGTTACCCACTGACTCAGAATACATATTTAATACCCTTGACTTCTAACTCAGTCCATTTAAGACAAGGGCTCTCCAGAGCAAAAGAAAATGACTTGCTCATCTATTTTCTGTACTAAACACTTGCGTGCTTTTCCAGATTTCTCATCTACATATTAGAGACTAGAGGTAGGTAAATAAACCATGAGCGCTCCTTCCCAAGCCACTGTTGCTACTGTCCTTAAAATTCCAATCTGGCAGCAATAATCTTTGAGTTTGCCTGGACTAGGGCATTTACTGTCTTTCCCCACAACTGAAAGAGCTTATGTCAGTGGTGCATTCATTTTCCCCCTACTTTTGACCATGGCTTGTCTATCATTCACATGCATTTAACAGACAGCTTTTGTTGGAATTCTAGTATCCTGTGTGGATGCGAGACAGGTTACCTTAAGAAAAAGGTATATTTTATTACCCTAGAAAGGAAGGAAGGAAATAAGCATTCATTAAACACCTACTGTGTGCTAAGCATTGCACTAAGCACTTTACAAATATTATCTCATTTAATCCTCACAACAGCCTTGAGAACTTTGTACTTTTATTATCCTCCCCATTTTACAGATAGGGAAACTGAAGCAGACAGATGTCCATGGTCAGGTCTGAACTCAGGTCTTCTTGACTCCAGGCACCCCAGCACTCTTATCTACTGGGCCACCCAGCTCACTCTAAAGACAGTGTGGATAAAAAGCTAGACTCAGAACTGAACTAACAGATCCTTTGGAATCCTCTGTAACTTAATTAAGCTCCTGGTGTTCTAGACAACTTGCCAGAACTCCTCTGGTTTTGGCCCCTGACGAATGGAACGATCCTTTAAATATTTGAAGACAATTATCATGTCCATCTTTAATCTTCTCTTCTGGATAACCAGGCCCAGTTCCTTCAGCTGACCCTAAGATACCCGTGGGCTGAAGGCCCTTGACTGTCCAGGTTGTCTTCCTCAGGACCCTCTCTGTCTTATCAAGATCCTTCTAAAAACCTGGTCCCCAGAACTGGGCATAATGAGAGGCCTGCCATGATACATTCACCTCCTCACTCCTAAAAGCCATTGCCCTTCTCAATGCAGTGAGTAACCGCATTAGCTTTCTCAGCTGATGTGTCACAGCACTTGATAGTCACAGCTTAGATTCCACCTCCAACCACAAGTGCTACACTTTCTTAGTCAGAAACTCTGAAATTCATCATTACACTGCTAATTCATTGAGCTTGGGGTCCATTGAAACTCCCACATCTTTTTCAGAGCAATTATATACCCATATCGGCTTCATCTTATTCTTGTAAAGTTGGTTTTTACATTTATCCATATTGAGTTTCATTGTGTTAAATTCAGGCCAATGGTCTCATCTGTCAAGGTCCCTTTGGATTCTGATTTTGATTTTCTGTTGTATTAGACCTCTCTCCTAGTTTTGTGTTTTTTTGTAGAATTGATAATGTACAGTGTTGATGTCATTGATAAAAATCCTAAACATCCCAAGGCCAAACACAGATGCCTTCTGTACTCTCCTAAAGACCTCCTCCCACTTGACTCTGAACCATTAACTACTCTTTGATTCTGGCTATCCAACCAATTCTAAACCTATCTGATTATATTACTATCTAATCTATATCTCTCTATCTTTTTCCTTGGGGTACTATGAGAAACTTTATCAAAAGCTTTGCTGAATCTTGGTAAACTCAATCAGCCCTCTGAGGTTGATTTAGTAATCTTAACAAAAAAGGAAATGAGGTGAGCCTGAAATGACCTATTGCTTTTTTTCTTCTTTTTATTCAGAACTTCAACATCAAATACAATGAGCATTTCCATTTATAGTAGAACAGAAAAAAGAGATCTATCCTTGAAGCTGTGAATCTGTATTATATACAGATTCTTTTCTTTTTATGTATGTCATGTATTTAACACGTCACTTTCAAAGCTCTCTTCTGTTATTCCTCCTGGCCTTCCTTCTGTTTTCGTCTGTACGTTTTAAAGAAATGCTTCAATGATCCTTTTTTCTCCTTTGGCAACACTTCTGTCCTTTCTTTCCTTTCCCACTCAGCATAAAGGGTGGGGGGAAAGAAAAATTTCTATTAAAAAACTACCTTTTTAATAAATATACATAGTGAAGAATTTGACACTCTCCAAACATGTATGAGCTGTTCTTGATAGTGTTATGCTGGCCTTTTGTATTCACTGCTTCTCTTTCTAGATGTTGACCATGTCTGTTTCTCTCTGTGTGTCTTCCTCTCCCAGACCCTGTCCATTTCTCTTTACAAACTCTTTTTCTAATTATCAAGTATTTACTTATTTTTTATCCCCCAAACCTCTCCTCCTAGCTAAAAATAAGTTTCTTTTTCTGCATATTAGTCCATCACCTCTCTGTCAGGAGATAGGTGTCATTCTTCATTGGACCTCTAGAACCAAGATTCATCACTGCATCCATCAGCATGCTGTCTCTTTAATGATTCATTCACAAATTTCCTGGTAATTGAAATCAAGCTCACTGGCCTATACTTTGTAGATTCTATTGTCTTTACTAATTTTGAAAATCAGGATACTTGCCATTCAGTCTCTCATTTTATGTGTCACTGACAGTGGCTCAGCAATCACATGTGATCACATCAGCCGTCAGACAGGAGAATCAGGATAGAAAAGTTTTGTGGAATCCTAGAGAGGAGACATTATAAGGGAGAAAGGAGTGATTAACAGTATCAGAAGATATAGAGAGGTTAGTAAAGATAAGGTTTGAGGAAAAGCCCTTAGATTTTTTTCAATTAAGAGATCATTTGTAAAATTGAATAACCTGATCTGAAGCCAGAATGTAGAACCTGAATAAGAAAGTGAAGTAAAGGAAGTGGAGACATCAGTTATAGATGTTCTTCAGAAGTTTATCCAGGAAAGGGAGAGATAAGGAATGACAGCTAATGAGGATGGACAGATCTAGTGAGGACTTTTGAAGGGTAGGGAGATATATGCGTGTTTCCTGGCCGCTGGGCAGCAGCCAGTAGATGAGGTTGAGATTGGAGATAAAGGAGAGTGAGCATGGCAAAGGGAGCAATCTGCTGGAAAGGGGGAAATGAATTAGGATCATTTGTTTATGTAAATGTGTGTCCAGGAAGTCCGTACTGGAGTCTTGATTGGGATAGATCAGTTTTTAGTGGACCTCAAAGGAGAAGAGGTTACTTAGTGATGGTGATAAAGGGAGGGCTTGGAAGTAGCAGTTTGGAGCAAGGAGTATTCCATTTCCCCAGCTATCATCATCAAGTCTGGGATCTGATTGAAAATGTAATCAAGGCTGGAAATGGTGGCCAGGGAAGCCGTGTCATAATGTGGGAGCTCGATCATCTCAGTGACTACAAGAAGATGGAGGGAGCAAGAGAGGAAGAGGTTTAACATGAAATCTAGTTTCGTTGTCCTTGGCTCAGGCATTCCAGAGAACACATTGCAAGGGATGTGTAGTTTTCAAAAAGGCCACTGATAGGGTTGGATTGAGGGGGTTGGCAATAAGGGATTAGGCAAGGGAGAAAATGGTATTAGAATAACGACCTCCCAGAGTTCGGAATCACTGGGATGGGGAGAATATGTCTGAGAGGGCATTTTTTTAATCATTGAAGGATGAGTTTAGGTAAGTTATTTTTATAGTACTATCCCAATTTTATATTCATCTTCTGTTACCTAGCCTTGCTTCTATCCTCTGTACACTTCTTTTTTTAAATCTAAATTTGGTTTATGAGTTCCCTTTGTTACCCACATTCCTCTCTTCAGTCAAATTTTATTTTTCTTCCTTATTGGAATTGTTTTCTTTTGTGTCTTGAGAATTTTATTTTTAGGTTTCTCCCATCCCCACTTGGACTGACTTCCCCTGAAGCATTTTAATCCCTAGGATTCTACCTAACTTTTATCTGAACCTTTTGAAATCTGGTTTTTGTGTGTGTGTGTTGTTTTGTTCACAAAATCTAGTGCTAGCATGTTGGCCAATATCCAGGTTTCCTCCTCTGTCACAAGCTTTACGATGAAGTGGTCACTGCATTCCCATACTGCTAAAGTTCCTATCATTTCCAGCCCAGCAGTCAGTTCCTTCTTAATAATGAGAATCAGATCCAAAAAAGAATTTCTTCTTGATATCTCTTAACCCTCTGAATGATCAATAAAGCAAATCAGGAAGTTATTAGCTACTCTACTTTTGGCAGAGAAAAAGCTCCAGTAGATATCTGTATAATCAAAGTCCCCCATCATATTACAGTCAGACTTGTGCCAGACTTTTGATTTATTTCCCAAACTGCCTCCTCTCTTTCCTTTTTTGTCCAGATGGTTAGTAATAAACTCTAATGACTAAATCATTTCTGTGTTTCCCTCTAATGACTGCTCTCCAGTGTGCTTCCTCTCTCTGGTTCCTGGACTTCTCCATGAATATACCTTCTTAATATGCAGTGCTACCCCACCCCACATCCATTCCTTTAGCCCATGACTTGTTTCTTTAGAATTCAGTCTTTCTTCCTAGAGCCACCTTCCAGGCAGAGGTTTCATTGTACCAAGCCTCACTTGTAACTGGGAGGTCATTAGAACATCTAATTCCTCCTGCTTTTTGTTTTAACCTTAGTTCTATTCAGACATTTAAAGTCATGAATTTTAGTACCGTTTCCTTCCTGTGAAGTTCTGGATACCTCAACTCCTTCTCCTCCTTCCTTGTAGCTGTCTCTGTGATATCTGTATATATTTGGGCAGCTAGGCGGTGCAATGGTTAGAGCACCAGTGCAGGAGTCAGGAGGACCTGAGTTCAGATCTCACCTCAGACACTTGATACTCACTAGCTGTATGACCTTGGGCAAATCACTTAACTCCAACTGCCTCATCCTGGGCCATCTCCAGTCATCCTGATGAATATCTGGTCACTGGATCCAGATGGCTCTGGAGGAGAAGTGAGGGTGGTGACTTACACAGCCCTCCCTCCCTCAAAACAAAGTCACATTCAAGTCATGTCATCATTTCTGTGATGTCATGGTCCTCTTCAAAAATGAAGGACAAACACAACAACAGTTCTTTTCTATTCTTGGACATCCTGACATAAGGGTCAAAAATCTCACCTTTTCTACCCCAGATCCCCCCCCTTTTTTTTAAAGTTGAAACCTTGCTTCTACATAACCTGAAATGTGGAGTGGCATTCTCCAATCTCCTCCCTTTCTCTAGCAGTGTAGTCAGGATACACTTGAAACTCAAAAGCTTAGACAAATACAGATCTGGCATAGAGCAATGCAAGTTGCGTATAGCAATACAGTTTCTTCTACTCTATATCAGGTGAGATTTTCAGGCTTATTTTTTAGTTGTTTGCAGTTTACACCTCATGAAGCCTTAAGTATCTAGTTACAATAGGCCATTTTCACCTCTTAATAACTTGTCAACTGCACAACGTCGTTCCTCTTCCCTCTTCCCCTTCAGTTTTATGAACACTCTTGATCCTTCATCCATTTGTCCTACACACTACCAATCAGCTCTGTTTGTTTTCTTATACATTTTCTCCATATTCCTTTTCTTACCTTACCTTTTCTTTCTTGAATGTGTTCTACAAGTTCTCTCTAGTCTTCCCTGATCCTTCTTAATATTGTTAATCCTTTTGTTGTTTTCCGTAGTTGTCCTTGATCCTGGTCTTCAAACAGGAAGTCAGTATTTGGACCTAGAGATTGTTCTTCAATTTCTCCCCAAATTTCTTCTCTCCAAATTCAACTTATACTGAGTGAACCTAATGTAGTATTCTGAAATTCCCTCATGTGATCATTATCCACTGACTTTCCGTTTCTCCCTCTGCTTTTTAAAGCCAAACCCTGCCATTCATCCACAGTCATGTCCAATTCCTTGACCCCCTCAGGTCTTTCCCTTTTCTCTGGCTGAACCTTGTGCCTGGAATGCTCTCTCATTTCCTGGCTTCCTTCGAGTTCTGTCTGAAAAACTGTACTCTATAGGAAGCCTTTCTGTGATCTACACAGAAATCTTCAATTTTAATGGCCCTACACCTCTAAGTTTCTCTTAGATTTTCATGCCTTCCCATTGTTAATTATTTCCTGTTTACTTTCTATACATTTGTTTTCTTATTGTTTCCTCCATTAGATTGTGAGCTCCTTGAAGTCAAGGACTGTCTTTTGCCTTTTTTTCTATCTCCAGCATTTACCATGTGTCTAGCACATATTTGGTTCTTAATAAATGCTTATTGATTATTGACTATTCCATACCCATGTACTCTTCCTATCTATGGCTTCTTGTTCCTTCTTCTACAATCTTGTCCAGTAGAAACTGAAAATGTGGTTCAGAAATGACTCATTCTGTCTAAGCAAGGTATCTTCACCGTTTTCAAAACAGAATTAGAATTCAGAATTAGAGAAACCAGGAAAAATTTAGTTAGAAGTTAGTCAAAATAGGAATGTGTCATCATTATCATTTTGACAAATTAAAGTTGCAGAGAATTGGAAACAATAGCTGCCTCATGAATGGAGGAGTGTCCAAATAAAATCTCACATAGTAATGTAATGGAAGTGACTATCAAGAGTCCAGAAAGATGTGGAAGAAGACCTATGAACTGATGTCCAGTCAGGGAAGCAGACGTAGCAGAACACCAAGACTTCCAGCATGCAGACGAAAGATCAAGCTAAGAGGACCCATCTTCCCTTCTCGGTGTGGAGTGTAGACCACAGTATAGGATGTTGGACTTTGTTGAGGCATTTGTTAATTTTGCCTAACTGGTTTTTGTCACTTTATTCCTTGCCTGAAGAGACAGTTCTCTGGGAGGGGAAGAAATATATTGGGACATGAAGGTCGTATAAAAACAAAAGATCAATAACAGTTTTTTAAAAGTGACATTGAAATTGAATAAGTGAATGTCAGTCATTGTGTTTGGTGTTCGCTCTACTTACTCAGTAACTTTTTTATTTTCTCAAATTACTCTCATCTAGCTTCAAACACTGATTCAAGAAACTGACCCTGGTGCAGATTACCGCATTGACCGAGCTTTGAATGAAGCTTGTGAATCTGTAATACAGACGGCCTGCAAGCACATACGATCTGGAGACCCAATGTAGGTGCCTTCTTCACCATGTACAGTCATGTTACATTTAGCAGTCAATCATCTGTCAAGTGCCTACTATGCTATATTATGCTGTGCTTGGCTCCGTGAGCACCTGAGGAAATGAGAGTACCTGCTCTTCCAGAACAGAAATTCTCATGAGACAACCTGCTCATACAGAAGGATGTATAGGACAGCTATAGGACAGTCTAGACAAGAGAGACCACTGGCTCCTTGGAGGAGTCACTCAAGGCTTACTGTAGCAAGTGGTGTTGGAAGGAAGTAGGGAATTTTGTGAGGAGAAGATGAGCAGGAAATTCTTCCAGAAGAGAGTAAGAAGGTCATTTTAGCCAGAGGGTAAATGATAGTGCGGATGTTAATGCAGTTTGAAACTAGAAAGTTATAGTAAAGTCAAGTTGTGAAGGAATTCAAAAGCTTTAAACTCTTTAAAAAAAAGGAGTATTTGATCAGAGACAATAGGAAGCCATTGTAGGGGAGTATGGTGTCACTTCGTTAATTCTCTTGAAGTTGGAGGGTGGGCAAGATTTGAGGCAGAGAAACCAGTTAGGAGGCTTTTTCAGTTATCTCATTGAGAGGTGATAACCATGTTAGTAGTGGGGAAAGATGAGATTTGAAGCTTGAAGTGGCCTTAAAGGCTATTGAGTAAGGAAACTAAGGCACTGAAAGGTTAAATGAAAGGGATAGTGAACTGATAAGCAGTGAAATTGTGAAATGCAGGCAGGCACACTGGTTGTTTGGAGACTTACCAGAAAAGTGGCAAAAAGTGGTAGGGGTAGGTAGGCAACAGAGGGATGGAGAGAGGGAGAGGCAGAGAATATTACTCACAATAATATGAGTGTTGGGAACACTCAGCAGGTTGGACCCAACAGAGAGTTCAGGGGCAGAGAGAAAAGGAGTTAGAGGTCTTGTTTTTGAGGGGACAGATGAATTCTTATCTGTACCACCTTGGAATTAGTTCATTAACATAACCAAATCATCTCAAAGTTGTCAGTGAAACTTTAAAATGAATATGTCTACATCATCTCAAACTTATCAGCACCTTATGATGATCTGCTGGTCTTACCGCAGAGGTCTGGATGGAACTTATCTGAGATTTACGTATCATCAGACCAGAAGGCCCTGATAGCAGAGTCCAGCTGTCTTCTTCTGGTACCACGCATGTTACCAGGCTGAGACTTCCAGTTAATCTGTGATAGAGATGGCAAAATATGCCCCTTCGATCTTGGGGACACTTTGTACGTGCTGCCCAGGTTCCCCTTTGCGCTCTTGTTTCCTGCTCTTGCCACTTTCTGCTGTCTCCTGACAGACATTGTCCTGACTAGAAGCGGAGGCAGTTAGGGAGACCAGATGTAATTTTAACACAGATGGGCACCCAACATATTGTGGAGACAAAAATGGCAAGACTTTGCGAATGGTTGGATGTGTAAGGTGACAGAGAATGAGAAGGTAAGGATAATGCCACAGTTGGAAAACTTGGAAGGCTGGAAGAAAGGGCCATAATTTCAACATTAATGAAATAATGAGGCTTGATTGTTTGGTTTTTTGTTTTGTTTTGTTTTTTTGACGCTGAATTTGAAACATTTTGTGTTATCCGTTTTGTGATCTGTTGATAGGCCATTGGGAGAGACATGGAGGAGAGCCCAGGAAAAGCTCCTGGCACTAGATCTATAGATGTGAGGCATCATCCTAGAGTTCAGACTGTAGAAAGAAATGTGAAGAGCACTGAGGATAAATCCTGTGGATAATATACGCACAGTTAGGGGGCCATAGTGTGCTGACCCAGAAGACTGAGAAAGTCTGGAGAACCTGGAGCAAGGAGGGTCCCCGAAGCTGAGAGGAGAGAGCGTCCAGGATGGGAGAAATTTTAGAAGAACCTCAGATACGGCACTGGGAGGGTTTGTATCCATGGAGAAAGCTGTGTCGGTTGAATAGTGAGAGCAGAAGTCAGATTTTGCAGTGTTGACATGAGAGGACAGGACTTGGAGGCAACAAGTATAGATGTTTTTTTTCCTAGGAGTTTGAGAAAAGGAGAAATCTAGACTGAGAACTTCAAGGTTTGTTACAGTCCAGTGGAAGCCTCTTTTTAAAGGATGGGGGTGGAGGATATCTTAGCATAATTTAAGCAGCAGGGAAGGAACCAGTAAGATAGGCAGAGAGGAGATGATAATGCAGGAAGTCTTGTGGAGAAAATGAGAAGAGCCAGAATCCAGGTGGACAGACGTAGCAGGATTGACTTTTTCAAGAACAGGCATCTTCTTCTCAAAGAAAGTAAGTGAAAGTATGGGATGATCTTTGGGGATTTTGAGAAAAGAAAAAGGAGCTCGGAGCTCTTGACCTCTGTTTTCTCTGTGTGGTATGAAGCAAGGTCTTCAGGTAGAGGTTGGAGGAAGGAGGGGGAGGTAATAGAAGGCTTCATCCTTGGTGGAGAGTGGGCTAGGGCAGAGGTACACACAGTTTATAGGACTCACATGGTCCACAATGCTCCAAAGTACAGCCCATACCAGATTAAAATGTGATGAGTAAATGTTTTACAAAGTAAATAAGAATATGATAAAATACAGATAATAATACTTTTTAACCTAAGTCTCTATGTGGCCCACAGGGATCTTTATGCACAGTTCAATGGCTCCCATTTCTATTTGAGTTTGATACCACTGGGTTAGGGAATGAACTATGGAGGAATCAAAGGATTTTCTTGCGGTGGTGAGCTCCGTTTGTAGTGGGCTCAGTCAGCTCTAGCTCTTCTTTGGCAGGATATGTGGAGGAGGCAGATTGTAGGGGTGATCTAGGTGCAGTGGGGTGCTGAGGGCAGTGACGAGCTAGGACTGGACAAAGAAGACAGTCAAGTCAGAGCAGAGTTAATTGTCTCGTGAGTGGAGTCATAGGACAACTGACTGGGTTTTTCTTCTCAGAGCAGGTTAAGCGTTTTGGGGGAGGGGACGGGAATTTTGAGGGAAGATCATCATCCTAGGAGGCTGGTTGGCCATTTAAAGTATTGGGCTCACTGAGTTCAACTCAGCTCCAGGGTTGGAGGTTCCAACCTTAAATCAGAACCTGAAATTAGACAAGCTGAGTGTGAATCCAAGTTTGCACTTAGGACAAGTGTGACAGGGTACTTTACCTCCTTCCAGGCCTAAATCCTATGATTCTTTAAATGATCATAAATTATGATCTGAATTATGCCATTGAGTAATCAAAAAAATGAAGAAAAATGTTCATAGGATAGTGTTATATACCCTGACTCTACATTTTCTTGAGCTCTTTTGTTGATTGAATATATTATATGTATTCTAACTTGGTTTTCAAACCAAGGAGTCAGACATAGACAATTATGTATTGTGTAGGTTCATCCAGCGAGTGGAAATTATCAGACTTAGGATGAGGGGGAAATGTTTAGTGTTCACAGTATTTAAAGAATCTGTATTCTAGTTGAGGAGGCAGGACTCTTATCCACAAATAAAATGGAAAGCCCTTAGGAGAATGGAAACAACGTCAGATTGCTATGGTATACATAAGTATTGGAGTTAATTGTACACATGCTAGCATAATGAAAAGAGCTAAAGTAAAGAAAGGCAGAGGATGTCTTCTCTCAAGTCCTGGAGAAGTAGCCAAGTCTTGTTTCCAGAGCTACACGGGAAGCCTAACTAGTTGGTGAACTCCCTCATTTCCCCTGCTCTGCCCCATAGAACCTTTGGGTGTCTTTTCTCCTCTTTGCTTCTGACCCAGCCTCTGAAGCAGAGGGAGCTCTTCCCTTCCCACGGAGAGCCTTCCACTTATTCTCTTGTTCTCATCCCCTCCTGCCTTCTTAACTCTTCCTAATCACGTTCTCTCGTCTTCGCTCTTTCTCCTGACTGCATGCCTCCATCCTACAGATATGCCTGAGCTCCTCACATCCATACAAAGCCTTCATTTGGCCCTGCCCATCCCCTCAAGCTTCCATCATCACATCACTTTCTTCCCTTTCACAATGGAAGTCGTATATGCTTTACATCTTTCTAATTATTGACTTATTCTCACTCCACTAAAAACTGCTCTCCCCAAGCAACCTGATTGCTTCATTTCTGTTAGGTCCCATGTTCTTTTCTCATTTCTTGATTCTTCTTCAGTTTTTGCAGCCTGAGAGCATTAGCTATTTTCCTCCCAACTGTTCTCTGTCTTTAATTTGTATCATATTCTTCCTGATCTGCTCATACCTACCTTAATGGCTATCCTCCTTTTCTTTATCATTGTTCATTTGTCATTCCCTAATCATAGGTAGCCCCTTAGAACCTTGCCTTGGGTCCTTTTCCAAACACATCCTCGGTGTTCATACTGACTTTCATGAATTCACTCATCTCCAAGCTGTTAACTCTCAAATCTGTCTCTCCAGACTTCAGTCTCTCTCCTTAACCCTCATTCTGTATCTTCACCTAGATGTCCCATCACTAGTTTATGCTTAACACATCAAATAGAACCTCTTCTTCAAAGTTCCCTGTTTCTTTTGAGAGTATTATCAACCTCCCAATCCCCCAGTCATTCTTGATTCCTTTCCAGTCCATTGCCAAGTTTAATCAGTTCACCTGTATGTCACCTTCTCCCTCAAATAACCACCACTGTGTTGTGTCCTTACCACTTTCTGCCCAAATTACTGTATTAGCCTCTTAAATCATCTCCCTACTTCCACTTTCTCATCTTTGATCCACCTTCCACATGACTCCCAGTTAGCTTCCTAAAGCAGTGGTGTGAGCATGTCACTTCTCTGATCAAAACCTTTCACTGTTTTCCTTTTGCCTCAAGGATAACTTATAAATCCTTCCAACTGGCATTTAAAGACCTCCACAATGTTACTTAGCCTACCCTTGCAATGGTTTTCCCCTCGCATGTTCTCTTTCCTGAATGTCTGTCTTTGTGCTGCCCTACCTCCAACCCACCCTCCTCCTTGCCTTCTTTCGTTCTTTCAGTTGTTAATCACATAGCAGTACAGCAGAAAAAGCCCTGGATTTGGAATTAGAGGACCTGTGTTCAAATCCCTTGTGTGTCACATCTTACCTAGATGACCACGGACAAGTCACTGAATGTGTGTTTCCTCATCTCTAAGATAGGGGAGTGCTAAATCTTTGATTTATATACATATTGATTTTCTTACAGACAAGGAGTTTCTCCTTTTGGGCTCTGCCTCTCTGGTATGTGTAAGAGGCAGCATGTCATAGTGGGGAGCGAGTCACGCTCAGAATCAGGAAGACCTGTGTTCAGCTGTGGTCAGACACATACTGGCCACATGAACCTGTCAGAAGGCTCTGGCTTATACAACAGTTGCTGATATGCACTGGTAGGAGTTTCCTCATCTGGGATTCCCTGTGCTGGTGAAATCATACCTCAGTTTAAAAAAAAAATCCTTATGACCTAGCACAGGGCAGGCACCTAGTAGGTGCTTTGAGGTGCATTTGCATTGTAAAAGTATTGTGGGTGTGTTCTGACTCTGCTGGTGCCCTTTCTTCCTCCCTGTGGGCAGGATCCTCTCTTGCCTGATGGAGCATCTCTACACAGAGAAGATGGTCGAGGACTGTGAGCACAGGCTGCTTGAGCTCCAATATTTCATCTCTCGAGACTGGAAGTAAGTGTCTCATACCTTCACCCAACTCTTGGCAAAGTTTACTTCATCTTCTAATCTTAGAAATTGTCGGTAGGAAAGGGCTGGAGTTTCTTTTTCCTAGAATGGCTAGCATACTTGATTCTGAGAGGCCTGACCCTTATTGCTTTACGTATAGCAACTTGAAAGTAGAGTTCATTGCTAAACTGGCACTAGACAGCACTGATTTCAAGTACACAAGGTCAGAATCCTGGCATAACAGATGTCTGTCTATAAAAAAAACCCTGGTGCCTATGAGCAAAACAAATAACATTTTTGAATTATGAAAACAAATTAGTGTTTCACTTTTTGTTGTTTTATTGATTGTTCCAGTAGGTGGGAATTTGCCTTTGTTTCCTTATTCAAAGTAATTGAAACCACTATTTATTATGAATTTCTTACTATCAAAATGTAAGAACTTGGTTTTTAGTTCCCCTTTTATTAAACTACCCAAATTGATTGTCAGGAGAGTAGTAGCTGCATTGTCTTATCAGTTCAGTTTCACTCCTTACCCCCAGACCAACAGGTAATAAATGAGCTGTGCTTCTCCATGTTCTCATGATTTATATGTTTAATCCAAACACCCTTGGGCTATTGCTAAAATTTCTTCTTGTGACTCATTTTGCTAGAATTTTTACTAGAAGATTCCATGTATTTTGTTCTTAAATCTCTGAAGTTAGTTAACAGCATAGCTATAGAAATCCATATTCTTACCCAACCTGTCCAAAGTTAGCTAAGAAGATATGTTCATAAAAATAAAATATTTCATCGTTTAGCCTGTCTCCAGTTTTCCCATTTCATTCCTGAACATTCATAAAAATCATGGAATTCTGAAGCTACTTGGTAAATTTTTCTCTGCTCTCTTTCTTGCTTTCAATACATCATTCCAAAAATGCTGACTATGTGTAGTTAGGACAGAATAAAACTTCCTGTGATTTTTACAGATAGGGCTTGGATAAGTGAGCAGTAAGCTCTGTTCCCAGCTTTTCCTTCATTCTCAAATTTAAAATGTAATGTAGGAATGTTTCTGATATGTATAATTGTTATCCAAAAAATAGAAGTTCTTTTGAACAATTTAACAATTAAGACATTACCTGTGTGTGCTTGTCCTTCATTGCTGAACAAGACCATGCCATCAGAGAAATAATGACATGACTTGCACTTGACTTTGCTTTGAGTGAGGGAGGGCTGTGCAGGTCACCAGCCTGTCTTCTCCTCTAGAGCCATCTGAATCCAGTGATCAGATATTCATCAGGATGACTGGAGTGACCCAGGATGAGGCAATTGGGGTTAAGTGACTTGCCCAAGGTCACACAGCTAGTGAGTGTCAGGTGTCTGAGGTGAGATTTGAACTCAGGTCCTCCTGACTCCTGCACTGGTGCTCTCTCCACTGCACCTCCTAGCTGCCCCTCCAGTCATGTAATGCTTCTTTTAAAGCATTTACAATATAGACCACAAACCATTTTTCTTTTAACATTAACCAACTTGAGACAAAAATAATAATGACTGTGTATGCAAATCTCACAAACCCTTGACCTGATTGTCTCCACACTATTACTAAGAATTAAAGGACCCAGCTTACCTAGCATAGAGGGAAAGGAAAGAAATTTTAAAAAGGAATGAGATGATAAGTAGGCCAGGGCCGGGTCAGACTTGTCATTTCCTTATGGGGTCTAGTACATCAAAAGATGATATGCTTAAAGACATAGCTTTTTTTTTTATTTGGTATTTTATTTTTTTCCCAATTACATGTAAAAACAAGTTTTAACATTTGTTTTTAAATCTTTGAGGTCCAGATTCTCTTGCTTCCTCCTTCCCTACCCACCTCAATAAGAAGGCAAGCAATTTCGTATAGGTTATACACGTGTAGTCATGCAAAACGTATTTCCATGTCAGTGATATTGTAAAAGAAAACATAGGAACCCCCCCCCCCCCCAAAAAAAAAGCCTCAAGAAAAATACAGAAAAAAGTTTTAAGTGTGCTTCAGACACCACCAGTTTTTTCTCAAGTGCTTCCGAGTTGTTAAAGACATATCTTGGCTGCCCAGTTGTGACCCTGATGGATCAGCATATGGACTCTGAGTTTGCTAGGGACTGTGTGTTACCATGAATGCTATCTTTTAGGTGAGATCCAAGTTACCTTTCCTAATACATAGATTTGCTGCCTACCTACCCTAATGTTCCTTTCCCAGGGCAGAATCAGGCTTTGAAGGGGGTAACATCTTAAGATTACTGAAAAATAGAGTATTTTTGTGTTTTCCAATATCTTGTCATCGAGTGAAGTGACCTGTCAAAGTCCTGTGTAAATTAGACCCTGTGAAAGATAGTTGCATTTTTACTGTCTTCTAGATTGGACCCTGTTCTTTACCGCAAGTGCCAAGGAGATGCTTCCCGTCTTTGCCATACCCACGGCTGGAATGAGACCAGTGAGCTCATGCCACCAGGTGCTGTATTCTCCTGTTTATATAGACACGCCTACCGCACCGAGGAGCAAGGCAGAAGAGTACGTACTCTGTGGTTTCTTTTTCTCCTCAGCTTCGTAAGTGACTGCATCAATTGACTCAATAGTGTTGTGATTTTTAGCCATTACAAAGTTAGTGTTAGGAGGAAGTGCCAGCATATCTGGCCAAAAAAATTCCTCCCTCTGACAAATGCTTTTGTTCAGTGATTGGGTCAGAATGAAAACTTGGCAAGTCCTATTTTGGAGTCTTCAATGTGATCTCCAGCAAATAGTCTTCCCACCTGTTTCTTCACTTATTTATTGTTCATTTGTTTAAAGGGGAGAGGAGGAGATCCTCCAACTGAAGCAAAATAGTAGTTCCAAGGCCGTGATTCAGTGCTGCTGTAGGACTCCACCGAGCTAGCTCTGAGCAGTGTTCAGAGGCCCTTCAGGCTCTCTTGTCAGTGTTAGTGAGTTTCCTCTGGTGATGTGCCCCTCACAGCAGAGCCCTCTACTTGTGACTTCCCACACCTCAAGATTCTTCTTGTGGACTTGTCTCCAGAGCTCTCTCTTGACTCTTACCTTTTAGGGGTAGAGTATTTGTATTTGGGTGTCTCTAAGGTGAAGTATACAACCTTCGAGTGCCTCCCTGGTCCTTACTGTTGTTCAGTTGTGTTCAACTGTAACTCACCCCATTTGGGGTCTTACTGGCAAATATTCTGGAAAGGTTTGCCATTTCCTTCTCCAGCTTATTTTACACATGAGGAAACTGAGGCAGACAGGGTGAAGTGGCTTGCTTAGGGTGTGATAGCCATGTGTCTAAGGCCAGATCTGAACCCAGGAAGATGAGTTTTCCTGACTATGTTCAGCACTCTCTCCACTGTGCCACTTCACTGCCCTCTCCCTGGTGCCCTGCTAGACTGTGAAGGAAACCTTCCAGGATTTCAAGAATTCTTGAAATCCAAGAATACCTTACCTATGGCTATTTCATTTCATTATTTAGTTCCAGGAAGAAGAGATTAAAATACATGACACCTTTGTTCACAAATATGCCCTTCTTGAGCTTGGGGGAAGGCACAGGACACAGAATTGGGGTTGTGTGTCTTTCATTTCTGCAAATCAATCAAACTTTGGTAGTTTGGAGTTAGATCATGAAGCCATTTCTTCTAGTTGTCTCATCATTGGCCTTTTCCTGTGACTTCTAATTGTCATGTCTCCCTGTGCAGCTGTCTCGAGAATGCCGAGCTGAAGTCCAGAGGATCCTGCACCAGCGGGCCATGGATGTGAAGCTGGACCCTGCACTCCAGGACAAATGCCTCATTGACCTGGGCAAGTGGTGCAGTGAAAAGACCGAGATGGGCCAGGTAGGAGAGGGATGCCATTCTCTTGTACAAGCGTTTATTAAGCGCCTCTGTGTGCTGGGGATGCTGAGGTGTCCACTGAGCAGCTCTCACCCTCAGAGAGCTTGCATTGTACTTAAAGTCATTTTACTTAGAGGCTTGAAAGGTTCCTCCAAGTACTGACATTAATGCCTAACAGAGTCAAGAAGGGCTTTTTCTTGGGAGGGGCTGTGGGGCTGAGCCCTGAAGGGAGCTGGGAGCTACAGAAGAGAAGAAGTAGATGGAACAGTCTTTACTAAGTGGCATGTCATGTCTGGGAAATAACAGGAATTTGAGCCTTTCAGTGGTCTACAAAAGGGTTTGTATCCTATCCTAGAGGCAACAGGGAGCCACGTGGAGGGGAAGTGGAAGCTTTATAGAGCTTTGTTTTAGGGTTATCACTTGGCAGTTGTTTGGAGAATGAATTAGAGAAGAGATAGACAAGAAGCAAAAAGACCATGTTTAACAATCCAGATGAAGGCAAGAGGGCAGGAAGGACTGACTTTAGTGGTGGTGGTGTGAGTGGAGAGAAGGTGATAGATAGGAGAAATGATGTAGTGACAGAATTGACAGACCTTAAGGACTGATTGAGTATAGGGCTGATGGAGACAGAAGAACCAGGAATAACTCTAAGGCTGTGAACTAGGGTGCCGGAAAGAGATGCAGTCGTTTCCATGAAAATAAAGAAGTGAGAAAGAGGAGGGGTTTAAAAGAGATAGAGAATAGATTCTGTTGTGGGTATGTGATGGGTAACTGGAGCTCAGAAGAAAGATATAGATTTGTGAATCATGTTCATAGAAATGATAATTAGATTCATGGAAACTGATGAAATCACTCAGTAAGAAAATGTGGATAAATAAAAGGCATGAGCCAAAGACCTAGCTTTGGGATGCACCCATAAGTGGGGGTTGTGATAAGAATGATGAACCAGCAAAAAACTGAGAAAAGGAGCAGTTGGGTAGGAAAACCACCATAGGAGAGCTATGTCACGGAAACCTAGAAGAAAGAATATTCAGGATGACAAGGTGTCACTGGTGTCAGGTGCTGCAGAAAAAGGTCAAGGAAGGTGAGGACTGAGAAAAGAACATCGGCCTTAACAATCAAGAGATCACTGCTAACTGAGGGCAAAGTAACTTCAACTGAGGATGAGGTTAGAAGAAAGGGCAGATGGCAAAACAGGAAAATTATCAGTGTTGGAAAGGATGTGGGAAAATTGGAACACTGATTCATTGTTGGTGGAGCTGTGAGCTGATCCAACCATTCTGGAGAGCAATTAGGAACTATGCCCAAAGGGCTACAAAAATGTGCATACCCTTTGACCCAGCAATAGCACTTCTAGGGCTGTATCCCCAAGAGATCATAAAAATGGGAAAAGGTACCACATGTACAAAAATATTTATAGCACCTCTTTTTGTGGTGGCCAAGAACTGGAAATCAAGGGAAAACCCATCAACTGGGAAATGTATATGAATGTAATGAAATGCTGTTGTGCTATAAGAAATGATGAACAGGTGGACTTCAGAAATACTTGAATAGACTTATATGAACTGATGCTGAGTGAAGTGAGCAGAACCAGGAGAACACTGTACACAGTGACAGCCATAGTGTGTAAGGACTGTTTTTGATAGACTTAGTTGTCCCATAGCAAGGCAAGGACCTAAAACAATTCCAAAGGATTCATGATGCACAATGCCATCCACATCCAGAGAAAGAACTATGGAGTCGGAATGTAGAGTGAAGCAGACTTTTCTTTTTTGTTATGTTCGGTTTGGTTTGGTTTTACTCATGCTTTCTCCTATTCGTTTTAATTCTTCTATGCAACATGACTAATGTGTTTAATAAGAATGCTTGTGTAGAGCCCATATAAGATTACATGCCATCTTGGGGAGGGAGAGGGAGAAAATTTAAAACTTATGGAAGTGAATGTTGAAAATTAAAAACAAATAAATTTGAAAAGAAAAGAAGTGAGGGCAGGAAGTGGAAGCAATGGAAGTCGACTGCTATTTCTGGGAGTTTGACTTTGAAAGGGAGTGGAGATGTCTCCCATTTGTCTTCAGTCTTTTCCTCTCTACTGGCTGTTTCCCTGCTGCCTAGAAATGTGCCTATGCCTCTCTCATCGTCACAAAACCCTCACTCACTGTATTAACCCCTGCCAGCTGTTGTCCCATCCCTCTCCTCTCTTGTGCATTTAAACTCTTTGAGAAGGACGTCTGAGTAGGCACCTCTGCTCCTTTCCTCTCCTTCTTTTCGTAATTCTCCAGTTAGACTTCCTGCTTGATCTTCTCTCTCAAGCTACTAATGATCTCTTCGTTGCCAGATCTAATGACCTTGTCCTAGTTCTCTTTGTCCTTGCCTCTCTGCAGCCGCCGACACTGTTGATCACTCTCCTTTCTTGCAGTTTTCAGAACCCTGCCTCTCCTGGTTCTTCTCCGATCCCTCTAATGGCCCCCTCTCTGTCTCTTTGCACCACTTCCTCTCCCCTCCCTTCACACACTTTTCAGACCAGTTACACTGGCCTCTTGGCTCTTCCTTGAACAAGATACTTTCATCTCCTGATTCCAGGCGTTTTCATGGTCTGTCACTTATACCTCGAGTACTCTCCCTCATCTTCACCTTAGCAAAAAACCATTTGACACAAAAATAATTATTGCCATGGCATAGTTTTAGGAATGTGCTAATTATTTAATTCCAGCTGAAGGAAAAAATAGTATGCTTATATTCAGGGGTGGCCCAAATCCAGTTCACAAAGTCCTCAGAAAGAGGGAATCTACACATGGAGATAAATTTATCTCAAAGTCCTTTTCCTCCACTGGCTGAATCTTCTCATCACTTATTTGTTTTATTTGCAGTGCTAGGATAGTTTTGTGTGGTGCTGAAATTTGCCTTCTTGCATCAGATAGTCCTCCAGTTTAAGTTTGAAACAAACTTGAAAATCCTTAGCATCTTCTAAGGCTTTTCTTATACTTATGTCTTTCCAAACTAACTCTTTTAGTGACTGCCATTCACAACTGTTTTTTGGTATTCCAGTCCTGAGACCTTTACCGAACAGTTTTCACCTGGTTTGTATATGTCCATGGAAAGCCAAAAATTACCACATTAATCTTACTAACTTGTATCCTTTCCTGAAGGAAATATTAGTAAGAATGTCTGAAGTCCATTTTCAAATAGAGAATTTTGGACATGGAAGATATGAGAGTTCCAAGTGAAAGCTCAGAGTAGGGCTTTAGATGTGAGATGAGACTGCAGCTCTGAGTGCTGCTGGGCCCCAGACAGACTTTGTCCCTCAAAGTGGACATTGTGCTCTAGGGCTCTCAGAACTCTTTTTTTGACTGAGACCAGTTGAATTGGTCATGAAAAGTAACTACAAACTACATAATGACATGGGTTTTGTTTTGTTTTAATTGTAGGAGCTTGAATGCCTCCAGGATCATCTTGATGACTTAGCTGTGGAATGCAGAGATATAGTGGGCAACCTCACAGAGTTAGAATCGGAGGTAAGCCATTTGCAACTCAGAAGGAGAACCCTTGATCAAAGATCTACTGGTACCAACACATTTTTCCTTTTGAGGGCATCACATTTTCTTTTCATCTAACAAAAGGATACAAAGAGTTTGGCAGCCCGTTTTTCCCCTCCCCTCCTTGCCCAGCCCTTCTTACCTTCATTCTTTGAAGTCTTCACTTCTCCTGTGCTATTTACATCTGTGGCCCTACTTTCTAATCTCTTGAATGACCCTACCCAAATTAGATCTTTGACTGGATCTTCTTCATTCATTAGAATCTGCCTACTTTTCAGTAATAGATTTAAAAACCTATTATAAATAGGGTCATAACCCCTTATCCTCACTCTGCAAGGCATCAGCCCTTCTGTCATCAGACCCTCGAGTAATATTCCTGTACAAAGCAACCTGGCAGAACCTTTTAAATGACATGCAGCCAGGTAGATTAGAATTCCTTACTTCAACAACTCTAGTTGCAGTTGGTGACATACGAGAAGCGTAAAATTCAATGACATGCAGAATCACCCTCAGGTGTGGGGCTTGGTAAACTTTTGGTAGATTTCTTTAGCTAGAGTGGAGCAGTGACTCCTGTGATTGAGGCCATCAGTTGTAACCATGCCTGTTCTCCTAAAACTTTGTTGTGTGTTATTTTATTTGAAAATGTAGACATCTGATGGCTCAAGATTTTGGTAGATGTCACTACTCTTAGTTATTGCACTTCAGTATATTTTTGAGCCATTTAAATTCTTAAAAAACTTCCCCCAAAACTTGCCAGATGATATTAAATTTTCTGTCTTCCTCTTTCCCTTCTTTCCTTGCCTGCAGTTTTGTGTAGTTAAGGCCCTGTAGAAAAATGTTTTGTCTCCAAGAATACGAATTTCATATTCTTCCCTCCCAGCACCTCTCTAAAATCTGCCTAGTCTTGTATTATCTTAAGTACAAATACAGTTTACACTTGTATCTGTGGGGAGTTGATAGGATGCCCTTGACTTAGTGGTTTTCCCACATCCTGTGCAGTTTTGAATAGGGATGGAGAAAATTCTAACCTCCTCTTGTGCTAACAGAGAAATCATCCAGCTTAATTTGCAAGCAGAACCCAAAACAAGTAGATAATCTCCCCCAATAAATGCTACTGACCTTTAAAAATGAAGCAAACCCTCACCTTCCTTAGCTATTTCTAAGCTCAAACTGTAACCTTGTCTCCTACAGGACATTCAGATTGAAGCTTTGTTGATGAGAGCCTGCGAGCCTATCATTCAGAATTTCTGCCATGTAAGTGACCTTTGAGCATTGAAGGGTTAAATTTGATGCCCTATATAATAGGCAGGAGGACCCATTGCCCCTCCTCCCATCCTTTATCTTCAGAAAGAAAGAAGCTTTTCATAATACATGATTTTCAAACCAAATCACCAGTAGCAAATTAGAAAGAAAGAATAAATCTTCAAAGAGGTAACAGTGTCATGGGGAAAACTGCGGTGATTATATCTCATAGATGACTAGATATGTAGCTAATGATTCTAACAAATGTGCCGCCTACAAAGTAGTCTAAGATCTGTATCTGCACTGACAGCAGCTTCCTGTGCCATGTACATTTCCTCTTGTTCTCCTCCCTGGGCAATTCAGCACTTCATTCTTGATGCCCTGATTGACTCGGTGTGAGTCATGACTGACACATACCCATAGATAGCATGGATTAGAAGGTATGTTAGACATCCACAAAGCCAAAAGCTGGCATCAGAGCAGAGCAGGAGCAGTAACACACACATTGGTGATTTATAAGAAACATCTTGTTATGTCAGTGTCCCTCCATTGACTTCTTTACACTATTTTTGGACTGCTAGTAATTCGGTTTACAAAACCAGACCCTTATTCATCTTGTTTGAGCTAATGTGGGTGTTTCTCAAGTGGAGGGTCAATGAGCTTTGCATTCCTTCAGGACATGGCAGATAATCAGATTGACTCGGGAGACCTGATGGAGTGTCTGATCCAAAACAAACATCAGAAGGAAATGAATGAGAAGTGTGCCATCGGAGTCACCCACTTCCAGCTGGTGAGTGTGTTTAACCTAGGACCATGGGGCAGCTCTTTGAATGGTTTGCTCATCAAGTACCTACTGCCCTTCCAGAAAACCAAAGCAGATCTGGGGGTGGGGAATGGCTAGTTTTTCCAATCTTCATTCTATTTTAATATCTATATGTGTATTTCCTGTCTTGTATTGGGAGAAAATGATCCCCAAAACTATTGATTTAAAGATTAGGATTTAATCAGAGTGATTAGCTTTCCTGGTGTGGATGTTCAAATATCTGTCCAGGAGGGAGGAGAGAGAGAGAGAGAGTGTGTCTGTGTGTGTAGAAGCATTTATGAAAAGTGTCTACCAAGAACCAGGACTTCAAAGACAAAAGTGGGGCAGCTTCTACTCCTCAGACCTTCTAATCTCTCCTCTCTTAGGAGGAAATGAGAGCCTTGTCTTGGGGCTCTGCAAGGTAATCCAGATGAATTTTTGTACACCACCCTTCTTACCTGAATCACTCCCTGGAGTAACTGCTCTCTTTCTTGCTGGATTTTAGCATTCTGCTCCTAACTTGTGAGTGAGAAGCTGTTGGTGGCTTTGAAAGGTAGAATGTGGACATTCTCCCTAGTTCGACAAATGTTTTATTCCTCAGAGAAGGACTTCTTAAACCTTAAAAAGACAAAACAGTCTTGGTTTGTGTGAAATTATGTTGATTAAATGATGGTCCCCTGTCATAACTGAATACTGCTGTATGACCTTCTTTATTTTCTGCCTCTTAATGTTTCAGGTCCAGATGAAGGACTTTAGATTCTCCTATAAATTTAAAATGGCCTGCAAGGAAGACGTCTTAAAACTTTGCCCCAACATCAAAAAAAAGTATGTAGCTTCTAAGTGCCTTACCCTGCCCTGTTTGTATAGAAAGTATAAGCTTCATTGGAGCACTGGATACTAGAGAAGGAACACTTAATTCCTTTCCTCCCCAGACTTCTTCAGGAACAGGACATGAGAGGAATCCATTTGGACTGTCCTGGATGCCAAGCCTTTTGGCTTTCAGCTGTCTCCAGCTCCGTAACTTTTGTAATATAGCTGTGGCTGTCCTTCTGCAGCATTGCCACAGGCTGGGAGCAGATGCAGGCTCTAGGTAGATAAGTGTGGGGAGCTAGTGCCCTTGCTTTGTACCTTCTGTAAGATAGCATGTGTGGTGCATAGCAAAGGCCAGCTTGTTGGAGCACTGACAAACTGGGGAATAAGATTAACTGGATCCCTCCAGACTCTTCCATTATGTCATTACTTGAAGAAAGCAATAGAGTTCTTTAATGAGCTATCTAATGTAAAAACAAACACTGTATTGATTTAAGTATTAGTACTTAATGGAGGCAGTGATCACCTTTCCTGGTGTAGACTTCCATGTCCTGGTGCTGCTGCTTCTGGTGATGATGCCCAGTCTAGGGGAGATGCTTCTTCACATAGAAGCTGATCCCTTTCTTTGCTAACATGTTAGAAAACTGCTTCAAGATATCAGGTTTCCCTATCTTCCAGGAATAAATTTGTAGTAACCTTGAGATAAGGAACAGATTTAAGTGCTGTGTCAGCCCAAAGGTGTCTGTTCTTAACAAAATAAATGTTTGGATATTGGGCTTTTTGCCGGGTTGGACCTACCACATAGGATGCTGAAAAGCTGCAGCTGTGAAAGTTGTCAGTAGGGGGAAGTCAGAAAGCTTGAGGCCAAGATAATCGAGGCACTGGGTTCTCTGGAGATGAAGCTGTAGGTACGAACTGCTCTGTTTGCCAGACTGGCCAGGCTCACAAGCTCTCCTTGGTTGTCAGAGTGGATGTGGTGATCTGCCTGAGTACCACCGTGCGCAATGACACGCTGCAGGATGCCAAGGAGCAGAGGGTGTCCCTGAAATGCCGCAGACAGCTACGTGTTGAGGAGCTGGAAATGGTAATGCCTGAGATGACCTCAAATGGTCTTTTCCTCCTTTTCTCAGGTTTGCTTTCACTACAACCCACAGTTATCCTGTTTTTAAAGCTTGTCAGAAGATTTGAGCCAGTCCCCTGATGCTCAGAGATCTGTAACTGTGTTGGAACTCCATATAGAACAGATACACCTTACCCATTTATAATCTAACTCCTAAAGTTAAGAAAATGCAAGGGTTCACATCATCCAGTTTTGCTGTCCTTCTGTTTTAGCAAGGACAAAATTGCATGAACCACACAAAGTTTACCCCAGAAAAGCATCCTCAGGTTTTCAATAAGAATGCATCAAGACCCTAAAAGGTGAGGCCTTCACACCCACCACTGTAGAACAGCAGAGCACATATCCCCTTTTGTCAGTCGAGCCCCTGAGATGAGACTTCACTGAAACCATCCAGCGTATGTGTGATGGCCATGTGAGCTGTTCACTGGCTTCTTAGCTCAGTGCTCTTCTCTCCTGACTCACCGACCTTTGGCTTTTGTGGTAGAAGTTATAGGTCCTAGGTAAGAGCTGGGTGCAGAAAAGTCCAGGCCATGTTTGACATCTCAGTTCTGAGTTCAGTCTCATGACTTTTCTTTCTTGGTTCCCTTTTTGGTGCAGACAGAGGATATCCGCCTGGAACCAGAGTTATATGAAGCCTGCAAAAGTGACATCAAGAACTACTGTCAGACTGTGCCCTTTGGCAACGCCCAGGTAAGTCATCCTTGGGGAGCCCCTGCAGCAAGATCCAGAAAGAGCTCTGTACTTGTTCCCTCGGGATTGGTCCTTCATTGGGACACTTGTAGGGAATGGGGACAAAAGCCAGGAACCTTGCAAGTGAGCTTGAGGTGATGTTCTCTCCTTCATTCCTTTCCTCTTTGGTCCTTCTCCTCACCGTGGTGTGGTCAGTTTACAAGTCAAACACCAAATTTAAGCTAAACTAAGCCTATCTAAGACATGCAGATAATTGGATCATCTGGTAGTGCATCCCTTGCCCTGAACTTCTTCATGGCTTACTTTTACTGACACCAAAGCCTGTGATTACAAGTCAAAGTAGAGTTTACTTTATATCAGGACACGGATCCTTCACCATATCAGAACTGGCCTAGAAACAGATGTGCAGACGGGCATTTCCCAGTCATCATCACATGTAAGACCCATCTTCAGACCAGCTCTGTCTCCTTTCCTAGATCATCGAGTGCCTTAAAGAGAACAAGAAGCAGCTCAGTCCTCGGTGCCACCAGAAGGTCTTTAAACTGCAGGAGACAGAGATGATGGACCCTGAACTGGACTACACGCTCATGAGAGTTTGTAAACAAATGATAAAGGTAAGACTGCCTGTTCCAGCAACCAGTGGTCAGGCCCACTTCCTCCCTTCTGATGCCCAAGTAGGCCTGTGCCCTTACTGATTCAGGAGCTTCTGCTGCTGGTGCAAACTGCAGCCATCCACCCCCCTCCATCATGAGATGCTTGTTTTGGTCCCACCACATGACCAGCCAACCCTGGAGACCTTTCTGAATCTTTGCTGACATTCCAAGGGTACCAATGAAACATTCTGGCTGCCCACCCATCATCCCTACTTCTTGCTGTGTGGCCAGGTCATCTTCTCTTTATCTTGTACAGTTCCTCTCTGCAGTCTTTCAGTCCTGCTTTCTTGGAGGTCTTCCTTGGCTGTAAGTTGCAGCCTTCCCACTCTCACCATGTTCCTTGCCATTGCCCCCATTTGGTGCTTATTCTTACTTCTTTGGTATGGTGTCCTCTTTGTCTTGCTACCATATACTCTGACAGAAACCTGGTACTGAAAAGATGGGTATTTGCTTCCTTTGGAAGCTTTACAGCATCACCAAAGCAATCTAGCCCATGTACTTCCTTCTAGTCAACTCTTGGCCTAACGCCTTTCCCAGTCTGTTTTGTTTCAGATATACACACTGATAGACAAGCTCCATAGAGATTCTGTTCAAATGCACATTGAAATCTAGCCAGTAGACCTTCTTTGTCCCTTGATCTTGCCCTTGTGAATGTTCAAGCCAAACTCCTTTGGACAATTACAGACCTCTATGCAGTGTTCTGGAGCTTGGTGCAGTCAGCCCAGTGGCATCTGCAAACAGAAGTGGAGGCCCTTCTCATGCACGGGGAAGCCTCCGATTCAACAGCAACAAATACCTTTGATAAGGATACATCTTCCTGTATTAGGCCTCAACTGATTTTTTTATCATCAGAGTCACTGAACAGGATTATTTCTATTGTTAAAACTTCTTAGGCTTCTTGAATTAAAAATAGTGTATGCATGGGAAACACTTTGTGGCAAAAGAGCCTTTCGAGCACCATTTTGTTCTAATGAATTTTCCTAATCAGCATACAGTAAACACAGTGGAATATTAAATCCTCTACATCTTTCATTTAAGTGTAAGAAATTTGATCTGTGGTTAAATATCACTTGTTTATTACAAATATACACACCAAGGATGTCCTTGATTTACCTATGAATGACTGTCAAAGATTCTGTATTACTTGTAGTAGAGTCAGCTGATAGTTTCAGTTCTCAGTGAATCAGTTTAACTCTATGTTTACATCCTGGATTCCCTTGTCCCCTTGGCCTTTTGCTAATGATACCTTGTCAAGGGCCAACCTTTGACTGCTAAGAGCATCCATCTCCTTCCCTCCTATTCACAAACTGCTGGACAGAGCTGAGGGGAGAGGAGCTCACAAAATCCTGTTGACTGGGCCCTCATTTCAGGAGGAGAAATATGCTGTTCCTCCTTTATTGATTATCTGTCTTGCTCTCCACAGCAGCTGTTCCAGATCTTGTCTCCTCCACCTTCCTATCACATCCTTCCCCTTGCCCTCTCAAACTTTATAGCTGTATAAAATACTAAGTTGTGTGATTGTTGTTGTTAAATTTTACCAGAAAAAAAAATTGAGATCATTGTCATCGACCTTTTCCACTCCTCCCTGTCTCACATCATTCCAAAATCTCCCTCCACTGCCTCTTTCACAGTGGCCCTCTCCTTGCCAAGAAAGGCCCATACCAGGTTCTCCAGCACATTGCTTTCACTGTCAAATGCACTCTTATTTTCAGTCTCTTTCTACTGACTCTTTCTCTACTTCCTATCTATGTAGTCCAGAAAATTCCAGTCTCTAACAAAAGTTACTGAGACACAGATCTGAGCATGATTAATCAATTTATTAGGGAGGCCAGTAATCCCTAATTAATTGGGTCTAAGACCTTCCTTATGGTCCGAGACCCCTCTGCTTGTGGAAAAATTGCTTCTCTAGTCATTGAGGAGTAGCAGAAATAGAATGAGACAGTACAATTCCATGATTGGTCAATTACAGAAGTGAGGAAATCTTAGGATTGGCTAAGAACAGTGCCCATCAATCATGACCACTGTTAGACCTTTCGTAGGCCATTAGCTACAAATCACAATCCGAAGCCATCAAGTACAGTCCACCTCAGCTGCAAAAGTCATAATACACTGTCAGCAACGTCTCAGGGCCTTCACAAGTCCTAAGACCCTGGCTTTCTGAAGACCATCAAACACTAGTGTTTGACCAGTAGTATCCAGGAGCCCAAGGAAGTTGTGGTTTTAAAGGTCACTGGGAAGTGGGTAGAAATGATTCCTAAAGGTAGAGAGGTAAAGGATCCTTATTAGAAGCAGTTAAGGGGAGGGGGTTAGTGGAGCAATAACATTCCTATGATAGAATTGCTAGCAGTATGAATCTATCACATAAAATTATTATTATCATCAGTACATGATGAATTAATCATTTATAACTCTTATCCTAACAGCATTAACATAATTACCTCATACTTAATTCTGTTTTGCCTAATTCACTAATACACTTATTGATACCCATCAAATCACAATGAACTGGATAAATGTTGATTAAATTGGGTGGAGTATCAAAATTACTGGTTGTTGTCCTTCTTTCTGGAACAGGACCAAAATGACATTACCATGATAAAGTCAAGTTTTAACGTGTCCCTCTGTGGTCAGATAAATATGAGCTCAGAAATGCTCTACCAGATTGGGCACAGATAGTCCATGTGAATATTTGGGGTGGATACTCCAAATCTGTGCCTCCTACGTTTCCTTTGTGCTGTTTCAATTCTGCTTTGCTCCTAGAGGACAGCACCCTTTCTGATGTGGGCACACCATGCTGAGCGGTCCTGTGCCAGTGTCTCCCAATATTGCACAATCAGATCCAAAGTTCTTGAGAGAGTACTCCTTCTGACCACCTGTCTCATGCAAGTTGTTCATAAAAGTCTTTTTGGCAAGTGTACATTTTGCATTTGAACAACATGGCCAGCCCATCAGAGTTGCACTCTTTGAAGCATAGTTTGAATGCTTGGCAGTTTAGTTCAAGCAGGGTCCTCAGTGTCTGGTACCTTATCCTGCCAAGTGATCTTCAGAATCTTCCTAAGACAGTTCAAATGGAAGCGATTCAGTTTCCTGGCCTGGCACTGACTTTTCATGTTTTACAGGCATACAACAATGAGGTCAGCACAAAGGCTCTGTAGACCTTCAGTTGATGATGACCTTCAGTCATCCTAATACCTCTTTTCTCCCAAACTTTTCTTCAGAGCCTCCCAAACACTGAGCTAGCTCTGGCAATGCATGCATCAACCTCATTGTCAATGTGTACATCCCTGGAAAGTACACTGTCAAGATAAGTGAATTTATCCATCGCATTCAAAACTTCTCCATTTGTTATAACCAATGGTTCCATGATGGAGCAGCTGTGTTTCCTTGTAGCAGTTAATTCATTTGTTTAACTTCTGGATGAAGTTGTTAGAGTCAGTGGCAATGTCATTTCTGTTGTCCATTTTTTATTTTCAGTTATTTGTTTAAATAACTCAGGATAATATTTCAGTTGTATATCATTTTCTCATTTTTGTTCTTGCTTTCCTTCTCTCCTTCCCTTCCCTGCTTTTTTTCAAACTAATTCTGATATTAATACTGATGAGTCAGTGATCTAACTGTACAGTCAGCTGAGTCAGTTGGCTCCCACATCAGCAGCATATCTTTTCCTGTCTGTTTGAATATAATGTTTATTTCTTTTTTTTTTTTTCATTTTTAACACAGTTTATAACAGATAAAGCAATTCAAACTTTTGGTCAGGTGACACTTCTTTTTAAAACATTTACAATACCACAAAAGAATTTTTTTTTAAACATTAACCGAGACACAAGTAATATTTATATTTGCTAACTTCACAAGTTCTTGACCTAATTGTCTCCACATATTACTAAGCATTAAAGGACCCTAACTTGTTGTTGTTGGTCTAAAGTCCTATGCCTAATAGCTTAATTTTAGACTTAACCTCAGATGTTCCCCTACCAATAATTTATAATTTAATAGATCTGGTATTAAGCTTACAAACCTTTTGACTATAGGAAATGGCCACCGAGAGTAGGGACATTGCAGGGAAACAGTATCTCCCCAACTTCATGTCAGTTCCAGGCAGGATTAGATTGTCAACTTGCATTCAGTCAGGCTTAAAGGCTGCCAGGTGTCCGTGGGGAAATTGAGTCAGGAGAATCCTAGCTCAGCACAGGCTGAATGGTCACTCTTCCACCCTTCCCATGAGATCACCTTTTGCTGTTCCTACCAGCATCGCACAGGCTTACTGATATGAATTGGAGGCTCAGATCACCTTTCTTGCTATCCATACCTGGAGCTGAACTCAGAAGAACAGTCACTTACTAGTCCCATAGCATCTAAAAATGGCAAGTTCCAATAACCAGGTTTCAAATATGATTATAATTTCACTTTGGCTAAGGAACATCTATTGAGGCAAGTCTTAAGTGGCTTACATGCCTTTCTATACCTGTTCTAGTTTCTGATTAAATAGTAATCATAAAATCAAATTTACCATTAAAATCTTAACTTTTCCATCAATGCCAAGTTTTACCCAAGGTTACCCTTCCTCTAGGAAATTTAGACTAAAATTCCTTTCCCCAAACTGAAGATGTCATTGATTTATTCTCAGTAATTAATTCAGTCAATTGTTCTAATACTAATTGCTTTTACCTCACTTTGTAACCTGTCCAGTTTTTCTCCCCTTTACTCCCCTCACCCTGCTTCCTAATACCTTATATTCTGATTACTTCTTCCTTCAGTATACCCTCCCTTCTATCACACCCCACTCTTCCCTTTTCCCCATCTTCTCTCTTTTTTTGTAGGGCAAGATAAACTTCTATACCCCATTCCCTGTATTTCTTATTTCCTGATTACATGCAATAAAAATTCTCAACATTCATTGCTAATACTTTGAATTTCAACTTCTCTCCCTCCCCCCCCCTCCCCAACCCCATGGGAAAGACAAGCAGTTCAATACAGACTAAATAAGTGACGTTTTGCAAAAGACTTCTATAATAATCATGTTGTATAATACTAATTGTATTGCCCTCTGTCCTACTCTATCCTCCCTTATTTTTTTTCTCCCTCAGTTGACCTTGTCCCTTCTCAAAAGTGTTTATTTCTAGTAACTCCCATTTGCCCTCCCTTCTATCATTCTCCTCACCTCACTTGTTGCCTCCTCCCCTACTTTCCTGTGGTGTGATATAGATTTTCATATCAAATTTAGTGAGCATGTTATTCCCTTCTTCAGCCATATGTGGAGAGAGTAGCTTCATTTTTCCCCTCTCCCCTTCTCCCTTTTCTTTTCCATTGAACAAGATTTTTCTTATCTCCATTCCATTTCTCCCTTTCTCCTCCCGGTATTTTCCTCCCTCACCCCTTAATCTTTATTTTATTTTATTATTTTGTGTGTGTGTGTGGATATCATCTCTTCTGATTCAACACACCCTATACTCTCTGTCTATATATGTGTTTATGTGTGTGTGTGTGTGTGTGTGTGTGTGTGTGTGTACAGTCTCTCCGTCTACCCAAATACTGAGAAAAGATTCAGGAGTTATCAATATTTTTTTTCCATGTAGTAATGTAAACATAAACAGTTCAGCTTTAGAAAGTCTTTAATGATTTTTCTTTCCTGTTTACCTTTTCGTGCTTCTCTTGATTCTTGTCTTGTAAAGTCAAATTTTCTATACAGATCTGGTCTTTTCCTCAATATGAATGCTTCAAAGTCCTCTATATCATTGAATGACCATTTATTCCCTTGAAGTATTATACTCAGATTTGCTGGTAGGTGATTCGTGGTTTTAATCCCAGTTCCTTTGACTTCTGGAATATCCTATTCCAAGCCCTTCGATCCCTTAATGATGAAGCTGCCAGATCCTGTGTTAATTGTATTTCCACAATGCTTGAATTGTTTCTTTCTGGCTGCTTGCAGTATTTTCTCCTTGATCTGGGAACTCTGAAATTTGGCCACAATATTCCTAGGAGTTTTTGTTTTCAGATCTCTTTCAGGAGGTGCATGGTGGAATCTTTCAATATTTATTTTGCCCTCTGGTTCTAGAATCTCAGGGCAGTTTTCCTTGATAATTTCATGAAAGATGATGTCTAGGCTCTTTTTTTGATCATGGCCCTCAGGTAGTCCCATAATTTTTAAATTGTCTCTCCTGGATCTATTTTCCAGATCAGTTGTTTTTCCAGTGAGATATTGCACATTATCTTCTGTTTTTTCAAACTTTTAGTTCTGTTTTTTAACTGTTTGGTTTATCTCATAGTCATCCATTTGCCTGAACTCAATTCTCTCTTTCAGCGAATTATTTTGTTCATTGAGCTTTTGAACCTTCTCCTCCATTTGGCTAATTTTTCTTTTTAAAACCTCCTTCTCCTCTTTGGCTTTTTGGACCTCTTTTTCCAATTGAGTTAGCCTCTTTTTCAAGGTGTTATTTTCCTCAGCATTTTTTTGGTTCTCCTTTAGTAAGCTGCTACCTTGTTTTTTCTATTGCCTGAGCCCAGTTTAAGTTCCCTTTGGAGGCCCTGGAGGCCGAGGCCTTGACTTCCTCTGACAGTATGCCTTGTAGTTCCTCATCTGAAAGGATGGGGGGAGACACCTGTTCCCCAAGAAAGTAACCTTCTATGGTCTTATTTTTTTTCCCTTTTTTGGGCATTTTCCTAGCCAGTCACTTGACTTCTGAGTTTCCTCTCCACAACCACCTCACCTCCAGTTCTGCCAAGCCAGCTCTCGGGGCTGAGATTCAGATGACCAACTCCAAACCCTCAGGGGCTTTAGTTGGGGTACAGGGCTACTATTCAGTGTGAGATTAAGATCAACTGCTCAGGTTGGGGCACAACTGCCACACAGGGCTCAGTTCCCTCAGAGGGTTTACAATGAGACCTTCAACAATGGATGAGGGCTGCTGCCTGCTGTGGGAGTTGCGCCCCCCCCACCCCCTCACTACTGCCTCCACTGCTGCCACCTGAGGAGGCCCGAGTTATGGGGACACCCTGCTCCCTTCTTGGCCAGCAGACAAAACCCTCTCACTGACCTTTAGCGCCTGTGGGTTAAGGGAGATTCTGTCCCTGAAGCCTGCTTGGTTCTGCTCCTCCTGGTGCTGCATGACCAAGGCTGGGCTGGGCTGTTGGTCTTTCAGGTCACTCTGGGCTAGAAATCTCCTCCACTCTGTTGTTCTGTAGCTTCTGCTGCTCTAGAATTTGTTGAGAGTTCTTCTTGACAAGTATTTTATGGGCTGTGGGGTAAGAGCTAGTGTATGTGCATCTTTCTATCATCATGGCTCCGCCCCCTGTTTATTTCTTTATGGTATTTTTTGGTGCTGGTGCTCACCATATCTATCACCTGTTTTTTTCCAAAAACAAAACAAAACATTTGTGGTATGGAGACCTGAGACTTCTTTACAAGTCTTTGGCCTCCTTTTTATCCTGAGCCATGTTTTCTCAGACATTTCTCCTCATCTTCACTTTTCCCTAACTCATGTATTTAAGTCTCTAAGCATTAGAGCATCTCTTGATTGTATTTGAAGGGTCTCATCAAGTTCTTCATGGAATTTCTCTTCCAGTTTGTCCTTAGTAATTTAGATTGATACATGAGCTGCAAGGATTTCCATGGTAGCCTTTTTGTTAAAATTATCTCTTAAAATTATAATACATAATGATCAGTATCCCATTAAATTGCATGTCACCTTTCAGTGTATAATAAAGCTCACTCCTCCAAATCCAAAGGCTGTTTTGTGGTACCTGTGAGTTGTCTGCCCATTTCTTCTGATTTTATTTATGACAAAATATCAAGATTGATATGATTCATCTCCTCCAACAGTATATCCACTTATTGGTCATTGGACATCGATCTTGTATTTGAGATACTGGTAGTCAAATTAAAGTTTAATTAATTTGTATTTCACACACAATAAGTTAAAGAGCTTTCCGAGACAACTTGGTGGTTCAGTGGATAGAGCACTGGGCCTGGAATCTGCCTCAGTTTTCTAATCTGTGAAATGGGGGATAACAGTAGCACTTACAGTACAGAGTTGTTTCAAGGATCAAATGAGATAAGGTTTGTCGAGCACTTAGTTCAGTGCTTGACATGCATTAGAGGCTATGGAAATGTGTATCCCCTTGCCTTCCCACTTAGGTGCTAGAGAATTAAAGCAGCAGAAGATTTGATACTCTTCCAAAAGTTGACAGATCATAGCCAGTTGAAGTTCATTAGTGAACCAAAGGAATCCATGGCTTAAGGAAAGCAACAAGCACACCAAGAAAGTCTCACTGTGCTCTCTAGCCTTGTGGCCCCTGCACTGTAGAGCTTGACAAGACAGTGATCCCAGGGGTATTAGGGAGGAGTTGGCCTGGTTCTGCACCAAAGGAAGCCAAGCAGCCACTCCCCGTGTCCCAGAAGCAGAGTGGACAACCCTGGAGGCTGTGGTAGCCCTCTTTCCCTGTACCCGCTCCTCAGTAGCCTGCGTGCTCCCAATGTCTTCTGACCCAGGCAAAACAGTTTTTTGTACCATTAATAAACAAATTTTTAAGACATTTTAAAAATAACTTTCATCTTTATTTCATCCTTTTTTCTATTTTTGTCGTGGTTTTGTACTATATAATGTATCAGTTCAGCAGTAGGTGAATACATATATATAATTCATAAATAAGGTATGTGCTCAAAATTTTTTTGCTTATAAAAGGTGCACAGCCAGAAAGTTTCAGCTGTAGTAATAACTCCTTTATTCTTTGATACAAATATTTCCAGTCAAGCCACACGTTTGTTCCATATCCATGTTTGGGGTTAAAGAATGGCATGTGTTTTTCATTGAGTTGGAGCAGATTTGGTTTGAGTGCCATGTGGCCGTTCCATAAGTCAGTTCCGTAGCCATGTGAAAAAAATGCTCTCAATCACAAATAATTAGAGAAACATGCATTTAAAACAACTCAAAGGTATCACCTCATACCTGTTAGATTGGCAAAGTTGAGACAAATGAAGAATGACAAATGCCAAAGCAGCTGTGGAGGAAAAAAAGGACAGGTACATTAATGCACCATTGGTGGATCTGGAACTGGTCCTGCCACTGTGGAAAACAATTTGGAAGGATGCCCAAAATCCTGTTAAGCCCTTTGACTCGTCAGTACCGCTATTAGATTTGTGCCTCCAAAGGAAAATGACCCAAATGTAGAAAAGCATTTATAAGAGCTCTTTTTGTGCTAGCAAGAAGCTGGTAACAGAGGGCATACCCGTCACTTGGGGAATGGCTGAAAAAGCTATGCTATGTGAATGTGATGGAATACTATTGTTCTTAAAAAAATAATGAAGGGGATGGTTTCAGAAAACCCTGGGAAGACGTGTATGAACTGATGCAGAGTGAAGTAAATAGAAATAGGTGAACAGTTTATACAGTAACAGCAACAGTGTAAAGATAATCAGCTGTAAAAAACTTGAAAATAAAAAAAAATGGCCAGGCCCAATTTCAGAGGACGTGTAATAAAACACGTTGCCTACTTCCTGAGAGAGTGATAATAAACTCAAAAGGCAGGTTGAGGCAAGGCTTGAGGGTCAACACCAGGAGCAGGAAGGGGTTACATTTTATTTTGTCAGATACTGCCAAGGCAGGAGTTTATTTTGCTTGGCAGTACATGTTTGTAATGGGTTTGGGAGAGAATTTGGACCTGAAAAAATAAAATTGAATTTTAGAAACCTTATTCATATAGCAATGTGCATATAAGCTTGTAAGTAGGCTACCCTGCAAGATAAAGTGCAGACTTTCTATTATCTTAAGGTATTGGGAACAGAGACTTGAACCCAACACCAGCAAGGCTGGTGGAGAACCCAGAGAGAGCTGCATCTTTATGTTCAATACACAGAGATCAAGTTTTGACTCCTCTTCTGTGGGTAAGCTGGCCTGAAGCAATGGCCACAGCCTATTCTATCTTGAGCCCTTCAGTACAGAAATTGCCAGTGAAATCTCTAGTCAAGCTCAAAGGTAACTAGGAAATAACGATTGCTCACATTTTTTAGAACAAGCTGCCCTGTGTTTTATGTAGTAAAAGTATTACTAACCTTGTTTTGCAGGTCAGGAAACTGAGAATTCAGTTGCCTTTGGCTGGTCACATGGCCTCTCTCCAAGCTCAGGGCCGAGCTTGGTGTCCTGGACTCTGTGTGGCATGCTTGTGCTGCTCAAGCCCAGAGCTGTGCTTGGCGTTGCTCACGGGACTTCCTTTCTTTGCAGAGATTCTGTCCAGAGGCAGATTCAAAGAACATGTTGCAGTGTTTGAAACAAAATAAAAACAGTGAACTGATGGACCCCAAATGTAAACAAATGATCACCAAACGCCAAATTACTCAGAGCACAGGTAATTAACCCCTCCTCATTCAACTCCTTTTCCTCTGTTGAGGATGGTGTGGATGGAAGTCGGAGTAACAAGCCAGCCTTGAGATGCTTTCTCTCCAGTGAGATTCTCCTTTGATGTGATGCAGGCTAGAAAAGATGTCATAGATCCCACTTAACGAGGAATAGAAAGGGAACCAGGCTTAGGTTGTCTGGAGAAGCACATCCTGGGGATGGGCATCAGGTATGTAGAGGAAGGGGATGTAAGGTTGCCCATCTTCTCTGGGTACAGAAGAGGAGGAATGGTTGTTGTCAGAATTGGGGTTTCAGTTAGACATGAGGACCCAGAACTGATGAGAATAACTACAAGACCTTGGCTCCCATGGCTGGCAGGAGCGGAAGAAGCACCCTCTGGAATCAAGAGGATAGACAGATTCCAAGACCTCTCTCTCCACCAGTCAGTCCTCAGTTTGGGGTGATTTTACTGAAGAGTGAGTCATCACAAGACGAATTCTGACTTAGGACTGAAAACTACTTCAGTGTAAAGAGATAGCATGAGTCTCTTCCTCTTACAGTCACATAGCATTGAGGAGGAAAAACAGCTCGTGGGTGTTGAAAGGCTACGTGGTGCCCCCAGGCTTCCATTGGTCTCCAAAATCTTGTTCCTGGAGAACTGTTAACGAGCCATACTCTCCTTTCATTCATGAGATGTAGGCAGGACTGCCGATGCAGGAGGTTGTGTGGATATCACACGAAGGCACTTATTTTTTCCTAACTCTTTTTCTGGAGTTCAGTGTTGGGGGGAGAGGGCAGATCAATAAATGGCTGCTTTTAAGGTGTCAAGAACTATCACAACTCCAAAGGACTCCTGATGTTAAAACTCCCAGAATGCTATCTAACTCCACATAGAGAGCTGATAGTCCCAGAGAGCAGAGTGAAGTTTGTTTTTCCTTTATTTTTTCTCCCTTTTTATTTCTCAAACATGGCTAATGTAGCAATATGTTTTGAATGACTTCATATCTATAATGGGTATCATATTTCTTGCCTTCTCAATGGGTGGGAGAGTGGCTAGAGGGTGGGGGTAGATTTTGTAACTGAAAAAGAAATTTTTTTTAAGGTGTCAGTAGAAACAGAATAAAAGATAGGTGTGTATGAACCCAGATTGAGTTTTTGGTCCCCTTTCTCTTCACTTTGTCCCAGATTACCGTCTCAACCCTGTGCTGAGGAAAGCCTGTAAAGCTGACATTCCTAAATTCTGCCAAAATATCATCAATAAGGCTAAGGATGACTCTGAGTTGGAAGGCCAGGTCATTGCCTGCCTGAAACTGAAATTTGCTGATCAGGTAAACCTGGAAGAAGAGAATGATCCCTATTCTATGGTAGTGTGCCTGCAGAGGGTTTGGTTTTTAATCCATTGCTTTGCATTTGTTACTCCTTATACTTTGGAGAAATCATCTCAGGTTGTGACTGAATAGGTCAGTGTTAGCAGCCTGAGGATTTATTCTCCTTGCCCTCCCACATGCAGCGCCTTTCTCCGGACTGTGAGGACCAGATCGGTGTAATAATCCAGGAGTCTGCTTTGGATTACAGACTTGACCCGCAGCTGCAGATGCATTGCTCGGATGAGGTAGGAGAGCCTATCGTGAAGCCAGTTGTGAGCAGAGCCAATCCTGACCACTTCTAATGGGCAAAAGAAGTTGAGTTAAACTGAGTTCACCCCTCCTTTCTAACCCGCTTTCCCCCAGTTTACCTCCCTTATCATGAGTATTCATAGACACTTTTCTAGATCCTCCTGAATCTTGCTTGATGGAAAGAGGTGACTGTAGTCTAGTTAAAAGGACATGGCATTAGAAGAATCCCATCTCTTTTTTTTTTATCCGCTATCTGGCCCTGTTAGAAGAATCATAATTCTATCTCTCCACTTCTTGACTTGTGTGTATAGTTATCTGTAACCCCAGAAGTGTTATGAAAATAAGTATGATTGTATAATAGAATAGATTTCATTTTACTGCTTGTTCATAGTATATCAGATTACCTAGAAACCAAAAATAAGGTTTCATGTTGGTGTTTCTATATTTCTCTAAGAAGCAGCCTGCTAGACAAAACGTGCTAACTATTCCTATTGAAGTTTGATTTTTTCCCTCCTCTTCCCTGTCCCATTCTGTTAGATGGTCCATTACAATTCAGAATGACTGAAAAGATAAAATCACTCCTTTAATACCTTAGAACAATACTGATTCTAAGAGCCATTTGGCCTCTGGAAAGGGAAACATTGAGAAATTTAGTAAGTATCTGTTTCTGTAACACACTGTATCCACCATCTCCTTTCAAAGAGATCAGTCAGACAAGGCATGGATTAAAATAAATGAAGGAAAGTCAGTCTTTTTCTTCTTTGTTGTGGACTGCTGGTGTGTGCTGATTATGACCCTCAGCTTCTAACCGTCCACCTTTACCTGTCAGGCCCTTGTCCATCTGTGTCAGATCTTTCCCTCCTAAGAGAATAACCCTGTACGTGACAAGCCCTGATCCTGTGACTCACATCTGAGTGTTTGTAGTGTAAGGATACTCAGTTTTCTTTTTTCTTCTGACTGCCAGGCATGGCAAGGGAGGCAAGCTGAGCCTCTAAGGCAGGGGAACAAGAAGCAATCTGTGCCACTCCCTTGCCAAGATTCTCTAAGAAGAGAGCTATCTGTTGGCAAATGTAATTGGTGATGTTGCAGGTCACAATGCTGCACAGTCTGAGAACAGCTAATTTGGTGATGTGAGCTAAGTTCTCCCCAACGACAGAGAGTGGTCTAACACAAGTACACAGCCATTCTGTTTGCCTACTGTTGTTGAGGGTTCTTCCTTTTACACTTTAGTGAGATGTGCTGCCTCTGTGTGTGTGTGTGTATGTATGTGTCCTTTAAATAGATCTCCAGCCTGTGTGCAGAAGAAGCAGCAGCCCAGGAACAGACTGGTCAGGTAGAAGAATGTCTAAAAGTGAACCTGCTCAAAATCAAAAATGAAATGTGCAAAAAGGTAAATAACAGTCCCTGGTTCTCTCTCCTTCCTCTTCATCCTCTGATCAGGCCTTGAGCCTCCAGAATCCCTGCACATTTCCCATCATACACATGCTATTTATAAAAGAGATTCATCTTGATAAGTCAGCTTCCCAGCTGCTGCCCCCCCTCCCAAGACTTGCTCCTTCAGCCCTGGGCATCTTCATCCCTTGTGACTTGCTTCAGGGGTCACACACAATGATGCTTTGTGAGTTTGTTCATGTGTTTCAAGTCACTTTTATTGGCAGCATTCTTATCATTCCTTTCACCCAGACTACCAGTAGTCGTTGATAAGACATTAAAAATATACATGCTTTTCCTAGACTCTGTGGTTCCATCAAGCCTAAAGCAATTTATATTCTATTGTTCCATGGGATTTAGTAATTGATTCCTTGTTTGATGGTAAATACTGGCAAATAATAGGCCTGATTTTGATTTTTATGTCTTTTCTTTGTTGTCATTTTTTCTTTCCAGGAAGTATTAAACATGCTAAAAGAAAGCAAAGCAGACATATTTGTGGACCCAGTTCTCCATACAGCCTGTGCCCTGGACATCAAGCATCACTGTGCTGCCATCCCCCCTGGTCGAGGGCGGCGTAAGTCACTGACCTTTAAATTCATCATCTCTCCACTCTTCCATATATGCTGTGATCTTGGTGGAGAAAGAACAGGGACTCTGGGATGTCAACATTCTCTGCCTTTTGTAGTTGGAGGTGTTTGGGAGCAGGACTCATATAGCCTTTCTTCTCGGTTAAGTACTCTGGAAACCATGGCTGTTAGTGGGTTAAGTAGCTGCTGGAACAAGGCTGGCTTGAAGCCCCCTACTCAGAATTACCCAGGCATAGAAATAGAACAGAAGCCTTAAAGACATAGTCTTCAGCTTCCTTTGCCCAAATTTGAGCAGCTGCCCACAAGGTTGGGATGTTTGTGTCTAGAAAGAGGAAAGAGGGACAAGGGCAGCTCTGAATGTGGGAGAGGCTTAGATTTGTATAGGCATGGCATTCTGAACCATTGAAGTCTTGCATTGGCACAAATGAGGAGATTTTGAAAAGGAAGGAGAACATTCCTTTGTATGTGGCCTCTTGGTTTAGTTTCCTCAGATGGGCTAAAGGAAACTTGTTTTCTTGGTGGTTTTGAATTTTATGGTGACACGGGGCTGGACCGATGTCCTTCTCCCCCGTTGGTTAGAAATGCCTCCACCAGCTGCTGAGGCCCTTCTGTGACCACCTTTTCTCTGCAGAAATGTCCTGCTTAATGGAGGCCCTGGAAGATAAGCGGGTGAGATTGCAGCCCGAGTGCAAGAAGCGCCTCAACGATCGGATTGAGATGTGGAGCTATGCAGCCAAGGTGAAGGTCTGAGGCTGAAGCCATTTGTCCAGGAGTTAGCACTCCTCTGGAGAGCCCCTGCTCATCTGCTGTTCCTTATTCCTCTTATGCGGGAGGCCTAGAGCTGTGTGTTCACATTGAGGAAGCGCATGCGGGGCTGGTTTATGTTATGCTATGTTGAGTTGATTCTTAAAAGCCAATCAGTACTTAAAATCTTCCCAAAACAGAGGTAACCCTTGATCCTAAAGCATCTTCTCCCTTTCCGTTAGGACATAAAATGTGGTAGGGGCTGCAGCCACAAAGCCACGCCTGCACACCTTCTGCCAGGCTATGTTTTCTTGCCCTCAACCTAAACAGCTGAGAAATGAGTCAGCTAGGTGAAAGATGTGGCTTAAGTCAGCCGTGCAGCTTACTCTGCTCCTTAAGCCAGAGGGAAGTTAGGCAGCAGACCCATGTATATATACTAAGTATACTAAGCCCCACCTCCCCTCCATAGTAATTTTTTGTTAAGTTTTCATCCGAGTTTATGGGAGAATGGTATCACCCCTTAGTCTGAATTAATGAAGAACAAAGAGTAAGTTGAAGATAGAAGAAGTCATAGCTTTAGACAGGATCTCATCTAGGTCAAGATGACTGAAAAGTCATTTGGGACACCTAGGTGCTGCAGTGGATGGTGCCAGGCCTGGAAGACCGACCTGAGTTCAAATCCAGCCTCAGACGCTTACTATCTCTGTGACCCTGAGCAAGTCACTTTACCTCTGTTTGCCTCGGTTTCCTCATCTATGAAATGGTGGCACCTCTCTCCCATCGTTGTTTTAAGGATCAAATAAAATAAAAATTGCCAAGGAAGCTTTATGTAAATATAAGCTATTCTTATTACTATCCTCTAGTCTGGGGTTGGACTTTTTTTGGTTCCTTCTTTTCATCATCCTTGATAATTGATCATTCAGTTATTGTGTGAACACTTAAAGGTGGCACCTGTGAGTGTATTGTTGCTTAAAAGGGTATGAAAGGATTAGTATCTCATTTTGTTGCCATCTTCTTCCCATCCATTCCCCCTATCAGTCTTAGACACCTGAAGTCACCTGACTTCCAGGTGCCCTGTTCTCTGTATCTCCTGGGCAGAGGAGACCATAGGATAAGCATTGGAGAAGTACAGCTGTCTACTTGTCTAGGTGTCTGCCAGACATGAGACTTCTGTTTGGTTAATCCTGCCTGAAAAGACTGAATTAACGGGGAAAAAAAGGCTGAATTATTGCACACCTAACGAGCTTCTCATTTCATCCTGGTTGAGCCAGAATATTTGCATTGTATTTCCCCTAGAGAGCAGTTAAGAATGTGGAGGATGAGGAATGGGTGGAACCAGCAGCCAGCCCTAACCCTCTGCGTCCCCTTTGCTCCTAGGTCGCCCCAGCAGAAGGCTTCTCTGATCTTGCCATGCAAGTGATGACGTCCCCATCGAAGAACTACATTTTGTCTGTGATCACAGTGGGCATCTGTATATTGTTTCTGATTGGCCTGATGTGTGGACGAATCACCAAGAGGGTCACACGAGAGCTCAAGGACAGGTAGAGCCCAGATTGACCACCAAAGCAATCACCTGCCCAGCACCCACTTTGTACAGCCCTCTTGTATAGTCTCCCCAGCCACCTCTTCTGAGAGGAGAAACAGGCACCCAAATTAGAACAGCAGCAGTTGTCCACTCCATTGCCCCATCTTGGATTTCGTCCACAGCATCCTCATCACTCTCTGAAAGAGTCTGTGTACAACCTCAGCAGCTGGCCCACGTTTGTTATCCCTTGTTAGACTTTTGTTTACCTGCCTCTAGATAAGTCTCTCATGCCAATGGAACTACCAACACTCCCAGAATCAGACTGACCTGACCTGCAGCTCAAACCATTTTTAAGTAAAAAAATTTTTAAAGAGAGGAAAAACAAAAAATATATATATAAATATAAAACCTCCAAGCTTGATTTGGGTAGTGGGGTTCATACCTGGATACATTTATATTCTATGACTGGGTAAAAATCAAGATAGGACTTTAGAGAGTTATCATGTCACCTAACATAACTTGTTTTTTGGATGTCTTACTTGTCTTCTCATAAGTGTCTTCAGCATTTAATCAGGATAGTGCACACCAGTGACAGGATTCCCCACTGGCCATCCTGATTTTGGGTCCCATTTATTTCTGCTGAAACATCAATGCCTTCCAGCTTCCGTCCTCGAAGATCCACCACTGGCCAAGGTCCCAGAGCCTGAAGGATTTCTTAAGATCTCTATACATAAAGTAAAACATGGATCATTGGAAAATGAATTGGGGAGACTAAGCTTTTTACAAGTCCCCTGATAGTTAGAACTCGGCAACCTTCTTCCAGCAAGCTGACTCATCAGTTAAGATTAGAGCTAACTCGGGAAACCATTTGTCTGCTTCATCTAAAGATGTTGCCTGGAATTAGAAGAGCCCTCTGGGATATGGCTGGGGGAGGGAGCTTATCAGGAAGGGTTTGGTTCATTTTTTTTTTTTTTTAATATTTAATTATAGGCTAGCAAAACTCAGTTCGCAGAGATCCATTGGAAGTCTCAGTGTGTCTCTTATAATCCAGCAACTAAAGCATTCTATAACCTTCTAGGACTAGAGTCCCTTTCTGGGTACTCTTAGCCCAGTGATACCTAAGAAAAAGTGATCCACACTTGGGCCAGGTAAAGATTACACATCAAAAAAGGGAAGTGTCCTCTCCATCTCTGCCATGCACACCAACCCTGGGAGGCCCTGGATGAATACGGTGTTTTGGGGACTCGGTATCCCTTCCTGCTTCTGAGCTGACAGAGGAATGTTTGCTAAATCAGTTCCTTTACTCAGGGCCTGGCTCCCTTATTTTCCCCAGTTGTGAAAAGGATTGGGGGATGGATTGTGGTCCAATCCTAGTGTACCTTAGGTTGAATGTGGGGCTTAAAGTCACAGTGGTTGCACAAGAGGGCAGCATGTACAGTAGGAGATATACATATATATATATAATATATATTTTATTAACCTGTTAGATGTGTCCACATATTATGTGCTGGAGTATTATAAATGATGTGCCTAAAACTGTCCACGTGGGCCGAGGCTGATCGATCATTAATTTCCATTCCTTCACCTTTTTCAGTTTTTTTCCATGCCTTATCAAGAATTACCTGGTATCTCCATCACATGATTACAAGATAGGGAGCATATATGATTGTGGACCAGCTGATCTAGGTTACTTTCTGTGTATAGAGTGTATATGAATACTGTGATTTCCTTTGCTACCCCTCCTGAGTACTAGAGAGGGTACAAAGATAGGTGTTAGGCAGAGATACCTGTGTTCTCACCTCCCGTACACCACAGGTTGGAAAGAAAATAGTCTCAGTTGTGATCTCTTCTCAGCATTGGCAGAGTAGGAGTGCCTCCCTTGGGCTTGGGATTCCAGCCCATGGTCATCAAGAGAGAAGATTATGGAGGGATTCTGCAAGGCAGAACAGGTCCCAGAAGCCAGCTGGACTCCCTGCCTGCCTGGGTTATGTGAGCTTCCCCTTCACACAGAAAGGGGAAGCTTTGGCCCTACCCATCTTGTTTAGATGATTTTCCTAGTGCTACTTGCACAGTTGACTTGAGGTTCTTTTTTCCTCCAGAGACAATACCTCCAAATTCATGAAACTTGAAGCTAAAGGGGACATAAATTCTCTTCTCTGACCCCTACTTCAGCCATGAGTGAAGGGAGATTTTGGTTATAAGAAAGGGTTCATTAGAAATCAGTTGACTGGTTGAGTGTGTGTGCGTGTGCGTGCGTGCACATGTCTGCACATGAGTGCTCTAGAGTTTTAAAGATAAAGCATCAAACATTTTTTTAAAAGAGCAGATTAAGCACATTCACCTTCTCCCTACCCCCATAGGAAAGAGCCTCTTAGGGTTGCCATCCAGGTACATCAAAGGAAGGAGATAGGGGAGTAAAGACCAAGTGCCCAGACATCATCTGAATAGATCCCTAAACACCATTTCTCATGGTGTCTGACATAGGCTTTCAGGACAAGATCACTTTCTACCATCCAGAGAATGATTTCTCAACTTCTCAAATTTTCCCCGATATAACACTATTAATCTCTTGTGTTTAGTAAGGGAAGGATTCCAGCAACCCTGTGGGTGGTGTTCCAAAAAGGCTTAGTGCAGTTTTAAACTTCAGCCGCTTAAAACTACACCAAGACTATGTAGTACTGCAGCGGATAGAGCCCTGGACCTGGAATCAGGAAGACTTGAGTTCAAATCCATCCTCATACACTTATTAGCTGTGTGATCCTGGGCAAGCCACTTCATCCTGTTTGCCTCAGTTTCCTTATGAGTAAAATGAGCTGGAGAAGGAGGTGGCTTTAAGCACTTGAGTATCTGCCAAGAAAACCTCTGATGGGTTCAGTGAGACCATCCAATACAACTGAACAACGGCTAACTAGCAAGACTTTGGGATACCCTAGATATCGGAAGCTATTTTTTTACCCTTCAAAATAGTGAGCTATGCTTATTCTCTGCATGTTAACAGAGTTAGAAATTAAAAAGGAAATTTGACTCTTAAACTTTTGAAATTATTAAATTAGTAACCAAAATCCCACCTTCTCATTGTTTATGGGAAACAGTTTTAGTTACCATTGCCCTCTTATCAGAAGGTATTTTGAGAAGGTCAATATTAGTCACAGACTGAGGCCTCAGCAGTAAGTTCTAGTCACAGTGTCCTAAACGCATGCCATTCCATTTTCCAAGCCCAGGTGTCCAGCACCAACTCAGCCAATTTTGATAGAGTGTCCTGTGATTTCAAAATCCAGAGAAAAGCTCTGTCAGCACCTGTGGAAGGGATGTACTTCCTCTCTGTCAGGTTCATTTATCTGTTGTCCAGAACCAATCAACTTAGGGAAAAATTTCTTGCCATCAGTGTTAGCATGAAATCCTAATCTAAGTCTCTGATGAGGGCTCCATGACTTGTTAAATGATCCCATCCAGCCATCTAAAAGAAAATGGTCCAGACCCTTAATGAGAAATAACAGCTCATTTGCAAGATAGCAGGCATCCATTGGTTTATGGTTGGCCTCTCTTTCCAGTCTCTTCCAAAGATCCTTGCCCCAGCTCTCCAAAGTCATTTGGATACCCATCTCCCATTCTGGACATGTCATTCATTACTCAAAGGACCAGAAACATAGGTAATTTGATTGCAACAGAACCAAGCTGGATCTCTACTGGACCAGTAGTAAGAGGCCATTTGACAGATATGGGGGCCTTTATTAAGGATTATGGGGGAAAGCAGGTTCTAGAGTGCCCTATTCTCTGAAATTGCTGTTACCCAAAGAAAAGGCTTTTGGAAAGAAGTACCATGTTACAGTTCTTGGTAAAAGCAGGGCCTGTATGTATTAGTCGGATATTTTCAGGATAGAAGCCTGTAGTAGGGGAAAAAATCTGGCTATGGGAAACACGTTTCTTCAAAAGTTGGAAGAGCTGAGGATTTCAAGGCTCCCAGTAAAGAAGGAACTGCAGTCTCCTGTACCCCAAAGATGCCTTGTAGCTCTCACTTCTACTTCCAGAGTTATTGACCTGGAGGCCCCCAATTCTAAGTCAGAAAACTCTTGAGAAATCAGAATAACTCCAGGGAATTGCCATCAGCTGCAGGGCAACATTTACTTCAAGTTACTTGTTAATTAATACTTTTGAATTGAGTTTATTTCCAGAATCTTTAACATATCACTTAATCCTCCAGGAGAGTTGGGAAGGGAATGCTGTTAAAAGTTGATAGATGTTTAAGTTTGCCTTTCATCTTCCAGGAAAATAAATGTCAGGTTTCCTTTCCTCCTAGGGGAGCACATCTGGGCTATGTCATCAGCCTGACATCACCTTAACAAAAGTATTGACAAGAATCTACAACTTCCTTTTAAAGTTAGAAAGCGAGTGAGTATTAGTTCCTTAGTTTGAGAGCTGCCCATCCAGTTTCTTCATTAGACACTGTATTTATTGTCAGTTGGGTCAGAACAGATCTTTCCTTAGTATCAGTGCAGTCTTTGAAATATTTTGCATCCTGGATTTCTCCTGCTGTCACCATCCCCTTCAGAAAGTCTCTGGTGGGTTGTCGAGCAGAGATCCAGGTTCCATTAGGGATCTGGTAGGGAGGGGAGTCAGGGTGGAATGAATTTTGTTTCAAGAAATGAAGAATATCTTCTGCATAAACTGCAATCAGCCCATCCATCCCCTATGTGCCAACTCCTAACAACCTGCAGCCACTCTCTCCACATGGCAGAATTTTCTCACTTGGCAGACCTTAGTCATCGTTAACCTCTGGGTCAAGGAACATAGGAGATTGGCCTATGAACTGTCTCCAGCCTTAATAATGAAGTATTCTGCCAGCCCCTTTTCCAGCTGGTTAGAGGGTCTATAATTCCCAGTCATTTCATAGAACAGACAGAATGTGGCTTTTTTGAACTGTGAATACTTTTACTTTTTTTTTTTTCCAACTTCTGAGAGTATAAGAACACAAGTCAAAATGCTATGTCCCTATTTGAATCATATCTAGTTTATAAAATGTGACATTACTATTACAGTAAAAGTTTTAGTGGGGTTTTCAGTGTGACTGTACCCTTTTCTCCCCATTTTCCATGTGATGTTACTATATCTGACACTGGCCCTTCCTTTTTTTCAGTTGGTTCACTTTCCAGTTATATTCCTTTTTGCTCCTTCTCACCCCACCTCTTTCTACCAGTCCTGTTCCATCAGAGGTTGGGTCGCCATAAACCCTGGCTGGTACATCCAGCTTCCTGTGTCTGGTCCCCCTGTCACTCGGGCTCTGGAGGCAGCCTTAGCTTTAGCACAGGGAAATGGGACTGACTAGACTAGAGCTAAAAGTTAATGGATTCTGTAGTGATCTATTCTCCCATTGTCTTCCTCATCCCATAAACAGACTACCAAAGAGAGAACACAATGTGTTAGGGATCCTAGGGGTCTTGGTATTAGAGAATTTTGCAGCTGAAGTGGAGTCAGATGTGTGTGGATCTCTAAATGGGGCTCTATGTCAGATGGGATGAACTAAGTAGAACAGAATGGCAGGGCAGGATGAAGTGGGAAATTCCAGACCTGAAGGCGGTTAGCATCATTACCATGTTGTCAGCCTCTCCAAGGGCAGTGTCTCAAATCAATCAAACAAACTGGACAGCAAATGCTGTGTGTGATCTTAGGCCTTTTTTTAAAAAAAGAAAAGGAACGAATAAAAAAGAGGAAAAAAGAAATAAAAATAAGACTCTTTTGTAAATTGTTTTCTGTGTATAAAATTCTGGCCGTTCCTTGTTTTTACATGTTCATGCTGTGTAATTTTGAGATGTTACTGAGATTCTGAACATAATGTGCATTTTTTTCTGTACAGATGAAATGGGAGAATTTAATAAAAAAAAAAAAGAGTCTGCAGGTTTTTACTTGTTAAATCTTTCTGTCTGTGGTGAATGGGGAAAGTTTCCAGGCATTCTGTGTGCTAGAAAAAGTTGATGAAGTGTGTCCATGGTGGGGGAAAGATAAGTTGCAGACACTGAATTCTCATGTAGCTTGCAAGTCATAGCAGTGAGGCTGCGGCTATACCACCAGCTCCCTTACAGATAGTCCAGGTTTTTGAGATGGAGGGAGTTGAGACAAGCTGGAGAGAAGACAGCTCATCAGAACTGGAAGGAACATTCCTTAGGGACCATCTCTCTCCTTGTATCAAGGAGGAAACAGGTCCAGAGAGAGTGGAGTGACATGTTTGAGGTCCCAGAGGCAGGAGCAGACCCATGGCCAAGATCCAGGTGCTATCTGTCCTTCCTTTCTTTTTGAGGCCACAGCGTCAGCCTGATATAGGAAAGAAGGAAGTGTTTGGAGATAGCGGCTCCTTTTCTTAGTAATCTCATCTCTTTGCAGCACCTCCCTCATACAACCCTGGGAAGTAAGAGGTGGCAGTGTCCACTTTGACCAGTGAGGTTGTGATTTGAATTGCCCATGTTCCCACATCTGATCAGTGTTCCAGGTCGAATTCAAACTGAGGTCTCCATATGATACCAGCATGTCCTGCACAATACCACGTGTCGTCTTGCAAATGGGGCAAGTGGTAAGAGTGTTTGAAGAACTGCTTACTTAGTTGTCAGTCTTCTGCCTAGCACGTTGCCTAGACAGACTGCCTCAAAGTTAATAAAGGATTTTTTTTAAGCATTCATCACACTAAGTGTCAGGGGAGGGAGGGAAGTAGCCTTTATCTACATATTTCTGGCAAAGACACGAAATCTATTTTTCTCTGCATTCATCTCCCTTTTACTCTTTCCCCAATTCTCATCCCTGATCCAGGTGCCCAGAGTCCTTTGTCATCCTTTTGTAAGTGTGACAAAATACTGGTAGGGATCTATGGCACACTGGATTATCAGGATACAAGATGGGAGCAACATGGTCAGCACTTAGTATCTGAGACACGTCTTTGGATTTTACAGGGTCATTGGGTAGCCAGTTGTCAAAATGTTTACGGAGCATCTACTATGTGCCAGGCACTCTGCTAGGTGCTGGGGTAGAAAGGTAAAGGACAGTGCCTGTCCTCCAGAAGTTCACAGTCTAATAGAGAACCCATAAAAGAGCTCTTGCTCTTTACGCTCTCCAGTGTGGGTAGTGGTGGTGGACAGACCAAGAGCCCTGAGGATGTCTTTGGGCCATGATGACCACAGCTGGGAGGGAGACCATCAAGCCCAGTCCCCTCATTTTGCAAATAAGGAAACCAGTATGAAGAGGTCAATTAGTAAATGTTCATCAGTAAGTGGCAGAGGGCAGGGCTCTCACAGGCCTTCTGACTCAAAATCCATTGTTTCACCGTATCATCCTTCCTGTCCCAAGTGGAAAAGGGCCACAGCCTCAGTAAGTCAACAGCTGTGAAATGGACTCATGATATACGATGCTACTCCCTCTAAGGGAGAACTGATGAACTCAGTGAAGACTGAAGCAGATTTTTCACTACTTCTCTTGCTTTTTTTCTGGTAAAATGGCTAATGTGGAAATGTTTTGTATGACTTCATATGTGCAACGGGTATGGTATGGTATGTCTTGCTTTCTCAGTGGGTGTGAAAGGGGTGGAAGGAGAGAAAGAATTTGGAACCAAAAATAAAAATATAAAATAATTAATAAAAAGAGAAGAGGGCATTTTCAAGAGATGTTACAAAGGTAATATTGACAGATCTCAACAATAGCTTAGAGGGGAGAGGTAGTAAGCAAGAGTTGATGACTCCTGGATTTTGAGCCTGAGGGACTAGGAGGATGGTGTTGCCCTTTATACTAATAGAGAAGTTTGGAAGAGGGAGGGTATGGAGGGAAAAATAATTGGACATGTTGATTTTAAGATGTCTGCAGGGTATCCAGTTTGAAATGTCCATTAGGTAATTGGAGATTTGAGACTGGAGGTTGGCAGAAATTAGTAGGTTTGAGAATTATCAGCATAGAGATGCAGATTGAATCCATGGGAGCTAATGAGATCAAGTGAGGTAGCTTAGGAAAAGAGAAGAGCCTTCAGAATGGAACCCTCCAGTGTAAGCATGGTACTGCAGCATGACTTGAAGATCTAGTAAGAGACCTAGGAGAAGCTGCTAGGTAGGAAGAGTGCCAGGAAAGGGGGTGCCCTGAAAATCTAGAGAGAGGAGAGTATGGAGGAAGAGTGATCACTGTGGGAAAGACTGGAGAGAGGTCAAGGACAATGAGGATGGAGAAAAGGTCATTGTAGTTGGCAGTTAAGGGATCAGTTCAGGGACCTCCCCGCCCCCTCAAGGACCAGTGTACAGAAGAAGGTTGTCAGAACTTGGCAACTTAACAGGAGTGATGCTAAAGCTTGTATAGGAAAAGTAGTGGATTATGTGCCAGATATGTTAATTAGGGGATAACTTATAATCTTAGTCACTGATGTCATTCACTACTGGAAACCAGAGGAAGCGGTTTCTCAGGTGTATTTTTGGTCTGTCACATCTGTAGCAAGATAGCTTTGAGAGTTGACATGTATAGCTTGACCTCTGGATTGAACATGATAACTTTGGGAATCAATACATGATAATTCTGTGGTTACGAGATAGTGCTGTTTTTACAAGAGAATTTCCCCAGAGGTCAGCTTGTTCTTGTGATGGGAAAAGATAGTTTACTGGGGGCCTGCTCATTAATAATTTCAGGGAAAGGTTATTTGTCATATTGGGGCCCAGTATGAGTTATTACTAGGCATATTGTCCTTGGAGGAGAAAACTGTCAACTATGGAGAAATGTGATCTTGAAATTGGGGTCCAAGCATAAGCACCCCATCAGAAGGAAATGGAAGTAGATGGTCTGGAATGAGATCATACATTGAGAGGATTTTGTCTTTATGTGTGAGACAGGTGAAGGAGGAAATGGGGCAGAAGGCATGTAAGATGAAGATGAAATTCTCAGCAAATGGCCTCCGTTTTTTCATTCCAATATGAAACAAGGTTCTTAGCTGAGAGGGAAAGAAGGGGAGCCATGGGAGGTTTGAGGAGAGATGAAAGGATTTGGAAGAACTTTGATAGTCAATGGGATAATGAGTTGATTAGGAAGTGTGCCCAGTCAGAACAATTTGATGATTTTCTCCAGCTTCATTCAGCCACACATGCATAACACCAAAAGTAGCCAGAAGTAGGAGTGATCCAAAGCTAAGGCTTAGCAGGGCAAGACCAGCAATGCTAGAGGGGCCAAGGGATGCAAGAGAACAGTGTAGAGTTGGGTCAGGATAGGAGAGGCTGGTACACATCAGCTATCAAAATTTTGAATAGATAGTAAATATAGATTGAGTGAACGTCAAAGGAGGAGAATAATGAGTAATGGTAGGAGAGGGAGAATCTGGAAGTGGCAATGGGGGGAATAGGGAGTATCTTACTCACCCATCTCAACTAGTAAGTTGAGAAAGGGGAGACAATGAATAAAAGTGCCCCCAGTACTAAAAGGGGCAACCAAGGAGACTATCGTCAGGAGGGAGCCGAGTTTCAGTGAGAGCCAAAAAATAAAAGGAGTGGGAAAGAAAAAGAGGTAAGATGGAAGCAGGTTTTGTATGTAGCAAGCATTCCAGAGTGCGCGGTGGGAGGGGTGTGGATAGCTTTAGAGTGGGACTTTGGAAGGAGAGATTTGAGGGGAATGTGAATTAGGCTCTAGGCAAAGGGAATAGAATTTAAGTGATGACCTCCAAGAATTCAGAATCCCTGAGATAAGGAGGGTGTGACTGGGTGGGAGTATATCTATCTTGGAGGAAAGAGTTTGTTTAGGGACATTTTTATTGCCCTCAGGTCTCTGCGTGGAATCTCCTTTGCGCCTTCAAGAGAGGGAACTGGTACTTGAAGCTAAAGGAAGGGTGTAACTCCGTTTCCCCCAAGGCTGAAGATTTGATAAAATGTCGTTTCTCCTCCTCCCTAGAAGGCTAACAGTGGAGGACAGAATACCAGCGTATACCTTCTCTCTTACCCCCAAAGGCAGGAGAATGTGTGTTCATCCTTCGTTGCCCAAGAAGACCATGCCATCAGAGAAATAATGACATGACTTGCACTTGACTTTGTTTTGAGTGAGGGAGGGCTGTGCAGGTCACCAGCCTCACTTCTCCTCCAGAGCCATCTGAATCCAGTGACCAGATATTCATCAGGATGACTGGAGATGACCCAGTTGGGGTTAAGTGACTTGCCCAAGGTCACACAGCTAGTGAGTGTCAAGTGTCTGAGGTGAAATTTGAACTCAGGTCCTCCTGACTCCTGCACTGGTGCTCTATCCACTGCACTACCTAGCTGCCCTGTGAATAGTTGGTTATGGAATGTTGGTCCTCCTGCTACTGGAAGCTGGAGATAAAGAACGATGTAGGTGCTGTGTCCCCTTACTCCAAAGACACTGGTTCTCTGTAGAACATTGTTCCATTTGCTTAACTTTAAAAAAAAAATTATTTATTTTTAATTTTCAAACTTCAGTTCTATAAGCTTTTGAGTTTTAAATTTTCTCCACCTCCTTCCTCTCCCCGCTTCCCGAGGTGGCATGCAATCTGATACAGGCTCTACATATACATTCATATTAAACCTATTTTCACATTAGTCATGTTGTAAAGAAGAATTAGAACCAATGGGATGAACCATGAGAAAGAAGAAACAAAACAAAAAAATGGGGAGGGGCAAATATAATGCTTGGATCTGCATTCAGACTCCATAGTTCTTTTTCCTGGCTGTAGATAGCATTTTTCCATCATAAGTCTTTTGGAGTTATCTAAGTCTATCCAAATTGGTCATTGAACAATGTGGCCTTCTAACTGGCAAATTATTACATGGTCTCTCTTTCCTCTACACTCTTGATAATCCCATCCTGGGTCACTAGTGGGAACAGCAGCTGCTCCTGGGGGGTATTTTATGGGATCATTGCTAGCCATATAATCCCCAGACTTTTGGGCGTGTTCCCAAATTCTCCCCTTCTCCTCAATGGCACAACAGGCAGAGAAAAGAATATGCATATCCTTCCAAGAAAGTTCAAATTGTAGGGAAATGTCCCTAAAACTCAGTAAACCTAGTGGGGTCTTCCAAGTTTCTCTCCAGTTTCTCTTTAACCTGAATGAGGTCTGAGATGGAGAATGGGACATGAGGTGCTGTGGGGGCAGGGGCTTGGTCAGAGAGATAGGAAGTCCTGGTTTTCACAAGGAAGAGGCTGGGGAATGCTGACTGAACTGAATTGGGGTGCAAGGTCAAGGGATCAGGCTGGAAGGAGGAAAGATTAGCTGGCACCTGAGGAGGCAAAGGGGTTAGAGGGGGAGATACCCCAGAGACTGCCATGGGGGTGGGGCCTGAGGTTGGAGTGAATGTTGCCCCAGGGAGAGGGGCTGCAGCGGGAGGCACCTCTGAAAGACCTGTGGCTGGGAACTGAGCAAGGGTTGCCAAGGGGGGAGGGGTCATGGGAGAAGATACAGAATAGGACATGTGGAAGGTAAATGAGGCAGGAATCAAGGGGGTTGGGTTACAGGAAAGGGAAGGGAAACCAAGAGAAGGAAGGGGTGGCCAAGGAGAAGGAGGTCAGGGTTAGGGGAGGTAAGGGAGCTGCAAGAGGGGCTGTGGGAGATTGGGGTGGGGATAGGAATTGGGATAGGGGCAGCTAGGTGGTGCAGTGGATAGAGTACCAGTGCAGGAGTCAGAAGGACCTGAGTTCAAATCTCACCTCAGACACTTGACGCTCACTAGCTTGGGCAAGTCACTTAATCCCAACTGCCTCATCCTGGGTCATCCCTAGTCATCCTGATGAATATCTGGTCACTGGATTCAGATGGCTCTGGAGGAGAAATGAGGCTGGTGACCTGCCTCCCTCCCAAAGTCAAGTGCAAGTCATGTCATTATTTCTCTGACAGCATGGTCTTCTTCAGCAACAAAAGACAAACACACAGGAATTGGGATGTTAGGAATGGAGACAGGGAAGGAGGTGAGGTTGAGACCCTGGGAGCCACAAAATGGGAGTCATCCAAAATGTCCAATTCACCCCTGTTGCCCTTTTGTGGGGTGGCTCTAGCTACAAGCATCTTACAATCTTTTCTAAGAATGGGGTTCTCAGAGAGCTTGACAAAGCCCTTATTTTCTATCCATTTTCCCTTTGGGCCACAATAATTCTAACTGTAAAAGAGTATTACATAGTAAGGTCCCCAAAATGGGCCACACTTCAGTCTTCCAGGTGATATCGAGGCCAAACTGTGTTGCAAAAAAAACACCAACTTTTTCTTTTTAAGTTCTTGAGAGAAGCTAATTTTTTTCCAATTTTGTAAGAGACAACCCAAAGGCAAATTTTTGGGGATTGAAGAAGATTGACCCATTTTAGGCGTGGGACTGGAAGTCCCTCCCTCTGTAAATGAGGATGTGGGAGTAAGCCTTGAAAAAAAATGAGAAAAAAAAGTCCCGATACTGGGACCTGAGGTCAGGTCTGAAAACCCCTTCCAAGGTGCTTGGAGAGCCAGAAGGGGATAGAGAGAGGGGGAGGCTTACATACCTTCCAGTCTTGGCAGGAGAACTTGAGATTAGCAGTTCTTCCTGGTCAGGGAACCATAAATGTTGAGGTTTAGGGGTGCAGGGGACCCAGAAATACTGACACGCCAGTTCCTGCTTGAATGAATTCGACTCAAGACTTCTTTAAACCAAAGAAAAACAAAGTTTATTAAATATTCGCCATATTAGGTTGACTCTTAAGGAGCCTAAGCATTTGTAACATTTGTATTCACAAGCTGGCCAGATAGAATCTCAGCTAGACAGAGTCTGAGCTAGATTGAATCTGAGCACCTTCATGGAGGCAAGATGGAACTTAAATACAGAAATGATTGTAGGAAGGATCTGGGTGTAGTCTGATAGTCTAGGGTGATGGGAGGAGAGGTTTAGGGAGGGTCTTGAGGAGAAGTCCAAGGAGGATCTCCAGGGGACTGGGGTGACTGGTCTAGGGTTAGAAACAGCTGGAGGCAATCAGGAGATATCAGTAAATGGAGGGCTTGGGTGGGAAGCAGGTGGGGCAATCCAGAGGTAAAGACAAAGGAAGGCCAGGCTAGGCCAAGGGCAACAGATTTGAATATGAAAGGCCAGATTAAGTGGGGATATTCAACGGGAGTTCAGGGAGGTTCCCAGAGTCTGAACCCCAACTGTACTGCTAGGTCAAAGGGCATGCACATTTTGGGCATAGTTACAAATTGCTCTCCAAAATGGTTGGATTAGTTCACAATTCCATTTCCTTAACTTTTCAAAGAGCCTTCCCACCCCTTAGTTGATTCTCACAGCAGTGCTGTGAGAGAACAGAGAAAATGAGCCCAGGTTAATTTATGTCAGATTACATACCTAATTAGTGGCATAGATGGCACGGTCAGAGGCAGCCAGGTATTCTGTCCTATGCCCCTTCTACTAGCTCCATCTCTACCTTGGAACTGCCCCAGACAAGCTCAGAGCCTTAGAACTGGCCTCCGCTAGTAGGGTAGCTGTGCTCCTCCCTGATATCTCTTCCAGAAGTCGCTACACATATATGGTCTATTCCAACATCATTTAACAGATTAAAAAGACAACTGAGAAAGACCTAGGAAGTAACTTGTACACCATCACATAGTTGGGCAACATGAAACAGTGTAGAGAAGGCTGAGGTTAGAAGTACAAAGACTTGGATTCCAGTTCTACCTCCATTCTAGCTTTTTGACTCTGGGCAAATCACTTGAACCTCTATGTGGTTCAGGCCACTCTCTAGTGCTTAGATTGTTAGAGACATAATTGCCTTTTATATTCTGGTTTCCTCAGGCTGTTAGAGGTCTTTTCCTCTGGACCTAAAAGGCAGTTTAGTCTGCAGAAAGGAGAAGCAAAAGGATAGTATTCAATCACTCTAAGGTTATTAGGGCGGTGCTCTGGGTTGTGTGAAAAGGAAGTGGATTCAGACTTAGGTATGGGTGGGAGGATGTGGCAAGTGCTTGACCTTGAGAACTCTTAGCTTACACACTTCAATACTTTCTGTTCTTCCTGGAGAGGAAAGACTGCCCCTTCCTGAGGCCTGACCTGTGAAAGAGATTAGAATTCAAAGACCACCCCCTGGCACCTTCTAAATGGCTAGGGAAGAGTTACAATTGTCATAGCTACTGCAACAACCCCTAGAAAAATGACCTCATTTCTCTTCAAGAAAATGGTCAGTTGTGGGTCTAGAAATAGATTGGGCCGTTAATGAGAGCCCCTTGCATCGAGAACAGGGTAATCCTGCTACTCATTCCAGAAATCTTTGTAATTTAACTTCACAGGGCTTCACTTTCTTCATCAGTAAAAATGGGGGATTAACCCCATTGATACTTGGTTTACAAAGGTGTTAAGAAAACGCAATGAGATCACAAACATGAAAACACTTGGAAACATTTCTAATGTGCTCTCAGAAATTCCAGGCTGTTACTAGTATTAGTGTCTAACTATTAGTATATACTCTAAGTTCTAATTGTGGTCTGACGAACTGACTTCCCTCAGACCACTGATCCTACGATCTAGAACCAAGGTAGGCTATAGCAGGAAAGGAAACAAGATTATATTACTGTCTAGTTGTAATGTTAGATCATAGGACCCATGTCGATATGTTTTCTCCTGGGAAAAAATTAAACATAGATTTGATGTGACTGGAACAGTAATATAATGTCTGTCATGTCCCCTCTTCTCAAGGACGGAACAGCAGGGAGCCAGCATCCTGCTAAGCCTACTTCATAGCACTTCTATTTGTAGAAGGCATGTGCTTCACAAAGCACTTTGATATACCATTGACTTATTTGATCTTTAAAACAGCCCTATAACTTAATTGGTACAGGGAGAGTGTTGGATTTTGAACCAGGAGGACTTCAGTTCAAATCTGGCCTTAGACATTTACTAGCTGGGTGACCCTGGGCAAGTCAACCTCTGTTTGCCTCAGTTTCCTCATCTGGAAAATGGAGATCATAATATCACCTACCTTTCAGGGTTGTTTAATGATCAAGTGGAATCATGTATGTAAAACACTTTGCAAATCTCAGAAGTATTTTATAAATACTAGCTATTATTGTCATCAAAGAAATTAAATGACTTGCCCACAGTCAGTGCTGGTAAGTAACCATCAAACTCATATAATGATAATAGTAACTTTTATATAATATTTACTATGTACCAGGTACTATGCTAAGTGCTTTCCAATTATTATCTCAGTTGATCCTAACAACAGTCTTAGGAGGTAGGCACTCTCTATTTTATAGATAAGGAAACTGAGGCAAACAGAAGTTAAGTGACTTGCCCAGAGTCATACAGCTAGTAAGTGTCAGGTTGAATTTGAACTCAGGTCTTCTTGACTTCAGGTACTTTACATAGGGGCAGAGTTCAAGACCTCCTGGACATAGGACAAGCCTAGAAACTTTGTTCTAGAGCTTTTGCAGGAGTCTGGGCCCCAGCCAGGGTCAGTCAGTTCTCTTAAGGGTCAGGTATCCCACCTAGGAGGCCCTAGGTCTGCTCATCCTCTGGGTCTTCCAAACATTAAACCTGCTGTCTAGAGCTTAGCCTGAGGCCCTATGTGTCAGATCCTCCCATTAAGTGTTTTCCCACCTCCCCCCCACCCCCCACCTTGTACCCACAGCACAACATTTTGTAAAAATTGCATTTATTTTTTAAAGTTGGGGGTTTTTTTGCGCCTGAAAGGGAGAGTAGAGGGGAGGGATGCTGAGAGGGTGGGCTAAGGTAAGTCTGAGAGAAAGGACAAGGTTGCAGAGATGTGTGAAAGCTGACAAAAGGCAGGCTTCAGCTTGAAGGGGTCTGGAAACTTGGCCCTCCCTTGGACCTCCGGTGAATGTGGAAATCAGTAGAGAGAGAAGGGGGTCATCGGGCTGCCAACAGAGCACCCAGAAGCAGTGCGCAGAGATTCGCTCCTCCTAGCAACCCCAGGTAGCAATAAAGGGCAAAAGTGAGGATCCACTCCAGCTGGGCTGTGGGGGAGAGAGTCACAGAGTCAGAGGGCCCACAGGAGCCTTCCACCTCCAGCTCCTCTTCTAGATTCCCTAACTCTTCAGGAGCCTGGGAGGTGAGAGGTGAGAAGGAAGGGGCTGACAGAGTAATGCACTTTTCCAAGAACTTTCCAGTCTTAATAACAGTCCCTAGCTCACACAGTTATTGCAAGGATCAGATGAGATATTTGTAAAACACTGAGAACAGTGCCTGCATGGAGTCAATGTTCCATAAATGTTAGCTATTATTCTTATTATCAGTCAGATATTATCTCATTTCCTCTTCACAATAACCTTATGAGAAGAACAGAGAAGTCATATTATTCCCTTTTGATAGATGGGAAAACTGAGGCCTAGTGAGGTGAGTGACCTGTGCAAGGTCATACAATTATTTAAGGGCAAAGCTGAGACCAGAACCCTGCACTCCTCCCTCACAATTAGGAAGGATTTTGAGGGGTGAGTGGTCATGGAATGAAAGAAAATTCAAAGTGAGAAGTCCAGGCTTCACAGTCTGGGCGGTCGGAGGTGTCCGACTGGGGAGACCGTACCTAGTGCATTCTGGTCATGTTCCTGACCCCTGTTCTGGGCCTCTGGAAGAGCAGCAGGAAGAAAAGCCTTGTTAGTAGGGGGGTATGCTTTACAACTCTCTTACCCCGCTCCGTCTCTCTGTCTTTGGTATTCCTGCTGTCTTCGTCTCAAAAAGAAATGAAATGCTTATTAATCATCATAAAATATAACCCTAAAATGGGAAGGAAATGCTGGTTGCTATTTTTTTTCTTTGTACCTTCCACCCCTACCACACTGCCTTACACATAGTAGGTGCTTAATAAAGTCTGTTCTGGTTAAATTGAATGACTTTTGACCCTCCCTTGGACCAGGGATTCATTTGCAAGATGAGTCTGGTGGAAGGAAAGAGGAGTCAGCAACCAGTGGGTACAGCACCTGCATCCCAGAAACACTTAGCCTGCTTCTTAGAAGGAGCCAGCCTCAGGGTGGCAACTGAGGTCCCGCTCTCGTGGTCAGCCTTGCAGGTGATGGTGCCTCCTACGGTCCTGTTGGACAGATGCAGGATGTTGACCGCAGTGTCCCCCAGATCCTCCATCAGGTTCTCCTCCACTCCCTCATTCTGCAGCTGGCTCTCCAAGGCCCAGGAGAGCCTCACTGGGGCAGGCTGGTGCCCCAGGGCCACACACAGTATGGGAGATCCAGAGTCTGCAGTCAGCAGCATCAGCTGAGGAGGATGGGGAGCCAGAGGCAACCTGTCAGCTGGAGGACAGACAGAAAGGAGAAAGAAACCATCACAGAAACAAGACTTCCAAGCCTCTCCTGGTGCCCAGTCCCAGGTACCTGACTCACTCCCTTTATCTCCTGGGCCCTCTCTGTCCTCAGTGCTGTAGTTTTTCCATTTTCCCAGCTCTCCATTCCTCTCCAGGACAGACCTCCCAATTATCCGACTCCCCACCAAGCCCTTCCCAGCTCCCTCATCTTCCCTCCAATTCCCTTCACTTTCCCCAGTCCTCTATCAGCAAATACTTGAGTGCCTACTCCCGAGGTTGCCCAGCCCCCAAGTTCTCATCTACATTTTTTCTTTCCACAGTCTGTCACTTTTTGAAATTCCCTAACCTAGGGTCTTACCCTGATAGAGGAACCAGGTGCCTTCTCCAAAGATATACTGGCCAGCATGCCACAGAGCACAGTAGTAAATGCCCACATCTTCAGGACCAGCATTGCCCACAGTGAGGCGGGCACTGTTCTTTTCAAGGTCTAGCTCAGCCAGGAAGCGAGGGGTCACACCAGGACCATAGACTGGGGCAGCTCCCTCCCTCTGACTCAGCAGAAAGGTTGGGCCTTCCCCAGGAAGTTGTTGGTACCAGGATAGGACGTGGGTACTAGCAGGGCTACCCAGCACCTGGCACAGGATCCATGGATTTCCCTGTCCATTGCCCACTGAGGATTGGGGCTGGAACAAGGAAGGTGGGGGAGTACCCTGGAAAGCTAAGAGAGGCAAAGAATACAAGGTTGGGGATCCAGGAGAAGAGTCACCCACAGACATCTCCTGACCCCCTACTGTGCGCACAGCTCTATCTATGCCAAGGGGGTAGCAAAAGAATCATTCATATCAATTGGTCTTTGATCTCCTGCTCTTCCCTCCCAATCTGGGTCCTTATTCCTCTTCCCTTTGCTCTATCTCCTTGATAATCTCATGTACTAACAGCTTCAACCATCACCTCTTTGCTGCTATAATAATAGTGTTTATAGGGCATCTTAAAGTTTTCGAGACTCATTTGAACCTCATAAAAACCCTGGAAGGTAGGTAGGGAAGGTAGGGAAACTGAGGCAAACAGCAACTTGCCCAGGGTCACCCAGCTAGGTAGTATCTGAGGCTGGATTTGAACTCAGATCTTTCGGACTTCAAGTACAACACTCTATCCACTATACTACCTCAAACTCAAAAACAAATTCAAAATTGGGGATTTAACAAGGAGTTTAAAGGAATTTTCCAATCCAAAATCTTTAGTTCTCTCTTCTAAACTCGAGTCCCAAAATGTTGACTTCTTGCTGAACATTTTGCACTACCCATGAAACATGACATGTCCAAAGTCAAACCCAACATAGGTCCCCAGGATTACCTGCCCTACCAAGCACCACCATTTTCATGCTCTCCCAGGCTATACTCCTTCCTCCTTTTCATTTCCTATATCCACAGAGTTGTACTCCATCTCCCTATTAATTCAGCCCATGCTAATCTCCCACTCTGAATTTTTTATTGTTTGTGCCATTCACTTTAGCCCTTACTTGGGTGCTAATTGTACAAGGATCCAAGCATCTTACCCCCTAGCCCAAACTCACCCCACAAAGAACCCCCCCATAAAAAACCATAGCTATTTCCTGTTCAATGCAACATCAGTTAGGCTTGAGTCCCTGGGGAGGGGGTTGGGGGTGGGGAGTGGAAAACCTCTAGTGCAGTAGGGGGAGGGGGAATAGAAGGGTCTGTTATTTCTATGGCAGAGAAATGGAGGTCCCTAATACTATGCTTTAAAATTCCAGCCCTGCCCACCATGAAAATTTCTGGACCTTTTATGAAGATCATAGAGTGGAATTCAGGGACCTTAGAGGTCATTTAGTCGAACTATTTTATGCACTAAAAACAAACGTCTCCAAGAAGTGACCTTCCCAAAGTTGCCCAAGTGATAAGTTGTCTCTAGCTGAAAGTGGCCCCTTCTTTCATGGGACTCACCCCGCAGGAATCACCCTTTACGTGAGAGCTGTTACTCTTCACCCAGCTGCCCCCATCCGTCCTCACCCTCCCCCACCCCCAAAAGAAGACAATTCAACAGGAACGGGAGGAAGAGTATGAAAGGCAAAGGGCCTCACCATCGAAGGAAGACAGTAACAGGCAGAGGAGGAGAGTCATGTCTGTTGAGCTCCACGCCATTGCTGAATATTCACAACTTCTCTTAACTGCTTCCTTGTGTCTTCTGTTGCATAGGAGATTGTGGGGGGTGGGGAATGATAGTCACTTCCTGCTCTTGGTATGTGGGGAGTGGAGATGGGGTACAAGAGCATCTCACTTTTGAGACTTACCTGCCCATCTAGGCCCCACAGCACTGGGAGAGGAGGAGTTAGGGTTCAGTTAGATCAGATGGCAGAAGAGCCACTTGAAGGAGGGAAAGGGAAGCCCCTAACCACCCCCCAAGGAAACCCCCTGATCTAGGGTTTTGGGGGAGATAAGACATTGAGGTTCTGGCTTAAAATCTCCCAAGTCTGAGGCCAAGGATGGGGTAATGTGTTGATTTTGAGGTTACACTTTGGGAACAAGGAAGAAAAGGGATGAATTGGGCCCTAGTGCTGGTATTAAGGGTCTATTGTTGAGGGGATGTTGAAGGAGGCAGTGTGGTCCAGTGGAGAGAGCCGGTCCAGAGTTCAAGTCCCACCTCTGATGTTTATTAGCAAGGCAACCTTGGGCAAGTTGCTTAACCTGCCTGGGCCTTCAGTTTCCTCATCTGTAGGAATGAGGAGATTGGACTAGACCAGGGGTGGGGAACCTGGGACCTCAAGGCCATGTGTGGCCCTTTGACTGAATCCAAACTTCACAGAACAAGTCCTCTGAATAAAAGGATTTGTTCTGTAAAACTTGGACTTATTCAAAAGGCAGCATGCAAGGACCTACATGTGACCTCAAGGCCCCAGGTTCCCCACCCCTGGACTACATGGTCTCTGAACTCTCTCCATTCTAGAGTGAGAATCTTTTCCAAGCTTCTCTGGCTTTGTTGCAAAAGGACCATGCTTACCCCTTTTTCTCTGTCATTATCAGACTCCCCAGCACCAGCCTGGCAGGATAAAAAGTGATGAAGTTTCCTCACCCTGTCCCACCCCAGGGTCCCCATCCTCATGCCCAAAGTTTCTCTCTCTCATTATACAGTCCCTCATCCTCCTTGTAACAAATAAGCCTAGTAGAGTCAGTCACTCAGTGAACATTTATTAACCACCTACTGTGTGCCAAGCCCTGTGCTAGACACTGGGGATATACAAAAAGAGACAAAAGACAGCCCCTGCCCTCGGCGAGCTTATAATCTAACAGGAAGACAAAAAGCCAACAAATATGTACAGACAAGGTACTACAAGACTAGATAAATGGAAAATAATTAACAGAGGAAAGGGCAGAGAATTAAGAGGAGTTGGGGAAGGCTTCTAGTAAAAGGAAGGATTTGAGTTAAGACATAAGGGAAGCTAGTGAGGTCAGTAGGTGGAATAGGGAGAGTGCTCCAGGCATGGGGCCAGCCAGAGAGAATGCTAGAGCCAAGACATGGGGTATCTTACTTGGGGAGTAGCCAAGAGGCCAGTGTTGCTGGATTGAAGAAAGTATGTCAGGGAGTAAAGGTGTGAGAAGACTGGAAAGGTAGGAGGGGGCTAGATTTTGAAGGGTTTTGAATATTTGATCTTGGAGGAAATGGCCACTGGAGTTTATTGAACAGAAGGTAACAACAGGCAGACTTGCACTTTAGGAAGATCACTTTAGTGGCTGAATGGAGTATGGATTGCCGTGGGGAGAAAGATTTGAGGCAGGCAGACCTGCCAGCAGCTACTGCAATAGTCCAGGCATGAGGTGATGAAGGTCTGCACCAGACTGGGGGCAGTGGCAGGGGAGAGAAGGGAGTATATTCAAGAGATGCTGCAAAGGTGAGATGAAAGCCTTGGCAACCACCTGGATATAGTGAGAGATATCGAGGAGTCCAGGATGACTCCTAGGCTGTGAGCCTGAGGAATGGGAGGATGCTGGTAACCCTCTACAGGCATAGGGATAGTAGGAGGGGGGAAGAGTTTAGGGGGAAAGATGATGAGTGTTGAGTTTAAGATGTCTACTGAACATCCATTTTGAGATGTTTGAAAGGCAGTTGGAGACATTAAACTGGAGGTCAGCAGAGAGACTGGGACAGGATAGATAGATTTGAGAATCATCGGCATAGAGATGGTAATTGAATCCGTGGAAGCTGATGAGGTCCCCAGATGAAGGGAGTGATATACAGAGTGAGAAGAGGGCCTATGACAGAAACCTGAGGGACATCTGTGGTTAGAGTGATCTGGATGACAGTTCAACAAAGGAGCAGTGAAGGAGCACTTTAATAGATAAGAGTAAGTAGAATCAGGAGTGGTGCCCTGAAAACCTAGAAAATTGAGAAAACCCAGGAGGAGAGGGTGCTCAACAGTGTCAAAGGATACAGGGAAGTCAAGGAAAATGAAGACTGAGAAAAGGCCATTGGATTTGACGACAAAGAAAGAGATCAATGGAATATTTGGAGAGAACAGTTTCAGTGTGATGAGGTCAGAATGATGACGTCAGAAGCAAACAAAAGTCAACAGCACTTGGGCTGTGTTTGGAAATGTACATCTTGTTCTTCACCTCTCTCTGCCAAGAAAAGGAGGTTTGGTTTTTTTTATCAGTCTTCCAAAGTCTTATTCTTATTCTATTGTCTAAGAAGCCATCTCATGATGGTGATACAGGTGAAGATGAGGAGGGAGGTAACAGAGGAAGAATATCCTTCCTCTCTCCCCAAACTTACAAGTCAGTACCAGAGTCACATGTAATTTTGAATAGAAGTCAAAGTAAGTCTGCATGAACAGCCTGATTCTCTTCCTTGGACCCACAGCCTTGCCTGGTACCAAGGACCAGGTAAATAAACATGGGCACCACCTCCATGAAGACTTCCCTAGTCCCTCCAGCTAGTCGTGATCCTTCCCTTTCTGGATTTCTTGCGCTGATTTGTTTGACCTCTTTTATGGACTTAGCTCATTCTAACTTGTAATAATTTGTACATGTGCCTCATTCTGTCCATACTCAGTATCAATAAGTTCTTCAAGGTAGTGTCTGTGTTAGCTTTCATCTCCAGATCCCCAGTATATGTGTATGTGTATACATATATATATGTATACACACACACATACATATGTATCCCACATCATGTAGAAAAGTCTTGACCTTAACAACAAAGGATCCTTGAAAATCTTCAAGGTAATTGTTTTTTCTGGGTGGTTCATGGGCCTGCTCTGCTGAATGTGAGTTGAAGGGCTCTCTCATCCTACAAAAACCTTTTCTTTCCTAGTTCCGGACAACAACCTTTTCTAGCATTAGCGTAGAGATGTGGAATGTACAAATGTGCCTACTGGGTCTAGCTGAGCTCCAACTTCTCCTTTTTTAACTTGATCTTTCCCATCCGTCTCCTCCCCTTTTCCCAGGACCAGAAATCAGTCTGTGGAAGGACAGGATGAAGGGTGAAACACTTTTTTCCAAACATGGAGCAGTCAGTCAGCAAGCATTTATTAAACACTATGTGTGTGGCACTGTACTAAGCTCCAAGAACACAAAGACAGGCAAAGATTTGGCACCTGCCCTCAAGGAGATCACATTCTACTGGGGGAGATGACATGTAAATGATTCAGTACATGCAAGATATAAACAGAGGAGATATCTCCTTTTCTCTGGCGCCAATGCTGCCCTCCCACCTCTGTGCATCCCTCCTCAATTCTGCCTCTCGAAACCCCTAAGACTCAGCTCACACAATTTTCTTAAAGAGGCTTTTCCTTTTCCTCCCAGTTGTTAGTACCTCCCTCCCAAAACACTGTATTTTTTTTTTTTTGCACATATCCTATATTTGGAGAGGTTTTTCTACCCCAGGAGATGATAGCACAGGGGCAGCTGATTGCCTTAAAGAGGTTAAAATGGAGGAATCTCAAGAGATGATAGCAGAGAATGGTTTGGTGACCATGACACCCGAAGAGATGTCCCTCAAAAAATGATGATGGAGAATGGAGACCCAATGATGTACATAGCAGAGATCAGAGATGCAATGCCCAGCAAAGAACAATGGAATAAGATAACCAGAAAAAAAAGAGCATTATATAGGATACCAGGGATCTCTATTAAGTACAGCTTTTCCACAAGTGTGTGTGCAATTTGCCATGGTTCTTGAAACGTCACTTTGCTTGTTTCTGCCCCTTTTTGAACCTCATGTTCTATGCATATTTTAAAATGTTTAATTGACACTTATTTTCTTCCTTTTTTATATTACTATACTTATTCCCCCCCAACATAAATCTCAATTCCTCTCTTCCTGAAATAATTTTTTAAAGCCCTTCCTTGTAATTAATAAATACAGACACATTAGCCATGTCTGAAAACTGTGTCTCATCATATTCTTCTAGTTCATTACCAGTCTTCTGGAATTGGTCTTTGCAACAACTATAGCTCTTAAGTCCTTCACAGTTGTTTTTCTTTTCAGTGTTAGAGTCTTTGTCTAAATTGTTTTCCTGGTTTTGTTCACTTTACTCTCTATCAGTTCCTACAAGTCTTCCCAGGTTTCTCTGAATCCATCCCTTTGACTATTCTTAATGACACAATAATAATGGTTAATTATATCCATATACCATAATTTGTTCAGTTATTCATTTTATTTCAATAAACATTTATTAAGTACCTACTATGTGCCAGGCATTGTGCTAAGCTTTGTGGGTACAAAAAGAGACAATACACAATCTATGCCCTCAAGGTTCTTGAGAATCACCTATTCCTATCCTTTGATCATTTATCTATTGAAAAATGGCTCTCCTTATACATCTGTATCAATTCCCTATATGTCTTAGATATCAGAATTTTATAAGGGTTGTTTCCTGTCAATATTTTTTCCATTTAACTGTTTTCTTTCTAATTCTCTCTGCAATGATTTTGTTTGTGCAAAAATTTTTTTTCTATTTTATCTTTCCTGATCCTTTCTTTCCCTTTTTTGGTCAGAAACTCTTCCCCCATCCACAATGAGAAATGCGTTTCTTTCCCAATTAGTTTATGATATGATCTTTTATTTCTACCTCCTCTATCCATAGGGAATTTAGTATCATAGATGTGGTGTGAGATGCTAATCTAAACCAAATTTCTGCCAGTCTGTATTCCAGTATTCTCCAACAATTTTTGTCAGATAGTTTTTACCCCAGTATTTGGAGTCTTCGAGTTTATTGAACACTGTGCTACTATGTTAGATTGTCTTTGGTTCTTGTGTACCTAATATGTTTCACTGATTTTCTATTTTTTAACCAGTAACAAATATGTTTGATGGCCACTGTCTTTTAGTAAAATTAAAAATCTGGTACTTCTAAACCCTCTTTCTTCTCACTTCTTTTCATTATTTTCCTTGTGCATCTTGACTTTTTATTCCTCCAGATATATTTCATTATTACTTTTTCTAGTTCTATAAAATAACTTTGATAATTTGATTGATGGCATTGAATCTGTAAATTAATTTAGGCAGTATTATCATTTTTATTACATTGGTATGGTCCAATTATGAACAATTAATATCCTTCCAATTATTCAAGTTAATCTTTATTTCAGTATTCAGTGGTTTCTTCATATTCTTCCTGTGTTTCAATTCCAATATATTTTATATATTCAGTAGTTATTTTCCAAGTAACATCTTTTTCTGTTTCTTTCCAATGGATTTTGGTGATGATATACAGACAAACTGATAGTTTCCGTAGGTTTATTTTATATCTTGCTACTTTACTAAAGTTATGAATTGTTTACATTTATTTTAGTTGAATCTTGAGCATTCTATAAAGAAGATATCACATTATTGCAAAAAGATGATAATTTTGTTTCTTCTTTGCCTATTTTGCCTCATTTCTTTTTCTTAACTTGTTGCTATAAATGTTATTTCTATAACTATATCAAATAATAGTGGTGACAAGGGACACTTATCTGTTTCCTTTATCTTATTAGAAAGGCCTTTATAATCTCTCCCTTACAGATAATGCTTATCTTGGTTTTAAATAGATATTAAATATTATTTTATATTTATTACTAGATGTTTATGTATATTAAGGAAAGACTAATTTATTCCTGTTTTTAATGTTTTAAAGATGTGTAACATTTTGTCAAAAGCTTTTTTGTTTTTATTATTATAGTCATATGATTATTATTTTTGTTATTAATATGACCATTTATAATTTTCCTAATATCAAGCCAATCCTACATTCTTGGTATAAATCCAGATTGGTTATAGTGTATATTCTTTTAAATATGTTGTTGTAGCCTCTTTGTTAAGATTTTATTTAATATTTTTGCATTGATATTCATTAGAAGTGCTCTATAGTTTTCTTTCTCCAATTTATCTCTCCCTGGTTTAGGCATGAGGATCATATTTGTCTTATACAAGGAGTTTGATAGAATAAGGAATGTACTTATAAATGTTTAATAGTCAGCTTTCCAAAAAAAAAAATACACACAACACATTTTTAAATTTAGCCTTCATTATTAACATTTTCTTCAACACTTGTTTTCATTCTAGACAATTAACAAAACAATAATTCAAACCCTGATTTGTAGCATTTGTCAACTGAAAATTTAACAATCAGTTCTGCCAGGCTAGGTCCTTAATTTATTTTCTGTTTATCTTTTTGCTAGATTTGTGTAGTTTTGAAAGCAACAAACTGAAGTAACTAATTATTATAATTTTGCTGACCAATTCTCCCTATAATTTGATGAACTTTTCCTTTAAGTACTTAGATGTTATGCCATTTATTGTACACATATCAAGTACTGATATTATTTAATTACTCATAGTGCCCTTGAGCAAATGTAACTTCCCTCCTTATCTGTCTGTTTTAAACGTCTGTTTTTACTGTTGCCTTTTCTTAGATTCTTACTATTATCTCTACGTTTTTTAATTTACTTGAAGCATAATAAATTCTTCTGTGAACCCTCATTTTAACTCTATGTGAATCTTTATGGTTCAAGTATATTTTGGTAAACAATATGCTATTATTGGATTCTGCTTTCTAATTCATTCTTCTCTTTTCTCTGTTTTATGGGTGAATTCATCCTATTCACATTAATAGTTATGATTATTAACTTTTATTTTGCTCTGTCATGTCCATGTTTTTCCCCTTTCTTCTTTCTCTCTGCTCCCTTCTTTGCAAAGGAAGAGAGAGAGAGAGAGAGAAGAAATCTGATGGAAACTAGTCATTTAAAATAAAAGTGATTTGTTCTTATTCCTGTGCTCTTCTCTTCAGGGAGTATACTTCCTCCTTGCCTTCCCTTTACTTATCCTCGAACCCTGGGTTGTCCTGAGCCCATTAGGGCTCCCAACTGGGAAAACTACCATGATTGCTTATACTACTTCGATGAGATAGAAGTTACATACTCTAATCCTTCCAGTACAACTACCTGGCCTTACCATCTGTCTTGCCTCTAAGCCTGCCAGACCCCTAGACACTATCATTTGACTAACTCATGTATTCTAATGACCATGGGTCTTGCCATTTTCTAGGTGATTGCATTCTTAGGCCTTTCTATTCATGCTGCAGCTAAATTATCCTTTATATGTTGTCTCACTCAAATGCTCTCTCCTTGAGAGAGGGGACTGCTTTATATTTTCTATTTGGGGGATACTCCAACAAAGTGCTTCACAAGTAGTAAGTGCTTACTAAATGCTTTTTTTCATTCACTTATTCATTCACCAAAACTAAATGCTGATCTCTGGTTCTTTTCCTTTTTCTTCATACTCAACACCTTGAAGTTGATATTTGTGCCCATTCCCTCCCTTACTTTATCCCCTCAACCACGTCTCCTCTTTCTCTTTCTGAGTTTAAAATATTTCTATGAAAACTCCTTGAGTAAGTCTGTGTGAGCTTGGGTGTGTTTAGCCCTCATTTGTCCAGTTCAGACATGAGGGAGTCTCAAGAGCTGCCTGTGCCACCAGCTTCTTCCTCCAATTTGTGTGTCCTTTATCTTGCATAACTGAAATATACAAAATATGACACTCTTCTTCCTTTTTCCTCACCTCTTCCCTATCCACCAACCAGGCATCACTTGGCTACAATCATAGGGTCTGGTGTCCTGCGCCAGTTTCTGCCCTCTACCATCTCAGTTTGCCCTGGATTTATTGCTCTGGCGCTGCCTAATTTCTCAGCAAGAGAGCTGGCTCCTTGGTATAACATTCCAATCCCCACCCTACCTTCTTGTCCCCCCCCCCCATATTCTTAAGGGAATTAATTTCCTGTAGAATTGCTGATTATATAGTTATTGGCTCAAAGTTTAAGACTTTCCCCAGTTTAGGGAAGGAGATTGAAAAAAAGGTACCTAACATACCAACATGAATCCGGCATGGGACACAGAAAAGGGGATGCTAAACAGAAAAGAATCAAAGGATAAAACAGAACGAAATCCAATAACTTCTCACAACCAGCACAATCAGTTGGGAGAAGAATGTTCACGCCTTGCTGGAACACAGCTTCTTTGCAAGCTTCTGATGACCTGTTCCACATCTCTCCTCCCCTGAGCCTAGTCTTATCAAACATCATGGATCCTCTTTCTGGGGACTCCCTACCCCTTAAGTCTCTGTTGCTGCTCTTGCCTTCTCTGTGGCTCTGATATACTTCATAGGCTTTCCAAGACCACTACTCTTGACAAGGTGAACATTGTATGAAAAGAAACACAAAGCAGGAGGCAAGACAGCCAGGGGCCTCTGCTACAAGTCCAGCTACTTAAGCCTATGTTCCATGTAAGGGAGCAGGATCCCACCATCCCAAGAACTTCTTCCTCTTTCACCTTTAACTAGAGTCATGTTTTGTTCTCCTGACCGCTGCCTCTAATAGGTGTACCAGAGAGAAGTTGCTTTCTCTTCTCTACCTGTGTGGTACTTTACACCATCATTTTTTATGCTTCAGTAGTCAGTTGGGTCAGTGATAAGGCATACACAACTAGTAAGCAGGCAGAGAATATCTCTGTGCATGCACCAGGCCCTTAGGATGGAAAGTAAGAGAAGAGAGGTCCATGTACTTGACTGAAATATCTTAAATGGGCTACTGTTAGGGCTTTAAACCTCATATGCTCTTTTTCGCCCCTATGTTCTTTCCTCTCTCAAAACCAACAAAACAGAACAAAACCACACTCAGTTCCTTTGTTTGTATGTTACTTAACTTCCTCTGGGGTATAGGGAGATTCAAAGAAGATTGGTCCCTCTTCTGTGAGGGCTGCTGAGCCCTTCTCAGGTCTGATTTCCACCTCTGGTGTTGACCTGCCTCCCAACTCTCACCTGTGGCTCCAAGAAGCTGTAGCTACACCCTGGTCAACTGTTTTGGCAGATGGACTAAACCAGATTGAGGTCTCAACAGGTCTCAAAGCTGTCAGGGAATTAGTGGGGTGTCTACCCCAAGCATGTGAATATATCTCCTGGTGAAATGGGCAGATGAGAACAATTTGTCCCAATGGCCATGAAGCTGACTGATGCAGATACTGTGGACTGCTTAGAGCTTGGTCAGGCCTTGAAGATGCCAAGGTCATTCACTGCACCCCAAGTCATCGCCAGCCATCTTGACTTTTGTCTTGCCATTGGACTTTGATGACTCTGCCTCACTTAAATCCAATTCATGGGCAAATTGAAAGATATCACCCGTACCATCTCGTCATATTGTACATCAGTTTCATGACAACATGCTTGCATGGGTTCTGGATGATGGAAGATGCTCTTTTGCTTTCCCCATCACCAGTGCAGTGAAGCAGGGTTGTGAGCTTTTCAGCGTGCTGTTTTCAGTGTTGTTGTAAAACACCTCCAATGAGGGTGAAAAGCATGGACGCTGAATTATTTAACTTGAACAGAAGACAAGCCAAGACTAAAGTGGAAGGAGAGTTGGTATGTGACTTTTGTGCATTCAAATGCAGCATCTGAGGCTGAGATGCAACAAAGTATAGGCCAAGTCTCTGTTACTTGCTCTACTTTTGGACTAACAATGAACACCAAGAAAACAGAGGTTCTCCCCAGGCAGCACTACATCATCCATACATGGAACCATTGATTACATCAAATGGAGAAATTTTAATGCTGTGGATAAGTTCACTTACCTCAACAGTATACTTTCCAGGGATAGACACATAGATGTTGAGGTTGGTGCATCCATTGCCAGAGCTAGCTGAGCTAGCTCTAAAGGAAAGAAGAAGGGAGAAGAGGCATTATGCTGCCTACCAAACTGAAGGTCTACAGAGCCATTATGCTGACCTCATTGTTATATGCCTGTGAAACCTGGACAGCCTACCAGCACCATACCAGGAAACTGAATCACTTCCATCTGAATTGTCTTGGGAAGATTCTGAAGATCACCTGGCAAGATAAGATACTGGATACTGAGATTGTTTCTCAAGCTGAACTGCCAAGTTTTCAAACTCTGCTTCAGAGAATGCAACTCCAATGGGCTGGTCATGTTGTTCAAATGCCAAATATTCTTTAAATGCCAAAAAAAGAGTATTTTATGAAGAATTCACACAAGGCAAGCACTCACATAGTGGTCAGAAGAAACATTGCAAATACACTCTCAAGGTCTCTCTGATGAATTTTGGAATTGATTGTGAGACATGGGAGGCATTGGAACAAGACCACCCAGCATGGCGTGCCCACATCAAAGAAGGTGCTGTGCTCCATGAGCAAAGCAGAATTGCAATAACTCAAAAGAAATGTGAGATGCACAAATTTAGAGCCATCTCCACTCTAAATGTTCATATGGACTATTTGTGTCTGACCTGTGGTAGAAACTTCCAAGCTCATATAGGTCTGATCAGCCACAGTCAGACACACTATACCTTGACCCAAACATAATGATATCATTTGGGTCCTCTTCAAGAACAAAGGACAACAACCAACCCACTTAACTTCCTCTGCTAGCCTTGGAGACATTGGGATTCTGAAGGGACTCAGAACTCTTGCCCCTATTTAAAATGCACACATATTATCATCCTTTGTTGCTGTTGTTCAACCATTTGGGTTTTCTTGGCAAAGATACTGGAGTGGCCTACCATTTCCTTCTCCAGCTCATTTTAGAGATGAGTAAATTGAGGCAAACAGGGTTAAGTAACTTCCCCATGTCACCCAGCTAGCAATTGTCTGAGGCTGGATTTGAACTCCGGTCTTCCTGACCCCAGGCCCACGACTCTATCCATAGCATCATCTAACTGCCCTCACCACTTAGCAGCCCCATCGTCATTTATCCACTTTCTAATGGTTTGTCTGGATTTACCTTTCTAGTTTTCCCTTGACTGTTGTATTTACATTTCAAAGTTTCTGCTTAGCTCTGTCTTTTGTTTTTGTTGTTGAGAATGCTTGAAAATCTTCAGTTCCATTAAACATTTATTTTCCATCTGTAGGATTATATTGTATTGCTGTGTAAATGATTCTTAGTTGAAAATTTTTATATTTTGCCTTTTGCAATAATGAAATTAAGTAATTTATTTCCTTTATATTAGGTGTGGCATAGTTTTGTATGATCCCAATTGTGGTTTGTTATTACTTCAATATTTTCTTTCTAGTTACCTACATTTTCTTTGATTTGGAAGCACTGGATTTAAGGGTTTCTTTCAGGAAATAATCAGTGCATTCTTTCTATTTTTACTTTATCCTCTGTTTCTGATAGATCTGTATAGTTTTAAAAAAATATTTTATTTTTTCCCAGTCCCATTGAAAGATAATTTTTTTCCTTTATTTAATTAAATTATTTTCTTTTCAGTGTTTGACAATCACTTCCATATATCTTAGATTTTTTTCCACTCCCTGCCCCTCCCTTCCCCCTCCCTCCCTACTCACGCTCTGAGACAGCATACAATCTTATATAGGTTCTACACATACTTTCCTATTAAATGCGTGTTGCATGGAAGAATTAAAATGAATGGGAGAAATCATAAAATAAAACAAAACAAAACATAACACAAAAGAAAATGGTCTATTTCTATCTGAGATCCAATTCCATAGTTCTTTTTCTGGATGTGGAAGGCGTTTTGCCTCGAGTCCATTGGGAATTATTTAAGTCCATACATTTCAATGTATAAGTTTACCAGAAAAAATAATAATAATGAACTAAGTTTACCAGAAAAATTCTTCGCATACTGTGGTTGTTGCTGTGTACAAAGTTCTCCTGGTTCTGCTCCTTTCACTCAGCATCAGATCATATAAGTCTTTCCAGGCTTCTCTGAAGTCTTTCTGTTCATCATTTCTCTTAGCACAATAGTATTACATTACATTCATATACCACAACTTATTCAGCCATTCCCCAATTGATGGGCCTCCCCTTGATTTTCAATTTTTGGCCACCACAAAGAGAGCTGCTATAAATATTTTTGTACATGTGGGACCCTTTCCCATTTCTGTGATTTCTTTCGGATACAGTCCCAGAAGCGATATTGCTGGGTCAAAGGGTATGCGCATTTTTATAGCCCTTTGGGCATAGTTCCAAATTGCTCTCCAGAATGATTGGATCAGCTCACAGCTCCACCAACAATAAATTAGTGTTCCAACTCTCCCACATCTTCTCCAACATATATTATCTTTCTGTTTTGTCAATCTGTTAGCCAATTTGATAGGTGATGTGGTACCTCATAGTTGTTTTGATTTGCATCTCTCTAATAAATAGCGATTTAGAGCATTTTTTCATATGATTTTAGATAGCTTTACGTTCTTCCTCTGAAAACTCTGTTCATATCCTTTGACCATTTATCAATTAAGGGAATGACTTGTATTTTTGTACATTTGACTCAGTTCTCTATATATTTTAGAAATGAGGCCTTTCTCACAGACACTAGTTGCAAAAATTCTTTCCCAGTTTTCTGCTTCCCTCCTAATGTTGGTTGCATTGTGTTTGTTTGTGCAAAAACTTTTCAATTTAATGTAATCAAAATTATCCATTTTGCACTTCATATTGTTCTCTATCTCTTGTTTGGTCATAAATTTCTACATTCTCCATAAATCTGACAATTACACTATTCCTTGCTCCCCTAATTCATTTATAGTACCAATCTCTATACCTAGATCATGTATCCATTTGGACTTTATTCTTGTGTATGGTGTCAGGCTTTGGTCTATGCCCAGTTTCTGCCACACTGTTATTCAGTTTTCCCAGTAATTTTTGTCAAACAGTGAGTTCTTATCCCAGAAGTTGGAGTCCTTGGGTTTATCAAACAGTAGACTGCTATATTTATTGACTACTGTGTCTTGAGTACCTAATCTCTTCCACTGGTCTAGCCCTCTGTATCTTATCCAGTACCAAGTAGTTTTGATGATTGCCGCTTTATAATACAATTTGAGATCTGGTAGGGCTAGGCTACCTTCCCTAGCATTTCTTTTCATTAGTTCTCTTGATATTCTGGACCTTTTATTCTTCCAGATAAATTCTGATATTATTTTTTCTACCTCTAGAAAATAATTATCTGGTAGTTTGATTGGTATGGCACTGAATAAATATATTAATTTAGGTAGAATTGTTATTTTTATTATATTACCTCAGCCTATCTGTGAGCAACTGATGTTTTTCCACTACTTAGATCTGACTTTATTTGTGCAAAAAGTGTTTTGTAATTGTGTTCATATAGTCCGTGTTTGTTTTGGTGGGTAAACTCTCAGATATTTTATGGTGTCTACTGTAGCTTTAAACAGGATTTCTCTATCTCTTGCTGTTGGGCTTTGTTAGTAATATATAGAAATGCAGATGATTTATCTGGGTTTATTTTGTAACTTGTAACTTTGCCAAAGTTGTTTATTATTTCAAGTAGTTTTTTACTTGATTCTCTGGGATTTTCTAAGTATATCATCATATCATCTGCAAAGAGTGATAACTTAGTTTCTTCTTTGTCTATTCTAATTCCTTCAATTTCTTTTTCTTCTCTTATTGCTACAGCTAACATTTCTAATAACATATTGAATAACAGTGGTGATAATGGGTATTCTTGTTTCACCCCTGATCTTATTGGAAATGCATCTAGCTTGTCCCCATTGCATATAATGCTTGCTGATGGTTTTAGGTAGATACTGCTTATTATTTTATGAAAAGTTCCATTTATTTCCACGCTTTCCAGTGTTTTCAGTAGGAATGGGTGTTGTATTTTGTCAAAGGCTTTTTCTGCATCTCTTGAGATAATCATGTGGATCAATAATGCTAATAGTTTTTCTAATATTGAACCAGCCCTGCATTCCTGGTATAAATCCTACCTGGTCATAATGTATTATTCTTGTGATAAGTTGCTGTATTCTTTTTGCATCTATATTCATTAGAGAGATTGGTCTATAATTTTCTTTCTCTGTTTTGGCTCTTCCTGGTTTAGGTATCAGAACCATATTTGCATCATAAAAAGAATTTGGTAGGACTCCTTCTTTGGCAATTTTCTCAAATAGTCTATACAGTATTGGAATTAACTGTTCTTTAAATGTTTGATAGAATTCACTTGTAAATCCATCTGGCCCTGGAGATTTTTTCCTACGGAGTTAATTGATGGCTTGTTCAATTTCTTTTTCTGAGATGGAGTTATTTAAGTATTCAACTACCTCTTCTGTTAATCTGGGCAATTTCTATTTTTAAAAATAATCATCCATCTCATTTAGGTTGCCAAATTTATGGGCATACAGTTGGGCAAAGTAATTTCTAATTATTGTTTTAATTTCCTCCTCATTGGAGGTTAATTCACCCTTTTCATTTTTTGTATTAGTAATTTGATTTTCTTCTTTCTTTTTTTTAAACCAGATTGACCAAAGGTTTATCAATTTTATTGGTTTTTTCATAAAACCAACTCAGTATTATTAGTGCAATAGTTTTCTTAATTTCAGTTTTCTTAATCTCTCCTTTGGTTTTCAGTATTTTAATTTGGTATTTCCCAGGGGATTTTCAATTTGTTATTTTTCTACCTTTTTTTCAGTTGCATGCCCAATTCATTGTTCTCCTCTTTCTCTATTTTATTCATGTAGGCATTCAAAGATACAAAACTTCCCCCAAGAACTGCTTTTGCAGTATCCCATCAGTAAAGATAATTTTTTAACATTCATATTAAAATAATTTTGAGTTACAAATTTTCTCCTTCCCTCCCTCACTTCCCCCTCTCCCTGAGACAGTAAGCAATTTGTTATAGTTTATACATATTCAATCATGCAAAACATATTACCATATTAGTCATGTTGTGAAAGAACACACAGACCCAAAGGGGGAAAAAACCCTCAAAAATAAATACAGAAAGTGAAAAATAGTATGTTTTGATCTGCACTGCAACTCAGTCAGTTCTTCCTCTGGAAGTGGATGACATTTTTCATGAGTCCTTTGGAGTTGCCTTGGATCAAAGTATTGCTGAAAATAGCTGTCATTCACAGTTGATCTCCATACAGCATTGCTGTTACTGCGTACAATGTTTTCCTGGTTCTGCTCACTTCACTTTACATCAGCTCATATGTCTTTCCAGGTTTTTCCAAAATCTACCTGTTCATCATTTCTTATAGCACAGTAATAGTCCATTACAATCATATACTGCAAATTGTTCAGCCATTCCCCAAATTGATGCACATAACTTCAATTTCCAATCTTCTACTATTTCTGTGTTGTTTTCATTTATATTCCTTAACATGTAGTATCCAGGTTTTTTATTTGGTCATGGTTTCTAGAAAGTCTGATGATTCTTAAATTCTCTCTCCTCAACCTGTATTTCAATTGTTTGTTTTTTACAGTAGCTACTTTATATTTTTTCAATCTTTTATCTTTTTTCAAATATTTCCTGATTGTCTCATGGAGTCATTGGGATTGCTCCATTACATTTTTGTGGAGTCCATTACTTTGGTAAGGTTTTTCATCTTCTGTTCTAATGTGTTCTTCCAACACTTTTTTCCCTTCAGATCTCATTTTGGTTCTAATTTATTTTTAACATTTTGTTTCAAAATGAAACATTTACCGTTCTTGTATTTTTTTTTTTTGCCATTTTTTTCCTCTGTGGCCCTATTAATATTTGTTGTGAGATACCTTTTCTGGGTTTCCCTAGGTGGCTTCTCTTACTCCACGCTACTCACACTTGTTTTTGTTTTCTTTCCCCATGGTATGAACCCTCTTTTTGAATTATCAGTTTTCTGGTTTGTTTACCATGTTTAAGGGCACCTCCTCTCATTCAACCTCTCTCCTAACCATTGTGGGCTTCTGATCATTTTTTTTTCCTTCCCATTTCTAGATTGGATGGAGGTTCTTATTTCTTGGGAGTTTTTTTGGTCTAGAGTAATCTTGTCCAGCCCTTCTCGATTTTTTGTCTTTGAATTATCATTACCCAACACAGTGGTTTGATCATAGTAGTACTTAAGAAATATTTGTTGACTTGAATTGAACCAAAATATACCCTTGTAAACAGCTGAGGACAAAAGAATGGATAGCCAGCTGGTGGTGGACCCAGGCTACCTTATCTCATTAACTTATCCATCCCAACCTTTATTACGCACCTGTTAGGTGTAATGTATTTAGAGTATTATGCTATGAGCTAGGGGAGATAAAACATTTAGGAAAGTTTAGGGCGGCTAGGTGATTGGGCAGGGTGACCCTGGGCAAGTCCCTTAACCTCTGTCTGCCTCTATATATACTTATTACATATATAGAAAGAGAGGAGAGAGGGGGGCAGGGAGTGGGAAGGGGAGAGAGAAGGAGAAGGCAGACAGGAAGGCAGGACTGAGAGATTTTTTTTTTTTTTACATAGAATCCTCACCCTAATTTATTGTGACTATTCATCTCCTAAATCTTCAACTCAACAGGTTAGGTCATAATTAGGCAATGGTTATTTGACCACTAATCACCAGATATTTTTGGCATTCAGAGTTTCCCACTTTTTAAAGTCCTGAATATCTCCTATTGATCCATGCAAATGAGTAGGTGGGGGAAAGCACAGAAGTTTAAATTTTTTCAGCCAGCTCAGTAATTTCCCTGGCCTTTTCATATGCAGATAACCTACTTAAAGTCTTTCTTTGTACCTTTTACCCGGTACAAAGTGGTCCATGGAGTCACAAAGCGAAAATCTAATATAAATAGTGCACCACACAGTCTCTGTTACTTGCATTAAAAATTTTGTTGACTGAAAGTATGATGGGATAATTACCTCTTAAGAGTTCTCTTTTCCATTCTTCCTCCATCCTCAATATGAATTACTTAGTTTTTCCTTGAAAATCAACAAAGCTAAGAAAGAAGAAATCATCCCAGGAGGTGCACAGAAGAGTGTCTTATCTCCTTCCCTGGGGCAAGGCTCTGATGGTCCAGTTTGGAGGGTAGAGTAGGAGGAGTAACTCTCCTTAAACTAGGCCTGGTCACTTTCTCATTATCACCTTGTTAAGAAAACTTTCTTAAAGGTAGGTAGACTTAGGTAGATTCCTTTATCAGTTCTCTCCGAGTTTTTTCTGGTCCTGCCACTCATACTTCTTTATCCCTAAATTCCAGATATAAGAAATGGATTGTGATGTGCTTTGACGTGAGCTCCAAGTTTTCCCTTGAGGTATTCCCAAGAGGTATTTTATGTCTGATGGGTATGCAAGACTTTGGCTACTAGAACAGAACTTTGGTATTCTGGGGCTTAAAAATACTCTGTCCAGGTCCAGGGTTTTGCCACAGCTGCTTCTCCTGCTGGGACCGGGGTTTTACTGTAGCCTTTCTCTTGTTATCTCTAGGTGTATTGGGCATCTTTAAAGCCAGACCCTGGAAGTACAGCATTCAGTAATGGCAGATGTTCTGGGATCTTTGTCGTTCCCAGAGTGGCTACCCTGGCTGACAACAATTACCTTGAAAAAAACCTCATTTGTGGAATTAAAAAAGAAGGCCCTTCGGTGGCTGCTTGCTTGAAATAAAGTACTAAGCACTGAGCCCGGTAAGTAGGTGCTTGATAAATGCTTGTTTCCTTTACTCCCCCTCCCGTCCTCAGCCCCCATACTGAGGAAGAGGTCAAGATTAGTGTTAAATAGTCAACCTCCCCTAAGCCTGATGCTCATGGAGTTTCCTAAACTAGACTGGTGGTCTTTCACCTGCCCCAAGCAGTCCCTAAAGGCTTAGAAATCCAAGATAACACAAAGCATTAAATGACCTACTCATTCCAGTACGAAGAAAAGGATAGAACTTCTAATCCAGCTTTAGAACTCAGTTTTTTCTGTTCAGTAAAAAGAGGATTTAATTAAATAATCTTTAAGATCCTTTCCAGGTATATGATTCAATGAAAATGCAATCAATCATTCAAGCATTGATTAAATATTATACAAAGGAAAAGCAAAACTCCCTGCCCTCAAGGAATTTGAACTTCTAATGGTGTGTGTGTGAATAACCAATCAAGCAAGCATTTATTAAGTGCTTGGCCAAAGAGGTACTCAAGAGGGAAAAAGCTGAAACAGGTACCTGCCCACTAGGAGTTTACATCCTGTTGGAAGAGACGCTAGGAATAGGTGGGAGCAGGAGACAGAATTGATGGAAAGTAGCCTTAGAGAGGAAGACTAAGGAGGCAGGCGGTGTAATCTTTCTTCCAGCAGACAATCACCGTCTGACTTTGAATACTGAAAGAAGCAGGGATTGGAAGAGTCTGAGGTACCTAAAGGGAGTGAATTGGAGGCATGGAAGTCAGTGAAGGCAAAGGCAGAGCGGGGTCAACGGAGCCTTCTGGGTGAGGGCTGTACCTGGGCTAGTAGAGTGCAGTGGGGAAACTGGAACGATACAGGGTTCTGAAGAACCTCGTGTTCCAAACGCAGGAGGAGTTTCTATATGTTCTATAAGAAACACTAGAGTTTATTGAGTAGAGGATAGGGCAATGGGGATACGGAAAATCACTTTGGCAAGTAAAATGCCACCTTCTACAGGAAGCTTCCCAAGCCCTCTTAAATGCAGGACTTTCCTTCTTTTAATTATTTCCTATTTATCCTATATGCAGTTTGCTTGGCATATAGTTTGCTTGTTGTCTCCCCCTCTAGATTGTTAGCTCCTTGAGGGCAGGGACTGTCTTTTGCATCTTTTTGTGTGCCCAACTGCCTAGAATATAGTGGCACTTAATGCTTATCGATTGATTGGTTGGGAAATAGATTGGAGAGGATCAGGCCAGATAGTAACAATCCAGGTGAAAAGTGATGAAGGCCTGATCTAAGGTGGTGGCTGTCTTACAGAGAGGAGAGAATACTAGGGATACTGCAGAGATGGAAACATGGGGCTGAGGGAGCGGAATCGATACCCATGGGTTACACCAAAATGTGGATTCTTTTCACTCTCCTTTGGACGATGTGTTCATTGGACTTTTCGATTTCTAGACAGACGCCTGGACAAGAAGCCAGAGCTCTCCCAGATGGATCCCACGCAGATAAATAATATCCAGACTAGGCTGGCAGCTCTCAATTCTAACTTGAACCAACCAGAGGTTAACCCATTTCTACACGGAGGTTGTGCCCTGGACTTTGTAACAGGTACCGGGTGGCTGGCCACTGAGGATGTAAGTTCTGGCAGGGGGTGGGTCCCTTACTAGCATCCAGGGAGGGTGCAGCCGAAAGGCCGGCGGGGGGTGATGACAGGCAGCCCAAGCCTCAGCTGGAGGGATCCGTGACACGCGGCTTTCTCCCTCGGGAAAGACAGGCAATCCGGTGGTAAAACCGGGGGCCGAGTGCACGGATCACGCCGAAGGAACGGAGAGCCTGGGGGGGGCCCTTCGCCGGGCAGGGGCACGAGGTCTGCTTGGCTCATCGTTTAAAGGGGGGAGGAAGGAACCGGAGCTCCACGCCGCGCGTCTTCACCACGCGGGCCAGCCCGGCCCAGCAGAGCGCCGCTCACGTGCTTCCCGTCCCGTGTCTCCGCAGCCCACGAGGAGCGAGTGGCCCAGGCGGTGCTGCAGGGCCTGCCGCCCGTCGTGCAGAGCTGCATCCGCATGGAGCGCGGCACGGGCTTCGCGCGGCTCATGGCGGCCGCCTTCCAGTGCCGGGCGGACCTCAAGGCGGCGGTGGAGCTCCAGCTGCGGCTCCGGGGCCCGGAAGGCGTCGACTGGGACCGCCTGCTGGCCATCGAGCGCCAGTGCAACCTCTGGACGCGGGAGGCCTTCCGCGTCATGGCCGGCGTGCAGCTGCAGGACGACAGCCGGCTGCTGCGGAGCGACGTGGTGGCCGAGATCGCGGGGCGTTGGCGGAGGAGCCGGACCGCATCGGCCGCCGCCTCCGGGAGGCGCGAGCGGCTTCCGTCTGCGCCTGCTCCGAGAGCCTGGGGCCCGCATCCGTCCGAGCCAGAGCCCAGAGGCTGGTGCCGCTATCCACCTGCCCCGGCGCCGAGGGCCTGGCCACCGCCCCCGCCCCTGCCTCCCTCTACGCCTGCGCCGAGGGCCTGGCCCCCGCCCCCACCCCCGCCTTCGTGTACGCCTGCGCCGAGGGCCTGGCCTCCGCCTCCATCCGCTCTTGCTCGGAGGGGTGGGGACTGGCCTCCACCTGCGCCTGCGCCGAGGGCCTGGCCCCCGCCTCCATCCGCTCCTGCTCCGAGGGGCGGGGACTGGCCTCCGTCTGCGCCTGCGCCTGCGTCTGCAGACGGGTGCCCGCCTGCCCCGAGAGGCACATGTTGTTCTGGATGTTGTGAACCCAGCTCTCCTCGGACGCACAACATGTAACGGGACTTTTTTTAAACATTTTATCAATAAAGTTTTTTTTACTTGAAAAAATGTCCAAATGCTATCACTTCTACTCAAAGGGCGGGGCCACCGAGGACTTCCGGTCGGCGAAGTCAGTGAAGACCCGAGGTCGGGTGGCGCTGCACGTGGGGACGCGCTCCGGAACCCAAACAATACCACGTGGCGAGGCTGGGCGGGGCCGGCGGCGTGACGACACGCGCACGGGACGCCCGCCGCCGTACCCTTGCCGAAGGGGCCGTGAAGCGCGAAAGGTCGGGAGCTTGGGGCTCCTCGCCCCGCGGCTCGTCGTCTCCTCGCGCTCCTTCCGCATCCTCCGGAACCCTCCGGCCGGCCGCTGCTCGCTCCTCTGCGGGGCGTCGTGGGGCGCGGAGCCCGCGGCGGGGCCGTGAGGTAAGGCGGGGCCGCGAGTCTCCCTCTCCACTCTCCCTCCCTCGGGGCTCCCTGCCCTAGGCCGCGCCCTCGACTCGGCCCCGCCCCGCCCTCCTGCCCCTCCCCCTCCCCCGCAGCCGCAGCCCACTCTAGGTCAAGTTCCCCCGGCGCGCTCCCGTCTCCTCCTGGTAGCGGGGGCCCCACGCCTGGGTCGGGTTCGTAGTTGGCCCTTCGGGCCGCGGTCAGTCAGGGTGGCCGCAGCCGGACACGCGAGCGCTGCCCTCTGCGGCGGTGACACGGAGGAGCCGCCGGGCCCAGACGGACCCGGGGGAGGGGGGAGGGGGCCACCCGGAATCCTTCCCAGCCTTGTTCGTAAAAGAACTTCTCCAGGGCCAGGATTTTCTTTCTCTTTCCCTTTCTGTCTGGTGATTAAACAGTTTGTGGATTGGACTTTGTTTTGGGGTGCAGTTTAGACGCTTTTAAAGGGTCCCAAGGCTAGCCGCTGAAGAAAAAAGAGACAAAAGTATCTGCCTTTTTCATTACATCAAAAATAAAGGGGGGGGGGGGGTTTGAAACAAAAATTACTTGTAGGCACTTAAAGGGTTTTGTACATCTCAGCATGATAGACTCATGACAGCTCTTACGCCAGATCTTAGCACAGAGTTCATTGGAACATCCATCCGTCCACACCAGCGCTCTCTCTCCCTTGAAATGTCCCCTGTGCTTTCTAAGAAGGACATCACGCTTGGACAGACAGCATGGTGAATGACCGGTTCTCAATTCTGTCTTTAATTCCAGCCTGATTGTGTTCAGTTTCCCTTTTGTGGCATGAACCCAAAGCCACAAACAGCAGAGTGGAATTCAAGGAATGCTCACCCTTTGGTCTGCCTTGTTATTTTGGGCATGCTGTTAGACGACCTCTTTTCAGACACTTCCATGGACTTTTTCCAGTAGTATTGGAGGCGAAGTTATTCAGTAAAAGTGTCTTTGAGTCTCTGGCTGACTTGTTATTCTCACTGCAGGAATCAGTCTGTCTCTTGAATTTCCTTCGCCTTGACCTTTTTTGAAGTTCTGAATAGCAGCCCATCATCAGTCTGTGTTCCAAGGCCTTGTCCACTTGTGCTTCTGTCTTAGATTCCACCTCCGCCATGCTTTTGAGATCCCATCCTTGGGGCTCGCTGAATTCAGTAGCATCTTCAAACGTTCCTTTAGTTTCTCCTGAGTAGTTTTATGATAACCGGCTCCTGATAGCGTCTTTGCATTTTCCAGTTTAAGTTCAGTCAAGGATTTTTGAGCCATTGAGAACAGAAGTTTTTCTAGGCCTTTGTCCGATGCATCTTATCACCAAACTTGCCAGATGTGGCAACTTGGGGCATGCACGCCTTGGAGATCATGTTTGCAAAGGAGTCAGTGTTGCCATTTTTTAGTTGAAAATCAAGTTTCTAGCCAAGAGATTAAAAGCCATAGATGTTTCAGTTTCTGTTTCTGGCTTGGGAGTCTCTCTGTGTACCAATTTCCTCTTCCTAGCTGCTTCTTTTTCCTCATCTCTGTTCTTCTTCTCTTCATCCAGTGATGCCTTCACTGTCCCTTTGGCAGGTGTTGTGTTCTTTGTTTCCCATTCAGAGCTTTCCTTATCCTCCTCTTCCTCATACTCACAGTCTTGTTTGGCCAGAATTGCATGTTTTCAGAAAGAGTTCTGCACCCCCCTCCTTCAGTTTCATTGGTCTCATTCTTAGAGTTCTACTCATTTTCTTTGCTACATTTTACTTGGAATGGCTGTTGCTTTAGCCTCTCTTGCCTGTCAGCTAGTTTGGATGGGGTTGGGCTTTCATTGCATTGGGGTTTGGCTCCTTTCTTAACAGTAAGCTGCTCCCTTCTTCCCAGAAGTCAGTACTTTTCTTGTCAGGTGTGGCAACAATGCCTTGTTGGCTGGTGGTACCTTCCTTTCTTCTGGGAGCCATAATCTCTTATCCAATGCTCCTCTCATCATCTTTTGACATCCTCTTCCCTACTGCCTTCTCTCTACATTGGGGAAGGACCCATTTTCTTTGAGCCTCCTTGATTTTTAGTAACCTTGCCAAGCCTCACTGTGGTGGGGACCTAGGTTAGAGAGAGATGATCCTTCATCAGGAGCCCAAACAGTGGAAAGTCCCCTTGGCCTCTGTTTGCCAGACCCTTTGGCTGGCAGAGATTATTAAAGCCTGTTGTGTTCTTATTTTGGTTTGCCTGTTTCTTTTTTTTTTAAAAATTTCTTGTCTTTGCTTTTCTTCCTCCTTCCTGGCAGCATCTGCTAAGGCTCAATGCTTAGCTTTTTTTCTTTGTGGTACCTTCTACAAATCCTCCTGAGGTTCCCATGGTGCCCCAGTGATGATTCTACAACACCAACATCCTTCTGTCTCAGCTCTATTTGTGTGTCGAATTGCCTTAAAACTCAGAGAGCCTAGGATAGCACTCATCTGTCCTACCTTTCTTAGCTGACAGAGTTATTTTCCTGGTCCCTGGTCTCAAATATTTGGAGTCATCTTAGATTCTTCCTCCCTTGTCTCTTATGTCAGACGAGCTTCCTCTTCCTTGGGAATTCTTCCTTTGCAATCAGATTTTCTCTTCTTCATTTTTATTCTGACTTTTGTTGTTTTTTTTAGTCATTTTCAGTTATGTCCTACTTCTTTTGTGACTTTATTTGGGGTTTTCTTGACAAAGATACTGGAGTAGCTTGTCAACCAGGATTAAGTGAGTTGCCCAGGGTCACACAGGTAGGTGGCATCTTGAGGCTTGGCGCTCTATCCACTGCACTACCTAGTTGCCTTATTCATACTGACTACCCTTATGCAGACCCTCATTTCCTCATGGTCTACTAGCTAGGCTTTCTACAGTCAATCGCTGTGCCCTTAAAATACTTTTTTTTATCATGTCATAATACTGTGAAACTTAGTGGTTACTTACTACTTGCTTCAGCAAGACCAAATTTCTCTGTCTGGCCTCTATAGGTAGAATGGGCCTAACCCTGTCACTTTACAGATGATGAAACTGAGGCCCAGAGAACTCCAGTGACTTCCCTAGGGTCACCCCGATAGTGACAGCCAGGATTCAGACCCAGCTCCTTTGACTCCTTTCACTGAATTCTGGTGTCTCTAATTTGAGGCTGTCGAAGTTCTGCTCTAGGCAAGTATAGAAGCAGTTATTAAATGCCTTCTATCTACCAGAACTGGGCAAAACCCTGGGAACACCTTATTCATTCTGCCTTACCTTTTCTGTTCTGCAGGGCCACCTCTGCTCTCTCAAGGCAGGTTTCTTTGCTTTTATGCACATGTATCATGGGACAGTTAGGTGGCACCAGAGTGCACCAAGTGCTGGGCCTGCAATCAGATGTCCTCAGACACTTACTTGTTATGTGACCCTGGTCAAGTCTCTTACCCCTGCTAGCCTCAGTTTCCTCATCTGTAAAACAAACTGAGGAAGGATATGAAAACCACTCTAGTGTCTTTGCCAAGAAAATCCCAAATGGGGTCATGAAGAGAGAGATCTGCCTGAACAACAACATGTATCCTGTTTATTCCTGCTCTGCCTTTGTATTGTAGGCTCTTCAGTTTAGAACTGGAAGGGATTTTAAAGGCCAACTTGCCCAACAATCCCCCCCTCTCCTCCACATTTAACAGCTTGCCTAGGGTCACATGGTTTCTAAAGTATCAAAGACACGCACTACCCACGTCTTCCTGACTTCAAGCTCAGCAAGAAATATTTTGGAAGTGCCTGCTATGTCCAAATTCTGTATTTTCTTTAGTGTTCAGGGTAAGTCCAACTTCTATGAAGCCTGTCAGATTCCTTTTTGGATCTCTTTCAGGAGGTGATTAGGGGATTCTTTCAATATTTTGCCCTCTGGTTCTAGAATGTCAGGGCAGTTTTCCTTGATAATTTCATGAAAGATGATGTGTAGGCTCCTTTTTTGATCACGGCTTTCAGGTAGTCCCATAATTTTTAAATTATCTCTCCTGGATCTATTTTCCAGGTCAGTTGTTTTTCCAGTGAGATATTTCACATTGTCTTCATTTGTTTTGTAATTTCTTGGTTTCTCATAAAGTCATTAGCTTCCATCTGCTCCATTCTAATTTTTAAAGAACTATTTTCTTCAGTGAACTTTTGAACCTCCTTTTCCTTTTGGCTAATTCTGCTTTTTAAAGCATTCTTCTCCTCACTGGCTTTTTGGATCTCTTGCCATTTGAGTTAGTCTATTTTTAAAGGTGTTATTTTCTTCAGCAGTTTTGTGGGTCTCCTTTAGCAAGCTGTTGACTTGCTTTTCATGATTTTCTTGCATCGCTCTCCTTTCTCTTCTCAATTTTTCCTCCACCTCTCTTACTTGATTTTCAAAATCCTTTTTGAGCTCTTCCATGACCTGAGACCGTTGTATATTGATTTTGGAGGTTTTGGATGCAGAAGCCTTGACTTTGATGTCTTCCTCTGATGGTACGTATTGTTCTTCTTCATCCGAAAAGATGAAAGAAAATGTTCACCTAGAAAGGAACTTCTGTGGTCTTATTTTTCCCCCTTTTTTGGGCATTTTCCCAGCCAGTTACTTGACTTTTGAGTCCTTTGTCAAGAGGAGGGTATTGTCTAGGGACCTGTACCTCCAAGGTGGCACAATCAAGGGAGAAGAGTTTACTCCTATCCTGGCCTGTGCTGTGGTCTGGGAGCTACCGAGGCTCCACCAGCTCCACTGAGCCAGAGCTCCTCCTCACTCCAGGGCCGCCACTCAAGGCTGAGATCTAGATCAGTGGTTCAATTGTCTCAGGGTCTTTAGGTGAAGGGCTCCAAAAATGGACACTGCTGCTGCTGCTGCTGCTACTACTGCTGCCACCGCTACTGTCTGGAGCTGGGTCTAGGGGAGGACTCTGCTCCCTTCTCACCTGGGTGAAAGAGCTTTCTCACTGACCTTTGAAGCTATCTCTGGTGTTTGTGGGTTGAGGGATCTGGGACAGCAACTGCTGCCAGTGGTACCCTGAAGCCTGTTCCAGTCCTTTTCCTGCCACACCACCTGGCCAGATTCTGCGCCTGGTGCAACAGACCTTTCCTGTTAGCCTTCCAGGCAGCTTTGGGCTGGAAATCTCCTTCACTCTGTTGTTTTGTGGCTTCTGCTTCTCTAGAATTTGTTTAGTCATTTTTACAGGTATATGATAGGCTGTGGGGGCAGAGCTTATATAGGTCATGCTTTACTCTTGCCTCTGCCCCTGCCTGTCAGATTCCTTTAGCCCACGTGGATCTGTTCCTTCTTTGTTCTGCTCTTAGGGTTACTTATCTGTATTGTGCAGTTTAGTATGTTACATAGCCTATTACATCTTTTTATAGTTCCACAGATGTAAACATTGTCTGCTTAAAGCCTGTAAGTCTTATCTCCCTTGGAGGGCAAAGCTTCATGATGGTAACAACTCACTTTTATTTAGCAATTTGCAAAATACTTTTCTCACAGACCCCTGTGAGGTAGAGTGTTTAAGTAGTATCCCCATTTTAAAGGTGAGGGAAGTCTTAAATCTCAACAAAATATTAGTTATATAATAGATGTTTTGTTACAAATATTTCTGATTGATCCTGTATGCTGAATTGAATTAAACATTACCAGTTTTTCCTTCTCTAGGTTGAATTCTTATGGCCTACTTCCTCTTGTATGAGTGAAGATCACATTTCTAGAAAACTGAAAAACAGGCCATCATGTTTTTCCGGTTGCTCTGTGATATTCGATGGCAGAGAGCCAGTCAGAAATGGCAGAACAGGTCCCAGTCAAGGTGCAGCATCACTACAGTTGCAGAATCCAATCCTTCTGTCTCAGTCCCTGCCCAGGCCCAGGTAGTCATCTGTGGTGGTGGAATTATGGGCACATCTGTAGCCTACCACCTTTCCAAGTTGGGATGGAAGGATGTTCTCCTATTGGAACAGGGCAGGTAAGAGCCACATTGCATAACATTAACTGCCGTACTCCACTCAGTGGCTGGTATTCCCCTGCTTCCTTAGGCCTTTGTGTGTGCAAATCTTTTTCTTTCTAGTAACAGATGTGATTTCCTCCCTAGTTGTTGATGTAATATTCAAACCATAGAGGAGAAATTGCTTGCAGTTTGCCATCTAATGATTTATGCCCTTTTGTGGTTTTTGAAGAAAAAACAGAATCCATCAGTCACATGACACCAGTGCTTACAAAACATGTCTTTTATCTTAAATTTGGAATATTTTCTAGGTGCTCATAATAATGAATTTGCAAGAGCCCAGGATTCAGCAGAGATCAGGCACTCAGTTGTTTTCAAGAAATCAATTAAAATTAACTAAGGGAGCAGAGGGGTTGGGGAAAGATGGACTGTTCATAGCATTTTACATTCTCTTTTATTATCCAATTCTTTTGCTCTTTCGTAGCAGTCTCGTGTCCTTTCCTGTTCATGTTACGTATGTGAATTCCTGTTTATGATTTGTCTTACAGGTTGGCTGCTGGCTCCACCAGGTTTTGTGCTGGTGTTATAAGTTCTGCTAGGCACTTTACCTTAGAACAAAAGATGGCCAATTATTCGAACAAACTCTATCAACAGTTAGAGCAAGAGACAGGGATTCAGACAGGTAAGACAGTGACATCTTTTGGTCTGAATGTTACTCAAGCTTCATTTCTCTATATTCATTCTGTATTGACCCAGCTTTACACAGATGAATTCTGCTAGACCAGAAAATGAAAAAATGTTTTGGGTCATTTCTATCTATTTATCCTTTAATATATCAAGTGAGATTTCAAATTGCCATATTTCTGAGAGAAATTGGGAGAAGGAAGAGCATGTGCTGCCCTTTGGGTGCTTAGTATCCATACGACACTCATTTAAGAGTAATTTTCTTACTTGTGGTGGTGGATTAGTTCAACTTCTTTAGTTAATTAAAATACCGTAGTAACATGGCCAGACACAGATTTGCTTCCTGTAGGTGCTCTTTTGATACCTGGTTCTTGATCACAGGTTGCAGCTTCAGCCCCTGGCCCAGTGTCTCATAGATATGTTTATGGATCAGCATAAATTCACTGCTCTAACTGCACTATTCTATTCACCAAGAAAGTAACCTTCTATAGTCTTATTTCTTTTCCCTTTTCTGGGCATTTTCCCAGCCAGTGACTTGACTTCTAAATATTCTCCTCACACCCACTTTGCCTCCAGATCCACCCAGCCAGCGCTTCGGGTCTGAGATTCAAATGCTGCTTCCCAGCCTCAGGGCTTTGGGTGGGGGTGGGGCTGCTATTCAGTGTGAGATTAAGTTCAGCTGCTCAGGTCGGGGCAGGGCTGACTCTTGTGGCTCAGTTCCCTCAGGGGGTTTCTGCAGAGACGTTCAACAATGGATCCAGGCTCCTGCCTGCTTGGGGAGCCCTGGTCTGCTGCTGCCTCCGCTGCTGCCTCCCGAGGGGGCCTGAGTTTTGGGGGCACCCCACTCCTCTCTTGGCAAGCTAGAGAGACCCTCTCACCAACCTTTGGGGCCCGTGGGTGGAGGGACCCGCGCGGCCGCTGGCGATCCCGTCACTAAAGCCTGCTCGGATCTGCTCCTCTTGGCGCCGCGCAGCCAAGGCTCGGCTCTGGTCCGCAGCGCCACGGACCTTCTGCGAGAGGTTTTCAGGCTCTCTGGAACAGAAATCTCATCTGCTCTGTTGTTCTGTGGCTTCTGCTGCTCCAGAATTCGGGGGGGATCTTTTTTACAGACATTTTATGGGCTGTGGGTTCGGAGGTAGTGTTATGTGTGTGTTTCTACTCTGCCATCTTGGCTCCGCCCTAACTGCACTATTCTAGTAATAGTGGAAGATCTGAGATCAAATCCAGTCTCAGATACTTACCAACTTTGTGACTCTGGGCAAGTCACTTCACCCCTGCTTGCTTTAGTTCCTTCCCAGTGTACAATGGGAGTACTAACAGCATCTCTCGCCCAGGGTTGTTGTGAGAATCCATTGAGACACATTTGTAAAAAGTGCTCAGTACAGTGCCTGGCAGGTAGCAGATACCATACAAATGCTTGTTTCTTCCCTTCCTGTGACAGCATGAATAACCTATGAATTGGGCCTTTATAGCATGTAGTTAGGTGTAGGAGATAGGATTTTTGCCTTTAAAATGATATATTTTAAACTTAATAACTTGTAGTTTAATGGGATTTTTTTTAATCTAAACTCATGGTATGAGGAAACTTCCTGTACCCTTGAGATTAGCAGTTGTCCTGCAGCTTAGAGTTGGAGGCATGTGTAGGGGCATGGAGTGGTTCAAGTAATGAATGAGTGAGCAAGTGAGTGAGTGAATGAAATAAGCACTGACTCTGACAGAGAAGAATGTAAGGCAGCCCATGCTCTCACAGAACTTCCACTCTGATGAGGAGAGACAACTCAGAGAGGAGGTTTCAGCTGCAAGTTAGATGCCTTAGAGGGGAGTGGCAAACTAAGCCAGTGCGTATCCGAGGCCAGACTTGAATCCTAGGCTTTTTGCCTCTCACGCTGACTTTTTATCAGCTGCATCATATTGCCTCTTAATGCCATTTTACTGTATGGTGTAATTCCAAGTAATTTGATCTCTTTGAATTAGGCCTTTGCTTTTTTCACCTGAAATCCATATTGTCTACTTCCAAATTGCCCCTTGAGATTAACCATTTAGATTATTACTTCGCCTTTATTTTAAATTTGTTTTCCCAGCTCTAAAATCCCAGTTCTCTCAACTTGGGTTATAGATAGGAGTGTGCTAGAATCAGCTAATGGTAGCTTTTGAGAACTAATTGATCAGTTTTCAGAACATTTGTATCTCATAAATTGGCAAGTTCTAGATTTGGGCTTGATTTGTTGTTTGGTTGGTTGCCCAGCCTTAAGAGAGGTATGGAGAGAATGTTAACAGTGGAGATTAAACTTATAGGGGTGCTTTGGATTTTGTTTACATAATTGTTAGCTATTTACCAATATACCCTTCTTACAGGCTTATTTCTGTGGGATTCTTTAGAATGGAGGCTATGAAGATGTAGGACTCTAGCTTTAGTTGACTAGATTTATTCTAATTGTATTTAATTTTTAAAAAGTTGGATTAATTAAAAATTGTTTTCTGTGGGAAATGAGGTTTGCCTGTATATTGGAAGGATATTCCTCTAGTAAAGTCTATTAGAGAACTTTCTCTGGTCTGACTTGGCTTTTCATGTAGGTTACGTAAGGACGGGCTCAATCTTTCTGGCTCAGACTCAGGACCGACTAATCTCCTTGAAGCGTATAAATTCGAGACTGAGGTATGTACGAGGCTGAGAGGAGTCTTGCTCCTCGTTGAGTACAGGTCTTTTTGCAGAATTGCTGGTAAACTTCTTGCCTCTCTGTTTTCTGTGACAGTGTACTGGGCATCCCTTCTGAGATCATTTCCCCCAAGAGAGTGGCTGAGCTTTACCCACTCATTAGCATCCATGACCTGGTAGGGGCCATGCTTGTGCCTGAAGATGCAGTGGTGTCATCATCTGATGTGACTCTTGCATTGGCAAGTGCTGCCTCTCAAAATGGTGAGAAGCTTGTTTGGATGTTGATTCAAATTGAGAAAGTAATGTGCTATCTGAAGTCCCTAGGAAAAGAGATTGTGTTTCTTTTTGATCCATAAAGAAACAAGTCTGACTTTGGAGAGATTATTTTCCATTTGGGATAGTAAGTTACATTTTATAATCCTTGAGTATTCATTAATTAACAGTTCTTTAATGGTAACAGAAATTTTTTTTTTTTTAACATCCATTTTTCTCCTTACTGTCCCAGAGAATTGCTGTCTGTACTAGCTCATAAACTGCAAGGAGTTTCTTAAAACTCCAGGATCAAACACCTTAGATATTTGATCTACAGATTTAAAAAGTTGTAGGGACTGAAGGTGACTGAGGCAAGGGCTAAAGGGAAGATAGACTGGGTCTTGGGCCTGCCTCTTCTGACTCCTGTGGTTCTCATGCCTCTAGCTCTTGAAATGATCATGTTTGGGGACTCGAGTAATTCCTTGAGAGAACCTGGCATTTTCAGGGTTAAGAAGGATCCTCCTGTATGCTGTCAGTGAAGTGGGTCTGCCATGTATCAAGCTGGTAGAATGTCGCTTGATACTATTTTTGAAAATTAAGGCAAAGGGATAGGTTTTCATTCTCAATTTTTGTAAATTATGGAGTATCTGGCCTGGTGTCTTAAAGAAAGAATGCGATTGGGACATAGACTCAAGATGTTTGTATCCTCTCTAGTTCACAAACCTAGTGTGACATATTAACTCACTTTTCTTACTTTGACACAGGTGTTCAGATCCGTGACCGGACAAGTGTTGTTCATGTGAAGGTCAAAAACGGTCGTGTGACTGGAGTAGGAACGGATAGAGGAGACGTTGAATGCCAGTATTTTGTCAGCTGTGCTGGTCAGGTTAGAAACAATGTTGTGTTTTGATTTTATCTTATTTAACCTCTTACATTTATTGAGTTTAAGTATCCATGACTCCAGGTACTGAATCATCTAGAGAAGTGGATGGTTATGTTATTAAGTAATTGTAAGAAAGCCAAATGATTCTCTCTGTTTTTGACCAGAGAAAAAAACCTGGAACTGAAATTAGAAATCCCTTGTGTCTGAAAGAGAGGCACCTCTAGACCTGACCTTCTTCCACACTTGATTAAATGAGGTCATCACGATCAGAAATGTCAGCGTATGGCCAGCCACCCCTGGGTCTGGTTGTTCCATTGGGCATCTTTTTTTCACCAACTTCAGTTAAGTTGCTGACTTATTTCACTGTGTTAGGGGCATGGAATTCAGTTTGTCAGTACTAAGGAGCCTGTTCTAAGGAACTTTGTTTTTTTTTTTTTTGCACTGTTCAGTAATTTTAAGGTGAGCTGGGAAATTACAGTTTGAAGTTCAGTTAGCCGCTGTCATTTTGAGGTCTGTAGGTGAGACAATGCCTTAATTTGCTCTTAAGAACTCATTTTTGTCCCCAAGAGATTAGCTGCCCTCTAAGCACTGGGATAAATCTTTATCTGTCTTTGTTCCAAAATTGAACTCTGCAACATAAACAATACGGTAACATTTCCTACATGGACTAATGCAGGCTGAAGCTGGCTTCCCATATTTGACATTGTAGCAAGAGCACAAAAGTCACTTGAAATTAAGGTTTCCAAGAGACTTAACTTGCTCATTTGTATTTTTTCTCCCCTTCCCACCCACAAATAAATCTGTCCATTTGTAGTGGGCTTACGAGCTGGGTCTGTCCAGCGAAGAACCGGTTAGTATCCCGCTACATGCCTGTGAACACTTCTACCTTCTGACTCGTCCCCTGGAGACCCCACTGCAGAGCAGCACACCAAGTGAGGACTTGTACTTTTTAAAACAACTCTTACTCATTTATAATATTCTTTCTTCTGGAAGGGACATCTTTAGCTTGAGGACAAAACTTACTTTCCCCAAGGAGTTTTTCTAGGGAATATTATAGGGAGGTAAACCCAATTCCAGCCTATTTCTTCAAGGTGAATATTTATTAAAGGATAGTCAAGACATCATTTCACCTAAACCACCCTTTCTTTCATAAGAGAATTCTTCTTCACTCCTCCTGTGCCGTCGGAGAACCCTGGCTGGGAAATCACTCTGATTTTTGCCGTGATAATCGGACCTAAGAGAGTATTTCAGACAAAGTAAGAGGGATGGATAGTTTAGATTCTCTGTGTGTGTGAGCCTTGTATCAGAGGGTCTTGGGGACCATCATCTCCCAAGAGGTTCCATAGACCCCTCTTTCTGCCTGAATTTCAGTTGATACAACGGCAGTTAAGTCCTTGTGAGCTACAAACACTCACAGAGAGTGTAGGGGATTAGAAGTAACAAGAGAAACGTTCTCCATTGGCTTTGGAAATGAAGTTGACTTGGAGGTGGCTGACCAACTTCTATCCCATCCCGAATCCCCCACCACACACAAAAATACATCAGAAGTATGTTAAAGCTAGAATGCCTGTGTCCCTAATGGATTCTGACTTGGGGGACTTTGGCAAGTTCATTAATGAATGCATCTCTTTTATTGGTTCCCAAACCCTGCTTTGTTAATTCTTTCTTTTCTTTGTCCTTTTTAGAAAAATTGACAATTTAAAATGGAGATTCTCTTCTCCTTCTCCCCATTGCTTTGTTGCCATCTCTTTTCTATAGCTGTTGTGGATTCAGATGGAAGGATCTATATTCGGAACTGGCAAGGTGGTATCCTGTCTGGAGGCTTTGAGAAGAACCCTAAGCCGATCTTTACCGAAGGCAAGAACCAGCTAGACGTTCAGAATCTACATGAAGACTGGGATCATTTTGGTATGTGAACAGAGCTGTGATGATACTGAATCACATTTGTGTATCACAGACGTTATCCTGTTGGATGCTCACAACTCTAAAGAAGGCTGGGTGGTAATTATTATCACCTTTTTACAGATGAACCAAATGAGACTTAAGGAAGTTAGGAGTTGTCCCAAAACATAACTAATTAATGACAACCTAGACCCACTCTACTTTTTTTTTTTCCTCCTTTCTTTAAACATCTTAACAAAGTATTTTATTTTTGAGCTACACAAGTAACCACCCACCAGATCCAGATTTCTTCATGTACAAAATCACAAGGCTCCCGGGCAGGGGCCTTGGTTCTCAGGGTAGCTTTTCTGACTTTGATAGTGACTGAGTAATATAACCTGTTCTTGTGACTTCTCATTCTGTTCTTTTTACATTACTTGAAGGAGAGGAAGACCTTCTATCAGTAGAACTCCATATAAAATTCAAGAAACCACTGGAAAACAGTTTTTGGATTGTTGATCTTTCTGTTTATTTTTGAAATTAAGTGGAATGTTTGTATCTGCTCATAGAAACCTTAGGAATTCATTGCTCCTCATTATGTGAGATCCCTTTGAAGACTCTTTAAAAGCTTTTCTGTGATCCCATCTCTTTCACTTTTTTCATTATATAAATAGTATAATTGATAGCCTCTGCTCTGTAGAATTTTAAAAAGATGACCTTTTCTCTTCTGTGCGGTGTTATAGTACCATTCTTCCAAGGTATTTCAGATATCACAGATCCTCTTCGGTGGTTTTTTTATTGTAAGATTTTCCTTTTAAAGGTTTTGGTTTTTTTTTAAATAGGTTTTATGGAAGAAGAGGAGAATGAAGAGATGGGGGATTAAAAGTCTTTGCTTTCAGGTGAAGATTACATTTTTTTGTATTTTTTTTTTCCTGCTCAGAGCCTCTCCTCAGCTCCCTGCTTCGAAGGATGCCAACCTTGGAAGCTCTCGAGATTATGAAGTTGGTGAACTGCCCCGAGTCCTTTACGCCAGACATGAGGTGCATCATGGGGGAGTCTCCGACTGTGCAGGGTTACTTTGTATTAGCTGGAATGAACTCTGCTGGAACTTCATTTGCTGGAGGAGCAGGGAAGTAAGTAACTTAGGCGCAGTTGTGGAGTTCACCACGACTGCTGCAGTTTACTGTTTTATCCCCTTACTGAATCATTTGTAATACTAGGGGGTGGTGCCATTTTTTAAATAAAAATACCAGAATTTAATGTCCCTTTCCAAGGAGTCACCTTAGGAGGCTAGCTGCTTATTCTAACAAAGCCAGAAATATTTCAGGAACTTTTGGTAAGTCTGGTAAGAGGAGGAGAATAGTCACGCTGAGGATTTCACCTAAGATCAGAAATAGATTTTGGCTTGAAAAGGTCATCGTGCTAGTTTTCTTGTGTGGTTCGTAAGTGGCCTCTTAGACATTTTCAAATATAGTTTGAATTGGGTGATAATGTAATTTCCAAGGTGGCTGCTTTAAAGGACAGTGGGCATTTTGATTAATAAAAACCCTATCAGGCTGCTTCTCTGTATCTTGTAATGTTCATAATTATCGGTACTGTAGTATAGATAGGTCAGTTACAAGTAGCTCTACACTTTATGGCTTGTGCACTCAAGAATGTTATACTGATGTGAGAGACCACGGCTTCAGAGTCTTGGAAACAGGAGCTTCCTCTTCCTTTGTATTCTAACACAGGTATCTTGCTGAATGGATCATTCATGGTTATCCGTCAGAAAATGTATGGGATTTGGACTTGAAGCGCTTTGGATCTCTGCAGAGCAGCCGTACCTTCCTCCGCCACCGAGTCATGGAAGTGATGCGTGAGTGAGCCTTTTTCTTACTCCAGCATCATCTGTTGCTCCCTTCCCAGAGCCTTTGTGTTGTCATCCAAAGGAATACTTTTTCTTCAATAACCTAATTGCTCCTGCTGGTATGATCCTGCTTTTTGACTGTTTTAGTCCTGTATTCTAGGAAGTTAGACTGCTCTCTTTGGGCTGTTACGTCAGTGTGAGTTGTTTATATGCTAATCCTGCTGGGTATGATATATCATTTTATTTGGGTATTGCAAGTTCTCTGCTTCATCCTCAGAAGGTTCATTGTGGAGAGTGGAAAGTTTTCTCCTTTTTTCCCCAAAGATCCCTTTCCTTTCAGATGTTCAGTGAAAGTGGTGGCTATTCTGTAGGTATGCAGCAATGCCCATGTTGGTTTTGCCTGAAAGAGATCATATGTTGCTTAGTGAATGTTTTCTTACTTTCTTGTTTTTTTCCTTGGAATTTTGGACTTGTCTTTCCTAGATAGTAGAATCACACAATTATTCTCAAAACCATAATCTTCATTAATGAAAGTCCTGATTAGTTGTTACATAGCCATAAGAGAAAACAGCTACTAACATGTTCCTACCTTTCTATCACCATCAGTCTCCGTTCTCTCTCCCTTTTGGTTAAAAAAAAAATTTTGTTTTGAATGTCTTTACATTACTGCTCACTCTGATGGAATTCATGCAAAGACTTCGCTAAAACTGTTCCTAAGTCTGTGAATATTTATGTTTAGAATTGAATGTTCCATTGAGTGTGACTGAAGCTCTTAATTTAATTTGCTCTGGGTTTCAGTGCCTGGGACGCATGCACAATAAAGCCTTTGAGTGCTGTTCAGTGTGAGAGTTCTAACTTTGTACCACATCTCACCCAATTCATACTGATAAAAGAGGCTCCACTGCTGTCATTCGAAAGAAATGTACTCTTTTTCCCCAGGCACTGGGAAAGATTGAGGGTTCTGAGACAGTAAAACAGTCCCTGTCTTCCATGTTCCCCATCCAGCCTTTGTTCAGAGACCCTCAAGGAAGGATATGGAAGAACCCTCCATCTCGTATCTCTCACTGATTAAGGCTCTTCTTGCTTTAGTGAGCATTTTCACCTCCTTTCCTGTTCATTTTAGCCCTGCTGTATGATCTTAAAGTCCCAAGGTGGGACTTCCTGACTGGTCGGCAGCTGCGTACATCTCCCCTTTACGACCGCTTGGACGCACAGGGAGCCAGATGGATGGAGAAACATGGCTTTGAGAGGCCCAAATATTTTGTCCCACCTGACAAAGGCAAGACCTCATTTTAGTTTTTGATCTGAAAAACTGAAAAAACAAAAAAACCCCATACATTGTGGGGCACGAGAGGCAGCTATTTTTAGAGAAGAAAAAACGCTGGATTTTGGAGGCAGGAGGCCTTGGTTCTAGTTCCTGATCCACTTTGGGCAGATCACCTGATCTCTGTAAATCTGTTTCCTTGTCTGTGAAATGGAAAAATTTTCTGTCCTTCACAGCGGAATTGTGAAACTCCAGTAAGATAATTAATTCAACACACAATTAAAAGTACACAAAAGTACTTTGTAACCATAAAGTGCTATATTATTTTGGTTCAGATCTGTGATTTTAGAAGTTTAGAAAAGCCTCTGTATTAATGCAGAGCAGCAATGGATTTGCCACTTAATCTTAGTGAATTGCCTCGGGCATAGTGAAAAGGGTAAGTGACTTGCCTTGCCCAGCTTCACCCAGTCTGTGTCAGAGGAAAGATTTGAACCTATGTCTTCCTGACTCCAAGGACTGCCTTCTGTCCTGTGTCATGCTGCCTCTCATATTTAACAGGAAAAGTAAACGAGAATCTGCTCTTGATTTACTCACTGGAATACATAGTGACCCCCTAATATACATCCTCTTTCTTTTCTTTTCAAATTGTATCATTTCTCTTCTTAAGATTTACTGGCATTGGAACAGAGCAAGACATTCTATAAGCCAGACTGGTTTGACATTGTGGAGTCCGAAGTCAAATGCTGTAAAGAGGCTGTATGTGTCATTGACATGTCCTCTTTTACTAAATTTGAAATAATTGTAAGTATTTGGGAACCCAAATGCCAGGTTACCGAACCTTCCCTGATTGTCAAAATAACTTTATCTGATACCAGTACTTTGTAGAAGGAATGTAATATAGTTGGATTCTTTAGGTCTTTGTTTTTTAGGATTTTCCTGAATTCCTTGGTCTTATTTAATTTTTTTCAGGAATATCTATGTGTAGTCAGAATTCACTGCGACCTTTTCTTTGTCATGCTTCTAAGAGATACATTCAGAATTTTTATTTTATCCTATCTTCCTGATGTCAGTTCAACAAGCATTAATTAAGCACTTACTTTGTACTAGGCTCTGGTCTAAGGCCTAGGGATACAAGAAAGGACAGCTCAGGGAGCTCACAGTCTAATGGGGGACACAGCACACAAATAAACTATGTACACACATTGGGGTGGGGGTGTTGGGTTTTGAGCTGAGACTTGAAGAGGATAGGGAAGCCAGGAGGCAGAGGTGAAAAGGGTGGGAAGAAGGAGGAGTGTGCTGGGGGCTGGAGGAGGTCATGTGACCATGGGATCTGGATGTCATGTAGGATTTTGGAGTTCATCCTGGAGGTGACAGAGAAGTGGGGTGAAATGGCTAGAGCTGCATGTGGAGAGGGGAGAGACATGAGACAGAGGCAGCTACTGCCAAGTCCATATTGGAGCGATCATACAGACCCAACCCAGGGTGGGTGTAGTAAGTCCAACATGGCACCCCGGGGAGTGTCGCTCTTGAGTTTTCTCTGCACATCTGCTTCCTCTTCAGGAGAACTCACTGGCCTGAAGTTGTTGGGCTAACTCTGTTTTTCTCCTCCAACTCCACAGTCTCCTGGAGCAGAAGACTTTGAGCTTCTGCAGTACCTCTTCTCCAATGACCTGGATGTGCCTGTGGGCCACATCGTGCATACGGGCATGCTCAACGAGGGCGGTGGCTATGAGAATGACTGCAGCATAGCTCGGCTTAGCAAAAGCAGGTGAACAGGGGCTGGGGTCAGCTTTCTCTGCTTCTGTATTGGGGGGGGGGCCCTTCCCCCCTAGTCTTCCCACTCCCTGCCTTCCCCTCCCCCCATGATGGTACAGGAGCATGGCTAAGAATGCTCTCTTTATCCATTTTTGAATAGTTTGCTCTTTGGAAATCACAGAAATAAATTATTGACAGTTCTTAATTTGGAAAGTCTATCTATTTTGTGGAAATTTGCACAGTCTGTCAGCCAGACCCCATGTAATTTGTGTGTCCTGCACACAGGCCAGCCTTTTCTGTGGTTCTCCTTAGGTGGTATTCGGCCCCAAGCTGCTTCTGGCTCTTGTTACTCTCTGGACTCTTGTAGGAGACATTTGTACTTGGACTAGCATCGTTTTCTCTGCTGGCCTGGAGAATAGAGGGGCCGAGTTCCTTGCTAATTTCATCGAACAGTCTTTGCAACTTGGTTTTGATTTTTTTTTTTGTACTTTGCTTTCTAGTTTCTTCATGATTTCTCCTACTGACCAGCAGGTCCACTGTTGGGCCTGGCTCAAGAAACATATGCCTGAGAACAGCAACCTGCTTTTAGAGGATGTAACCTGGAAGTACACTGGTAAGGTGGGTTTAGGGGAGGAACAGGAGATGGCAGAAGGGCCAGGTTTAACTTAGGCTTCTGTGCTGAAGTAGGCAAGAGAAACTGAGGTCAGTTTTGCATAGGCACTTGCTAATTCAACAGAACTATTCTAGTCACCATCTTGAACTCTCCTTTAGTATAGGTTATGGCTTTAATGACAATAGCTAGCATTTTTATAACCTCTTAAGATTTGCCCTCAGGAGGGAGGTGCTATTAATATCCCCCATTTTACAGATGAGGAAACTAGGGCAGACCGAAATCAAGTGATTTGCCCAGGGTCACTTAGCTGGTAAGTGTCTGAAGCTGGATTGGAACTCGAGTCTTCTTGACCACTTGTCCAGTGTTCTGGGCCACCAGTTGCCTCTAAATCATTGCAGAAGATTGAAATCATTCTAATGGGTTTTCTGGCCATGGGAAACTAGCCTTTCCTGCTCTTTTTTGCTATAGGGTCTGTAAATGAAGGCTTAAAAGGATTCAATCACTCAGCTTTTGAAAAGAGTATGCTGGATATTTTTAGGTTTTATTCCCACCTTGTCCACTTGACTGGTATATTGCCAGGTACACTCAACTTTTCATTTAGGAGTATTAATTGAAGGGTTGTTTGGAAGCTTATGAAGAGTCTTGGGGGTGTTCTGCAAGAAGACTGTGGCTGGGAGAGGGAGATGCCCTTCACATAACAGGAAGAAGCCTGGCTGCCTCAAGGCCCAGACACCTTTAACTTTGTGTTTCTCTTGTGTATTTTCATTACTGAAGTTCTCAGGACAAGCATTCTGTTATAGAGAAGGCACCTCCGTGTGGTAGCAGAGCTGTTCTGGGGAGCTTGGGGTTGCTCCTGAATCGATCTCAAAGTTGTCAGTCTGGACACAGTGTTAAGAACCTTAAGAAACGCAAATGAAGGCGTTTTGTGTCTGGATAGTAGTCAGAAGTATTAACAGCTTTTTTTCTCTTAACGTTTATGTTTCTAAATTTGATGAAGAATTGTCCAGTCTGACGCCCATTTAACTATGTGTACCTATAGCAAAATGGTTGCTATGGGAAGTACTGTCACCAGATACCTACATGATGTCTTCATGTAGAACATAAGCCCCTTAAGAGCAGAGATGGTTCTGTTCTCAGTGTTTTGTATACCCTGTGCTTGGCCTACACTAGCCCCTGGTAAATGATGCTCTCTTAAGTGGACAATCCTCCACTCTTCCCGCGTTGACCCTAAACTTCTCATTAACAATATTGACAAAACCCCCGCTGGCCATTGCTATTGTCGAATATTTGGTCATGCTTTTCCATTTCTGTGTAAAACATTTTCCTGAGACGTGGTGATAAATCCAATGCCTTTCTATAACTTTTTGATCCTGATAGGATTTACGTAATAGTTACAAGATGTTAGTAAACTTAGTCTCATCATTGTGAATGGCAAAATTGGAACATTGTGATTCAGTAGGCATCGTGGACTCCTTTGGGCCTTCCTGTGCAGGTGTGACCATAGGTAAGATGAATCCAGAACAAACCTTTGACATTCCTTTAGAGAGGCCAAACATCTCTTCTTTTCTGTTTAGCTCTCAATCTGATTGGCCCCCGTGCTATGGATGTTCTCTCTGAATTATCTTATGCCCCTATGACTCCGGACCATTTTCCATCCCTCTTTTGCAAGGTGGGTAACTGCATACTTTTGTTTCTATATTTATGTATCAAATTGTTTTGAGTTTAGGGTACATATTTCTCTTGTAAGATTATAAACACAGAGATGGTTTTGACTTTGAGCAAACAAGGAATATAATGAGTAACTTTTCCTACCTCTCCCTTTAGGATTATCCTTGTTCAATCATCAATGAAATTATTTTTTAAAAATGGACTCAAATATCTGAATGTCAGTGTGGTATTAACTAGTTCCCACAGCGGTGGATTTAATTTATTTTCCACCTCCAAGATTATGGGCCTTACAATATTATGTTTTCCAAGATATAAAAAAGTTTATGTATTTTGGGTGTTCCCTAGAAATACCACTGGTGTTTATAGTTTTTTATTTTCACCTTTCTCGGTTTAAACTAATTGATACTACTTGTAGAATTTTTTTAAATGCTAGCTGTAGTGTTTATAGAATTAGATACACATTTTTAATACAAATACAATCCACTTCCATTTGTGGGGCCTTTCCCCTCAAAAACACCTTGAAAAGGATGTGGCTATGAGCTTGAAGAGCCCTCTGCCAATGATCCAATGACTTCTGCAGAGTGGGTCTTTGCCAACGCCTACTCATTTAGGGGACTAGCTAGAGTAACAGAGCATTGGGTGATCTCTGACCCTGGATACCTGGATATCTAATGATCACAGAGGTGGGGTGAGCTGAGACTTGACACTGGGCATCTTACTAGGAATGAAGGACTGAACTTTGTGGTCAGAAAAGAACTTATTTTATTGAGTGAATAGACTGGGGGCTTTCACCTACTCATTTGTTTTCCTGTTGCTTCAAGGGGATTGGCCCTTTGAGAGAGACCATTGGAATTTACCAGTATTTGAATGTGCTTCTGAATGGAAATGCAAAGATACTTTAAAAACCCTGTTTACCTGTGATCATTCTCTGAATGTCTCGGATTAGACCTTAGGTATATAAAAGAAGGGCAGGTAGATGGCACAATAGATAGAGCACTGGGTTTGGAGTTAGAGAGACCTGAGTTCAAATCTGCTCTCAGATACTTCCTAACTGCGTGATCCTGGGCAAGTCACTTAATCCTGTTTGCCTCAGTTTCTCATCTGTAAAATGATGTGGAGATGGAAACCACTCCAGGATCTTTGCCAGGAAAACCCCAAAGAGTCAGACAAGACTGAAAAACAGCTAAGCAATAAAAGTGCCACCACTCTTTTTCTTTTTAAGTCTTATAAAATGAACAGTTTTTTAAAAACCTGGTGGGATTATTTCCCTTGTCTTCACCACCTCTCTTACCCATTCTGAATTCTAGTCAAAATCTCCTTGGGGAGCCTCTTAACAGTCTTTTCAAATTAAGCCACTACAGCCTGGTCTATTTGCAAATGATTCGTAACACAGTTGTTGTGCTGTTGGTTCATTACCAGGTCAGTTCTTCAAAAACGTTCCCTTCTCTTCTGAGAGGCAGTTTGAGTTTTATCTTTCTCTTGGTGCTCGGTTAAATTCAAGTTAGTGAAGTCTGTCTTACCTGCTCTGCCTTGGTCTGATACTTGAGTTGCTTCATCAAGCCTCTTCTGTCTCAGTTATGTGGGGCTCTGATTGCTGTCATGTGTTCCCAAGTCACCTGTCAGTGTTGGCAGATGAACGCTGCCATTCAGATATCTGTAGTGCGCTTCCCCTTGCAGCCATAACCAGTGGGTGAGTCAAAGCTAATGTTTCATCGCCTGCTGAGATAGTGACTTTTAATTGGATGGTTTCCATCCTTTGATTAAATGTATAGTCTGCTTTTTTAACAGCAGACATAAAGTACTCTACAAAACTTTGAAATTGACAGACCTGTGGAATAGGTAATTGTGAAATCATTTGAAAGTCCCTTTCTGAAGGGGATTATATGGCCTTCAAATCAGAGTTGAAAACGACTTCTGAATTTTCCACCAATGTCTTTTGTTTCAACTTTCAGGCAAATGCAGTTGAAAATTGTTTACTATTAGTAATAAATAGACTGCTTCATAACTGCTTTATTGGAAGAAGGGACCAGCTGGGTTTCCTTTTGATAGAGAAAGCATTGATGTTCCTTTTCTTAAGGAAGCGGTTTGCTTTCCGTCTTCTGGAGTTTACCACCTTCTTAATAGGAGCAATAACAACTGCCATCTGATGAAATATTTGGCAGATTTCTGGAATCGGTTAGGGCTCCTTAGCTTCGGTAAACACTGTTGAAAATCTAGGAGCCAGGTCTCTAATGCTGTGGTAGCAAACCAGTCTGGGTGTCTACAGTACCTCCTTTGTGCAGCATAGGTATAGGATCTGTCAGCAAAGCCATCCTGTCTTGTAAAGAACTTGGAGTAGAGAGGAGTCATCTTTGGCTCCTGTAGTTTTTATGGAATGAATCTAGTTTTTGTTTACTACTCTCTCTAACTAAAGAAAGAAGTATCCCTTGATAAGATGTTCTCCCAGTGACCACTGTCTCCCAAAAAGTCAACAGATTGTAAATCAGGTGATGCCATTAGGAATGCATCAAGGCAGCCAGAAGTGCAGATGAGGTGATTGGCCACTTTGAGAATCAGAGCATTCAGAGTGAGGGAGAAGGTAGTGGCACCACCTTCTGCCCTGGTCAGTACACACCTGGAAGCTCTGTTATTAGAACCATTATTCAGAAAGGCCATTGAGGAACTTGAAAGTGCCCTTCAGAGGAGAACAACCAGGCCAGGAGGGACACTAGAGATTAGGCCATTGAAGGATTGGCTGAATTAGCTAAGAGAATTTAGTGTGAAAGATACTTGGGGAGAAGGATACCATAGGTGCCTTCATGTATTTGATGGTACAAATCAGACTTCTCCTCTTTGACCCCGGAGGACAGAACAAGGAGTAGTGGGTAGAAGTTACTAGATAAATTTTATGTCAGTTCAAGGAAAAACTTGCCTACTTGTTAGAGTTGTCCACCACGGGAACATTGTTTTTGTGAGGTGGTGGCTTTATCCTTCCCTGGAGGACATCAAGCAGACACTAGATGATGGATTGGTGATGTTAACAAATGTATGGAAGAGAAAGTCTGCACCTTAGAGATTGTTTCTACTTGGAAAAAGGTCAAAACTGGCAGAGTTCGTTAGAATTTTCTCTAGCCCCACCTGTGTCCACTTGCATTTTGTAGTTATTCTGTAACAAAAGACAGCAAGATGAAAGAAAAGCACATAATTTAGTTTGGGGGCTTTTGATTTGCTTAAACAGAAAAAGAGTAAATATACATCGTTGGTGAAATAACTGCCTTCTTAACTATTCTTTTTAATTTGGTGAAGGGTGAATAAAACTAATCTTAGTTTCACTAATCTTAGTGTCTGAACTCAGTTAGTCAAAGGATGACTAATTAGGTTTTCCATTTGGGTGAGATCAAAGCCTACAGACTATAGTCTGGTCAAAGTATTGTTTCTTTCTGTTTCATAACACGCTTAAGTCCTTAGTGGTAAATAGTTGCCATCCTTTTAGAAAATAATTTGAGGGGCAACTAGGTGGTTCATTGGATAGACCATCAGCCCTGGAGTCAGGAGGACCTGAGTTCAAATTAACCCTCAGACACTTGACACTTAGCTAGCTGTGTGAGCCTGGGCAAATCATTTAACCCTGATTGCCTTGGCTGGGGCGGGGGAAGAAGAAACTAATTTGCCAGTAGAGTACACAAAAGACTCCCAAGTCCTATATATCTAGACCTAATCTTTCTCCACATTACCAATGGTCTGATGGACATCATACCTGAAAAGGGCCCTATAGGCATATCAAATTTAACATATCCAGAACATCTCATTATATTTCCCCTCCAAAAACACGTAACAGCCTTATTTCTTTTAAAGGCAGGACCTTCCTTCCAGTCATCTTGGTTTGTAACCTTAGAGTCACCTTTGACTTTCCTTTGCTTCACTGGCAATATCCGGTTTTTTGCCAAGTTAACAGTAACATCTGTTAAATCTGTCCTTTTGTTTGCACTCACATGGCTCCTGCCTAGTTCATGCCTCATCTCCTTTCACTGGGTCTAATTCAATAGCCTGATGGGACTCCTTTCCTATAGCTCCTCTTCTCTCTAATTCATATTCCACAGAGCTACCAAAGTCATCTTCCTCAATCTAACCACAAGTCTAACCATGTCACTCCCCAGCTCACAAAGCTTCAGTGGCTCTATGTGGCCTCAAGGAGAAAATACAAACTCTTCAGCTGATCATAATCTAGGTCCTACCTAACTTGGTAGACTTACTTTGTAAATACTCCCTTTCAAGCACTCTTTTCTAGCCAAACTGTCTGTACTGGGTATGCCCTCTTCCTTTCCACAAGGCTTAGCTCAGGTTCTGTCTATATTTGAAACCTTCCCTGTGTGTGTGTAGATATCTATGTATCTATATATCTATACACACATACACATATATGTATAAAACTTTAAACAGTAGTTATGTTGCATTTATTTATGTGTATATGTATTCCCCCCCAATCCCTATCAAATAGAACATAAAGAGTCTTGAGGGGAAGGACTGTCATTTCTGTCTTTAAACCAAAGACTGCCTAGAAGAAAGATGATTCAGTACTTCAAGGATCTGTGATTGACAGGATAGTGTAGGCACTTGACAAATATTTGCTTAATTAAATTGATCTAGTGATGTTCCTGATGAGCAAAAGAATTTAGAAACTTGTTCTTGTGTGGGAACCCCAGCCCTTTTCATTGGAGTGTGTATTTCTTAGGGCTTGGAGTGAAACCTTAATGCTTACTGTAATATTCTGTTCCTTACTTCTTCCTCTGCCTTGGTTTCTACAGGAGATGAGTGTGGGTTATGCAAATGGAATCAGAGTGATGAGCATGACTCACACAGGAGAGCCTGGATTCATGCTCTATATTCCTATAGAGGTAAGAGTTACAAGAGCTTCTAGCGCTAACAAAGTATGATCACTCCCACAGGCCACCATGTGATTCGTGACTCGGATTACTGTGGGCAGAATTTAAGACAAAGCTTAAAAAAAATGAGGTTATCCACTTACTTGTATTCTCTTTCTCTGTGCTCAGTATGGGTTCAGTGTGTGCAGGGCAGGCTTAGTGACGCTACTTCTGTGGTCAACTCCTTGTATGAATGAGACTGCATAATCTTTTGTGCAGTCATATTAATTTTCTTAGTTGACATCTAGTATCCTAAATTTGCTTCCAGTTCAAAGACACCTACATATAATTAAACTATTTGCTGAGTAACAGTTTGTGAAGCCAATTTTTAAGTGAATGAATGTATGAAAAAAGCATTTATTGAGTATCTGTTGTGTGCAAATACTTGTGTGAACTTGAGTTAGAGATACAGATACAAAGAGCACAAAGTCTCTGCCTGATGGAACTGAATTCCAGTGGATGAGATCATAGCCCGAGGGGGCAGAGGCTTGGGAGGGCTCTTTGGTCTCTAGTTACTGGGATGGGGAAGCAGGTGGGTACACCTCATCCAGGAACCACAGCATTTGGCCTTGGGAGGGAGAAAAGGGTACTTGTTGGGGGCAAAGTGGTTGGCACTGAAGAGGCCTGAGAGGAGGGCTTGAATGAAGCATGCTTGGGACTTTTTCTGAAGGGACCAGTCACAACTCACAACAGGGGGGCCCCAGGGCAAAGCCAAGAAAGCTTTTGTGTTCCCTGAAAGCATCCTTTTAAATTTAGGGATGGAGAAAAGAGAGACTGGCTTCATAGTTTTTCTTTTGATTGCTCCATGCTCCCAGAATTTATCATTGTTAGTATCTGTGCGAAATTAGAAGCTGTTATTCAGACCTAGCGTTGTCCAGAGCACTACTCCTTTTATCAGAAGAAGCAGTGGGGGGGGAGAGATGAAGACTCTGAGGAGTGACTTGAGAAGCAGTGAGAGTTAAAGGAGCCAGAACAGGAGTGGATCCTGTTGTAAGTAACAGTGAAGGACATTCTGCCTTTAAGCTGTCAATGCATTTGTTTAACAGGTATTTGTTTAAGACCTTGGCATAACATTATTTAGTAGTTTGGAGGAGACAAAAGAAGTAAAAAAATAATTTTCCCTTCCCTCAAGGATCTTACTGTCTAGTTTGGGAGAATAGTATCCTAGGGTCTTGATTTCTCTGTTAGAGATACAATGTGTATTTTATAAAGCTTTTTTTTTAATGTTTCCAAATGCAGATCATAGAATTTTATTTGTGTCTTTCCATCATGTCAGTTGATGGAATAATGGGACATTTTTCCTCACGTGAAGGAGTTAGGAATCTATTAAGAGGGTAGGGTATCCAGGTGAATTTATTTTTTAAGAAGGGTAATAACTGATGCCACCTAGTTTGGACTTTATGCATTGGTTTGACCTGGAAGGAGCCTTGGGGACTATCAATTGTGTATCTGAGCAAGAAAGAGGACTTGCAAGCCATATATCCTGGTCTTATTTATTCATCAGTCTTAATTCCCTAAAATGCAGTAATAAACTCCCTTTCTTACTCCTTATAGTATGCCCTGCATGTGTACAATGAGCTGATGAGTGTTGGGCAAAAATATGGAATCCGAAATGCTGGCTATTATGCTCTCCGAAGTCTTCGAATTGAGAAATTTTTTGCCTTTTGGGGTCAGGACTTGAACACTTTCACAACCCCCTTGGAGTGTGGACGAGAATTTCGAGTGAAATTGGATAAGGTACGGTACATGATCCAGGTACCTGAATGATGAATCAGATTAGAAAGGAGAATACTCAGAAATTCCAGATTGTAGCAATGGGTAGACAGTTATGTGCAGGATGTCCTTAGACTGGAAAATTTTATCCACAGCATAAAAACTTGTTATTTGAAAATTCTAATGCTGTAGTTATGAAACCTTTTAGATTAACGGCTTTTCTGAATTCCATGATAATTATGGGGTTTGCAATGTCACACTAACATTTGTTCTGCACTTAGCTGCCTATTGTCCCAGCAGATGTTTTCGGATCTAGTTGTTTTTTTTTTTTCAATTTAATGCTAGTTTGTCTTACGATTGAATTCTTTAAAAATTATTTTAAGAAGTATTTTTTTCTCTTGTTAAAGAGGTGCTCTTTGGAATACCCTTAACATTGTGAATGTGGCTCATATAGAATAAAGACATCACCAGAAAAGGCTTAAAGGGGGCACTGTGATGCACTGAGATCAAGGACTCTTCCCTTAATGCTATTTCTCAAGACTAAATAATGGTGGCCTACACACTTAAGTCCTATATTTTTTTCTTTTCCAGGGAATGGATTTTATTGGTCGGGATGCCCTGTTGCAGCAAAGGCAGAATGGAGTCTACAAACGCTTTACTATGTTCATCCTTGAGGACCATGACACAGACCTGGACCTCTGGCCGTGGTGGGGAGAGCCCATTTATCGGAATGGGCAATATGTTGGCATGACCACCAGCAGTGCCTATAGCTATACTCTAGAGCGCCATGTCTGCCTTGGCTTTGTGCACAATTTTAATCAGGAGACTGGGGAGAAGCTAGTGGTGACCCCTGATTTCATTAATCGTGGGGAATATGAAATTGACATCGCCGGGCAGCGCTTCCAGGCCAAGGCCAAACTTTATCCATTCAGCTCCCTCTTTACTTACAAACGACGGAAGGATGAGATAGAAATGAGTGACTTCCAGGGAAAGTAACGCTGATAGGGAAGCCTGCTGCCTCCTTCCTCACACTAGGACTTCCCACTAGGATCATCTTGCCAGCCACTTCCTCCTTCCTACATGGTTTCCTATTCTTTCTCCATTTCTTAACTGCGAAAGTTATTTTCAAAACCTTGGGACTGTTGGAAACTTAGCCGACATTAACATTTTTTTGTTTGAAATTTTTTTCATCTTTCCTTCTTTAATACCCCATCCAGTACCTCCTCCCCTTCCTTTCAGTCCCTTCCCTCCTCCACCCTCCCAAAATCTTAAGTTGGCAGATGGCAAGTGGTACACTTGACAGGCTGAACAGGAGTAATAGCCACTCGGCAGAAATAGCTGCCCCATTGTCACTGCTCTTTGAAGGGCAGCAGTTTGATTCCAAATACTTTGCTCTGTCCAGGCTACCCACAAGCAAGAACAGCTGGTATTTGCTGGCCTCTACTTTAGAGTTAACTCTTCTTTCTCTCCTTGGACATTCTGTATACCACTTTCAGTGGAGTGGCCAGATACCATACCCATTAGGGCTACATCCAGGCAGTGGCTTGAGGAGATGCTCCTCTTCGGCAGTTCATTGGGGATACTCTGATTTACATTCTCCTCACGTACCTTGTGCAGAGGGCTTTGGTGCAATGACACCCTGAGCAATAGAACGATTCACTACCTCATTGGTGTGACACTTGGCAAGGGTCTTATCAGAGAGGCAGTCTCCAGCTTGGTCTTCAGGCTCTCTTAAAGAGCATTTCTTACAGAGCAAGAAGGTGTTTGATCATTGGACCCTCCAGCTAGGAAAGTCCTGCTTGTAACTTCTGCTCCCTTGTCAAGCTCCTCCTTAGGTGAGCGTCATCCCTGCCGATGATCATTGTCAGTGATGCTGTTTTTCTTTCTCTCAGAAGTCTAGTCCCCTTCTTGGTTTCCTTTTCTGCAGTTGTCCTGCATCTTGTTTTTGACTAGTTCAGCCTTACTTGGCCTATCTGTAAAAGGTTTATAAGTTTCTAGTCTTTGGGGGAAAATCAGCTGGAATGACCTGTGTGTGAGTCCAGTAGATACACCTTGCGAGGCATGCTGAGTAATAGCCATGTTTGATCCACTCAGCTCCACTGAAGACGGAAGCATTGTCTCAATTCATGTGGGCCTTGAACCTGGCTTCCCATCCTCCTCTCCCTCTAGGAAATTACTCCGTTACTCATGCAGTTTTCTTATTTCTGCTTGTCCTTACCCATGGAGATGGAGAATTAGTTTTGCCTTTTTGGTTTGCTTTGTTTTCTCTAGAAATAGAAGTTCTAAGAAAAAAAGTGACTTTGCCCTTTGTTTTGAGTAGAGTATTTCTTTGTTCTTTGATTTGGCAGTGAAGCTCCCAAATTCTACAAATTGCCATGAGATCGAGTCCTTTAACTTTTTTTTTTCCTATTTAAAGCTACTAAAACCAAGGAACAAAAACATAGTACAGATTATTCATGAACTTAAAAAAGCTGTGCTGCCCACATAAGCACCTTCTTACTACTGTGTGTCAATGCTGAGGGTCATTCTCCCCCCTCCAAGTAGTAGCTGCAAGGTCTTTTAGAACTTTAAAGAATTACGGTTGGCTTGCCTTTGGAATCTCTCTTTTTCCTTACTTTCCTTAAATTCTGGGTTGTTGCACTGTTATTTGCCCACTGATCTGTCTAGGTCACCCTTTCTTTAATAACTTACACTTTTGGACTTAGCCAGGCTGGGTTTTTTACCTTGGGCCCTTGCTCATTTGTTAAAGAGGAAGAGTGTGGCTAATATTAGACCTGAAGGAGAAACTAATTTGTGATTTAGATAACTTGCTAACAGCCTATTATGGAAGTCTGCTTTTTTTTGTCCGCTTTGCTGAGTAGAGTCCGTGGTCTCTTTGACAGCTCTTTTGTTTAGATTCTTTTTATCTCCTGTGTTTTTTGTTTTGAGTCCAGACCTTGAGATTTCTGCTATGTTTAGCATTCCGTGTAGTGCTCGTGGCTGAATTAAGGCTTGGAAAAAGAAGAGAAGTGTCTCTCCACCAAAGAACAGAGCAACAGATAGAACCGTTAGAAAAGATATTTAGCCACCAGAGTTTGGGAGTTGGGAGGAAGGGCTGAAGGAGCAAACATGGGCAGAGGAGGTTTTCTGGAGTGAGGTTCCAAAGGCCAGGTAGAGTGGCTTTTGTTTACCCTTGAAGACAGCACCATGGATGTGGATAGGGTGCTTCTACCATTTGGGAATTTTGCACTAATCTAAGTTCTTTCTTTGTAAAGAGAAATGTGGACTTTTCTGGGTTTGTACGCACAGACATCTCTTTCCCCTAAGAGAGGCCTCCTTCACCCCTCCACCTCCCACCCCTTCCCAGCAGGGGCAGATAAAGCTTAGCAGTTGCATTAGGATATTGCTTCACTGCTTACAAAGAGAAATAGAAAAGAGGCAGCCGTGTAGTCCCAGAAGCATTCAGCTAGAAACTGATTTGGCAAAAAGGATACTTGGCTTTCTTGTTTTTTTAGTTACTGTTCCTCCTCAGAACCCTGGGCAGGGAGAAGTAGCCCATTCTCACAGATAAGAAAACCCAAGGAGGGGAAAAACCAGTGTGGGCCAGCCATACTCCCCTCCCTCCCCCCAATACTTTTACCTCCCAGTTTGGTGTGTTTGTTTCTAATATCAAACCGCCTCTTTTCATTTGGAGGAGAGGTTCAGACTGCAATTAGTTGGCATCTCATCTGGAAAGAGGCCTGGAGCTTCTGAGGACCAAAACTACATTATTCTTCAATAATTTGGAGTTTTCCCTTTGTGTATAGAAGAGGATTCTTAGGGAGTGAGATCTGAAATGTTTGTTCTCTTTGGATTCAGGTTTCCCTTAGAGCAGATTCAGGACAAGTAGCCAATTTGATCCATCCACTTCAGAACAAGCTAGCTCCTTTGGGATAAAAAGGTCTTGCCTAAATTATCCTGTTAAAAGGAGATCTAGATCCCAAAAGCCTAAGACAGCCGAAGTGAAGAGAACCGTTAATGTTCTCATGTTGAGTAATGTTTTTTCCTTCCCTGGGGTATGTGTAACCACCCAACATTATCTCATCCCATCCATCCAGTCAGATTGTTCCTGTTTTAGGGCATTCAAGGGATTTTTGTGTTTCTTGTGGAGGAGCAACAGCAAATTCAGCTAATGTTTTCTGAGGTTATCCTTCAGTTGGGAATGGTCGTGTCATTCTTTTTAATCTTCCTTCTTGCAAATACATCTATATTGTTCTCTTTTGTTTTGGTCTTAGGTAGAGATTTTGGTCTCTTGGGAACACTCACTGTTGCACGTCTTCTGTGAGCCTCCCTAGAAAACAGCTAATGGGGACTTCCTTCCATTTGCGTCTGTATATTTGGATCTGATTTCTTGTTGTGGTGAAAGTCTTTTGGCTTTGGGACTTTGAACTTTAGCGAGAGGATATTAGGTTTGCTTGGCACATTCCTCTTGCTGTGTTAAGAGGCACTGAGGTCAAGAAACAGGATTACTTAGTAGTGCAGAAAGCTTTGAAAAGACAAAATAATGTGATTAATAGAGTTAATTTTAATGACTGATTTTAATGACTAATCACAATCATAGAATTGAAATTGCTTGCTTTAGTAAATCAGTATCTTGATGGAAAATGGGAAGAGTTTAAGGAAAACAAGTTGCTTCATCTGTTCTGGACGGTTCAGCTGCTCTCAGTGTCTCAGATTGTTGGCAACAAATACAATATAATGACCAAATTAAATCCCTGCAGTAGAAACTTTCCTTCCAAGAGGAGCTCAGTTCTTAAGACACTTGCAGAAGAAAGCTCTCCTTTTGCATTAGTGCGTTAACTGGTGCATCATTTATATCTTGATGTTTTCACAGAGACACATACAATAATTTTGCAATGGAAATGAACATCTAGAAAAAAATGCTTGAGAATTTAACATAATAACACATGATAATGTGTGCAACCCATACTTATATTAACACAAAAATGCTTAAAGTATATTTGCTTTTCTGGTAGATGAAGAGAGAACAATGAACTTGTAAGCTGTCCTCTTGACCTGGACAAAGGTCTCTCGGCTAGTTGGGGTTTCTGCTACAGAAATGATTTCCATGAACTGCAATGTGGGTATGAAATTCATTGGAATCTGAAAGACTATTCAAAAGAGTAGGGTGGCTGTGCCCCATGATCATCAGTTACATGTAGTCCCAAGTATTTCACACTTTCACTCTCCATTTATTATAAAATGACTTTTCAGGATTCATTACTCTGAAAATTCCCAAGCTTTCTAGTATTCGGACTCTATTAAGTCTTTAACTGTTAAAGAAAATGTCATAATTACTGTACCAGACTGAATGAAAGTTCACACTTATGTGATCATAGTCTTTTTCTGTGCAGATGACTTTGGTCTAGTATCCTCTAAAAGGCTATACTTGTCTAAGCAAAAATGGGATTGTAACCTAATTGTCTGTATTTTGAGGCTTCTAGCACCCCATGCCCCTTATCTTCTTCCTCAAATGTTTTATAGTAGCCACAATTGGGGGAATGGTTTCTATTTAATTATCACTTTAAGACTGTACCTCCCTAACCCTCACCCTTTTTTTCCCCCTTAGCACAAAGATTCCAGGGACTTTTGTCATTCCCTCACTCCCAGTTATGACTAAATCATAAGAAGAAATTTGCTTGCCTATTGAGGAGCATCACTTTTTTATTAGCTCTGGGCAGGGGGCAGATAGGAAGTAATTTTGTTTGTACCTGAGCATCCAGTTTTTGTTGAGTATGTAGTTTCTCAGGTATGTTTCTAAGAAACAAAGAGACCTTGAACCTGGCGTGCTGTGCAGTTACTGCTTCAGTCCCAGTGCCAGCCAGGCTTCCTAGCGCTGGCAGATGAACTTGTTTGTCAGAACTGTTAGTCTGAAGGAACAAGTGCCGTTTGTTCTCTGATTTAATGACATCATTCTGAAATCGGCACAGCAGGTCCTTTTTTTCAGAAGAGTAGGGCCAAGTAGTTTACATTTTATGGTCCCCAGATGCTTCTCCCATCTTATTTCAGAAAGAGAAATTAATTTTTCCCTAAGTTAGGCAGTTGGTTATGGGAGTTTGAGAGTCTGGACTGTCAAACTTCAGGACTTTGGCGGTTCCCCTAAATGGCAGAACAGTTAAAGGTGGATCCATCAGAAGTGACCTCTTGGTACATCTCCATGCCTCCCGCAGCGTAGAGAGTGTAGCTCTCCAGTCCAGTAGAGTCAGGTAAGTTTTCTCAGCAGTAAGCAAGGCATGTGTATAGTGTTGACCTTTCTTGGGCTACCTCTTTAGCCACCATAGTCCACAAAGAGACTCCTAAGAGATCCAAGGTACAAATTCTCTTGATGATGGCTAGTGTATTAATTAAACAGCTCCTTCTCGATATCAGTGTCATGACATGGAGACTCCCACAGGCAGGAGAGCATTCTCTAGCATATTTTCTGTCAGATGGCTTTAGAATAAACAAAAGTTGCCCCTCACGCATCATCTACCCCTGCAACCAAAACAGGATAAAATTAGTTTTGAAATGTGTTGTCCTTCCTGTTATAAAACTTGGTGAATAATGAGCCTGCTTTGTGTCTTCAGAACTCCAGCCATCACCACTTTGGGCCCTTGGTTTAAGGTGCTAAAATCATGACTCCTTTCATGAAAGCTCTTCTTCCTCTGAGGAGCTTTCCAAGAGGGCTGAGCCTTTAGTCGGTTGGTCTTTGCCGGCCTTTTTTCCATTGAGTACCAGAAGTACCCTTGGTGTAGTCTGTCATGTTGGGCAAAATGAGACACCTTCACTTCTCCCCTGTGAACATACATTTTATTCCTCAGCCTTCTGTCTCCTAAGGACAGGGCTGACACTGTTACAAGAACCGGCCAGTGTTTCCTCTGTAGACAAGAATGAGAGCGCAGAAAGCTTGAGCTCTCAGCGCCATTTTCTAGTGCCTTACACACATAGGGGAGGTGGCCAGCACAGAAACTCCTTTTCAGTCTGAGTCTCCATAAACCTTCCTCTTCATAGCCATGCCTCTCTCCATAGTAGGAAAAAAAAGCTTTCCACAGATGCATTTGAATGAACATTGTTCTCAGAGCACAATTTATGCTTTAACTAAATCCTTGGTTTATATAAAATGCCATTGTAGTTATTGTAAAGTATTGTAACCCATGATGTTTGTGCAGAGCACTTGAAGCCCTGTTGTGTCTGTCGGGCATAGGGTGAGAATGTGATCCTGAAAACACGAGGCACTTTAGCAAATTGGAATCCTTTTGTGGGGCACTAATGGTGGGCGGCTGTTAGTCATATGGAATGGGCCCCTGTCCTCCACCAAGGCTGGGTTAGCTGAACATTGTGCACTGTGTTTATATGGAATTGTATTTCAATTAAGATTTTCTGGTCTGTTCACATATCATAATGTTTCTTTATGAATAAACAGGCATTTAATTACTCTATCTCTAGCATGTTGTGGAATGTTTTATATGTAGCAGGGATCATTCTCTCTCATCCTCCAAGTATGCATATATATGACAGTTTTATATTATTACTGTATATGGGAAGAACCACCATAACCATCCTGGCCTGATGCCTCATCCTAAAGGTTCCATCCCACCACCCCACCCCCTCCTCTTTCCCAGCTCTTAGAGAAGTGGGGCAGAAGGATAGCTGAGACTTGGAGTTAGAAGTCCTCGGTTTGAATCCTGCCTTCTGTCACAGTGTGACTCTGAGACTCTGTCCTCTACTGTACAATGGCGACAAAAATACCTACTTTACAAGGTTATTGTAAGGGGCTACTGAGATGTCAGAGTGCTTTGAAGCACTGTGTAAATGCTAGTTATTCCTGGCTATGCCAGTGGGCCACAGGCTCTGGAAATGCCTATGAAGCTGGGAAAGGAAGGGTGCAGACTCAGCAACACCCTGCATTGATCATAAAATGGGGAGTTTTTTTGGAATTCTGGAGAAAGTGAAGAGTTTGAAACTGAGTTAAAGAACGAGTGGTGAATGGCGTTCCACAGTGGTGGCAAGATGAGAAAAACGAGAGGAAAGGAACCGATTGCTAGGTCTTTCTCTAAAGCTGACTTTGAATCTGCTTTGTGAAGGACCTGTTCTAGTGAGAATTAGTTTTGGTCTTGTATAATGGAGGGTTTAATAGAAGGGCGATGAGACCTCTAATGATCCCTGGGCAAGCCCTAACCTCAGTACTGCTAGCCACTAGTTTTATGTCCTTAAATAAATCATCTTCCCCTCCGTAGACCTCAGTGCCCTCATTCTAGAGTGTGAAGAGTAGACTGAGGGATCTCCAACCTTCCTTCTAGCTTGAAAAGTTAGCCCATGATCAAAATACTTGTTACTGTTTTGACTTGAAAGAGCTTTAGACATTGTACCTTGGTATTTCAGTGATTTACCCATGTACTGATTGGTGGAAAAAGAACAAAACTAGACCCAGTATTGTGGGAATTTATTTTGTAAAATCTTTAGGCGAAGAATGTGACTTTCAGAGAAAATAAATGACTATGCAACCCAGCCTGTTAATTGCAGTAGTGCTAGGCTGAAATGACCTTCTAGCATTCCCACGAATTAGCCCTGCAAGGTGTATGCTGGTAACAAACCTTCAAGTCTTTACCCTGCTGGCCTTTCTCGTGGTTCCCTGGGTCAATATGAGAATCGCTTTCTCTACTGCCCTACAGGGTTTAGCATTAGGCAAAATTGTACCAATACCAGACACCAATGGTGACAGATGGAATCTTCTCATTCCCTTTGTTATCCTAAGATGAAACCAGCAGGTGGCACCATTTACATATAAATTGAGATGACCACCCTGTTATTGCTGAAGAAAATAGAAATCTGAACTAAGTCAACCCTAAAAGTCAATTTTCGTGAACATGGGGAAGATGTGGAAACCCAGCTTGCTCTGCCTAAGGGAAGTGGTCTGGCCCATTAAAGAAAGCCTGTTGAACTGTGCTACAGGCACACTCCTCTTTGGCTTTTTACCTTATAGCCTTGAAAATGAGAACTGACATTTAAAAAACTCTCCTGCTCCAAGGCTCTTGAGTAGACATGAGCATAATATTATAGAAACTTCTAGAACTGGAAACAAAATGCAGAAGCTTAGTCCTGGGAGAGACCCATCATTTTGACACACTGCTATGGTGGTGGAAAGCACCTTTTTGCTAACACATTTGGCATTACCTCGATATTTAGGGTTTCATGGTTGTTCCTTTAGATTCATTTGGGTTTAGTGAGGTGGCAGGTAAGATGACTGAGGCAGAAAAGTGTATGCTGTGCCCAAGTACCCAAGGGGCTCCCAAGAGACTCCCTGCATTAGAGCTTCTTTCATATTAGTTGGGATTCTGTGGTCAATCAATCAATCAATAAACATTGATTAAGCATCTACTATATGTACTATGATAAGTGCAAGGGATACAAAAGGAGGCAAAAGACAGTCCCTGCCGCAATGAGCTTACAATCCAATGGGGGAGACAATAGGATAAACAGGAAATAATTGACAGGGAAGAAATTGGAATTAAGGGGGGTTGGGGAAGGCTTCTTGGAGGAAACAGCACTTTGGTGTCCTTTGTTCTCAAAGAAGACAAATGGCATCAGGAGGGGGATGTCTTGACTTACAACTTAATTGGATTTGTATGAGGCAGAGCTGTGCAAAGTCATCAGCTTCACTCGATGCTCAAGTCTAGTGGCAAGACATAGGTTGAGACATCTGTTGATGGCCTCCAGGTAGTATTTTCGTTGGGATTTAAAGGATACCAGAGAGGTCAGTTGTTGGACTGGAGGAGAGAGAGCATTCCAGGCATAGAGAAGAGCCAAAGAAAATGCCCAGAGCTAAAAGATAGAGTGTCTTATTGTTGGAACAGCCAGGTGACCAGTGTCATTGGATCTAAAAGTATGTTTTGGGAATAAGACTGAAAAGGTAAGAGAGGATTATGAACTTTTTTGAAGGTAAAACAGCATATTGTATGGCATCCTGGAGGCAATGGGGGTTAAGTAGGGGTAGGGTGATGACATGATCAGATCTGTGTTTTAATAATAGCTCTTTGGTGGCTGAAGGAGGATGGATTGGAGTGGGGAGAGACTTAGGGCAGGTAGATCCTCCAGCAGCTATTGTAATAGTCCAGGTGTAAGGGAATGAGGGTTTGGACCAGAGGGTTGGTAGAGTCAGAGAAGAGAAGGCATATGTGAGAGATTTTTTCAAAGTTGAGATTGACAGGCCTTTACAGCTTGGATTTGGGAGATGAGAGACAGTGAGGAGTCGAGAATGACTCCTAGGTTGTGAGCCTGATGAACTGGGAGGATGGTGGTTTTCCCAACGTTGATGTTGAGATCTGGAAATCATATGAGGTTTGGGACCACAAAATAGTGACACACTGGGTCCTGCCGAATGAATTTGACTCAAGACTCCTTCTAGCTGTGGGGCAGAGCCAAGATGGTAGAGTAGAAAGACCCATATATTCTAGCTCTTCCCTCACAGCCCATAAAATACCTATAAAAAATAACTCTAAACAAATTCTTGAGCAGCAGAAGCCACAAAATGACAGAGTGAAAGAGATTTTCAGCCCAAGGTAGCCTGGAAGGCTGACAGTGTGGAGCAGAGTGCAGCCTATGGAGTCCAGCTCTGCCTTGGCTACATGGCACCTGCAGGAACAGGACCAGAATAGGCCTTGGGGGTAGAATCCCCAGCAGCAGCTGTGGTTCTCAGATACCTCAACGCACAAATGCCAAAGACAGCTTCAAAGGTCAGTGGGAAAGCTTTTTCATCTGGGTGAGAAGGGAGTAGGGTCCTCCCTTAGCCCTGGCCCCAGGTGGCGGCAGTAGCAGCAGCATCCATTTTTGGAGTCCTCCACCTAAAGACCCTGGGGGAATTGAGCTACTGATCTGGATCTCAGCCCTGAGTGGTGGTCCTGGGGTGAGGAAGAGTGCTGGCTTGCATGGTGGAGCTGGTGGAGGCTCTGGAAAGGGAATTCTGCTTGCAGATCCTGGGCAGAAAAGCTTTGACAGCTTCCAGACCAGAGCACAGACCAGGAAAGGAGTAGACTCCTCACCCTTGCTTGTGCCACCTTGGAGGAACTTACAGGTCTCTAGAGTATACCCCCCTTTTGACAAAGGACTCAAAAGTCAAGTAGCTGACTGGGAAAGTGCCCAAAAAAGGGGAAAAAAATAAGACTATAGAATACTATAGAAGAAGACTATATTACTTTTTTGGTAAACAGATATTTTCTTCTATCCTTTCAGATGAGGAAGAGCAATACTTGCCATCAGAGGAAGACATAAAAGTCAAGGCTTCTGCATCCAAAAATTCCAAAATAAATATACAGTGAGCTCATGGAAGAGCTCAAAAAGGATTTTGAAAATCAAGTAAGAGAGGTGGAGGAAAAATTGGGAAGAGAAATGAGAACGATGTAAGAAAGTCATGAAAAGCAAGTCAACAGCTTGCTAAAGGAGACCCAAAAAATGCTGAAGAAAATAGACTAACTCAGTTGGCAAAAGAGGCCCAAAAAGCCAATGAGGAAAAGAATGCTTTAAAAAGCAGAATTAGCCAAATGGAAAAGGAGGTTCAAAAACTCACTGAAGAAAATAGTTCCTTAAAAATTAGAATGGAGCAGATGGAAGCTAATGACTTTATGAGAAACCAAGAAATGACAAAGCAAAACCAAAAGAATGAAAAAATAGAAGATAATGTGAACTATCTCATTGGAAAAACAACTACCTGGAAAATAGATCCAGAAGAGACAATTTAAAAATTATGGGACTACCTGGAAGCCATGATCAAAAAAAGAGCCTAGACATTTTCTTCCATGAAATTATCAAAGAAAACTACCCTGATATTCCAGAACCAGAGGGCAAAATAAATATTGAAAGAATTCACCTATCACCTCCTGAAAGAGACCTGAAAAGAGAAACTCCTAAGAATATTGTGGCCAAATTTCAGAGTTCCCAGGTCAAGGAGAACATATTGCAAGCAGATAAAAACAATTCGAGTATTGTGGAAATACAATCAGGATAACACAGGATCTGGCAGCTTCTACGTTAAGGGATCTAAGGGCTTCAAATAGGATATTCCAGAAGTCAAAGGAACTGGGAGTAAAACCAAGAATCACCTACTCAGCAAAACTGAGTATAATACTTCAAGGGAATAAATGGTCATTCAATGACTTTTGAGCATTCTTGATGAAAAGACCAGAGCTGAATAGAAAATTTGACTTTCAAACATAAGAATCAAGAGAAGCATGAAAAGGTAAACAGGAAAGAGAAGTCATAAGGGACTTACTAACTGTTTACATTTCTACATGGAAAGATAATATTTGTAACTCTTGAAACTTTCCTCAGTATTTGAGTAGTTGGAGAGATACACACACACACAGAGAGGGAGCACAAGGTGAGTTGAATAGGAAGGGATGATATTTAAAAAAATAAAATTAAGGGGTGAGAGGAATATATTGGAAGGAGAAAGGGAGAAATGAAAAGGGGCAAATTGTCTCTCATAAAAGAGGCAAGAAAATTTTTTTTCAGTAAAGGGAAAAGGGGGAGGTGAGAGGGAAAAAGTGAAGCTTTCATTACATTTGGCTTAAGGAAGGAATAACATACACACTCAATTTAGTATGAAAATCTATCTTACACTACAGGAAAGTAGGGGAGAAAGGGATAAGTGAGGTATGTGTGTGGGATGATAGAAGGGAGGGCAAATGGGAGGAGGGGGTGATTAGAAGTAAACACTTTTGGGGAGGGACAAGGTCAAAAGAGAGAATAGAATAAATGGGGGGCAGGATAGGATGGAGGGAAATATAGCTAACCTTTCACAACATGACTTTTATGGAAGTCTTTTCCATAACTACACGTGTATAACCTATATTGAATTGCTTGCCTTCTCAGTGGGGATGAGGGGGGAGGGAGGAAGGAAGAGATGCTGGAACTCAAAGTTTTAGGAACAAAAATTGAGAATTGTTTTTGCATACAACTGAGAAATAAGAAATACAGGTAATGAGGTATAGAAATTTATCTTGCCCTACAAGACAAGAGAGAAGATGGGGATAAGAGAAGGGAGGGGTGTGATAGAAAGGAGGGCAGATTGGGGGAAGGGTTATCAGAATGCACGGTGTTTTGGGGTGGGGAGAAGGGAGAGATGGGGAGAAAATTTGGAACTCAAAATTTTGTGAAAATGAACGTTTAAAACTAAAAATAAATAAATAAACATTAAAAAGTAAAGACTCTTTCCAGACAAAGTAAATAAAGTTTATTAAAGGTTCGCCATATTGGGTTGACTCTTAAGAAGCCTAACCATTTGTGATGTTTGTATTGACAAGTGGGCCAGACAGAATCTCAGCTAGACAGAGTCAGAACTGGACTGAATCTGAGTGTCTTCATGGAGGTGAGATGGAACTTATATACAGAAAGACCATGGGAAAGATCTAGAGGTGGTCTAGTATTCTGGGAGGAGGGTCTAAGGAGGATCTTGGTGAGACTGGAGTAACTAGTGATGTAATCAAGGGTGGAAACAACTGGAGGTGATTGGGAAATATCAGACAATGTGGGCTTGGGTGGGAAGTAATCAAGGATGGACCAGGCTAGGTTAAGGATAACAGATTTGAGTATGAAAGGCTTGCATTAGGTGGGAAGATTCAAGGGGAGTTCAAGGAGGTTCCCAGAGTCTGAACCCTATCAGTGATAGATAAGATAGGAAGGGAGGGAAAGTTTAGGGGGAAAGATAATGAATTCTCTTTTGGACATATTGAATTTAGAGGTCAAGACAAATAAGGCTATTGATAATGGGAAAATAATGAGAAAAGGCTATTAGATATGGCAATTAGGAACTCATTAGTAACTTTGGAGAAAGCAGCAGTAGAATGACAGAGGAGGAAGCCACATTGTAAGAGGTTAAGAAGAGAGAGAGGAGACGAAGTGAAGGAACCTTTTGTAGACAACCTTTGTGGAGAGTTTCCTTACAAGGAACAGAAGAGTTATAGGATGAAAGCTATCAGGGAAGGAAGAATCAAGTGAGGGTTTTTGCAGGATGGAGGAGACAGGGATATGTTTGTAGGTAATAGCAAATGAGGCAGTAGAGAGGGAGAGATTTAAAATAAGAGTAATTGATCAGACAAATGCAAATTAAGACAATTCTGAGGTACCACTTCACAACTATCAGATTGGCTAAGATGACAGAAAAGGAAAATAAAAAATATTGGGGGAGATGTGGGAAAATTAATGCAAAAAATTAATGCAAAACCAATGCATTGTTGGTGGAGTTGTGAACTGATCCAACCATTTTGGAGAGCAATTTGGAACTATGCCCATAGGGCTGTACAACTGGGCATAATACCCTTTGATCCAGCTGTACCGTTGTTAGGTCTGTATCCCAAAGAAATCATAAAAAAGGGAAAAGGACCCACATAAACAAAAATATAGCAGCTTTTTTTGTGGAAAGCAAGAATTGGAAATTGAGGGGATGGCCATCAGTTGGGGAATGGCTGGACGAGTTGTGGTGTATGAATGTAATGAAATAGTATTGTTCCATTAGAAATGATGAGCAGGTGAATTTCAGAAAAACTTGGAAAGACTTACATGAACTGATGCTGAGAGAAGTGAGCAGAACCAGGAGAACATTGTACAACAGTAACAGTCACATTGTGCAAGGATCAACTATGATAGACTTGTCTTGGATCACCGTATTGCTGAAAAAAGCTAAGTCTATTAACGTCAGTCATCACACAATGTGGTTGTTACTGTGTACAATGGTCTATTCCACAGTTCTGTCTCTAGATGTGGTTAGCATTTTCCATCATGAGTCTTTTGTAACTATGGAGTCTGAATGAAGAGCAAAGCATATTACTTTCACTTTTTTTCTTGTGGTTTTTCCCTTTCTGATTCTTCTTTCACAACATGACTGATGTGGAAATATGTTTAAATGATTGTACATGTATAGCCTATATCAGATTACTTGCTGTCTTGGGCAGGGAGGATGGATGGAAGGGAGGGAGGGTTAGGATTAGGGAAAGAAAATTTTGGAACTCAAAATCATAAGAAAAAAAGTGAATGTTGAAAATTATATATATAATTAAAAAAATACTATTGTACAAAAAGAAAAGATAGATAAGAGAAAGAGTAAGGATGACAGAAGGGGAGGAGACAATGGCATGGGATCACTTGTCCAGGTAGAGGGATTAGCCTTGGTCAGGAGTAAGGGCACTTCATCATATGAGAAAGGGGTGAAGCAGGAGAGAGTGGCAGAAGGCACCAGAGTGATAGGAGATGAGGAAGAGGAGAAAAGAGGAAGCTCACCACAAATGACTTCAATTTTTTCCTGCAAAATATGAAGCCAGGTTCACATCTGAGAGAGTGGGGGGGACAGGGAGGGTTTGAGGAGGAATACAAAGATTCAGAGGAGCTGCTGTGGAGACTGGGAGCATCAGCTGATAAGGGAGGTATAGCAGGATTGCCAAACAGCAGAGAGTGCCCAGTTGAGGTCATGTAACCTAAATTTGTAGGTTAGTGATTTTCCCCACTTTTGTTCAGCTGCCTGTGTGCAGTAGGCAAGAAAGTGGTCAGGGACAAAAACATGGCCTCTGCCTCTTTCTAGATGCCACCCAAGATGTTCCTGAAAGTAGGATTTGTTGCCAGTTTAACCATGGGAAGAGCAGAAGTGAATGAGCTGTAACTTAAAAAAGCTGAGAATTTGCTGTGCTAGGGTGGATACCTCTCTCAGAGCCCTGCAGCAGACCCCCCTGCATCTGTGTACCATCTGACTTTCTAGGGTACAGAATGTGTAGCCTCATGTTTGCTTTTCTGTTCCCCCTGGGGCAGCCATGCACGCTCTGCCTGCTGTGGTCTCTGAGCTGTCTCCACTAGGAGAGCTGGTTAAATACCCTCCCTTTCTTCCTGTAAGTCTGAGCTGACCAAGACACAAAGCAGCTATACAAGGGTGAACTGGACCTGCCTCCTGAATCCCGGTTTGGCTTGGACATCTCAGGAACTGAGGCTTAACATGCTCTGGCACTTGGCCCTTCTCTGGCTGGGCATTAAGAGATGCTGGCTGCTACCAGATTTAAGGATCAAGAGAAGCCACCCTCACTGCATGGTCAGTGAATGAGGTTTGCTGTTTGTTGAGCCCAGGAAAGCTTTTGTCCCATTAACAGGCCCTACCTTTGCAGTAATCCAATAATCTTCATCTTTCTTCTACTTCCTACCACCCAAATGGCTCAATTATTTCATCTTAACCAAGGCATGGTTGAGAGGGACTCAAATGTTACCTCCACCCTTTAGAGGGCCTGGTTAGGAAAAAAAAAAAAAAACAACAAACATCCCCAGCCAAAAAAACCCTTTCTTTCCCACCCAAACCAGCTTAATTCCTTTTGAATGCCACCTCTCCTCCTCTCTCAGTTTGCCAACATGTCCCTAGGGTAGTGGACGACAAGATCAGGAATGGCAGAAGACCGAGCAGTGCTTCCAAAATATGTGGAGAGCAGAAGGAATTTTGAAGTGACCCACAGAGTGAATGATGCATCATGTCTTTCTTTTCTGGTTAAGTAAGGGTTATCTATAATCAAACAAATGTATATTGTTATTCAGTTGTGTCCAACTCTTCACGCCCATACTTCATGCAGTCACCAAACTGATATTTCTAAAATTCAGAAGTCAAATCGGTTCTTTTTAGACAACTTTGACCTTTTTGAATTATCACATGCTCCTATCTGTCCTATTATCATGCCCATGTCAGTATCGTGGCTAATAAGAAAAGTATGGATTTTGCATCCCTAAAATGCTGCTGCCCAGCTGATAAATTAGACTTGGTGTGAGATCCTTAAGAACTGCCAGTCTTTAGGACAAAGTTTGCCTGCTTGCCTGGAAATCCCAAATAATCCATCTTCAGTACTGAATCCTTTCTGTTAGAAGCCCCGCACTTGTTCAGGGCTTCATTGGTTCTGTTTCTTTATCCTTTAATTGAATCTACTTGTCCTGTAAGGTTGAAATTGCGCGGCCTTTATCCTTGGCATGGCATAGAGCTATTCAGAAATTCCAGGTGCTCTTTGGTATGGGGACCCGGAAGAAAATTCTCAAACTCCAGGGAGATTAACTATGGTACAAGGTCTCCTAAAAGGATTTGAGTGTGCCCTGCATGGAAAAACACCGAGAGAGTTTGTTTGGACTTTTAGTTGGATTTCCTATATATTTTTGAGACCTCGAGAGAAAATTAGGGTTCACCTATATTGTCTCAGGGACCCAGAGGAATTTTACAGCTTTAACCCTATACTGTGAATGTGGGGGGCCTGCTCTTAACGTAGGGCTTCTTAACCTTTTTTGCACCATAAGTCCTCTTGGCTCTCTGGGGACTATGGTCCCCTTCTCAGAACAATGTTTTTTAACACGTAAAACATATAACATAAAGAAAAGCAGTTATATTGAAATACAATTATCAAAATATGTTTTAGAAACAATTTCATGGAGCTCAGCTTGTTCCTGTCTTAGTGGAATAGAGAAAGAGTGAGGAGTCCCAGCTACTCCCCCTCACTCCCATTCCCTAAGAGTGACAGCCAAACTCGTTTGGTTTCCCACTTGTGGATGAGGAGGTGACTCCCTGACTGCCTGTGGACAGAACTTAGGAAGTAGGAAGCCCCTCTTTTTTTGAACTCGATTAGTTATTAAATCTAGCAGTGATGGGCAGTAGGCCCCTTTCGAGGGAAAAGGAGAGGACAAAGTATCCCAGTGCTTCCTAGACCCAGCACTGGTTTTGGGGTAGAACTTGGTGCCCGATGAAGATCAGAGTAGAGGAAGAGGACAAAGGCAAGGACCCCAGCCCACCTGGAGTCAGGACCCACATTGCTACATGAGTAGCAAGCTAAGCAGGCTTTATTCCTCATCTGAAGGAAAAGGAGGTGATTCCCATTTGAGGCAAATTTAGGAAGGCAAATTCATGACTCTACAAAGAATCCAGCAAAAAAACAACAGAGGAGGAGAGAACTCAGTGAAAGGAAGATGAAAACTGAGTTCCCAGAAACTGGGAGGTGTGAGTTACCCCCCTTCACTGTATCATATGGCTCTAAACTTGAACCCTCTTTACCTGTGTCTCTATAGGTGCTTGTGGGAGAGACTTCCTTCCTTCCTTCCTTCCTTCTTTCCTTACCACCTCTCTCCCTCCCTTCTTTCCTTCCTTCCTCTCTCCCTTCCTATCGTACTCCTTCTCTCCTTCCTTCTTCCCTTACTTCCTCTCTCCTTCCTTCCCTCCCCTTTTTCCTTCTTTCTTTCCTTTATCTTTCTTCCTCCCTTCCTTCCTCTCCCTCCTTCCTCTTTGTCCAGTCTTTCATATCAGTTTTTCATGCATCCTTCATTCTCTGTCCTTCTGGTTGCTCTCCATACATACCATTCCATCTCAATCCTCCATGTCTGGACTGTGCTTTTTACTTTCTCCCTCCTCAGAATCCCTCACTTTCTTTGGAGTCCAGTTCAGCTGACTCCTTCTACACCAGCTCTTTCCCTTTGGAAACTAGCCTGTATTATTTTTTACATGCTTTGTATTTGCTTGCATGCAAGTTGTGTCTTCCCAATAAAATGGAAGCCCATTGGGGGATGAGGATATTTTCATTTTGTCTTTGTGGTACTGGTGGGCAGCCCTTAATAGGCATTTAATAAATACTTGCTGATGGGTTGACAAGGATGGTCATTCTACCCTCTACAAGTTGAGGAGTTCACCTTGACCAACTTTGATCTACAGTCATTAAGGAATGGATTCCCAGTCCAAAGTTAGTGTCTTAGAGAAGACTTGCTTTTTGCCCTTTTTTCCCCTCCCCACCCCTTAAAAAACAAAAATGATTCCTGATGGCAGGTATCCTGAGAGAGTCTTTTTAAACTAGTCCCTTCCCAGCACAAGCCCCTATGGAATGAGTCTTGGCCTGGGAGTCAGGACACTTCTGTTCTAATTCTAAACTAACCACTAAATAGCAGCGTGGACAAATCACTTCACCTCTCAGTTTTCTCTTCTGTAAAAATAAGATAGTTGGCTAAGATGATCTCTGACTGCTTCCCTTTTTGCCCAGGAGCCCCAGAGGCCTTGTGGGGGCTGGCAGGAGAGGCCAGCTGGACCATGCAAGCTCTGCAGCTCTTGGGCCCAGGCCCTTGGAATGGCTTACTGCTCCATAAGGCAGCCTTTGTAACTCACACTCCCCCTCCCCTTACTTTACCCCTGCAGCTCACATCTCTCTTTCTAGGTGTACAAGGGCAGCTCTGTGTGAAGGGCAGAACAGAGCAGGGTTGAAGCAAAGGTGAAGGAAGCCAGGCTTATTAGGGTCAGAGCAAAGAAGTGAGGGGTCCCCCACAGAGGGGACCTGTAGGAGTTCTAGGTGGTGACAGGCCCCAGATGGGCAGCAGTTGTAGGGTCATAAGAACTAGGAGGGACTTTCAAGCTCATCTTATCCAATGGTTTTATTTTATAGATGAAAAGACAGAGGCTCAGAGGGGCATAGTGATTTCCCTAAACTGCCAAGCATTCAAACTCTACTCCAGAGAGCATAGCTCTGATGGGTTGGCTGTGTGGTTCAAATGCCAAATATACCCTTGCCAAAAAGTCTATTTTTACAGAGAACTCACACAAGGTAAGCTCTTATATGGAGGTCAGAAGAAGCGATACAGGGACACTCTCAAGATCTCTCTTAAGAACTTTGGAATTTGTGTGGCATGGGAGACACTGGCACAGGACCGCTCAGCATGGCATGCCCACATCCGAGAATGTGTCATACTCTATGAGCAAAGCAGAACCAAAGCATCTCAAAAGAAATGGAAGTTGCACAAACTTCCACCCCAAAATGTTCACAATGTCTATTTGTGCTGACCTGTGGTAGAGCCTTCTGTATTAGTCTGATCAGCCACTGTCAGACACACTGTAACTTGACTCTAACATAGTGGTGCCATTTTGGTCTTCCTTGAGAACAAAGGACAACGGCCAACCAGCCAGCCAACTAACTGATTTGCCAAAGTCACACAGTCATTTATTTCTTCTCCCTAATATGATTTGTCCACAGCTATGCTTGACACCAGTCATCACTTAGGACCTGCTTATTCTAATTCCTCCCCACTTCCAGCCCCCTCAAAGTCTTACCCCTGGGCTGGATGGGGATCTTGCAAAGTGGTGATGTTAGTGATGTGTACTGCTGACTATCTGTGTTCCCCATCCCCGAAATCTTTTCATTTCTCTCCATCTTTCCTTACTCCCCAACTTAATGGGCTAAAGTCTAGTCCTGGGCGAATCAAACTCCCTCTTATAGTCTAAAACTAGGACTTTTGTTTGCGAAGGAAACGTCATCTTCTTCCCCCAACCCCCAAACTGGTCAGGATTTAAATGGATTATCTCCATGTGTGTTCATTTTGACCGTTGATCATATTCTGTGTTACACTTTATGATGAACTGCCTTGTGTTCTACTACAATTGTTTCTTGTGTGTTAGATTATAAAATTAAGTATTTTTAAAGTATTGGGCACTTTGGAGACATTTAATAAATATTTACTAAATTAGATTGATTTGTTTGCTAAACCAGGCGAGGCTCTTGGTTAGTGGAAAGAGAATGAACTTGACAAATCTATTTATCCAGCACTAACCTCTCTGCTGATCTCCAGTCTTGAATCTCCAACTGCCTATTAGGCATCTTGAACTGGATGTACCATAGACATTTTAAATTCAGCATGTTCAACCCTGAACCCGTGCTCTTTCTTTCTAAACCCTCCTCACTTCCAAACTTCTCTGTTGCTGTCCAGGACCCCACCATCCTCCCAGGCTCACAACCTAGGGGTCCTCCTCTGCTCCTCACTCTCACCCCCCATATCCAAGCTGTTACCAAGGCTGGTTGATTTCCACATGTTCCCTTCTCTTCTCTGACACTGCCACCTCTCTAGTGTAGACTTTCATCACTTCATTATTGCCACAGCTGCTGGTGGATCTGCGTGCCTCCGGTCTCTCCCCACTCGAGTCTCTCTTCCATTCATCACTAATGTGATTTTCCTAAATCCTATCACCCCCTTACTCATTAAATTCTGGTGGCTCCTGAGATCAAACACAAAATGCTCTGTTTGCTTTCAGAGTCTTTTATAACCTAGTACCCCTACCCCCACCTCTCTCTCTCTCTCTCTCTCTCTCTCTCTCTCTCTCACACGCACACACACACCCCTTTTCAGTTTTCTTACACCTTCTCTTCAGTGTCAATAGTCTCTTTGTTGTTCTTTGAACAAGACTCTCCATCTCTCTACTCTGGGCATATTCTCTGGCTGCCCCCAGGCCTGGAAACCTCTCGCCTTTCATCTTCTGGCTTCCTTCAAGTCCCAACTAAAATCCTAACTTCTGCAGGACACCTTTCCCAATCCCTTTTCATTCTAGCATGGTCCTTCCCTCTGTTAACTGTTTCCTACTTATCCCATCGATAGCTCAGTTGGATAGAGCTGTTGCATACTGTCTCTCCCATTAGTCCTAGAGCTCCTTGTATCCCCAGCATTTAGCCCACAGTGCCATGGTAAAGAGAGCTCCAGGCCTGGAGTCAGGAAGACCTGAGTTCAAATATGACCCAACACCTATTAACTGTGACTGTCACTTAACCTCTGTTTACCTCAATTTCCTCAGCTGCAAAATGGAGATAATAATTACATCCTCGCAGGCTTTTGTGAGGATCAAGTGAGGTAATATTTGCCAAAATACTGCCTATTGTATATATTGGCTATTGTTCACTTGTTTTTCAGTCCTGTATGACTTTTCTTGACCCCATTTGGGGTTTTCTTGGTGAAGATCCTGGAGTGGTTTGCCAGTTCCTTCTCCAATGTTATAAGTATTACATATTATTTTTAAAATGCTTAGTACCTGGAATTATTTAAATTCTTATTCTCTTCCTTGCCCCCAATAAATGCATATTGACTCACTGACTGTAGACAAGCTGGGTTTGGGTATTGGCTTGGCCACTTTCTAGCTGAGTGACCTTGGACAGATGATTTAACATTTCAAGTTTCAGTTTCACCTTGGAGGCATCTAGTTAGATGGGACCAATCTCACCAAAGGAAGGAAGGGGGATGTGTAGAATCCAAAAGCCAAAAGGAGTGGTGGAGCCACAGGTATATATCCACTGAGCACCCAAAGGATTATACCTGGGTGCGCACCCTTATCAAACTTGCTTAGTCTGTTTTGAGGGGCAGGACAGAAGGGTTCTTTAGTCTAGATTGGGCCATCTGTACAGAAATTTAATCCTGAATATAAAATAGTATAAATGTCAGTGTTTGAGGGACACTCTATGCTCAGTCTATGGTCCTGGTAGTCACCCAAGTTCATAATATCAGTCATCCTCAACTTTTCATTCTCACTCACCTCAATATCCAGTCCATTTCTGTCTTGTTAATTCCCCTTCCATAATATATCTCACATCCTTCTCTCTCCTCAATCACCAACTTAGTTCAAATATTCATTAGCTCTGGCCTGGGAGACAGTGATATCCTCCCTTTCTCCAGCTTCTCCCCTCCCCTCTTCCATCCATGCTTCTAAAGCATAGGTCTGATCATGTCTCTGCCTGCTTAGGAAGCATTTAAAAATGGTGCTCTATGGCTTCTAGTCAATATAAAATAGTGACTCTTCTGCTTGGCATTTAAAATCACTCACAATCTGGTATTGCCCTCTGTTCCCAAGTTGATTACATATTAACCACCATCATGTACTCAGACTGGCATCCATTATACTCTATTTTCTTTTTCCACTTCTTTGCCAAGCAGTGCCCTGGAATGGCTCCTCATCGCCATCTTTTAGAATCTCTGGCTCCCTTCAAAGCTCACTTTGAGGACCATCTCCTTGGGCCCTTCTTGATACCCCTATATACCTCATGTCCCCCCATTATATTTTTAATTTTTCTATTACTTTCTGGAAAGTTTTATATTGCATTTGCTTATGTGATATATTCTGCTTCCTTCCAGAAAAATGAAAGCCCTTGAGAACAGGGACCATATCCATTTTGGTGTTTCCAGTCTCTAGAATAGTGCCTGGCACAAAACAGACGCTTAGGAAATGTTGGTCAGAGTGGACTGAACAGCTGCTAAGTGGATCCCTCATGTGCCAGAGAATGGCCCAGACTGAGGACAAAAGGGACTTTGGTGGCTATGAATCAGGCTTGTCACATGTCCTTATGAAATCCTGGGTTTGGATATGAACATAATTAATAATATAAATTATATTCCCCAAGGATGAACTGTGAATCTCTCTCCTTAAAACTAGAATCCAACTGGCATAATATATAAAATATTAGTGCCTACTACTAGGGCAGAAACCATGATATGGGAGTGTTGTGAGGATTAAATGAACAGAGAGAAGAACCTTTTATGAATTGCAAAGCCCATAGAGAAGTGGAGGGTGAGGATGAGGACAGCTATAGTTAGGTTCTGGCAGTGAGGAGATGTCAAAAATGGGGTAGAGATGACCTTGGTCTCTCTTTCATCAAGTAGTGAAGGGAGATCATCCTCTATCAGACTTCTGTTCAAAGCATGGACCTGGTCAGACTTGACCGTCTGTCCCTCCAGTGCCTAGGTGTAGGCAGGTGTCTACTATAGGCAGGCAGTGATAGACTAGAACCCCTAGAGTCAAGAAGACCAGAATTCAAATCTGGCCTCAGATACTTACTACCTTTGTGACCCTAGGCAAGTGATTTAACTTCTCCCTGCTTCAGTTTCCCTGTCTGTAAAAATGGGGATTGTGAAGATCAAATGAAATATTTGTGAAGCATTTTATAAACCTCTAAGATCTATATCAATACTAACTATTATTACTATTATCACCACAGTGTAACCCCAGGCAGAAGTTCCTTTGGAGGATCCTAGTGGGAGCAAGGAGAAGAAGATGCCCCAGGGATACCCTGAATCTAGTGAGCGGAGTAGCCTGCCTGACACACAGTCATGGGGCAGGAGAGCCAGAGACAGTCACTGCTCCCAGGCAAACATTCATTTTCCACATCTGGGCTTCTGGGGAGGGGGGGATAAGGGAAGACTCCCAGGCAGAGAGAAACAAGGCAGGACAGGCTGGTTCCTTTTGTCTCAGAGACTTTCATTCCTCCCAGGCCCTGGTTTATAACCTTGGGATCATCCTCCATCCTCATTCTCTGTCATCCCACGTATCAAAATCATTGCCAAATCTGAATTCTTTTTCCATGACATCTCTCCTATGTTCTCTTCTCTCCACTCATGTAAACCACACTGTAGTTCAGGTCTTCATTGCCTCTTGCCTAGATTACTGCTGGAGTAATAATTTTTTTGTAATATATTTCTCTTTGTCAATAATTTTATGGATCCTTTTTGTTTTGTGTTATTATAATTTAATTATTTTATTCTTTATCTTTTTTATTTCTTTTTATAATCTATTTACTTTTAGTTTTCAACATTCACTTCCATAAGATTTTGAGTTTTAAATTTTCTCCCCCTCCCTTTTTTCTTCCCCTCCCCAAGACAGCATGAAATTGGACATAGGCTGTACTTATACATTCGTATTAAATACTTTCACATTAGTCATGATGTAAAGAAGAATTAGAATTAATGGGAGGAACTACGAGAAAAAAGAAACAAAATAAAACAACAAAAGAAAAGGAGAGCAAATAGTCTGCTTCCTTTAGAATTCACACTCCAAAGTTCTTTCTCTGGATTGGACAGAATTTTCCATCATGAGTCTTTTGGAGTTATCTTAGATCCTTGCATTGCTGAGAAGCACTAAGTCTACCAGAGTCAGTCGTCAAACAATGTGGCTGTTACTGCGTACAATGTTCTCCTGGTTCTGCTCATTTTAACGATCCCTTTTGTAATAAATTTTATTGATATCTTTTGTCACATGTCTAAATTTCCCCTTATATCTTGGACCCACCCACCCACCAAGATATAATAGTTTTCTACTCAGTTTCCTTGCCTCAAATATGTCCCCAATCCATTTTATCCTTTACAGAACTACCAAAGTGACTTTCCTGAGGTGCAAGTCTGACCATGTCCCTCTCCTGCTCAGCACCCTCTGGTAGTTCCCTATCATATATGAAATATATAATCCTCTACTTGATGTTTAAAACCCTTTACGCCCTGGCTCCTCCTTACTTTTCTGTTTTCTCTATGGTCCTGTGATGCTGACCTTATTGGGGTTACTCACATCTCACTGTGCCATGTCTTCTCTCCCTGATGCCTCTCACATGTCCTGGAATTCCTTCCATCTTTACCTCTGCCTCCTGGAATCTCTGACTTCCTTGGAGACTCAGATCAAGTGCCTTCTTCTGCAGGAGACTTTCCCTGCTCCCTTCCAGATGTTAGAGTCTTCCATTCCAAAGTTATTTTATATCTGCTTTGAATGTGTTTTCAATATGTCTGTCTATCTATCTATATCCATATGTATGTGTGTATGTAGGGGTGTAGGGTGTGTTCAGGGAGGACCAGTACCAGTACCTTTGGTGTGATGGCTGCCGAGCCCTTTTTGGGGCTCTTTCCACCTTTGTTCCACCTAACTCTCACCTGTGACTCCAAGAAGCTGCAGCATACGCAGTGGCCACACCCTGTTAAACTGTTTCAGCAGACAGGCCAAACCAGATGGATGATAACCAAGGGTTCTCCATCCCATTGGTGAGTTAGGGGGATGTCTACCCCAAGCATGTGAAGACTGCATCTAGTGGAATGGGCAGATGAGAACAATTTGTTCCAGCAACCATGAAGGCAGATGAAGCAGGTGATGTGGAACACTTACAGTATGGTTAGACACCAAAGACGCCAAAGTCATCCACTGCATCCTGAGCTATCTCCTGCCACTGGACTGTGATGACTCTGGAGGAGAGTGAGACTGACTACTTCATGCACCCCTGCCTCACTTAAATCCAATTTACACAGGAATCAAAATGTGTGTGTTATTTAAGTACTCCTTGAGGGCAGGCACGATTTTGCTTTTGTCTTTATCTTAGGCCCTAGTGAAGTGCTTGGCACATAATAAACAGTCAATACTTGGTTGATTTTCAGAAGCTCAGTGTGGTTGGGTGGGTGGAAGTGAGAAGAAGCAGTCAAGATGGAGATTTATGTTTGAGATGGAGAAGTTCATTCAGGATATGTAAGCCTGAGGAGCCCACAGGGCGTGTAAGCAGAGACACATAGCCAGGAGGCATTTCTAGACTGATTATCCTATTTCTGAAGATCCTGCCCCAACCTAGAACTCAATGACTCAAAAAGATATTTTATCAGTCCTGGTAAAGACTTTGCCTGAGACATTCATATTTAGGCTGAGATGGAGGAGTGGTGGGTGTTGCCTTTGGAAGAGTAATGGATGGGTTTCAGATGTGGCAGCCTGGGTTAGGGGACACAACATCAACCCACAGATGAGAAGACTTTGTTAGAATCTGAATATACAAGAGCTGGGGACAGGGTCCAGGGCTTGGGGCAGGCTTTCCTTCCTTGCCAGAGCAGCATGAGGGAATGTGGAATTGAACCAAATAAGGGAGTTGACGGGGTACTTGTGCTTGGACTGCAATTCCAAAGTCACATTTATCCCTAGCTTCAGCTATCCCTGACAGTTTTCTCCCCAACCCAAGGACACTCTGCCTAGCAAGAACTCATGAGTGGGCCCCAAACTACCTGTCCCCATAATGACTGGTGAATGGGCCCAGTAAAACAAATCATCTTTCCCCATCATCAGAACAAGCTGAAGAAATTCTCTTGTAAAAACAGCATTATCTCGTAACCACAAAATTATCATATATTGATCCCAAAGTTATCATATACAATCCAGAGGTCAAGCTATAGCCATCAACTCTCAAAGCTATCTTGCTCAGATGTAACAGACCAAAAATACACCTGAGAAACCCCTTCCCCTGGTTTCCAGGAGTTAATGTGACCAAGGTTGTAATTTATCACCTAATTAGCATATTCACCAGATAATCTACTACTTTTCCTATATAAGCTTTAGTATCACTCCTGTTAAGTGACAAGCTGCTTAGGGAACTGTCCCCACCATACTGTTGTTACAATCAACCTTTGCTACCTTGACTTGAATAATGTTTGAGTCTGTGAATTCATTCCAGAAGACCCTCTCCAGTCCTTTGGTCCTTGAGGGGTCCCTCAACCAGTTAAACAGCATCAGAATGACAGAAGCTTCCTGAACTTTTCCATGGTGGCTGGGTTTCCCAGGCTCTCCTTTCTGGACCCCATTTCCCTCTTCAGCATCAGAGGATGTGGACAGGTTTTGGGGAAACATCCTGGACCTGACTGGTGACAGAGAGAGTCTCAGTCTGGGCAGGAAAGGCAAGGCAAGGCAAAGCTGGATTCCCAACCTAGTGATATCTCCTTGGAAAAGTCATGTCTTCCCATTGGTTCTTAGTTGCTCCCTTTGTGAATAAGTAGAATGATCTTTGCTTGACTTCTCCTCTTTCCTTTCCTCCCCTTCCATGATGCAGAGGAATAATGAGAAGATTCAAGAGGTTCTGGGCCACAAAGGTGTGAGATCAACTGAACAAGGACATTTTTGAGATTTTTGCAAGGGGGATGATGACAGGTCCCAGATGCTGGGGCCTGTGCCCCAGACAGACTGGGGTATGAGAATCCATGTGTCTGATCAATTTGGGAAATCCTTGGGCTCTGCTGGAAGGTTGAACTGAGATTGCATTGGCTGAGATCTACAGAGGCCATATTGGCATGCCCTGCACTGGGGCCACACAAAGTACCTGGACCAATTCTGGAATTCAGGGTACAATGACCCAGGATTTCATTTGTAAAGACAGGGAGAATGAGGATGACATTGGTGATGATAACTGGTGTTTGCCTAGTGCTTTAAGGTTTGCTTTACATGAATTATCTCATGACTCTTGAAACAAGCCTGTGAGGGAGACCTTGTAGGAATTGTGACCCTCCTCATTTCACAGTTGAAGAAACTGAGGTTCAGGAAGTTGACATGATCCACCCTTCGTCCAACAGCCAGTGAGCATCAGAAGCAGGGTCTGAACCCCCGCCTTCTGGAGTCAAAATCCAGCACTCTGCCAGGAGGTCAGTACTCAAGGCAATGAGGGCTTGGTTTGGGAGGGAGATAGAGAGACATGAAGGGACAACAGTAGGAGAGAGAGGATGCTGGGGAAAGGCACCTTCATGAGAAATAATTGTGTATTGTAGGTTGTGGGGGAGAAATAATTAGGTGGTATGGGAGGCAATAAGTAGGGGGTCTATATCGATGTCAGCCACACTGACTCCCAATGACTTCCTTTTGTGATCTGGACTGGGAAGGTCAGAATGACATCACTGGACTCCTTGCTCCATGTGATAGGTAGAAGGGATTCTGGTCACTGTCCCAGAGACCTTTAGTTTCCATAGTAACAGTTGCATAGGGGGAGGAGCCAAGATGGTGGAGTAGAAAGACACACATATGCTAGCTCCGAACCCACAGCCCATAAAATATCTGTAAAGAAGAACTCCCAACAAATTCTGGAGCAGCAGAAGCCACAGAACTACGGAGCAGAGGAGATTTCTGTTCCAGAGAAACCTGAAAACCTGACACGAAAGGTCCATCGCGCACCAGACCCAGAGAGGAGCCCAACCCTGCCTTGGCTGCACGGCACCAAGAGGAGCAGATCCAAGCAGACTTCAGGGACAGAATCTCCGGCAGCTGCCCAGGTCCCTCCACCCACAGGTGACAAGGGTCAGTGAGAGAGTCTTTTTGGGTGGCTGAGAGGGGAGTGGGATGTCCCCGTGGCTCGGGCCCCCTCAGGAGGCAGTGGCGGGGGGCAGCAGCAGACAGGGGCTCCCCAAGCAGACAGGACCTCAGAGCCATTGTTGAAGATCTCCACATAAACCCCCTGAGGAAACTGAGCCCCTTGTGGCAGCCCTGCCCCTGCCTGAGCACCTGAACTTAATCTCACACTGAATAGCAGCCCCGCCCCCACCCAATGACCTGAGGCTGGGAAGCAGCATTTGAATCTCAGACCCCAAGCACTGACTGGACGGATCTGGAGGCGAGGTGGGGGGAGGAAAGAAAACTCAGAAGTCAAGTCACTGGCTGGGAAAATGCCCAGAAAAGGGAAAAAAAATAAGACTATACACGGTTACTTTCTTGGTGAACAGATATTTCCTCCTTTCCTTTCTGATGAGGAAGAACAATGCTTACCATCAGGGAAAGACACAGAAGTCAAGCCTTCTGTATCCCAGCCCACCCAATGGGCTCAGGCCATGGAAGAACTTAAAAAGGATTTTGAAAATCAAGTTAGAGAGGTGGAGGAAAAACTGGGAAGAGAAATGAGAGAGATGAAAGAAAAGCATGAAAAGCAGGTTAACACCTTGCTAAAGGAGACCCAAAAAAATGTTGAAGAAAATAACACCTTGAAAAATAGGCTAACTCAATTGGCAAAAGAGATTCAAAAAGCCAATGAGGAGAAGAATGCTTTCAAAAGCAGAATTAGCCAAATGGAAAAGGAGGTTCAAAAGCTCACTGAAGAAAATAGTTCTTTAAAAATTAGAATGGAACATATGGAGGCTAATGACTTTATGAGAAACCAAGAAATCACAAAACAAAACCAAAAGTATGAAAAAATGGAAGATAATGTGAAATATCTCATTGGAAAAACAACTGACCTGGAAAATAGATCCAGGAGAGACCATTTAAAAATTATGGGACTACTTGAAAACCATGATCAAAAAAAGAGCCTAGACATCATCTTCCATGAAATTATCAAGGAAAACTGCCCTGAGATTCTAGAACCAGAGGGCAAAATAAGTATTCAGGGAATCCACCAATCACTGCCTGAAAGAGATCCAAAAAGAGAAACTCCTAGGAACATTGTGGCCAAATTCCAGAGTTCCCAGGTCAAGGAGAAAATATTGCAAGCAGCTAGAAAGACACAATTCAAGTATTGTGGGAATACAATCAGGATAACACAAGATCTAGCAGCTTCTACATTAAGGGATCGAAGGGCGTGGAATATCATGTTCCAGAAGTCAAAGGAACTAGGACTAAAACCAAGAATCACCTACCCAGCAAAACTGAGTATAATACTTCAGGGGAAAAAATTTTCTTTCAATGAAATTGGGGACTTTCAAGCATTCTTGATGAAAAGACCAGAGCTGAAAAGAAAATTTGACTTTCAAACACAAGAATGGAGAGAAGCAAGAAAAGGTAAACAGCAAAGAGAAGTCATAAGGGACTTATTAAAGTTGAACTGTTTACATTCCTACATGGAAAGAAAATATTTGTAACTCTTGAAACTTTTCAGTATCTGGGTAGTTGGTAGGATTACACACACACACACACATACACACACACAAACAGAGCTCAGAGTTCAGAGTGAAGGGAATAGGATGGGATCACATCTTTAAAAAGTGAAATTAAGGGGTGAGAGAGAAATACATTGGGAGGAGAAAGGGAGAAATGGAATGGGGCAAATTATCTCTCATAAAAGAGGCAAGCAAAAAACTTTATAGTAGAGGGAAAAAGAAGGGAGGTGAGAGAAAAACATGAAGTTTACTCTCATCACATTCCACTAAAGGAAGGAATAAAATGCACACTCATTTTGGTATAAAAACCTATCTTACAATACAGGAAAGTGGGGGAGAAGGGGATAAGCAGGGTGGGGGGGATGATGGAAGGGAGGGCAATGGGAGGAGGGAGCAATTTGAAGTCAACACTCTTGGGGAGGGACAGGATCAAAAGAGAGAATAGAAGCAATGGGGGGAGGATAGGGTGGAGGGAAATATAGTTAGTCTTACACAACATGACTGTTATGGAAGTCATTTGCAAAACTACACAGATATGGCCTATATTGAATTGCTTGCCTTCCAAAGGGAATGGGTGGGGAGGGAGGGATGAAGAGAAGTGGGAACTCAAAGTTATAGGAACAACTGTCGAGTACTGTTCTTGCTACTAGGAAATAAGAAATACAGGTAAAGGGGTATAGAAAGTTATCTGGCCCTACAGGACAAAAGAGAAGATGGGGACAAGGGAAGGAAGGGATGATAGAAGAGAGGGCAGATTGGTGATAGGGGCAATTAGAATGCTTGGTGTTTTGGGGTGGGGGGAGGGGACAAATGGGGAGAAAATTTGGAACCCAAAATTTTGTGAAAATAAATGTTAAAAGTTAAATAAATTAATAAAAAAAAAAAACAGTTGCATAGCTCAGATATCCTCTTAACTTTGGGGGCATATCTTGGGGGGTTAGGGGTAACTAGTTGGTAGGTTCCTCCAGTCCTCTCAGTCCATTTTCAGAAATAATTGGTGTTTACTGCTGGACCCTCTAATGGTCTGGAGACTGGTTTTCCCTGGTGTGCTTTGGGTGGGGGTGATGAGAAAAGCCAATCACATTTCTTCTGCAGAGTTTAATATTGAATTAGGTTTTTATTTTATTTATTTATTTATTTATTTTCTTAGAAGCAGAAGGGACCTAGTCTTGTCTAATACTAGAGATGGGAAAACTGAGGCCCAGGGTAGGGGAAATGACTTACTCAGGCTCATACATGTCACAAATGGCAGAGTCAGGGCCAGAGAACACAGATGTTCTGATCCCCAGGCTATGGTTATTGGTCTTTCCCCTACTCTCCCTAGCTTCCCAGCCTGGTGGATTATGGCAAAGATAAAGGAAGCAAGAACAGCAGCCACTGCTTCTGGCTATGGATCTAAGTCCCAGCCCTGGCCTGAAGCAGCTGGGGACACTGCAGAGGGCCCCCAGCGCCAGTGAGCTAGAACTCATAGGGGGAGATGAAAGCTGTGATTCTGAAGATGTGCTTGCCCAGCAGAACCTTCTTGGAGAGCTCACTCATCTCCAGCTGCACCTCCAGGGTGGCAGGGCCTGGCACGGGGCTGGTCAACACCAGCTCACCTGTGTGCCGGTCTGAGCGCTGCACGGCAAAGGCCCCAAGGCCCCGGCCGCCTGTGATGGCAAAACGCAAGCTGTCCCCAAGGAAGCGTGTGGTGGACATCCTGAAGAGCACGCGGGGCACTGTGCGGTTGGACGGCAGCGGCAGGTAGTGGAAGGAGATGGAGTTGGCTGCCTGGCGGCAGGCCTGGCTATCCACTGGGCACGGGTTCCGCTCACATTGGCTGGAGAAGGGCAGAGGGTGAGGGAGAGGCTCAGGGCCCCTTCCCCTCAGCCTCTCCTTCCTGGGGGTCTAGCCTACTTGGCCCCAAAGAACTCCTGCCTCTCTCTCCAATGGGGATCATAACCAGCTAGCGTGTACATGTCCTTTAAATTTTGCAAAGGGCTTTACAAATATCTCATTTTATCTTCACCTTTGTTTGTATTCCTGGCACTTAGTAGGATTTTAAGAAATGAAAACCACCCTGGGAGGTAAGTGCTACTATTTTCCTCATTTTTACAGAAGAAGAAACTGAGACAGAGAGAAAATAAGTGATTTGACCAGGGAAAGGGAAGGGGAGAAGAAGCCTTTGTGAAGCACCTACTGTGTGCTAAGCCCTTGACAAATATCTCATTTGTTAGGCAGTTGAGAATCAGGCACATGATAGGAGCTTAATAAATTATTCCCTTTACCGTGATCCCCACGACAACCCTATAAGATAGACACTGTTCTTATCTTCATTTTACAGTTGAGGAAACTTAAGTCTCAGCTAAAAGCCCACTTCTACAAGAAGGCTTTCCCAGGTTCCCTGTAAGGCCAGTGCTTTCCCTTCAGACTGTCCCCATTTGTTCTGTAGGCAGCCCACTGGCCTCTGTTTTTTCAACATTGTGTTTCTCCTATTGGAGTGTGATCCTTGAGGACAAGGACCTTTTCTTTGAATCCCCAGAGCTTAGCAGGGTGCCTGGAACAGAGTAAGCCTTAATAAATAAAGGCTTCTTGACTTGACTTGGATGATGTGCTTCTCCCAAGAGAGTGAAGCTGGGGGTGGGGGTGGGGCCAGGGAGGTGGGAGAGGAGGAGAGGGGGAACAAGATGGAAAAGCCTAGGGAGTCACTCACAAGGCTGAGGTCTTCACATAGCTGGTGTTGTGTCGGGGCCGAGGACATTCTGGTCGCACACACTGGAAGCTCCCAAAGACGTTGATGCACAGCTCACCTCGGCTACAGTTGTGCTGTTGGTCTGCACACTCATCCACATCTGGCAAAGGCAAAACAGACATTTCTCTCACCCTTCCCTCCTTCCCTCTTCTCTTCTCTTTCTTTCTCTCTCTGTCTCTCTCCTTCCCTTCCCCCCTCTTTCTCTCTCTTCTTTTTCTCTCTCCCTATCTTTTTCTCTTTCTCCTTCTCTGTTCTCTGTCTCTCTCCCTCCTGCTGTCTCTTCTTTCTTTCCCTTTCCCTCTCTCTCTTCTCTGTCTCTCACACCACACACACACACACACACACACACACACACACACACACACACACACACACACACACACACACCCCAAGTCTTCAAGTCTTGGGTTTACAGAGGCAGGACAAGAGAAGGTAGGAAGAAGCATGGTACAGTGGAAAGAACTCTGAATTTTGGTATCCGAGGATCTGGGTTTGGATTTCGACTTTGTCACTTTCTGCTGTGTGACTTTGGATAAGTCACTTGACCTTGTTGGTCTCCAGTTTCCTCGTCTGTAAGAGGAGGGGCCTCTATGGTCCCTTCTAGCTCTAAATCCATCATCCAATGATCCTCAGGATAACTCAGTCCTGCTGGATGGGCTGGATCTCTAGATAGCAAAGGCTGGGCGGGGAGTGTGACCTTCCCAGCTCAGCCTTTCCTTGTGTCCAAGGGAAATTCACAGGGACAAGGGGAGAGGTCTCAGAGCAAGAACTAAGATTCTTGAGTTCTTGTCTTAGCTCATTTGGTGCTTCCCCCATCCTCTTGCCTCCATTTCCTCTTCTATACTGGGGGGTGGGGAGCATAAAAATCATTGCCAAACTCCTTGGGACAGGGGGAAAGCCAACAAGAGACTGTCTCTGAGCCCTAAGGAGAGTTAGAGTGTACCATGTGATGTGCAGGATTACTCTCTAGAACAAGGAGTAAGAGGAGGGATGGGAAGGAGATGGCCCAGAGGGAAAGCCAGGATGAAACAAGGCTCCCACAGAGGAGATGCCTGAGGGTCAAGGATGCTCTCCCCACCTCCCACCCTGCTCCAATATCCCTTGGAGAGGAGAGTGGCACCTGACAGCAGTGCCCACCTTCACATGTGTTTTGGTCGGGGTTGAGCAGGTAGCCTGGGGGGCAGATACAACGGTAGGACCCAGGTAGGTTGACACAGCTGTGGACGCAGATTCTGTTCTGGTGGTTCAGCTGGAACATCTGGCACTCATCGACGTCTGAGAAGGGGAGCAGCAGAGGGTCAGATGATGAGACAGCCTAAGAGTGCCCTGCTTCCTTCCCACCCCTCCCCACAAGACTGAAGCATTCCTGTGACTGGTCACATCAGAGGCTCCAAAGTTCCTGGAAGGGACATTAGTTGGACTAGAGTCCAACCACCTTCATATTAAAAATGAGTAACTGCAGTCCAGAGACACTGAGTTATCCAAGGTCTTATCCAAGGTCCCTCAGTAAACAGCAGAGCTGAGATTTAAACCCAGGTCCTGGGACTCTTCATGGCTCTTTCCACTATATCCCATTGCTCATAGCCATGGGTCTCCAAGATCCTGGCTAGAAGAGAGAGGACACCAATGGATCCTTTGTCCAGAATCCTATTATGAAGCCTAGTTCCTCTGTTCCCCTTTCCCTCCCCCTAGGCTTCCCAGGGATTGATGATTTAGAGGAGGGAGTATTCGGCTGGGGAAACCTGGAGACCCAGGTTCTACTCCCAGGAATCCTGTTGAGCAAGAATCAATCTGGAGTATTCTCAGGATGCTGGGGACACAACGGGATAGGCACTGGGCCTATACCTTCATTGGCATAGGGAACTACCTGTCCTCAAGATGCTCATGTTCTTGTAAATGTAAATATAGGTAGGATAGTTTGAGAGGAGAGGGAGCCTGACAACTTTTCTCAAAGCCCTGGAGTTATCAAGTCAAGGGATTCTAGAGCTGGAGATGAGGAGGAAGGCATTGCAGGCAGAAAGTCTGCCCATACACAGGCATGAAAGAAAGAGGTAAAGCTCCAAGGCACAGGTTGGCTCTGAACTGACTTGCCAAGGGCCCTGGGGCAAGGAAGGGCCACCCCCCTTTTGGGTACTCCTATGAAATGACAGACTCAGATGTCCTCTCTAGGACTAACATCTTCTGACTCTCCAATTCTCTCCTCTCGTGGAGGAGACACGCCTGTCTTCGGGGGGCATGTTTGGTCATCCTCACCTTGACATAATCCTCCAGCACGCATCTGGAAGCCAACATCACAGCTGCACTGCCGGGCACCCTGCCCGTTCTCGGCACAGCGGGGCTGACGACTAAAGGAGGAGTTGTTCAGAGAAACCCAGTCTGTGAGGAGTTGGAGCAGGGGGCAGGCACAAGAGGTCAGTCAGAGAGGGCAGCCTTCTCAGGGCTCCCTGCACTGTGTGACTGAGCATGGCGCCCAAGGGGTATGGGGTCTTGGGAGAAGGGTACACAAAGGGCCCTAGATTCAAGTTCTCTCTCAAGTCATCCAGGTCTTTCTAGTTGGGTGGTCAAAGTCCCCAGAGTATTATACTTGAAGAGAGTCAGAGAGCTAAGTGAGGGGATGGCTGTAAGTCAAGACAGAGATTCTGGAGATTAGGGGAAGGGGGTGTATGCCTGTGTAAGATATGTTTGTCCATGTGAGCTCATGGAGGGCATGACTAGATGCCCAGGATCCTTCAGGCCAGGGTCCTGGGCTGTAACTTCTTAGGATCCCCCATGGTATTTAGCACCGTATTGGGCACAGAGGAGACCTTTAGCTGATCCCTGTTGGATCACTAAAATAGGAGAATCCCTTCCAGACTGCCTGCAATCCTCATGCTTTCTTAGTTTCCCCTCAAATGACCCACTGTGTGACTTGGTCTCTCTCTTGCCCTGGCTCTGGTATCAATAAAAGCACTGCCTCAAAGAGACAGAAGCTGCTTCTTGTCCTCTTTTGGAGGGGTAGAAGTGAGCTGGTTCCCCAGAGATGGTCCCACACAAGTGCAGGGGAAGCAGGGGCACTCACAGGAGGTGGCTGGGGTCTGGCAGTTGCTTCCAGTCCAGCCACTTGGACAGAGGCAGATATATTGCTGCACATCATCTACACAAGTGCCCCCATTGATGCAGGGCTGACTGGCACAGTCATCAATACCTGGGGGCCAAGAGGGAGAGGGGATCTTTCATCTTATGCCCAGTCCTGGCCCAGAGAACAGTTGGTAGATTCCACCCAGAACTGATCCCTGAAGTCTGATTTGGTTCTGGGATAGTCCAGTGGGTAGGGACCAGGAGGGGAGGGATCTATGCCTGGCACCTAGGGATTGAGGTGTGGGGGAGGTGGGGTATGATGATCTGGAACCCATTTACTGGGATCAGACTAAGAGCCTGGATCAGATCCAGCATTTAGGGCTATAAGCCTATGCCCCCTTCATAGATCAAACATCCTTCAGCATTCCTTTGCCCTGTGGTGACCCCTTTCACCACCCTCCAACACACTTGCCCATCCCTTGTTGCTGTGAATACATTACTCTTGCAAAAGGGCTGCTGTCCACTCCATGTCCGGTTCTCCTGGCACAGCCGGGTCTCAGAGCCCACCAACTGGAAGCCAGCGTCACACAAGAAATGCACCTCATGTCCTATGCCCACTTTCCTCCCTAGTTTCCTGCCATGTGCTGGCATACCCAGGTGGGGGCATGTCTCTGAGGGGAGGGGAAAATTTAAAAAATCCACGTTTATGCAGTACTTTATGCTGATACTTCTCCCGGCAACCTAATGAGTCAAGGTATTCGTATGTACCATCCCATTTTTACATATGACAAAACAGAGGCACTTACCCAGGATCCCACAGTTAGGATTCAAATCCAAGTGGAGGCTCAAAATCTAGAAATCACTGGCTAGGGTGGAGAGACTATTAATACATCTCCTATCCAAGCTTTGCTTCCCCTCCCCTTGCAGAGGGTGCTTGGTCATGAAGGACCAAGGTCCGAGGTAGGAAGGCCGGGTTTGGAGACCACTTCAGCTACTTACTGTGTGACCCTAAGCTAGTCATGTAACCTCTCTGGGGCACAATTCACCATCTGTAAAATGAGGGGAGGACTGACTCATTGACTGCTTCTAGCTCCAGTGTCGTGACTCCTCTGGCCAGGGGAAGGGACTAGATATAGGCAGAGGGGAAGGAAATCCTTATTTTTTCAATGTTGATTGTTATTGCTAGAGAAAAATCAGAACAGAATGGAAGCATGCTATGTGGTCTTAGTCTATGGGAAACTTGTCTGGCCAAATCAAAGGATCATGGGATTTCAAAATTGTGAATCATCTTAAAGGTCATCCAAGCCAGCTGATGAAAGTGAGGTCCAATGATCAGAAGTGACTTCCTCAAGGTCACCATCCAGGCACCTCTAGTCAGCTTACCCAGATGGGAGGCAATCTCTCTTCCATTCACTTCCCTCTGCACCCCAACAACCTCACTGATGCCCAAAAGCTGGGGCCACACAGAACAACCTAGTTCCATATGGATGGTGTAGGACAAAAAAGTACTTTTTGGGACCTGATACCTGCACAGGTGGGGTGGGTCCACCTAGCCTCTAGCATCAACCAGAGCTCCCAATCCACCCAGGTCAGTCCCAAGGCGGGCCCAGCCCCCTCCAGTTGCCTCCCAGACCAGGGCCAAGCCTTGTTACCGTTCCTCCGTGTGGCCTGTTTGTGGACGTTCCCCTGGAGCATGGTGAGCTGCTTCCTGAGACTACGCAGGCCCTGCAGCTGGGCAGCTTCCTGGGTAGACAGTAGTTTCTGCATCTGGCGGATGGTGGCAAGCACTGATCGCTTGCTCAGGCAACCCTGGAGGGCGGAAGGTAGAAAAAGGGACCATCTACTCTCTGGGAGGGACCACAGACATCTAAACACGGTCCACAGAGGTCTCTGATGGAGAGCCTGCTCCTTTGGGCCGAGGAGTGCTTTCCTCTTGTGAGGGTTCCGGTGCTGTTCCTTAATGGGACAAACCCCTGCCCCTCTACTCTTAGCTTGCCCCCAAGCTCCTCCCTACCCAGAGTTCCCTAGCCCTTTGGGGTGAAAGAACACAAAGCTAACCCCTCTTCTCAGCCTTCTACCCAGATTAGAGGAGCCAGAGGGACCTTAGAAGTCATCTGGTCTATTCCCCTCATTTTACAAATGAGGAAACTGAGGCCCAAAGTCGAGAGGCAACTAGGGAGTGCCAAAGCGTGTAGAAGGCTGGACCTGGAGTCTAGAAGACCTGAGTTCAAATCCACCTCAGGGTCTTCCTGGATGTATGTCTCTGAGAAGTCAGTTAACCTCTGTCTGCCTTCATTTCTTCATATGTAAAATGCTATATGTATAGCATGACCTCTATTCTGGTGAACCTCCTCTGGACACACAACCACTTGGGGAGACTTCCCAGTTGTCCCTGAGGGCCAACTATTCCAGTTGGTATCCTCCAGAGCAGAGGACACTTTCACATTGTGCCTCAGGAGAGGCTCTGTCAGGAAATGGTAGTATAGAGAGTAGAACATGGGACTTGGGACTCAAGATGATCTGAGTTTGAATCCTGCCCCAGTCACTCCCTAGTTGTGTGGCCCTGGTCAAGTCATTTAAGCTCTCCTGTTTTTATTTTCCTCATCTGTGAAATGGGAATAACCATAGCACCTACCTCATGTGAGGATCCAATGAGATAATGTGTGAAATGCTTTGTAAATCTTAAGGTGCCATGTAAGTGCTGGCTATTATTATCAATATTATCATTGACAAAGATGGATAAACACATGAATGTCCCCTTAACCTTTTCAGAACAAAAGGTATCAGTGACAAGTGAGAAAGAGCCTGGTCACGTTCAAGAAATCTGGATACCAGCTTTGATTCGTCTCTTTGATCTTTCGGTGCCTTGATTTTATCATCTGGGAAATGGGTATGTGCACCTTTGAGAGGGATCTGCCTAGAAGCCGCTGCCAGATTGCTCCCTGCAGGAAGGATTGACAAGACTTTTGGGGACAAAATGAGTGAAGGGATCCCCTTACCTGCCCATCACTGAGAGGGACCTGCAGAAGGCTCAGGGTCACGAGAAAAAGCAACCCAAACATCATTGTGTCTGGAGAGGTTCAATGGGTGAGAGCTGGAGGAGACAAGAGAGAACCCTCAGCCCCAGAGCATCGTTAGGGGTAGAGTATGAAGGTGGGAGCTAGCTGGAGCCTTCTCCCAGAACTCTTCTTTACTTCATTTCGAAGCCCACATGACTGCCCATTACTGGTAGGAGATGGGGAAAGGGAAGGGAGTTTGGGGTAAGGAGCAGAGCCAAGCCCCCATCCCCTCCCCAGGACCAGTCAGGGAAGCCTCTTGAACATCTGTGGTCAGGAGATGGTCACTGGCTTCAGAGAGCTTCCCTCAACGATGCTTGAAATCCACTACCCTCTCCTAGTGCTGGCATGCCTTTCTTCCTGCCTCCTGGAGGCATCTCCTCTGGGGTGTCTTTGGCCAGTCTCCAAGATAGGCATCTTCCAGCCCTCTCTGTCCAGCCATCCTACCTGGCTCTAGTCTCATGGGGTTGAGCTGGGCTTTCCCAGGACCAGAGCCTTGGAGCACATTCTTTTCACACACAGGAGGTCCAAGATTCCTAGGCTCTCCTCCTCCCCCAAGATCCCTCCCTCTCCCCCACAACTTACTGTGGTGAACCAGGCTGTATCCTGCCTGGGCACCGCTGTGACCTGGGGTCCCTGGGTACTGTCCCCTCCTGCTGGCTCTCTGGTCCTTTGGTCTGTACTGAAAGATGTTGCCACCTCTCTCCCTCTGACTTTCCAACTTGAGGGGGCGGAGCTGGGGAGGGGCTGCCGCCTTCCCCCTCCAGGGTCCCCCCACCTACCACCAGAAATCTGCCTGTAAGGGAGGGGCTTGTGGGCAGGCCAGACTGCAAGGGGCCTGGGAGCCTTCTGTAGTGTGTGTATTTGTGCCTGGGTGGGAGGGGGGGACCCTGAATCTTCTCCCCCACCACTCCAGAAATTTGTCCTCTCCTCTTTCTTCCTGCCTGCTTCGAGGCAGAAGGTGAGGCAGAGAGCCCACAAACTTGTTTGGATTAAAGGTTTCTCCCTGCATCCCTGGTCTGGCACCAGGCCCTTGCTCCTGCGGCTCTGAGGATGGAGAAGGGCTGGAGGGATCCTGGAGGCTGCTCTCATCCATCAGCACATGCTTATGGAGTCCTACTATGTACAGCACCCTGGGCCAAGCTCGGTGGGGGTTACAAAGAAACATGACAATCTGGGGGAACCTGAGAGCGAACAATATTCAAGACTGGGTGTTCTGAGTGAGTGAGGAGCTGACTGAGCTCAGGGAAGGAAGGAAGGAGAAAGACCGCCATGCACCCTGAAAGTGGAGCCCAGAGTGAGGGGCTGGCTTGTAGACTCCTTCCCCTTCCTCCGCCATCAAGGCAGCACCATGGAGAAGCTTTTAATGGAAGCTATTCCTTGGAAGACTGGCGTGGTACATTCCCATGTTGGTGAGAAAACCTGAGGGGAGTTCCAGAAGAATGAGGAACCCCCTGGGTCCCACTAAGGCCCTGCCGACACGGCTAGTCATGGGCTGGACTCTCCATCTCCCAGCTGTGAGACCAGCATTCCTTCCTCCACTGACCCAGATGGACACCAGTCTGAAACATCTTCCTGATGGAGACTTTTCACCAAGTTCCTCCCCTCCCTACTCAGAGGGATAGTTAGGGGCTGGGCATCCATAGACAGAATAAACCGGTTCCTGCTCTCAATTAGGTCCCTCGGTGGTTCAGTGGATAGAGCACTGGATTTGTTCAATCAGAAAGGACTCAAGGTCAAAGCCCATCTCAGCCTGGCTGGGGGACTCCCCCTTTCTCAGTTGGTGCTATTAGCACCTACCTTTCAGCCTTGTGAGCATCAAATAGGTATATCCAATGTGTGTAAAATTCTCCTAAAAGCCTCAACATCCTATTAGTATGATGATTAGGGAAGACAATAAGTACATTTATAGGGATATAAAAAGAAATACAAGTTGATGGGGATAGAGAAGAAACCCTGGTTTTATCTTGCCCTCTTCTGCCTTTCAGCATTTGTACCTTGTCCCAGTTCTGGCCTCTACTCCACCCATCTTTTCCCTGTGTATCTTATAGCATACAGTTGCTGTATGACCCATTAGATTAAGCTCCTTGAAGGCAAGAACTGTCTTGGTTTTTCTTTGAATTCTCAGGACTTTGTCCAGTATGCAGTAAGCTCTTAATAAATGCTCGTTAACTGACTGACTGACTGACTGAAGTGTGGGTTGGAGTAACCAGCAGCTGAGGTTCCTTCTAATTCTGAGATGTCAGGGTTCTGTGATCTTTGAACCTCCTCTTTGTTTCTGAGAGCCCCGACATGGAAGACCATTGCCCTAAAAAGGGTCATTATTATCTTGGGCCCTGGCTCTCTGGCCCTGGGTCTGTCAGCCTGGAAGGGGAGAGGAGTTGGCAAGGGATTGAGTGAGAGGCTTGAGGTCAGAGTTTCTGCCAAGTCTGCCCAGCCCCACACACTGTGCCCATTCAAAGGAAAAGAATCACCCATTCACACCCAGTGGGGAATTGCTGGCAATGCCTGCTTCTCTATCAGAGAGGGAATGGTGCTCTCTGCTGGTGAGAAGTAGGAGTGGGTTGCGTCTCCGTGGGACACACACCTGGTGCTCATCCTCCCCAATTCTGGGCCATGAGGTCAGCAGGTCTGAGATGAAGGGACCTCAGGTGACTTTAGACACGTAGCCCAAGCCTATATTTTAGAGATAAAGACCCCAAGCCCGCAGTCCATGTGTCAAAGTCAGGATTTAAACTCGGGTCCTCAGACTGGACCACTCCTCCTTGGCTCCAGGTGAATGGAGGAGCGAATTTCCCTTCGGATAACGTTGTAGAAGTCTCCACTAGAATTTCCTTTTAGAAGTTATTAGGCTACTCTGAACAGAATGGTACAAGCAATTTCATTCAAAAATGTCATCATGTCCACAAGATCTCAAAAGAGCTTTTAAGTAGTTTTGGTAATTAATATGAAAGAATTTTGGGGGAGGGGAGAGGGCAAAGAATCTTAAATTCTGACCTTGCCAAGAGCTAAAAACAACAGGGTAGAAAGGAAACTTTCTTGTTTCTAAGTGGCAAGACTGGTTGTCCCTGGGCTGGTATGGACATTGCAGCATGGGTATCTAGCCTCCCGGGGTCTGTTCTTGAACACGCGCAGACAACCAGCCCCTCCTCTCTCCCCGGCCACCCCCTACCACAGAGCAGAGAGCTGTGGACCAGGAGTCCTAGCTTGCAGCCCTGCAAGGCAAATCACTGATCGTCCTCCCTTTGGGGAGCCGAATGAGGGGGAACCCACCTTCCACTGTGACATTTTGGGCCCCAGGAAGGGGAAGGAGAAATGACGAGCATTTAGGTCCCCTTCATGTGCCAGGCAGCATCTCATTTGACATGGGGGTTGGATTTGTGGCCCAAGTGCCCTTCCACCCCAAGCAAGATCCTCCAGGTCATCTGTCCCCAGACCCTAGAAGCACCAAGGAAACACGGCCCCCCAGCCTGGCTCAGGGCAGTGATGCCTGGAACAGCTCTTTGTTAGACTCAGCCCCGACTTTACCTGTCTTTTTTTCCTGTTCCTCTTAAGACTTTTTTCTTGCCACCTCCCAGGGGCCCCACATCACAGAACTGAACCAGGCCCCAGTTCCCTTCCTCTGTGACCTCGACAATCTAGATTCAAATGAGTGCTGAGGCAGCCCCTCTGCTCCCACCTCGGCTGCCCCTTGGCACCAGTACAATCCTGACCCTGCTCCAGTCTGCCTCATCCTCCTTGTATTGTTACCTTCCTCCCACCTCCAACATTCCCTTCCCAGGCCTCCCAGTAGCTGGGTCCTTCCAACCTTGGGAGGGGAGATGTCTGCCCTTTTCAGATGGCACACGGTGTGCTGTTACCTTCTGCTCATGTTTAATTCATGGCAAAGTTGGGTTGAGGTTCCTGGGAAAGAGAAGAACTCCCTTGGGGTCTTGCCCAGTCCTTCCAGTCTCCCACCGTAACTGACTCTCCTAATACCCAATATAACTCTTTGACTTGGGGGGGAAGTTTAGGGGGTACCCCCTGGCAGAAGCTGGTGAATGGGCTCAGATGCTGTAGCAAGCACCCCTCGCTTCTGCCATCCATTCATTAATCCACTGCCTTGGAATGTCTTCCAGCCAATCAGCAGGGACCTCTGGGACGCCCCAGCATTCTAATAACGCTCCAGTGATTAGCAAGGGCCGGGTCAGTGCACACTGGGCTGGGTGGACAGGCAGGGAGGACCCAGGGCTTTCTGCAGGCTCTCTCTGTCTCGATTTTGCCTCTCTCCTTTCAAAAAGCCAACAACTGTTTGGACAGAGAGAGTGATTACTCAACAGCCTCTCCCTTTTGTCTCCCCCTGCCCAGCCCAGACTGTCTAAAGTTTTGAATAGACCTTAGTGCTCGGGATCCTGCTCTGGGAAAAGCAACAAGAAAACAGAGACGGGCACAGCTCTGAGCCCCAGTGACGCTCTCACTGTCTTGCTCTGCCCAGCCCTGTACTAGTGCCCAAGTGGGAGCTGTCCCACATGCAGGGACCATGGGGATTGGGCCGGAGGCTCCTGACCTTGTTCCTGACTTTTCTGCACTTTACCTGGGCAGAAATCCAAACACTCCAACTGCAGAAGGAGGTGCCTCTATATCAAGGTAATGGGGGTTGGAATTTTTGGAAGTTTGGGCTGTGGAGGAAAAGAGAGGAAGAGGATGGGATGCAGGGAGCCCTCTCCTTCCCAGGGCACGGGCCTGATCCCCTAGGGACTACTTCATTGGATTTCTCCGGATGGGATAGTGATAGCAGAGCCTGCATGATCAGCGGAGGCTGGAAGCCAGAGGGTCCAGGAAGGATCGAGATAGAATGGTGGCCCACCACCTAGCCCCTCTGCTGTGCTTGATCCTGCGGCCTCTCAAGCCCAGAGGCACTCGGACCCATTCCAAGGCTGGGCTTGATTCAGTTTAGCTTTCTGATTTGAAATAAACAAGCCTGGAGTTCTAGGGGAGACAAGTTTGGGAAGTGTCCTTTCATTGGGGGCTGAGAACTCAGCTTTCAAGGGTCCCCCTTCCCCTTGTTCTGGGCTGTCTGTCTCCACATTCCCTTCAGGTGGAAGTAGATGGTCCAAGAAGAGGAAATCCAGGACACAGGCTGGGGTAGTGGAGGTAGAAACATTTCAATTAATGGGATCATAGATTTAGAGCCAGAAGGAACCTTGGGGACAGCTGACCCATGCCCTTTCCCATTTTGTAGAGGAGGCTGAAGTTTAAAGGTTAAGTGACTTGCCCAAAGTCACAGAGATGAAAAAGTCAGGATTCAAACACACTTTAAAATCTAGTATTTTTTTTTTTCCCCACTTGAAGCTTGCTGGAGAAGTCAGCTAGATCTATGCAAACCATATGCAAATCAGATCTCTCTATATGCAGATTTCTGGGGAGTTGGGGTTGGAGGATTTCATGCATTCAGATGTCAGGACTCCTAATCTGGAAGCAGCATTCCTCCCATCTCCCAGGGCCTGCAGCTTGGATTCTTCAGCTCCCCTGTTTCCTAGATTGTTTCTGTGGGGCCCCCCTGATCCATGTGTGAGCTGGAAGGAGGGGCAGGGAGTGGTCCTGAGAATCCCATCCCAGCTTAGCTGTGTATCCTGGGGGTTCCAAAAGGAGTCACTGCCTATGGGTCCTCATATGGACAGTCTTTTGAGCTTCCCTATATTCCTCAGGTCCTTCAGGACGATGTACCCAATCTCTTCTGACCTCTACTATTCCCTAAATGCTCTCCAAGAAAGAAAAGCCTTGTAGCCTCAGCCTCTGGCCCCCCTCTCTGTCTCTGTCTCTGTCTCCATCCCTTTGTGTCCTGCTTCCAATGAGAGGTTTCTCTTCCCCACCCCTTTCTCCTCCATGTCTCCCCCTTCCCCATCACCATGGAGATCTGCCTGCCTCCTGTTGCAATCTGGGAGACAAGTGTCGAGGCCCTGCTGCTCCAGGAGACCTGCTGGGCTCTGGGCTTTGAATCAGCCTCCCTGCATCCTTGACTGACTCTGGCCCTTCTGTCTGTCTGTCTCTGTCTCCCTTTGCTCCATCACTGCCCATCCCAGCCCTGAGCTTGAAGGAAAGTTTCTTGCTTCTTGCCCTACACAACAGATTTCGGAGCAAGGTCCACCCGCCCGCTGCCAACATGCAGAGGATGGTGAGTAGTCAAAATAATTAATAATAAAAATGACAGCTAGCATTTGCATAGCTAAATCCTGGATTAGTATAAAATTTTGACTTCCCTGAAGTGACAGCATATATTCAAATTCACACTATCTAAAGTTATAAGTATATAAAATATCATTGTTGGTTCCAGCCCAACACAAATGCTCAGTGAAAATTCCAACAATGCAAAGACCCGAATGCCGGCAGCCTGGTTATTTGCACTAATCAGGACTTGGCTGTTTTTTCATATCGTAATCACAAGTCCATAACCTTTTTTCTGTCTCCTTACTCCACTAGGGAAAGGCTTCCCCATCCCACCTCACTCTCCCTAGCTCCAGAATTGACCTAAAGGGGCTGGAAAAAAGGCAGTGAGGACAACCCAAGATGTTATAAAATAGAACCCCAGCATGAGGAAGCCTAAAGGAATTGAGTGTTTGTTTATTATAAAGAAAAAGCTCAATTCCATCCAATTCAACAAAAAATTAACTAAATACCTACTGTGTGGAGGTTGAGAGCTGGCTAAGTCATGGAGGAGAAGCGAAATTTAGCATATCTGCCCTCAGGGAATTGACAGACTAGCAAGGATGGTCTGTAATCTGTCAACAAGAATTATTTAGGTTCTGAGTTTACAAGGAAAAAGCAAAAAAATGGTTCTTGTCTTCAAGGATCTTATATTCTAACACAAAAGGGGTCAATGTGTGCATTTAGAAATAATTATGTATATTTATTCAGATATATAATATACATATGTATAGGTGTATGCATGTGTGTGTGTACACACACACAAGTCATGTGAACAAAATGAATGCAAGGCAGCTGGGGGAGGGAGGGCATCAGCTGCTGGGTGGTTCAGAAAGCCATGGTATCTTAACTGACTCCATTTAAGTCATCTGGGTTCTCTGCATACTGTAGAGACTTGATGTTTGTTGAATGAATAATAAATATAAAATACTGTGAGAGTGCATTGGAGGGGCTCAAACAAAGGCTATGTGAGGTCTGAGAGAGAGTGAGGGTGGCTATGGAATACATCAATGACTTCTCCCTGTTCCTCAGTTAAACTTAAGGTGTTACGCAGTCTCTAATTCCACTGAGGCTGGGTTGGCATTGAAGCAGTCAGCTTTCTCATGAAGGAAGTCTGTTGAGCTCGTCACTGAGGGGAGCACACGGATCTCCTCTCCTGGGGGACAGTTGGGGTGAACCTCTCTATCTGCTTGTCTGACCCAGTCCTGCCTGGAGTAGGAGGAATGGAAAAGGACCTCATCCCACCTCCTGTGAACCGAGACAGGGAGTGGCCTGGTAATGTTGGCCTCAATATGCAGGTGATGAGGCCTTATGTTCTCCTGCAGAGATCCAGGAGCCCTACACTCTGGGGCCAGGCCTAGGGCCCCAGGCTTGCTTCTCCCTCTCCCCACTCCCTGGTGGCTGAGCTCTCCGTGCTTAGCTCCAGACCTCACACTTCATTGACCCTGTCAGAATTAGTTCCAGTTAGGGGGGATTGTGTGTGGGGGTTGGGGGTGGGAAGAGTGGGAGAGGAGGGGCATCTGATGATCTCAGAAGGATGGATACTTCCTGCCCCTGTAGCAAATAAAAATAGCTGGCATTTATATAACAACTAGCACCATATATATATTATCTCATTTGATCCTCACAACACCCCTTCCCAGACACAGCCTCCTTTCTGGAGCCAGATGGATACTGGACAGACTATGGAGCTAGGGGTCAGTGTGGCAGTGAGAGAGAGAGAGAGCAGAGTCGGCTTCTCCACATGGGAACCATATATTTGAACCCAAGGAGGAAGCCATGGCAAGGTCATTGGGTGGAACTGGTTTCTTGGGGTGCCCTTCCTGAACCAATCATCCTGGGGACCTCTCATATGATCCTAGAGGCCCACACCCAGCTCATTTGTCTAGCTTGACCCTCACTTGGCTTCAGAGATGGGGTGTCAGTAAGTGATGAAAGCAAGGATGGTCCAGCGGGCAGGAGACCAGGGAACTATGGAGAATTCTAATTAGTGTAAACAGCCCAAGGAGGGCTTGGTCAAGGGGACCAGGGATAGCTGAGTCTACCTCTTACATCAACCAGGAGCTTCTGAAGTGGGGTCGCCCCTGTAGCTCCCTCTCTCTATGGTTTGCTCTCTCCTTGGAAGATTCCTTGAGTGTTTGTGTCTACCTGGGCTTCCAGGCTGAGATTTTTTTCTACTACAAGGGCTGGGAGGGAAGAGACTTGAACAGCCTCCTGATTTCCCTGATGCCTGGGAGGAGGGAAGGCATCCAACTACAATTTCAAATGAGAGAGACTCTAGGCAAGGGTACCTGAAGCCCACCCTGGCTTTGTCCATGGGGGAGATGCCCAGAGAAGGTGTTACCCTCACGTTCTAGTCCCAAAGAGACCTTCCACCTGACCCAGGGTGAGTAAAGGCAGGGGCACGAACTTGCTAAGGCCCCAAGGTTCTTGCTCCTGGACCATGGTACTATTATTAACTAGGCCCTGGCTGTGGGGAGCTCCCAAAGGGTGGGAGGGGTTTTCCCTGTCTGCTTCCCTAGTGAGTGAGCATTCACAGTCACCATCCAGCTGGCTGGGTCAGCCCCCAGCTGTGGAGGCTGGGAGACAGGCCATAAATGCCTTCCCAGCTCAGCAATGACCTTGAATGCCTGGAGGTGAAGTTCCCAGGAGGTGGGGGTGGGAGAATCCTGTCTCCTTCATTCCCAGGTCTTCTCTCCCTCTCCTGTTGCTAAATTCACTTGAGCCTCCTTGGTATACATACTCCCAGAATCAGGGTCACCACCAAGGTCAAAGGACCTGGAGCTGTCCATGGTAGAATGTATCCACTGAAGTTACCCACACACTGTATACCACCAGACACACCTATTAACCTTCACATGCACACACTCAAAGCCCCCTGCACCAGCACCATTAATATTCTAACCCCCACACATAACCTACCTCCTCCTGCAAACTCCTGTAAATACAAGCCTCACCACTTGTATACACAAACATACACACACACAGACATATACATATATACATACACACACGCAAATACATTCCTCCTTACCTCTATAAATCCTCTTCACATACACATACTGACCACTCACAAACCCATACACATACTTACTTTATTTTATTTCCAGTTCCAAATTATCTCCCTCTCTTCTCCTCGCCCCCAGCCATGGAGAAAGCAAGAAAAACAAGAGCCTTTGTAAACATATATAGTCATGTAAAATAAATTCCTGCACTAGCCATGTCAAGAAGGAGATGGAAGAGGAGGAGGAGGAGAAAAAGAAAAAAAGACAGAAAAATATATTTCAGTGTGCACTCTGAGTCTATCGGTTCTCTATCTGGAGATGTATAACAAGTTTCATCATGAGTCATATGAAATTGTGATTGGTCATTACCTTGATCAGAGATACTAAGTCTTTCAAAATTGATGATAATAAGTTGCTCTTTTGGTTCTGCTAACTTCATTTTGTTCACATGAGTCCCCCCAGATTTTTTCTGACACTATCCCTTCATAATTTCCTATAATATAATAGTATTCCATTGCATTCATATACCGTAACTTGTCCAACCATTCCTTGACTGATGGACATCTCCTCAGTTTCTATTTCTTTGCCACCACAAAAAAAAAGAGCCGCCATAAATATTTTTGTGCACATAGGTCCTTTCTCTCTATCTTTGATCTCTTTGAGGCACAGACATAATAGTGGAATTGCTGGGTCAAAGGATATGCACAGTTTTAACACTTTTGGGGACTAATTCTAAATTATTTTTCAAAATGGTTGAACTAATTCATAGTTCCACAATCCAAACATTAGTGTCCCTGTTTTCTCATAGCCCATCCAGCACTTATCATTTCCTTTTTTTTATTATCTTAGCCAATCTGACAGGTATGTGTGGTACCTCAGAGTTGCTTTAGTTTGCATTTCTCTAAGTACTGGTAATTTATAATATTTTTTTATATGGAGATTAAGATTTTTGATTTCTTCCTTTGGAAACTTCCTATGACCATTTGTCAATTGATGAATGGCTTTTCTTCTTTTAAATTTGAATCAATTTCCTCTATATCTTAGAAACTTATCAGAGAAATTGTTGCAAAGATTCCCCCCCAAAAAAATTTCCTTATTTTCTTTTAATTTTAGCTGCATTGATTTTGATCTCTTTTGGGGGTAAATTTTATGCAATCAAAATTATGCTTTTTGCTTTCTGTGGACCTCTCTCTTTAGACACAAACTCTTCCTCTATCCATAGATCTGCCAGGTAATTTCTTCAACTCTCCACTAATTTGTTTATGATGTTGTCCTTTTTCACTAAATCAGATAGTCATTTTGAGTTGCAAGATGTTGGTCTATGCCTTGGCCTCTGTCAGACTCCTTTGCTATCTTCCCAATAGCTTTTGCTGAATAGCTAGGATCTTTGGGTTTATCAAACAGTGCTCATTTGTTAGTGCCTATTGAGTTGCTAACCTGTTCAGCTGATCAGTCTCTCTATTTCTTCCCCAGTACCAAATGGTTTTGATGATTTTGTAGTGGTTTATAGTGCTTTGAAACCTGATACAGCTAGGTCACAGACCTTAGCATTTAAAAAACTGATTCCTTTGGTATTCCTGACCTTTTGTTCTTCCAGATGAGTTTTATTATTTTTTTCTAATGCTATAAAATAATTCTTTAAGGGAAGTTTGATTGGCATGATACTGAATAAGTAACTTTATTTAGGTAATGTAATTTTTGTATTATGTTGGCCCGGGTGCAATGAATATTTCTCTAGTTATTTAGAACTGTCTTTATTTGTCTTGGCAAGTATTTTATACTGTCTGTAGTTATTTTAAATATTTCTCTTTCTAGTTCTTCCTACTGGATATTGTTGGCAATATACAGAAATATGGATGATTTGTGGGTTTATTTTATATCTTGCAACTTTGTTGATTTTGATTAGTTTTTTTTAGTTGACTCTCTAGAGTTCTCCAAGTAAACCATCTTATCATCTGCCAAAAAACATATCTTTGATAAAAAAAAATTATTTTGAACTGAACCAATGCCAAAGAAAAGGAACATTTCCATAGTCATAGTAGAATGAGGGTTGCACATGAATTTGTGACTATTATATGCTGCTGGCTTTTCTTTTTGAGTGTAGAGCAGGCTCTGGAGCTATTATCCCAAACCCCCATTTATATTGGCCAGAGGGAAGTTGCTCCTTCTCGCCTCCAAGTGTCTCTGATTTGGAGAGGACGATGTTTGAAAGCTTTTGTTCATAAGCTCCAAACAGCGCGCCTCCCCCATTGATTATCCTTTGATATCAACTGGCCGACCAGATACTACTAGCTTTAAGAAATGTGTATTTGGCCTCATTTCTAAAATATATAGAGAACTGAGTCAAATGTACAAGAATACAAGTCATTCCCCAATTGATAAATGGTCAAAGGATATGAACAGGCAGTTTTCAGAGGAAGAAATTAAAGCTATCTATAGTCATATGAAAAAATGCTCTAAATCACTATCGATTAGAGAGATGCAAACCAAAACAACTCTGAGGTACCACATCACCCCTGTCAGATTGGCTAAGATGACAGAACGGGAAAATGATAAATCTTGGAGAGGATATAGGAGAGTTGGAACACTAATTCATTGTTGGTGGAGCTGTGAGCTGATCCAACCATTCTGGAGAGTGATTTGGAACTATGACCAAAGGGCTTCAAAAATATGCATACCCTTTGACCCAGCAATACTGCTTCTAGGACTGTATCCCTAAGGGATTAAAAAAATGGGAAAGGGTCCTATATATATACAAAAATATTTATAGCAGCACTTTGTGGTAGTCAAAAACTGGAAATCAAGGGGATGTCCATCAATTGGGAAATGGCTGAATAAATTATGCTATATTGTGCTATAAGAAATGATGAACAAGAAGACTTCAGAGAGACCTGGAAAGACTTATATGATCTGATGCTGAGTGAAAGGAGCAGAACCAGAAGAACTTTGTGCACAGCAACAACCACAGTGTGTGAGAGTTTTTTCTGGTAGACTTGGAACTTCATTGCAATGCAAGGACTTAAAAAAATTCCCAATGATCTTTTAAGGCAAAATGCCTTCCACATCCAGAGAAAGAACTATGGAATTCAATCACAGAATGTAGCAGATCATTTTCTTTTGTATTACGTTTTGGTTTGTTATATGATTTCTCCCATTCATTTTAACTCTTCTACACAACATGACTATAGTGAAAATGTATTTAATAGGAATGTATGTATAGCACCTATATAAAATTGTATGCTGTCTCAGGGAGGGAGGGGAAAAAATCTAAGTTATATGGTAGTGATTATAGAACATTGAAAATAAGTAAAATCAATAAAAAAAAGAAATGTGTATTTGCTAAAGTGGTATAGTAAGAAGTTAGTATAAAACATCCCTTCCCCATCAAAAACAATCTGGGACCTACTGTCCAGCAAGTGTATACAGATTCCAAGGGAAGGTGGGTTCAAGCTTATAGCGCATATAATAAACAGGGTAACTTTTCTTTTCTTCATGGAACCTTCTTAATGCTCCCCCTTAGAAAGACACAATGCTAAATGCTAGAACAAGTCTTTGCTTTGAGGGTCAGCACAAAACTTCATTGATGGTAGTAAGGATCTTTCTATCCTATAGATATTATTCCTATAAACTCTGTCACAATCATTTTAGAATCACAGTAAGAAAAAAAGGAGGAACCTCTAGAGATCATTCAGTACTTAGGTGGAAATGGTTTTATTTCTCACTCTGCAAAGTCCACACAGCCCTGGTCACTTTCAGGGGTGAGGGCTACCAAGAATATCAGAACTTCATCGTGTGGTGCAGCTAGCTTTGGGGGAACTAAAGGAGACAATCCGAGGACACACAGCATGAAATTCACCCTCAAATGAACTTTTAAAGACAAATTCAGTTGTGTGTGTTGGTAGGGAGGAAACTACCATCTGGTTCCTATTTTAACTGATGATCCTTGCTAACTAGTCGCTAAGCTGAGTTGTTGCTACATTGTTGATGAAGTCCACATGCTGTCAGTGCTCTCAGAATCTGGAGATTGAAGTAAATACAAAAGGCGTTTATAAGCATATTTATTTTAAAATTATTTCATTTTAATGAAATTTTACTTCATTTAAAAAAGAAATAAATAAAATGGATTTCTGTGCCCTGAGGCAAAGACCTGTTTACTCCACCTTAGTTGTGGCCCTTTTTGGAGATCTCAGCCTCTCTGGGTATTTATTTTCTTTTTTTAAAAATGAAATTATTTTATTTGTTTTCAGTGTTTGACAATCACTTCCATATATATATATCTTAGATTTTTTCCCCCTCCCTTCCCCTTATTCCCCCTCCCTCCCCACTCCCTCCCTGGAATGGCATACAATCTTATATAGGTTCTACATGTACTTTCCTATTAAATGCATGTTGCATAGAAGAATTAAAATGAATGGGAGAAACCATAAAACAAAACAATACACAACAAAACATAATACAAAAGAAAATGGTCTGTTTCTATCCGAGATCCAATTCCATAGTTCTTTCTCTGGATGTAGAAGGTGTTTTGCCTCAAGAGTCTATTGGAAATTATTTAAGTCCATACATTTCAATGTATAAGTTTACCAGAAATAATAATAATAATAAACTAAGTTCACCAGAAAAATTCCTCGCACACTGTGGTCGTTGCTGTGTACAAAGTTCTCCTGGTTCTGCTCCTTTCCCTCAGCATCAGTTCATATAAATCTTTCCAAGCCTCTCTGAAGTCTTCCTGTTCATCATTTCTCATGGCACAATAGTATTCCATTACATTCGTATACCACAACTTGTTCAGCCATTCCCCAGTTGATGGGCATCCCCTTGATTTCCAGTTTTTGGCCACCACAAAGAGAGCTGCTATAAATATTTTTGTACATGTGGGACCCTTTCCCATTTCTGTGATCTCTTTGGGATAGAGTTCTGGGTATTTATTTTCCATTTACTTCTTAGGCAACATGAATCCTTTCTCCTCATCTATCTTAAGGTATAAGAAAACTGGAAAGGGGTGTGTGTGTGTGTGTGTGTGTGTGTGTGTGTGTGTGTGTGTCTGTATGTGTGTTAGATGGAGTTAGGAGGGGTATAAGATCAGTGAAGAACAACTACAGTCATTTTATGTGCAAGTAGGAGCATATGCCTAGGAGAGGAGAAAAGAGTCTATCTCTGGGACTAGTGGATGGTTACAAAGCAGAAACTGAATTAATTAAATTTAATTATTTTAATTAATTCAATTGAATTAATTAAAGCTAATTTAAAAGGTTCAGGGGTTTTGTGATATATGGTAACTCAGTTCTGGAACTGGATCCAAGGTATGTGGTCTATGGGGAATGTAACGTCATTGTGAATTCGAGATCTTTTCTAGTAGAACAATTATCTTGCTGAGACCTTGAGCTCTGTGCTGCCCGAATAGGTTGACAGGGAGAGTCTGGGTGCTAGACCCATGTGTCTCTCCCCAGCCCCCTACCCCCCACACACTAGAACTCAAAGGGGCCTGCTGTCTTTGTCCTCTGCCTCTTCTGCAGGATTGGAGTGATCAGCTGGCCAGGCTGGCCCAGGAGCAGGCAGCCCGATGTTCAGCCCAGGCCTTGCTCCCTGCCCAGGTCCAGGCCCTGCAGGTGGGCTGGAATGTGCAGCTCCTGCCGGCTGGGGCGGCCTCCTTCACTGATGTGGTCACTTCGTGGTTTCGAGAGGGGCAATGGTATACCTACTCAGCTGCTCAGTGTGCCAGCAACTTGACCTGCGCTCACTACACTCAGGTAGGTGCCCGCTTGGGACCTAGGTGCCCACTTGGGACCCAGGGGCCTGTTTTCCCAGAGATTCCATCCAAATACCAACTCCAGGTCACAGGATAAATAGACCCAGAGCTGGGAATGACCTCAGAGGCCATCTAGTCCAGGTCCCTTATTTTACAAAAGAGGAAGCTGAGGCTCTGGCAGACAAAGTGATTCACTCAGAGTCACATGGGTACAATTAGAATCCATGCCTGCTGAATTCAGTCTTTATTCTTTCCACATCATTGTCTCTTATTGGTGGGAGGGCTTTTTAATCTATAATGAATAGTAAGAGGCAGGGCAGCTAGGTGGTGCAGCCAGGAGTCAAGAAGACCTGAGCTCAAATCTGACCTCAGACACTCACTAGCTGTGTGAACCTGAGCAAGTCACTTCACCCTATTGGCCTCAGTTTCCTCATCTGTAAAATGAGCTAGACAAGGAATTGCCGAGCCACTCCAGTATCTTTGCCAAGTAAATAGGTCACAAAGAGTCCAGCAGGTCTGAAGAACGTACAAGTTCTAATACTAAGAGGCAGTAATAGTGTAGTGGTTAGAAAGCCCTCCCCTAGAGTTTGGAAGGCCGGAGTTCAAGTCTGTCTTCAGACATATTCTGGGTAATTGTCTTTGGGGCAAGTGAACCTCTCATAGCCCTAAGCATCTTTCTAAGGCTATCGTACTAATTATAGCCTTATTTTTTAACTTATTTTAACTTTAAACTTATTTTTTAACACTTATTTTTAAAAAGTTTTTTGAGTTCCAAATTCTCTCCCTGCCTCCTCTCCCTCCCCCAGCCTGTGAGAAGGCAAGCAACAGTTTATCAATTATCCAGACTATAGTCTTAGAATAGCTTCTGATTAACATCAGTAGAGGGAGTTTCCTTATCCGGAGTTCCCTACACCAAAAATATCACTTATCCGGACAAATGTTGATGATGATAGCTAAGAGCACAGGGGGCTGGACTTGCATTCAGGAAGACCTGAGTTCAAATCCTGCCTTTGACACTTACTAGCCTCTGTTTCTTCATCGACGAAATGGGGATATCCTCCATTTCCCAGTGTTGTGAGAGTCAAATGACACACCGTATGTAAGATGCTTTGCAAACCTTTAAATACTACATAAACACTAGCTGTTATTTATGAATAATATTAATTTATAATAAATATATTTACATGTCTGTATAATTTATAATAAATAATATTGTTTAAGATTAAATTAAGAACATGACTCAATTCAGTTAAATGAGCATTTAGTAAGCATCTACTCTCCTGACTCCACCATTTTTTCTTTTTTGGAGGCAATAGGGGTTAAGTGACTTGCCCAGGGGCACACAGTAAGGTCAGATTCGAACTCAAGTTCTCCTGGCTCTAGGGCTGGTGCTCTACCCACTGTACCACCTAGTATACTAAGTCTTACTTTCAGGGCTTTGAGTAAGTCACTTTAACTCTGTAGATCTCAGTTTCCTCATCTATAAAATGGAAAAACTGGACCAGAACATCACTGATGTCCATTCCAGCTCTAAATTCATGCTGTGCAGAGCACCGTGGTCTTCCTAGCCTTTCATGCTCCCTGCCTGCCTTCCTGGGACACTCCACACCATCTTTTCTACCCATTGTTGTTTCTCTTTATTTTCAGATTTCAATTCCAAACCCTTAGGAGGTTTTCCCAGACAAGCTCTACCCAAATCTGTGTGTTGGGGGTGGGGTGGGGGGGAATATGGAAGTTGAGACGTATTCTTCTTTCTGGTTGCCTCTGTGTGGTTCCCAGCTTGAAAGACCCTCACCACATTTGGGGAGACAGAGGATAGGGGTGGTGAGTGGACCATGTTCAGTGACTCTAAGACTGTAGATCCTCTCTTTCACTTTCAGCTCGTGTGGGCCACCTCAAGCCAGTTGGGCTGTGGGAAACACCGGTGCACTGTGGGCCTCATGGACATGGAGGCATTTGCTTGTGCCTATTCTCCTGGGTAAGATCCCCCATATTTGGGTCTGGGGAGATGTTGTCCATCCCACATCTATCCCTCTGGGAATGTTTGTCCTTGTGGGCATCAGACAAAAGGGACTTGTACCTTTTGCAATTTTCCAGTTGTTGTGGGGGGAGGGCGAGAAGGATCAGCCCATAATGAATGTTCTTTACTGGTCCCTCACCCTCCCATCCAGGTCTCCAGATCCTTCAGAGCATCATAGAGTTAGACATGGAGGGCCCCCAGGGACCAGATAGTTGCTGTCATGGCTCCCTTGGGTATCAGTCTGGTGAAACCCATGGACCCCTTCTCAGAATCCTATTTTTAAATGATAAAATAAAATACAAAAGACTACAAAGGGAAACAATTATATTAGAATATAGTTATGATATTTTCAAAAACAAATTCACAGACCCCTCCCCCCTGAAATATATCCACAGGACCTCCAGGTTAAGAATCTTTGATTCTAATCCAACCTTTCCATTTTAGTTGAAGAACTGGGCCCCAGACATAGTTAATGAGTTGACCATGGTTACATATAGAACATGGCACATGGTGGAAGGGTCAGAGGACATATGGCTTCAAACCCAGTGCTCTTTCAACACCCCTGAACCACTGTGTTCTCTCATGCAGGGGCAACTGGGAGATGGATGGGAAGACTATCGTCCCATACAAAAAAGGGGCCTGGTGCTCACTCTGCACTGCTGGCGTCTCAGGCTGTTTCAAAGCCTGGGATCATGGGGGCGGGCTCTGTGGTGAGTCTTCCCCAAGCTCTTCTTGCCCCACCTCCTAGCAGGCATTTCTGGTATATTTTCCTGAAGACCTAGAGGGAGCTAAATCTTCTGGACTGAAGTGATATGCCCATTCTGATGTTTTCTACCCTTTTTCTTTGGTGATATCATCAAAGATCATCATCAGTTCCCAGAAATGCCACCCTGAGAATATTGGCATCTTTGGAGTTGGCCTAGCCTGGTGGGGTTATATGCCGCCCCTAAGTCCCACCCATTCATTCCTTGTGTCCTCTCTGATCAGAGGTACCCAGAAACCCGTGTAGGATGAGTTGCCGGAACAATGGACGTCTCAATGTCAGCACCTGTCACTGTGATTGCCCCCCAGGTTACACCGGCAGGTACTGCCAAGGTGAGAAGGGTCCTTGATATCTGTGGGTAGCACACAGTCTGGCATGAGCAAAGATGGGGCGGCACAGAGAGCCTAGGACTCAGTGTACAGGGGACATCAATGGGCAGTGGCTTTTGGTGGCTTGGATGACAACTCAACAGTATGCAACTGCTAGTCTTGGGACACAAAACAAAATGGAAAATGTTTCTTACCCTTGAAGAACTTCCATACTACTGGCAGGATGCAACATTTACACAAATAGGAGAGACATAGACAGAAAAAGACAGATAGAAAGACAGACACAGAGAAACACACAGAGACAGAGAAAAAACAGTGAAAGGCACAGGGACAGAGATACACAGACACAAGGAGAGAGACAGGGAGAGAAGGATAGATAGAAGGAGGAAGGGATAGAGAGACAAATGAATAAAGAGAGGAAGAAAAAGAAACAGAGATGTGCAGAGAGGAACAGAGAGAGGAAAGGAGAGAGAGAAGGAAGGAGAGAAAGGGGAGGGACAGAGACAGAGGGACAGACAGAAATAGAAAGACAGATACAGAGAAACAAACACAGACAGAGACAGAGAAAAAGAGTAAGAGGGATGAAGACAGAGACACACGGACACAGAGAGACAGAGAGAGAAAAGGAGAGAGATAGGGAGAGAAGGATGGACAAAAGGAGGGAGGGAGGGATGGAGAGACAGACAAAGAGAGGGAGGAAGAAAAAGAGACAGATGCAGATGTACAGAGAGGAATAGAGAGAGGAGAGAAAAGGAGAGAGAAAGAGGAGGGATAGAGAAAGAAGGATGGAGGAAAAGAAGCGACAGACAAAGAGGGAGGTGGGAGAGAGAGAACGAGCCATGGCAGTGAAGATGGTCAGGACAGCCTTCACAGAGGAGGAGGCACCAGAGAGTAGCCTTAAAAGAAGCTAAGGATTCTTAGAGGTCAGGATTATCTAAGTCTCCCTAAGGAAACACACTTGTGACTAGATTTTCTTTTCGTTTGGGGCAAAAGTAGACGGCTTCTTGTTGCTGTTGTTGGTGGTGGTAGTGGTGGTATTTTTTGGGAGATGGCATAGCCACAGAGGAAAGTCTGACTATGGGGCATATCAGGAGACAGGGGACCTGGAGAGACTGGAGGACCCAGGGGAAGGAGAGCCCAAGGACAAGACCCCAGGGGTGGCTACTGTGCTGTCTTTGGGTTGATAAAGCTTCCCAGTAAGGCACAGAGACAGAGGTCACTGTGGGGAGGATGCAGATCTTCCCGGGGAGGAAACCCGAAAAACAAAGTGACTCCTCCAGATGTTGATGCTTGGGGCAAAACCTCACTTACCCTGGGAGGAAGGGTATTCTAAGCATATTCTAAGGAAGAGCTTGTTCAAAATCATGTAACTGAGAGATGGCATGCAGAGTTTGGGAAAAATATGTTGGCCAGTTTGACTGGGCCATAGAATTCATAAAAGGGGATAATGTGAAATAAGTCCAGAAAAATACACTGGAGCCTGATTGTGAAAGAGTTAAATGCAAAGCTAAGAATTTATATTTTATCCTAAAGGTAATAGGGAGCCACTGAAATTCTTGGAAAGGAAAGTCACATGATCAGATCTTGTCCTTTAGGGTTATTTTGACAGCTATGTGAGCAAAAGAGATGGGAAGTAGGAAGTCTAATTTGAAGACTTTTGCTATAGTCAAGGCAAGAGCCAAAAGAAAAAAAGAAAAAGGGGAATGGATTGGAAAGATTTTATGGAAGTAGAATCAATTAGACTTGGCAGAGGGAAAGGGGAGCATCAAGAATGGGTGACAGGAAAGATGGTGATGTCCTTGGAAGAAAGAAGCAAGTTTGGAGACAGAACAGGTTTGGGTTAAAGATAATGAGTTCTGTTTGGGGCATGCTGAGTTGGAGATGTCAATGATGTATTGAGATGGAAATGTCATGTAGGCACTTGACTGTGCAGAGCTTGTAATCAATCAATCAATCAATGTTTACCAAATGTGCCAGGCAGGCAGCTAGGTGGCACAGTGGATAGAGTACCAGGCCTAGACTCAACTTCCTGAGTTCAAATATGACCTCAGACATGTACTAGCTTTGTGACCCTGGGCAAGTCACTTGAACCCTGTTTGCCTCAGTTTCCTCATTTGTAAAATGAGCTGGAGAAGGAAATGGCAAACTATTGCAATATCTTTGTCAAGAAAACCCCAAATGCCATCGTGAAGAGTTGGACATGACTGAAAAAGGGGAAGCACTATGCTAAGCACTGGGAGTACAAAAAGACAGTCCTTGCATTCAAGATTATAGTCTAATGGGGGAGACAACATGAAAACAAACATATAGAGAGCAAGCCATGTAGAGGATGAATAGAAAATGGCAGAAGGAAGGTTACTAGAATTAGTGTTCAAGAGAGACAGTAGATTAAGGTTGGATATATAGATTTAGGAGTCATTTGTAAGGATGTGATATTTTAATAATTGTATGGGTAGTAGACCTTGAATTAGGAGTTAAAATTCTGCTTCAGACACTCATTTGTGGTGTGACCCTTGGCAACACTCTCTGCCTCAGTTTCCCCAAGGGGATAATAATACCTTCTAGGGTTGTTGTGAGGATCAAATAGATATTTGTAAAGGATTTTTCTAACCTTAAAGTGAAAGCTACTATGATTATTATAGCAGAAAAAGATCTAGGATAAAACATAGAAAGCTCCCCAACCCATGATCAGAAGGTGGGATATAGATAACTATCCAGCAAAGACCAAGAAGGTGTGGCTAGACAAGTAGGAGAAGGACCAAGAGAAAGAAACGTCATAGAAGCCAAGGGAGGAGAGGATATTCGAAAGGAAATGGTTGTTATACATCTTCAAATGCAGACAGAAGTAAAAAAGGATGATATCTGAGAAAAGACCATTGGATTATCAATTGAGACAACTGGTCATTTGCAGAAGAGCAGTTTCAGTCCAGGGGTGAAGCAGGCTTCCAGACTGGAAAAGGCTGAAAACTGAGTAGGAGGTGAGGAAGAAGGCAGATGGGGGAGGAAGGCACTGAGCTATAACTGATAATTTCAGAACCTGGGACAACTACCGCCCTGGGCAAGGAATACCAACTAGGGGCAAGAAGCAGGAAATGAGCCCTCAAACTCACTTTGCCATGTGAAAATAATTCAAGAAATAATTAAGATGAATTCAGTTGAGTTGGAGAGAATTAATTACTTGGGTGGCTCAGAGTTGAAAGGCACCCTCAAAGTCATAGGATCCCATGCTTTCTTCTCACCAAAGAGGCTTCCCTCCCACACCATATGCAGGAAGAAAGATAAAATTGTGATCCATATTCACCCCAGAACCAGATGCTGTACTCTGTACCCTCCACTAGCCTTGTCCAGTATTTGAGGGATCCTTCTCCCCCATTTCCTTCTAGTCTGCCTGAGGAGGGATGCCAGTGTTGAATTTTTGACTCCTCTCAACTTTCCATCCTGAGCTGCATATGGTTTTGGGAAGTTACAAGGGTGGACTCTTTTAGAGAGATCAGGGTGGGATTAATACTGACCCAAGCAAAAGGATGTTCTTGGTTGTTAGGACTTTGGAGGCAGGGGTCAGGGATGGGGGGTGGGGGACACTGACCTGGGTCAGGGCCAACTTTCCCATGCTCTGGGTACTTTGCAGTTCGTTGTAGTGTCCGATGTCAACATGGCCGGTTCCGAGAAGAGGAATGTTCCTGTCTCTGCGATGTTGGCTATGGTGGAGCTGAGTGTGCAAGTGAGTATGGATCTTCTTTCAGAACTCAAGGAAGGCAGAACTTGCCTGCTGAAACTTGCCAGGACTCTCTGTGTATGTAGTTTCCTGAGCATGGGAGAAAGGTTCCCTTTCCAGTTTCATTCATGCCTTTTCTCCTTCTCACATTCAGTGGTTCAGCCAAACTGTTCCTCTGGCTGTTGCTTATACATAGCACTCAATCTTCTGTCTCCTTGCCTTTCCACTGTGCCTGGAATGCACTCCCTCTTCTCTTCTACCTCAGAGAATCCTTCTCCCTTCACTTACCACCTTCTACACTGAAGCTTTTCCTGATTCCTCCCAACTGCATCACAAACAACCTCATGTTTATTTTTCTTTGTGTACTGATACATGGACACGCAATCTCCCTTGATAGAATGGAAGCTCCTTGGGGGCAGGGACCAGTCCATTTTTGTTTCTATAGCCCCAGAGCCTTCCCCAGAGCCTGGTGTATATAGTAAGTGCTTATTAAATGCTTGTCAGTCGACTATCAGAGCAGCTCAGGTGCTCCCTGTCCTTACCTCACTCTTCTTTCTCAGTCAAGGTCCAGTTCCCCTTCCATGCCTGTGACCTTTGGATAGATGGCAGCTGCTTCATGATCTCCCCCGAGGCAGACACCTACTATGGAGCCAAGAGTAAATGTCAGGTGAAGCTCTGGATCCCATGGGCCCTGTAGGGTGGGGGTAGGGTCCTGGTCTTCTCGGGGGCCTGAGGGAAAGGTAGCCCCTAGCAAAATGCCTCTTACTGAGTAGACATGATAAATATTTTCTTAATGTGGATCTAAATCCTCCGGGGAAAAGCAAAAGCATCTAAATTGTCTTATGTCATGGAACTAAGCCCCTTTGGTATGATGGCAGGGTCCTCTGCAGTGCTAGACCTTATTCAAGTACTTTTGTCCATTTAGAATGGAATTGACCCATTTTCTCAGGCTAAGATGTGGCTCATGGGAGCCAGCGTGATACAGAAGAAGAAAGGCAGGATTTGGAGTCAGAGTCCTGGCTCTGTCAATTACTACCTTTGTGACCTTGGACAAGTCACGTAACCTCTGTTTGCCTCAGTTTCTTCAACTGTAAAATGGGGATAATAGCACTTACCTTGAAGCATTGTTGTGGGGATCAAATGAGATGCCATATGTAAAGTGCTTAATGCAGGGCTGGCACATAATAGGTATTATAGAAGTGCTTCCCTTCCTCCCTGTATTCTCTTGATTACCAGTCCCAGAGGGTTGTCATCAAGGAAGCTACTTTAGTTTGGTCCATTGTCAATCAGCTTTTAGGAGAATTGGGAGGAACAAGATAACTGCAGATGCAGCCTTGGATCTTAAAAAATTCAAGAGTTCCATAGAAGAGACAAGCTGTCTAACTCAATTTAATTCCACCAATATTAATTACTACATGCTAGGCACACTGCCAAGTGTTGGAGATACAAAGACAGATCAGTCCTTGCCCTGGAGAAACTGACATTTTCCCTGTCAATGTCTGTGCTACCGATTTCTTTCGGTGCTCAAATTGTAGAATTATGTTGAGTAGATTGGGGGTTGTATTGATCAGTTGACAAATAGTCCATTTAAAGACCAAGAAAGACAGAAGACAGCTGGCAGACCCATATATGTATTCTGCTGGTACCTGCACCTGTGTTAGGGAGACTCTAGCATGACAGGAGAAAGACCTCTCCTCACACTCTAATTGTCTAAAAGAAAATCCAGCTTCAGGACAAATGAAAAGGCCTGGACCTCTAAAGGTGCTGCAGTGGTAAGGATGCAAGGCACAGGGGTCCTGAATTAACCTAAGTAGGCCAGACAACTGTTCTGAGGGACTACAGGGCTTAGAGGTAGGACAGGGAAGCCTGAAGGATTTTAGGAGACAATGGCAAGAGACAAGCTAAATCCTGGTGGTCCTCGGTCTCCCTGGAAGGAATAAAATTGTTAACTATCATTCCATCCCATCAGTGATCAGTCAAGAAGTCGAGATGCAGGATAGAGGGTGATGCTCCCTGGCATTCCCATGAGCCCATCTATTGGAGTTAGATACATGGCTGCCTGGTCCCAGGGACTCTCTTGAAGCTTTGTTCTGGGAGGGGGGAAACTGTTAACAATATTAACAATAACTATATTAATAATATCCAGCATTTATAAGGAGCTTTAAGTTTTACAATGTGCTCTGCAAATATTTCATTTGCACCTCCCAACAATCGTGGAAGGTAAGCACTGTTATTATCTTTATTTCATAGATGAGGAAGCTGAGGCAGACAGAAATTAACTGACTTGCCTAGGGTGGCTTAGTTGGCACCCTGTTGGTCCTTGTCCTTCATTCTCAAAGAGGACCATGACAAAAAAGAGGAGATGCCATGACTTGCAAGTGAATTAGATTTAAACGAGGCAGGACTGTGCAAAGTCTTTCTCCTCTGGAGCCATCTGTGTCCAGTGGCAAGATATAGATCAGGATGACTGTAGATGGCCCCCACCAAGTGTCTGAGACATTTAAATTCAAGTCTTCCTGACTCCAAGTCCAGCACTCTATACATTGTGCCATAGTTGGAGAAATTCACTGAGATTTTCTTGGTCTTTTTGAGGGTGGATAATGGGGTCTCAGGGTCTTTCTGAGAAGCCCAGAGATTCCTAGGCTTCCCTGGGTAAGATGATACCAGTGACAGGGCTAGTAACTTTCAGGAGAAGGGTGGAATGCTGGCTCAGATTGAGAACCAAAAAGTCCAGGACATCCTTGCCTTCTACCTGGGACGCCTGGAAACCACCAATGAGGTGACAGATGCTGACTTTGAGACCAGGAACTTCTGGATTGGTGAGCATAGTGGCTGGAAATGACAGGGTAGGAATTGGGCCCTAGAGACTCCCCAGAACCACCCCTGCCACTTAGAGTTCTGTAGTCACACTTAGGGATTCTGGAATAAAGGTGGGTGGATCCTAGAATCCCAGCCATGTGGACATGAGATGGGGATTAGAGCAGGAGATCAGGGAAGATTTAGAACCAGGAGATTAGGAATTGGCTCAGCTATTGGGTCAGTGACCTTCACTGGGAAGGGCTGAGGGGAGAAGAAATGTTTTCCAAACAAGATCATGAAGGTTGATCAAGGGTGCAAAGTTGGGGGGAGTGAAAGAGAGGAGCCAGTGGGTGTGAGGGGCAGAGGTTCAGGGATTTCAGCACTAGGCAGTAGTCCTCAGTGGGCAAAAGCCCTTCAAGGAAGGGAATGATGAAGGAAAAGGGGAGCATGGGGCAAGATAATAAGGCAGTGCCTCCTAATCCCCTCTTCAGAATTGATTTAGGGGGGAAGTAGAGGCAGAAATAGAGACCCCTAAGAGTGACAGATGGCGCAACTGACCTGATGTCTTTACCCAAGGACTGACCTACAAGACTTCCAAGGATTCCTTTCGTTGGGCCACAGGAGAGCGTTACTCCTTCACCAGTTTTGCCTTTGGCCAGCCAGACAACCAGGGGTAAGGGACCATGGGGTAGGGGCAGGAGTATGCTGGTAAATGTTTAACAACCAGCTCTCTGGGGGAATAAAATTCTGTGTGTGTGTGTGTGTGTGTGTGTGTGTGTGTGTACTATATATAGTATAAAACACTATCCTACAATCAGCTCTCAATCCAGTGTTTTGTTGATTGTTTGGACTTCAGAAAGTGATGAAGAAAATGCTAATAATGCAGATTAAACTTAAAAGTATGTTGTGGGTGTGCATGTATATATATATATATACACACGTATATGATATATATAGTTATATATTACATATATAAATTTTTAAGTTTCATATGTTGCCTATTAACTTAAAAGTATGTCAAGGATATATATACATACATATCTCACATTAATGACATAATATGTACTATATATCATATATATACATATCACAGATATGTAATATGTACTACACATGCACAAATATCCATTATGATATACATTATATATAATCCACAGACACACATATACATAGATGTGATGTATATAATACAAAAACTTTTAAAGTTTAATTTACATAATTAATATTTTCTCCATCAGTCTCTCAAGTCTAGACAATCAACAAAACCGTAAGTCAGGAGTGAAGGTGTAGGGTAATTTCAAAGGGGGTAAGGGCCCATCCTGCTAATAGTTTCTATGGGAGGGCTGTCCCAGGGTCAGGGGCCATTCCAGGTTGGATGGTGGCCAAAATCTCCACGCTATCTACTGTCCTGTCTTTGTCCCACCTCACCCTCACACCATCAGCTAATTGACCAGTGTTGCTGTTAAGATGTATGTGTGTTATAGTCCCTGCCCTGAGAGATTTCTTCATTTAACTGGAAAATGAGGCAGGAAAACCAGGAAATAGCTAGAAAACAAGACAAAATAATATTTAATTCAATTTGATTCAACAGATGTTAATTACGTTACAAGACACTGTGCTAGGCTCTGAGCAAAAAATGAAAGTCCCTGCCCTCAAGGGTTTCACATTCTCCTGGGGATACACCTTGGATGTAGAGTAGTAAAATTTGAGAAGGGAGAGAATACCAGCACCTTGGGGGATTAGGAAAGGCTCGGCAGAGATTCCCAGACTTGAAGGAAGGTAAGGATTTTGAAGGCAGGGACTAGGGAGAGTGCATCCTGGGCACAGGAAGCTCTGTGTACATTTAGAGACAGAAGATGGAAGGTTGGGTCTGGAGGAGTAGGGGCCTCGTGGTCAGAACATGGAGCTGGCTCAAGGATGGATATTTGCAAAGTGCCTACTGCGTGGATAGGACCATATGTCTCCAAACTTGCTGTAGTTCGAACATCATCTGGGAGTTTGAGAGTTGGGGGAGGAAGGAGGCAGAACATGGGTCTCAAGGGATCTCAAGAGCCTCATTCCCTAATGGGCTTCCTCTCTAAGATGACCTTCCCAAGTTCCTTTCCCCCATCACAATATTAGCTCTTTAAGGGCAGAAACTGTATTTTTACCTTTCTTAGAATCCCCTTTGCTTAGCATAGGGCTTGGCACAAGGTAAGACCATAATAAATGTCCAAACCATCCACATCCTTGGGCACAGGGCCTCTGTTCTAGAGCCCTGTTCTAGAGCTAGCTAGCTAGTATTTGTAGTGGGAAGTATGCAGAACCCTTTACACGTGTTATTTCATCTGTTCCTCTATCCATTTCTCTCATTCTATCACCACTTTCCCCACCAAGACAGGAGACCTCATCAGCATGGCTAAGCATTGGGGGAGGTGATGGTGGAGTGGGAGTGCTTTGTTGCCTTGAAATTTTTATTGTAAATTTTTCTTACAAAATTGGTGAGAATTTTTCCAGAGTCCTCCTCAAATCCTCTGAAAACAGCTTTGAATGTTGTCAGACTTGGGGTGGGAGGGTGGGAGGCTAGAGACAGAAACAAGAAGGGACTTGCTGGGGGCTGGAGACTTTCAGGATTTAACAGGGTTCTTCTCTCCCTGATCTGGGTCTTAGCAGAGGCAACATCTTCTGCATTAGAGACTGCTTAGCCCCCAGCAGATCTGTAAGTTGAGAGTTGGGGCTGCCTGCCTGCATGCCCCTCATCCCCAAACCTCCACCCAGATCACTCCACATGGCACGATGATCAGTTCTCTGGGACCCTACAGGTTTGGGAACTGCGTGGAGCTGCAGGCATCTGCTGCTTTCAATTGGAATGACCAGCGTTGCAAAACCCGAAACCGCTATATCTGCCAATTTGGTGAGTGGCCCCTTGACCCCCAAGCTGTCCCAGTTCTATTCTTTCCTTCTCCCAGACTTGCTCCGACGGGAGCAGGGCTGCCAAGCAATGAACTCCCAGCTTGGCTCCCTCCCTCCCCCATCATCCTGTCCCTCTACCTCCCTCCTCCATTGGTTGATCCTGGAATTCCTTCCTGGCCCTTCCTTCCCTCTGATTCTGACTGTGAAGGCTCTTCTTTCTAGGTAGACAGCTAGCCCCCCTTGTCTCTTCTTAGTTGTCTAGATCTAGTAGGGCTGTCAGAGGCTCTAGGGAAGTAGGAGAATCCCGAGGTCAGTTCAGGCGTAGAAATGATCTCCTCTCTGCCCTGGGCTGACAGTCTAAAATGATTCTATTATGAAAGTATGTAAAAATAGCAGTCTGGGGGCAACATCGGATCCTCTGGCTAGAACACAGCCAGTGTCCTTGCGGGGGTGGGGGAAATCCACCTCTTCCTTCCTAGGTCTCCTCATGGATGTATCTTTCCCACTGTGAACCTCACTAAATGTGCCCTGCCTTCCAGCCTGGCCCATTTGAAATGGGCTGCCCAAATGGATCCTTGACACTTGGCTCTGGGGTCTTTCACAGCCCAGGAGCACATTTCCCAGTGGGACTTGGAGCCCTGAGGTGGGAGCTCCCATCATCTCTGCCAGCTTCCAGCCCAAACCTCCTTCCCCTGCCCCAAGTCCTTGATACCTCTCTGGAGGCAGATGATTCAGCCAGCTCAGAAGATGATTTTGGATCAAGGTTACCACCCCCTGAAATCTGCTGTGCTCATCTGGCATCTTTGTATCTCCATGAAAGAGTGATCATCAGGGAAGGGGTGTATGTGTGCGTGCGTGTGTGTTTGTTTGTGTGTGTGTGTGTGTGTGTAATTAGCTTGAGGGAAGTCAGTATAGGGCAGGCAGAAGTAACCATTACAGGCCCCTAGTCACTAACCACCCGCTCTTCCCTTTACCCTCTTGGGCACAGGGTAAGAGGGGTTTCTAGGAAAGGTCTTTCTCTTAATGTTTTCTGTTGTGGTATCCTTCCTTTTGTTTCTAATGGTATATAGGGAGAGCCAAGAAATGTGTGCCAGGCTCAGTCCTGGCTATCCTGAAAGGATCCACCTCACACCATCAGCACTGCTCATTAGATCATTCAATGCCCCTGGCAGGAAGCATGGGCAGAGAGATCACTCCCCAAACCCCTCTGTGTGTGTGATAGTAAGTCTGGGTACTAGGACCTGGCTAGTGGTGGTATTGAGCAAGGAACGTAGCAAAGCAGCATCTGGAGACAATTAGAATGTACTTTGTGAAGGAATAAACTAATAAACTTGTTGGTGTTTTCTGTGCTCTTGAAGTTCTCTTGTCTCCTGGCCTGAAGAGTTGAAGGATGTTTTCCCCAGGCTTTGGAATGGGGCCACTTGCTTCTCTTCCACCCCCATCTCTGTACCCACACTTCTGAAGAAGTCACTAGGGGTTAAGGAAGAAATGTAGGGACAGGACAGGATGGGAGATGGGGGGAAGTAGTTTCTCCTAGGTTGAGAGCAGCAGTGTGTGTGTGTGTGTGTGTGTGTGTGTGTGTGTGTGTGTATGATGGTCCCCTTTGGCAGTCACTGTGGTCAAGCCTCAGGACCCCTTCTCTCAATGATGCATTTAAATTCATAAAATAAAATACACAGGAGTACAAAGGAAATCAATTATTTTAAGAAGCATTTTTTCCATTCAGGTTCTTAGACATCCTGAAGTCTATTAACAGACCCAGACTAAGAACTTTTGCTCTTGAACCTGGAGGGACCTAAGCGATGGTACAATTCAGTTGTTTTGAGTTGAAGAAACTCAATGCAGAACAGTTAAAGGACTCATCAAACAAAGTACTTTGAAACCAGATCCTATCATGCAATAGAAAGAGCGCTTGGTTTGTAGTTTGTGACTCTGGGTTCTGATTCTGGCTCTGTCACTCAATACCTATGTGACCTTGGGTAAGTCACTTAATCAATCAATAAACATTTGTTTAAAAAAAAACTACCATGAGCCAAACAAGGCACTAGGTGCTGGAAATACAAAGATGAAAAAAGGTGCCAAATGTCCTCATGAAAGGGAGACAACTCATACTCATACTCACAAAATAAATTCAAGGTAACTTGGTGGAGGGGAGGGCCCAGGCCAGGCTTCATGGAGCCTGTGGTATGAGCTGAGCCTTGAGGGAAGCTAGGGACCCTAAGAGGTGGAAGGAGAAGGGAGGCATTCCAGGCAAGGGGGGTGCCAAGGCATGATGGAATGGTGTGTGTGAGGAAGAATAACAAGCATTTATTAAGTGCCTACTATATACTTAGATGCTAGGGATACAAAGAAAGGCAAAACCATGGTCTTGGCCATCAAGGAACTCACAATCAAACAACATGCCAAATGACTAATAACTACATACAAGCAAGTTGTATGGAGGACAAGTTGGAGATCACCCAAGAGGGAAGGCCCTCGCGTTGAGGAAAAGGCTTCCTGAGGGAGGTGAGATTTTGGTTAAAGCTTCAAGAAAACCAGGGAACGGAAGCACTGGAGATGAGGAGGAGAGAGGTCCAGAAGTGGGGGACAGCCAGAGACGATGCCCACAGCTGGATGATGGAGTAGCTCATTTTGAAGAACAAAGACATTGGATCAAAGAGTATACAGATGGTGAATAAGGTTAGGAGGGCCCAGATTAAACAAAAGACTTTCAAAACCAAACAACCAACAGCAGGAAAGTCTCTGAAGTGCGAAAAGCAGATTAATGAGTGGACAGGTAGAGCCACATTCATCAAGGTCTCTAAATGCTAAGTAAAGGGATTTGCATTGGATTTTTAGAAGCAGTGGGGAGCAGTGGGGAGTCACTGGGGTTCACTGAGCAGGACAGCAACACAGTTAGCCCTGTAGTTTAGGAAAAGCATTTTGGCAGCTTTGTGAAGGGATCCATAGGAGAAGGGAAAGACAAGGAAGGAAACCAGTTAGGAGGTGACTGCAGTAGTAGAGGCAAGAGGGCCTGAAACTAGCCTGATATGAGTGAAAACGAAATGGATTTGAGAGATGCTATGGAGTTAGAATCCCTAAGGCATCATCATCATCATCATCATCACATCTAGCACTTATATAGGGCTCTCATCTCCCTAGGAGCTATTATACCCTGGAGGAAACTGAGGCTCTTAGGGGTTAAGTGACTTGCTCAGAGTCATATGGCTAGTATCTGAAGTAAAATTTGAACTCAGGTCTTGTTGACCAAACCCAAATCCAGCACTCATGGTCATTCTGACACCTAACTGCCAACTGATTATGCTATGTGGAGTGAAGTGCGTTAAATTGGATGACCTTCAAAGGTCATTTTACAGCTGTCATTCCATATGGCTTTCCTATTCTACAGCCAGCTCTGTGTCTCTTGCCTCTTGTCTCAAAGTTTGACAGGCAAATAAGAGAGTTGAGATTGTGTGATTTAAGGGATATCTTTGAAGATGAGCAGGGGAGAGCCTGTCCCTTTGAGGTAAGTATCAGGACAGCCTGCAGATGGCTGGGTCGGGGCTAGGGGTTAGATTCTAGGTCTCCCTGAGTAAGTGAATTGGCTCAAGGTGCCAACTTCTGATTCTGTAGACCCAATAATTATCACAAGGACACTAGAGGGCACCCCAGGCTCTTGGTAACCCCAGCAAATGCCCTGGGAGTTGCCCTCTCCATCACCTACACACCTGGTTGTTGATGAAGCAATCCACAAATATCTGTTGAACCCCAGAGTGCCTGGCACCATGCTAGGCACCAGGCAGAGTATATAAACATGAGAGTTAAGAAATATTGTTACTTGTATGTGCTCAGGTAAGTTGCCATGCCTCTTTGGGCCTTGGTTTCCTGATTTGTAAAATGAGGAGGCTGAATCAGATGACCTCTAAGGTCCCTTCTATCTGTAAAATTTATGATCCTTACAATCAATCACAAAGCTAGAAGAGACCTTGAAGGTCTGGTTCATCCTGCCCTCCCCTTCATTATCTTTCCGAGCTCTAATTTTTCTGATGAGAGAAATAGGTTAATGGCAGTCAACAAAACCTCCCTCCAAAGACTTCAAAGCACTTTCTCTTTTGACCCTCACACAACCATCCTGTGACAGAGATTAGGGATGGTGTAATTATCTCCATTTTATAGCAGAAAAACAGACTCAGGAAGGTTAAATCATTTCCCCAAGGTCACACATTTCCCAGTGTTGAAATCTGGGCTAAAATTCAGATTTTCTGCTTCCTAGTCCAGTAGGTCTCTCCACTGTGAGAAATGTAGCCGGCAAGGGAGCTGTAAATATATTTTTGGGGGAGCTCCCCTTCCTCTGCTTCCTAATTTATTTACCCAGTCAATCACAGACATACACACATGTGTATGTCCTTGCTGGCACATGTTTGATCACTCATTCCTTGTTTAAAATTTTTTAAATCTGAATTTAAATACCCAAAAAGAGTATTTCCATAGATATAGCAGAACACATGAGATGATTCTATATAAAATTCTTAATTTCCATTTCATATGGCTTGATATTTTTAAATTCACATATTATTTCCACATATTATTTCCAAAATTGTTCTGCTTATCTATGCTTGCTTCTAAATTTGATTATTCATTTTTGCAGCGATAGGAGGGGAGAGGAGGGGAAAAGGAGTATCTGACCCTAAAATTCTGATACTTCTTTCCTACTCATCCCAAGTGCTAATAGGATCTCTATCGAATCTCCCCATCTTCCGAAGGTGTTATCACGGTCACCAGTACCACTGTAGTCAACGTCTCTGCTCCCAAGGTGAATGGTCCTTTTTTTCCAGAACCTTAACAAACCCTCTACACGCAGTTACCTGGTCTGGTAGGCTCAGCCCCTGTCACCTGGTCTGTGAAATACTTTAAACTGCGTGAAGGTGGAGATTGAGTATATATTTTCCTCCTCCCACCCCTTTTGGTCTCTTTTCTCTTCTCCTAGCCTACCTCTCTTCCTCCTTCCATTCCCCCTTTCCCCCCACAGAGAGCCAAGGCATGACGGATGGTTGTTGGCATTAATCTGCAGGGTGCCTTATGAAGATGGATGTGTAGGCTACTGGTTCCTCTTTGCCAGGTTCCAATAACGTTTAATTTATTCTCCCCACCCCCACCTTTGTTTTCAATCTTCTTTCTGTCTCGGTTTAACCTGTGATGTTTCCCCTGACCCAGTTCATGCCGCAGCGTAGGAATTTCCATGGGTTCACAAGTTTATACATATGAAAGGCTGCATGCACTCATTTGGACATACCCACACCTAGGCAAAAACCACCCATCTAATTGTAACAGAAGCGCAACATCACAGAGGGTTTGTTGCGCAGAGGAGACTGATCCACCCCGCACGTAGTAGGTGCTTAATAAATATTTATTAATTGATCCATTGAGAAACAGAAGAATAGATTAAAAAATAGGAAAGCCACGGTTGGCAGGCCAGAATTCAGAGTCCATTCTTAAGACAATCCCCTCATTGTTCAGAAACCATACAGAAACCTAGGGAGATTACATGAATTGTCCCAAGTGACGCAGCTGATTTAATTAGTGGCCGTCCCGGGGCAGGGGTCCAGGTCTCCAGACAGGGCCCCTCTCCCTTCCACCACCTGCCCCAGCCGAGGCAAGACAGCAGGGAGGTCGGGAGGCCGAGCCTCCTCGGAGCCGCGGCCTTTAAAGGTGCGAAGTGTGGTAACTGACAAGAGGCGGGGTGCAGAGTCCAGCCCGCGAGAGGGGGCGGAGCCCTCCCGCTCCGCCAGGGAGGCAGGCCCGAGCCGGGCTGGGGCTGGGCGGGGCAGAAAGCCGGCCCAGGTGGGCCCTGAGGTTCGGGCTCGGACGGAACGCGCGTGAGCTGCTCCGCCAGCCCGGAGCCTCGCCACGTGTCAGCTGTTCGAATTGGGTCTTCAGTACATTCACACCAAGATTATTAGCCTTCCCACCCCGACCAAAGAGCCGGAGAAAAGCACGTGGATCGATAACGGGGACACGCGTGTGCGCTCCTGGGTACGCAGGGCCGCGCCTGGGGGCGTCGCGTCGACAAGCAGACGTGCACGCGTGTGAACATGCACGCGTGGCCCCGGGGCCAGTGCTCACGCAGGCAGCGTCCTTAGAGGCTCGCTGGGGCCCGGGATGCACGCATGCATGCACGCGCCAGTCTCCCGGGAAGCACGGCGGGGCACGCACGCACGCACAGGTGAGTGCTCGCAGGTGTCGGCACGAGGGAGGCCCGGGACGGCACGGCCCCCTCCCGCCGGCTCGCTCCTCGCGGGCGGCCCCGCCTTCCCCGGGAGCCGGCGCCCGGCCCCGCCCCCTTCCCCCCCCTCCCCGAGCTCCGCCAGCCCCGCCCCTCGGGCCGAGCCTCGGCCGCCGCCGCCGCGGGGGAGGGGAGGCGAAGAGGGGGAGGAAGAGGGGGGAGGAGGGAGGCCGCTCGCCGCCCCCGCCCTCCCTGCGCGCTCCTCGGCGGCGGCCCCATGTCCCCCGGCCCGAAGCCCCGCGGCGGGCGGCCCCCGCCGCGCGCGGCCGAGGTGGGGCGCCTGGTGTCCCCGCCCCGCGCCGCCGCGCTCCCCCGCGCCCGCCGGGGACATGGTACGTTCCAGTGGCCCCGCGCTCAGCCCCGCCGGGGGGGCTTCGGCGGCGGCGGGGAGGACGCGACGGCAGCGGCGGCGGACGAGGGGCCCGTGCTGGGACCGGCGAGCCGGGGCCGAGGGCGCAGCAGCGAGCCGAGAGCCGCCCCTCCGCCGCCCCGGGCCACGGCCGCGGCCGGCAGCAGCAGCGGCGGCGGCCTCGCCCCTCGCTGGCACCCGGCGGGCCCCCCGCGGGCTGGCATGACTCTGTTCGGCAGCGAAGAAGCGTGTCGGAGATGTGAGTGCCGCGCGGGGGCGGGCGCGGGGGCGCGGGCGGGAAGGCCGCAGCGCGCGGGGGCGCGGGGGCGCGCGCCCCTCCCCGGCCTGCCCCACGCGCGGGCCCCGCGGGGCCTTTGTTCGCCGGCCAGGGGCCCCGCGGGGACCGTTGGGGGGCGGCGGTTGGCAGGGCTGGGCCCGTCGGGCTGGGCAGGCCGAGCCGCCCCGCCCCCCCTCCTTCTAGTTCGTTCTGGGGAAACTGAGGCGGGGGTGGGGGAGACCGTGGCGCTCAGAGCTCGGGCCGGGCCTCCCGGGTGACCTTGGGCCGGGCCTCGCCAGCCGCGCCCGTAGAATGGGCCGAGCTGCGGTCCCAGAGGCTTCCCCACGAGGAGCCCTCGAGCCCCCCCCAGCCCCGGTAGGGGGTGCGGCAGCCGGGGCAGGATGGGGGCGGGCCTGCGGATGCCCAGCAGTGACGTCTTTGACACAGGTGCATCTGGACAAATTGTTTATTCTGTTACCTACAGTGCCCTCGGTTGGCAGGGTTGGCAAATTAGTGAGCTTGGCTGGGCTTGGCTCGTGGGTGATCCGATGTGGACCAAGCAGAAACTGCCCCACGTCTGACAGCAGCCTTGCCTGATTACGGGCCTTTGTGTGACTGTGTCTCTGAATCTCAAGAAGACATCCCTGTGTGAAAATCAGAACCGCCTGCACCCACCGGTGGACTCCCCACCCTCATGCAGCTGATGGCCAGCGGAAAACCCTCAGAAAGGCCCTCCTCAGCTTCTCAGGAAGCCCTCTGTCTGCCTCGGCCTCCCCTCCCAGTGCTGCTAGGTGAGGCGATGTTTCCCGCAGGTGTCACCTGTTCCAGATGGTACAAGGCTGCCCTCCTCCACAGGCCCCAGCGGGCAGTTTGGCAAGTGAACAAACAGCCTCCCTAAGGGAAAGGAACAGTCGAGAGTGTTGGATGCCGACTTGTGGCAGGGCTTCTGAGGGGTCTCTCTTGGGTTCAGAAGCGTCTGAGCTCATGGAGGAATCCAGGCCGCTGGAGCTTATCCCGGACTAGGCCCACAGAGATGCGAAGAATCCATCAGGTCCCATGTTCTTGCTGTGGTTAAAGGTTAAAAAGGCTCCCAGTTGATTTAGTAGGAGACTTCCAACTGTGTGGGTCTTTCCTCTGCCGCTCGTTAGTTTGGGATCTTTTATCTGTTGTGCTGGGCTCTCTGCCCTACCCTTCAGGGAAAATCTCTTGTTCTGCAGCCGTCTTTTCATCTAAAACATTTCATCATTTGTCAGCCTCTTTTTCCCTCCTAATCCCTCTTCTTGGAGTTTTGTGCCCCCTCTCAATCGTGCACTAGGCAGTCTGTCTGTCCCTAGTTTCTCACTTCTCAGCTCCTCTCCTCTGCTTTTGTAGGGCTGGTGGAACAGGATTCAGTGGGGATAGGAAATCTGCAGGAATCAGTGATAGAGGATGGACCTTTATCAGACTCCTGGGTGTCTCCAAGAGGGGAAAGTTTGGTGCTGAATTGCAGCATTTGTTTGGGCATGGACGATAAGGATGTAGTAGAGTCATAAGGTGGCCCTGAGTTGCAGCCCTGTCTCTGCTCCTTGTTACTTGCGTGCTGCTGAGTGAGCTTTAGCTCCTCATCATCAAGTGAGAAAGTTAGACTAGATGGAGCTCCAGATGCAGGACCCCACACTCCTAAGCTTGTGCCACAGGGCAGAGGGAAGGAAGCTAAGCAGCCTTTCGGTGCAGGGCTTTGTCCCCACCCCCAGCCACTTCATCGGGAAGAGTCAGTCAGGAAGAGAAGAGGCTGGTGGAAAGAATGACCAGTTAGGAGCCCTGTAACCTTGAGCACTTAGTGACTCAGCCTTCAGTTGTCCCTCCTTTGAAGGCAGTTGCAGAATCTCAGAGTTGGAAGGAACTGCTACTGAATGCCCTCTGTGATGTCCAGGCTCAAGGGGTCATCCAGGCTTCCCTCCCCTAAGAGGGAACCCAGCACTTCCTGAAGCAGACCACTCCACCTTTCAGTTTAGCAAACAGTGTCTATGGTGGGCAAGGCAAGGATCAGTGTGGCCTAGTGGATAGAGGGCTGCTCTTGGGGTCAGGAAGGCCTAGGGTCAAATCCTGCCTCTGACCCAGATTAGCTTTGTGGCTATGGACAAGTCCCTTAGCCTGTTGTCTACTGGAGGCAGACCAGCTCCGGACCACAAACAATAGGAGGGTTGCGGCTCTGGATTGGTGAAGGGAGTTCCCACCCCAGGAGTTCCTCCCCAGATGCAAGCACCGGCTCAAGTTGGTGCTGTCCTCTGGGAGCTTACACATAAGTGCTTCATAAATCCTTTCTCCAACCATTCATTCATTCCCTGGAGGGATACACTGTGGATGTAATTATTAGGAAGGTGGTTCTAGCCTCAGGCCCAAAGTTGCCCTTTGCCAGCCCCCTCTTTGTTCTTTCTCTGCCCTTTTTTGCGGAGCAGAACCAGCCTAATGTTCCACAGTCAAATGCCTGATGCAAGTGATCTGCGCACCCCCCCCCCCCCCAAGTCTCCAGCCTGTGCAGGGCCAGGGAACCCGCAATAGGTGAAAGCCTGTGTTTCTGTGCTGAGGCTAATGCGTTTCCTCCTATCGTAACAATATTGTGAAAATTAATGAGAGAATGTGACACGTCTTGAGTTCATCTGAAGAAGAATGGCTGAGAAATTCTGGGTAGAATTATGACTGGGTGCTGTAGCTCTGGAGCCTTGCCCCACACAACCCCACACAACCTTTTAGAGGCCTGTGAATTTGGGGGAAATGACACCTTTATTTTCCCTAATCTCCAAATGAAACGAAATGAGCATTACCTTTAATTATTTAAATGTGATTCTGAGAAGGGGCTCTTTGGCTTCCCCAGCCTGCCAACGGGGAAGGTTAAATATTTCTGCTCTAGAGCCCTCTTTGCTTTGCCCCTTGATCACCTATTTCTGTCTTGTCTTGCTTCATACCTCACCATCACACTCCGCCTGTTCCTCAACTATCCTTACTGTCTCTTAAAACTCTTTGTGAGTTGGACTCGGGTACCCCTTGAGGAGTCCCACAGCTGCTTGTCTCACAGGCTGCCACCAGGGACCTTTTGGCTCCTTGGCTTGGCAGGACCTGCAGGTGCAGCCCTCACTAGAATTGTTCTCGGTGAAGTGGATTAGCCCAACTGGGATTTAACCTGTGGCTTCATTAGCTTCACCTGGCTGACCCAACACGTTAGTTCAGTGTATTCAGCCTGCTATATATAAAATAGGTATTTGTCATAGAGGGCTCAGGGAGAGTTTGAAGTTCACAGATATTAGAAAAAGCTAATCTTATTAATTTCTGCTTTACTAATAAGTTAATAATTTCAGCTTCTAGTTTTGAAAGGACTGACATGTCCCCAGGATTGTTCTGTGTGGGGCACTGCAAAGGGAAGGATAGAGGAACTGGACAGATGTGGAAAATCAGACTTGAGTGTGAGAGACCAATGCAGGAGGGGATAAGTAGGGCTGTTGTTTGGCCTGTTGGCAGCTATGTGCCACAGAGCTCTGAGACTTCCCCAGGGTGGGCTCTCCCTCCATGGACTCCAATTGTAGTTCCTCTCCAAGTTGTTAAATGTCTTAAAGAGTTGCTGGAGTCCAAAAATTCACTTCACCATGTTTGGCCAAGCCATGCTGAATCTTTCCAGTTGGGCTCAGATAACATAGTCTGTCCCGGGGCCTGTGCTCTTAAATGTAGTTCAACCACCTATCTGATTTTACAGGTGAGGAAACTGAGGCTGTTCAGGGACTTGATCAAGATCTCGCAGCTAGTAAGTAGTTAGGATTTGAACCTGAGTCTTCCTGAACAGCGTTCTGTCCTCTACATCATGCTGACTCAAGGGGAGGGATGAAAGTCTGGTGAAAGATGAAAGACTTGAAAGTCTAGTCCATAGCTTACAGATAATAAACTTGAGTTAATTGAGGCTGTCTTTTCTCATCGATGGCTCACACCATGTAGAGTTAGGGTCAGGCAGCAAATGCGTGAGAAATGCAGGGCACAGATAAATCCCTCACTGAGGCAGCCAGCGCCCAGAAAGTCAGCATGTGATTCTGTCTCTGTGCTCCTGCCCTGTTGATGGCCTTCTGTCCCATCCTTTTCTGCTGCATAGACTCAGTTCTTCTTGAAGTGACGGAAAAGGAGGGAGCATTGGAAGCAGGGACATCAGGGCCGGCCTGAAGCTGCTGTCTGTGTGTGAGACCAGCTGGGCTTGGAGGTGCACGCAGCTCTGGGGTGTGCTCTGTCCTTTGCGGGGACCAGCAGCAGGGAGGATGGGCTTTTTGTGTCAGGACTTCAGATGTGTTACAGGGCTACTAGTAAGGAAAGCTGACATGGAGTTGTGGGATGTTGGAGAGGAACAGGTGGGAGGGTAGGCCTTTGATAAGAACACTGGTAGAATGATAAAATAATAACATCACTTACATGTTGCTTTGAGGTTTGCAAAGCATTTTACCAATATTCTCTCACTGGATCCTCATAGCAACCCTGGGAGGTAGGTGCTATGATTGTCCCCATTTTGCAGAGGAGGAAACCAAGGCAGGTGGAGGTTAAGTGACTTGCCCAGAGTCACTCCGAGGCCAGATTTGAACTCAGGGATTCTTACTCCCAGGTCCAGTGTTGTACCATCTAGCAGCCTGAACTGGGCAACTAAGACAGAACCTGAGTTTTAGTTCTAACTCTGCTAATAACATGCAAGTGGGACCTTGAGCAAGTTACTCAGTAAGCATTCATGAAGCACCTACTGTGTGCCAGGTGCTGTACACAGAAAGGCAGAAGACAGTCCTTGCCCTGGAGTTCACAATCTACTGTGGAAGACAACAAGCATGCATGTGTGGACAAACAAGATCTAGACCAGATACAGAGGGATGGGAAAGGGGTGCTGCTTATTTCACGTAGCATAAGACGGTGGCTGTGGAAGTGTTTGGCCAAGCAGGAGGCATTCTGCAATGCCCGCTGACATGTTTACCTGTGAAGACAAAGAAAAGAAAGAACCCTTCATTCCCCAAAGAGAACTGAAGCTGGGCTTGTTCCTGTTACCTTTTACCCTTCCTTCCCCTCCCCTGCCCCAAACCACTCCAATCAGTGAGAAGGCTGCATTTAACCAAATAACTTTGAAAATCAACAGTGTCAGATGATAGAATGATTAGAAGCAGAGTATGCGACACTGAGGGTGGGAAGAGGCCACTGAGCAGGAGAAATTCCTTCTAGGAAGGGAGCTAGGAAAGCAGTGAGCTTTCTGATGTTATGAGACTCGACCAGCCCTGGGACTCCAGATGCACACACAAAAAGAGATGGCTCTGAAATGTTGGAGAATTGGGTTCTCTCAGTTGGAATAGATGGCTTTCTCATCCAGAAACAGATACATAAGGTCAAAGGATAGAAGCAGTTTTCAAAAGAACCATAAATGATCAGCAGCCACATGGAAGCACTTTTTATGTTAGTGAAAACGTAGAAACAAAGGATATCCACGAATTGGGGAAAAACTGAACAGATTGTCTATTTTGGAATGGAATAATATTGTGTCATAAGAGGTGGAAGCTAATTCTCTAAGACTGTAAGTTACAGAACAATTGCTGATCTGCATTGGTAGTGGACTTTCTCACCTGAGTGCTACAGATTCAGCCATTTCCCTCCTCCAAATATGAACTGTGGCAAACACCAAATTATCAGCATAGCCTTCCCAGTCTGGGCTCTTGTCCCTTCTAGGCTCAGTCTCTCTGCATCTAATACTGATATTCACACTTGAAGATTGGGGTGACCTAGAAGGGTGGCTGCTACTTTGGGTTCTAGAGCTAATCCTTATGGGCAGTCATCCTCCTGAGCCCCCAGCAGTGTGGTTATACAAAAAATTCAGAGAAACATGGGAAAGGCCATATGTGAAGTAAGTGGAGGCAGGAGAACAGTGACCACAATTACAGAAAGAAAAAGACTACAAAAGGATGAAACTTCCCTCCTTTCTTTTGGCAGAGAACTGCCCATGTCTCATTCCTGGTCAGGAAGGGTCCCTATGTGCTCAAGGCTGGGGGAGTGTATTTGGAAATGGTGGATGTGAAAACAAAAGGCATCCAGAAAATTTTTTTTTAAAGTTAGGTACCTTAGAAGTACATCCAGCCTTTTCTTAAAGACTTACTTCTATTGAGGGAAGACGTGCCCCCTCCCAAGGCAGCCCATTCCACTTTGGAATAGTCCTAATGGTCAGGAAGTTTTCCCTCAGTTTGCTTGTTGACTCTCCCATTCTTGGCTGCCATTTTGGCCATGTGGTCCCTCCTGTCCATGCTTGCTGCTCAGGTATCTGAAGGTGAGGGAGGGTTAGCATTGAAAGGCCATTGGCATGAGTGCTGCCCCCACTAACAAAGATAGCAACCTCTCTGCACCTGAGCCACAGGTCTTGAGTTGCAGTGGCTGAAAAATTAATCAGCACCTGGATGGTTCTCTCACTTCTTTCCCCATTGGTTCATTTGTTGGGCCAGATGTCAGAGCTGCACCAAATCGTTATTAGGTCAGATTTGGAAGGTAATTAGAGCGTGCCCTAGACAACTTGACTTCTCTTCAGGGTTAAGTTCAAGAGCTGCTGTGACTATGAAAAAGTAAATTAGAAAAAGACTCACCTTCTTAAGCCACCAAAGAAGGTCTGGAATGGAGCTGGAACTCCAGGGAAGAAGTAAGGCCAGCTCAGGAGATCCTGGATTTGAAAGGAGGGCTGCAGAGATGTCAGTGGCTTTCTCTGCTCTCTCCATCTGATGCTCACTCTCGGACACTGGATTCTTTCTCTCTCCACCTGCTGGGTGTGTTATCTTCCCACCATTGGGTAAGCTTGTTTGTCTTTGCCAAAGTGCTTGTTGACTCCCCAAACACGGCCTGGAGGGCTTTCATGCACAAAAATTCCTCAGAAAATCCAGCAAAAGGAGAGTTCAGACAACTTGCTTTCATAGCCTTCTCCTGATTTTCCATTACTCTGATTCCTTTTAACTTGGTCTCCAGCCCCAAAGAAAGGGTGTGCCCTGGAGTCAGGATCTGGCTTTGAATCTGGGCTCAGGACCTAATGAGATGTGTAACTTAGACCAACTTGATGAGCCTCTGGGCTGCGTATATTGAAGGGATAGGACAAGATGTTCTCTCTAGTCCCTTCTAACTTTCAGACCTACCATGTATGAATGTCAGAGTTTAGCATTTAATGGCTCCCAGCAATGTTCTTCTGAAAAAGGCCACCTTTCCATGCCTTCTGTTAAATTCTGTAGAATACACATTTATTTATTAGGTGCTTACTCTGCAAGTCATGTTACTGGGCACTAAGGGTACAAAGATAAAATAATCTTTGCTCTCAAGGACCTTACCTTTACTGGGGGAATACTGCATGTCCACAGGTAAGTAAATAAAAATAATTTGAAAAAGAACCGAGGGCAGAAAAGGAATAAGAAAAGGCCTACTTGAAGAAACAGTGTCTGAGCAGAATTTTGAAAGGAGCTGATGAGAAGAAGCTTAGAGACAGAAAAGTGTATTCTATCCTAATTCAATTTGCCAGGCATTCACATGCAAGCTGCTTGTGAGGGGCTTTGGTATCCACTCTAGATGGAATATAGAATTTGGCCATTTAGGTTGGAACGTACATGATATATGTAAAAGGTAGTGATAGAGAGGTAGGTGTGAGTCAGATTTCATGCCAGTCTGGTTAGTATTTCTTCCTAAAGATAGTAGGGAGTCTTTGAAGATGTTCAAGCAGGTGAGTTGGTGACATGGGCAGAAAGATCTGTGTCTAGAAATATTAATCTGGCCACTGTGGAGGCTGGAGTGGAGAGGGGAGAGCCTAGAGTTAGAAGCACCAATTAAGAGACTTTTCTGAGAGCCTCTGTGAGAACGAAGATCTCAGTGAGGAGTGTGGCTGTGTGAGGGTTAGGAGACATGTGGAAGAGACCTTGTGGATAAAGATTGGAGACTGAGAAGGCTGGCAGCAGGACACCTCTGGGAAGCTCTCATTTCTCATGTGACATCACTGCTGAGTGACAGTGACCAAAGGACTCTTTGGAAGTGACATCCATGCTTGGCCCAACAGTCTATGCTCAGGCTCCAGCACCAGCTCCATGTGGGGATGGAAGACGTGATGTCCAGGGCAGAGTCTGCTTCTGAGTGGTGCTCCCATCTTTGGGGCCTGTTCACCCTGCTTTGGTCTTCTGAGTCCTGTTTTCTGGAGGGTCATCCAGCTGGCACTCTGCAGAACTTTCTCCCCTTACAGTACTTTCCACACATAGGAGGCTCTGAAAACGTGTTTACTGAATGGAATCTTTGGTTGGTGTCTGGTGTGGCTTTACTTCCCACTTACATGCTGATGTTCCTTGAGCAATGCCTCACCCTTGATAAATGGTGGTGGATGTGGTGGACTTTGTGCCCCATCTAGAGAAACCTTCACATCTGTCCTTCTTAGCACTCTGCTTAGGTACTGGTAGACTTTAAGGATGGGTCTTGACATCTTACTCAAGCCCTCAGTTTCCTCCATAATTCTAGATTGGGTTCCTTAGAAATCTCCCCTCTCCTTCTGGAAGGTGTACTGGATGACCCAAAAATAACTCAAAACTTACAGGGTCCTTCCAAACCCTCCCCCTGTTTCTATGGAAGGCATTGCCTGGGGCCTCCCTGAGCCCATTTCTCCACTCCCATAGATGCTGCCCTGGCACAGGCTCTGGACCAGGGCTCTCCCCTGAGGATACCCTTCACTTGCCTCCAGCAACCCCGGCCTTCCTGCTATTGCTGAGGCCCCAGGTCTGGCTCCAGACCTTGGCATTGGAATGCTCTCTCTTCTTAACCTCCTCATCCTTCAGACTTCTCTGATTTCCTCGGGAACTCATCTCAAGCCCCTCCGTATCATGAGGCCTTCCTGGGTCCCTTCCTCTTCAGACCACTCCCCCTTCCATTTACACTGTATAGATCTTGTACTTAGGACTTCTGGCCAGTCTTCCCTAACAGAATTGGAACTCTTTGAGGGCCAGAACTTAATTTTCCCCTTTCTTTGTATCCCATTTTTAGGACTGCCTGGGACATGCTATAAGTGCTTCATAGACGCTTGTTGACTGATGGATAAGTGGGGCAGTGTTTTTTCTTTACTTCATAACAAATTTAAATCATGCCAGCAATCCCGTTTTTTGTCTATAAATGTAATTCTTGCTATGACAGTTCCTTTATTTAAACTGATTTTAAGTATAAAGTGAGTTGTCTGGTAGAGAGAACTGAAGTTAGAAGATTTGGGTTCAAACCACAGCTCTGATCAAAGAAAGAGGAAAAGGACCCATGTGTGCCAACACGTTTACAGGTATGTGTGTAACTCTTTTTGTGGTGGCCAAGAGTTGGAAATAGAGGGGATGCTGTTCAGTTGGGGAGTAGCTGAACAGGTTGTGGTATATGATTGTGATGAAATACTATTGTGCTCTAAGACATGAGAAACCTGGGAAGACTTGTATGAACTGATGCAGAGTGAAGTGACCAGAACCACGAGAACAGTTGATGCACAATTTCAACAACGTTGTAAAGACAGACAACGGTTGAAAGACATAGGAATTCCTCCAAAAGATTCCTGGCGAAACATGCTGCCACTTCCGGACCGAGGTGACAGCAAGGAGGTCGGGGGCTCACGGAATATTTGGCCAGTGTGGAAATGTATTTTTTTCTTGGTTGCATCTTTGTAAGTTTCATTTGTATTGTTTTTCTCAGTGGATGAGAAGGTGGAGGTGGGAGGGAGAGAATTCTGAACTAAAAATAAAATAAAAATTGAATTACAAATGCATCACAGCTCTATCACTAAATTTTGTGACATTGGACAAGTCCCTGCATCTTTTCGTCTCCCATCTTTGTCTCCCTCCCTGCATCTTTTTATTTCCCACCTGTAAAGTAAAGGAGTTGAATTAGATAATCCCTAAAATCCTTTACATCTCTAAATGTGTGGATGAGGTGCACCCTAAACTGACTTAAAAAAAAAATCAAATTAGTTGGGGGCTTCTGACTTGAATTGTCAGTTTGTTGAATTTATTCCAGTAAAGAGCAGGAAGGGAGTTCAAAAACAGATGTTCTAAATCCCCTCAACTATCTCCACTGGCTCCATCCCAGAGAACGTCAAGCTCTGGTGTCCAGCTCAGTCTGGACTTCTTAAACAGAGGGTGGGACCCAGCAGTGGGTGTTGGCACTTCCAGGAATTCCTTTGTACTGTGACTGAGCCTCATACCTGCAAGCAGGATGCCATGTTGCTGTCTGTCTTGCACATTTGGGGTTTGGGAGGGTTCAAGCCCTCTTTTACCTAGCCTGGGAGCTGCTTGGAGGAGGATCTGGTCAAGCCCTGCTCCTGGAATGGGTGGGACAGGGCAGAGCAGGCGTGTGCTCCTCCAGCTCCTGGAGGGAGCTGCTCCTCAGCCTCTCTTCCTTTTCCAGCCTTTATATTCTTTTCCCCGAGAGCAGAGAAGGCCTAGATGTTGCTTCTCACCTACTCTTTAGTTCTAGGACCCAGGAGAGGAGAGATGCAGATCACTGACCTTAGGTGGGGGGGGAAACACCTACCATTTCTCCTGTCATTTTCTGAACTAAGCTTTTGCTGAAGGACCAGTTGAAGTGGTTGTAGGTCTCAGATCCTAGAACCTGGAATTCTTTTTGATTTGGGGATACCCTGGCCCATGGTCCCTAGAGAGGACCCAGAAATGCAGCACAACTTTGAGCTGAAGCCTCCCACCACCTCTGGTGACTTTAGGCATTTAAAAAAATTTCCGTGTCTTTGCTGGGCTCCTTCCCCTTCCGCCTTTAATAGACCTGCCCCCCTACCCTGCTAGCTTGCTTTCTCACTCTTCTGATTGCTCTTTCTCCCTCCTTTTCTCTCTCTCTAGATTTAGACATGGCCAGAGACCCCAAGGGGAGCCGGGCCCGTCCTGGCCAGAAGCGACAGCACAGCGCTACCCTCTACCAGTGAGTTTCTTTCAGAGCTTTGGGGGCAAGGTGGCCGAGGGGCCCAAGGAGAGCGGTCCTGGGGTGGGGAGGCCAGCGTGCTCTTCTTTCCACTTTGTCCAGGCTCATGACTTGTGTCAACCAGAGGCCCAAAGGCTACTCGCTCCATTTTCTTGACCCAAGGCAGAATTCCCCCCACCCCCCTGCTGTTGGCTAGTGCTGTTGATGCAGCACAAAACAGGGCTCTCCACATACCCCCTCCACCTCCCTGTTACCTCTGCTTCTAGGAGACATGAAGGAGTATGTGCTAGCCAGATAGAGACAGGACCCTCTGAACCAGGTGGGACTGACTAGGAACATTCCTAGAAGGGAATTTGGGGGCTGATGCCTTTGAAGTGTTGGCTGTGGCTGGATTCATTGAAACCTGCCAGGCTTTCCCCTCCTGGAGATGGCTCCATAGCTTTCTCCCATTGTGCATCCCCCCCATTTGACTCACCCTTTCCTAGGAAGGTGGGCAGAGGTGTTGCTACCCCCCACTACCACCAGTGGCATTCATGAGTCTTCTTGGTTACTCACTCTTCATTAGCCTTGGGACGGAGAGTTGAGAAGTGTTCTGATGGGAAACAAATGGATGGTGGTGAGCCCAACATGAAGTAAGGGCAGGCTTCATTTTCATTAGGCTGCTGTGGAACAGGGAGGGGGGGAAGGGAAAAGAAGGGAGAAACTACCAATTGAAGTTGAGCTGAGAGCCTTCTTCTAAGGGACAGTAGGGTTGAGCTCATAGGCAGAGAACCCAGGATGTCCATCTGGGCACTGGTCATTTGCCTGTAAGTGTGAGAGTCTAACCTCTGTGGGCTAATTGCTTTGCTTGTTGCCATGGGGATGGCCCAGAAGCATTCTGGCTCAGGCAGGGAGAGATCTGCCTTGTTTCTCATAACCTCTTTTGCTGGCAGCTCTCTTTTTCCTTAGTCAGTGGTGGGAGCCAGCTCCAGCCAGTTAGATCTGGATCCCTTCCTTCGTGGTCTGTTCTCAGCGTCATCCAAAAAGCTGTTCCACTGGGTGCTGTTGTCTGCTATTCTTCATTGAGCACACTTGCCCACCCTGATGTTCCCTCATCATTTTCATCTCTCGTCCTGTTGGCCCACGTTTTTCTCCACACCACCCTTCCTTCAAGGTGCTCACCTCGTAGGGCTGCTGACTTGAACATTCATTGATTTCCCTGTGGGTTGGGATCAGATTGGATCAATGGGCACAGGCAATTAGAGGAGCAAGGGTGTTTGTGGGGAGGTACTTGGTGGTAGCTCCAGATTTTGTGGTGATGTGCTGGGTTATCTGCCTGTGGCAAACCTGTTAGTGCTTAGGAGGGGAGATAACACTGCAGGTGGAGGCATGGTGGGCTTTCTCCTTAAAAATGGTGAAGACCTTGACTGCTTGGGGATTGCATTTTGGTATTCTCTCATTCATTCCCCCACCATTTATTAAGTGCCTACTGTGTAGAGAGCATTGTATCGTTGGGAAAGATTCAGATTTTAGAAAAGTCATGCTCCCTACATTTTTGGAGCTTATAGTCTTTACCAAAGTAGAATTAAAAGGAAAAAATGAGATGATTTAAGGTTCGTTGAAAAAGAGAGTTGGTTGAGAGACTGCCCTACTATCTATTCATGCACCTGTACTTCTCCTTTCCCTTTTCATCCCTTCCCTCTTCTTTCTCTTTGTGGGAAATCAGCAGCCCTGGATTAGATGTGGTTCAGAAGTATGGAGAGGATTATCAGTATTCATCTATATCGTATCAGGTGCTCATGCTGATGTCAGAGATTTGCTGAATTTGAACCCAGACTTCTTAGAAACGAATTAAGAACAGACCCATTGCTTGAGTCATGTTCAGGGCTGACTGAAACTCAAATTTAATTACCATCTCTGTGTTCATGATTCTCAAATCTCCTTGTCTTGCCCCATCTCTCTGCTGACCTCTGATCTCTCATCTCCAACTACCTTTCATCGAGCTGGAGTTTCAATAGACATCTTAAAATCATTATGTCCAATAGGGAACTCATTACCTTTCCCCCTAAGCTCTCCCGCCTCCTCCCATCCCTCAGGCTCACCATTGAGGAAGCACCCAGGACCCCTCACTATCTCTTTCCCCTCCCCCTGCCCCCAATATCCAAGCTGTTGCTTCACCTTTGTGGCATCTCCCAAAAGTGCCCCCTTGTCCTCTGTTACTGCCATCACCAGTACAGGCCCTGGCCACCCCATGTCTGGACAATTGCAACAGCCTGCTGGGGACTCTGCCTGTCCCAAATCTCTCCCTGCTTCAGCCCATCCTCCTTTCAGCCACCCCACTGTATTCCTAAAGGATGCCCAGGTGCTCCCATGTCACCTTCCCCCCACCCTTTTACTCAGTAATCTCCAGGGGCTCCCTCTCCTCCAAGGATGCTGGTTCTCGCAGCCCTCCTACCTTTCCAGTCTTGTTATATTGCATTCCCCATTACACACCGGTCCATACAGTGGCAATGGCCTCCTGGCTGTGTTTCCCCCAAACATTTCCCTGGCTTCCTTCAGGGAAGTCCCAACTAAAATCCATCTTTTACAGGAAAGCTTTCCCAGCCCTTCTCATTTCTGGGGCCTTCCCTCTTTTCATTATTTCCTAGTTCTCTACATAGTTTGTATGTATCAGTCTTGCTTATCCTCTTCCCCCCATTAGACTGGGAGCTCCTGGAGGGCGGGGCTGTCTCTTGTTTCTCGCTTAGCACAGTCTGGGCACGTGGGAGGCGCTTACATCTGGATTGCCTGATGGACTCCAAGGCTGAATGTTGGCCATTGTATTCACACTGCTTTTCTTTTCTATTTGTATGCTGCTAGCTCTGGGCTGAGTAGGGGAAGGTAGGAGCACACCCACACAAATGACTGGGGAGGGGGAGGAAATGCAAAGGGAAAGTCATCACAGTTGCTCGCTGTCATCTGGACCTTGCTCTGGACAGTGTCCTTCCTTTGCTAGCCTTTGCCGCTGGTCCCATGGGAGTTTTTGAGCACGGCTCCTTTCAGTAAAACCAAGCCTTCTCTGTGTGACAGATTTAAGTGAGCGATGCTTTTAGCTTGGAACACCAGAGACTAAATTTAAGTGTGGAACGACTCCAAGAGCCTAAAAGTTTTGCAGCTCTTGCATTGGCCGGGAATCGAACCCGGGCCTCCCGCGTGGCAGGCGAGAATTCTACCACTGAACCACCAATGCTCCAGTTGTGGGGAATCCTGCTCCCAGCTGCCCAAGTATTCGGCCTGAGGCCCCCTGGTGCACAGCTGTGTGTCTGCAGTGGTAACTGCCCTGGAAGTGTCAGCAGAAGGGATGAGGCTTAGAGGAGTGGGGAGGGAGCCCAGGTGGGGGCATCACCTGCTCTGCTCCCCTCCAGCCCTTCACCCAAATCTCCTCCATCCAGGAGGGCCTGACAGCCACGTCCTTCTAGTCCTCCCTCTCTGCCTAGCTTCTGAAAAGCAGGGAGGCTGCCTTGTGCCAGGCCCACTGTTGGCTCTTTGAGCCCCAGGGCAACCTTAGGGGAAGGCTTCGGGAGCCCCTTCCCGCTGGCCTCTCCTTCCTGCTCCCATTTATTTCACTGATTCCACTCTGAAAAGCAGCTTTTGTTCCTTCAGTTAGCAGAGGGAGAGCCATCCTGAATCACCGAGCGGATCTCAGAGGGCGCCCTGGGGCTGGCTCTCTTTAAAAACCAGATTAAAAGAGAGGGGGAAAACTCAGCAGACACTACCCCGGACCTCAGCCTTCTGCCCAGCTCCTCACCTCTGCACCGGAGCTGGTTGTGACCTGAAAGGGTCCAGTTGGGTTTGGTGGCGGTTGTGTTCCTTCCGTTCACATGGGTGTTGGCGTATGTATTATTTCCCTGCTTAACTTTGCATCAGTTTAGAAGCTTTCCCATGCTTCTCTGTATTCTTCATGAGAACGAATCATTTCTATAGAAATGGCCCATCATCCTGTCCCCTTAGCCAGGCTGGAAGGCTCCCTGGGGGAGGAGGCTCCTCTTCAGCACTGGTGTGGGGCTCTGGGCCCCAGAACATTTGGCATTTTGTGAGAGAAGGAAGAGGCTCCTAGATTCAGTTCTCCTGGGTGAGTGGTCCTGTGGTTTGGTACTGACAGGATATCTCTCGTCATGTCAGGGAATCCAAGCAATTCCAATTGGATTTGCATTTCTATCTCTGTGACTGTGGCCCAGCTGTTCTCTCTCCTGCTGTTGCTAGGATGCATTTCTGTGGTGGGAGCATCCTCACTTCTGCAACTAGACTCTGGAACCAGAGATGATTAACCCTGATGGGAATCCTTGTGATAGCCCAGTGTCTGATGAATTTGGGGTCCAGGTACGCTGGGGGGAAGCCATTTTGCCTTAGGAGTCACTTTCCCCCCTGAGAGTTGATTAGAAATAAGTAACCTCTAGCCGTGGCCCCCAGGTAGGCCCTCCCGGAGGGGGTGGGGCTGAGCTTAATCTCCTCCTTCTTCCTGTGAGAAGGTTGCCCCTTTTTTGACCCCTCACTTATTCCTGCTGCTCCAGTCACGGTGAAAACATGTAAACAGCCTCTGCCTTGGGCTTGCCACTGGCTTTTCTTGGTTTTTTAAACTAACAATTCAGTTGTTTTTTCAAATGTGTCTGACTCTTGGTGACCCCATTTAGGGTTTTCTTGGCAAAGATACTGGAGTAGTTTGCCATTTCCTTCTCCAGCTCATTTTACAGATGAGGAAACCGAGGCAAAGAGGGCTAAGTGACTTGCTTAGGGTCACACAGCTAGTAGGTGTCCAAGGCTGGATTTGAACTCGATGAGTCTGCCTGACCCCAGGCTCAGTACCCGGCAGCTCTCTAAACTAGAAACTAGTTAACTACTGTTAAATTAGAAACCAGACACTAAATACCAATACAAACAACGCATATTCATGGTGTAATTCTCCACGTTTAAAAGAACGAATGTCCGTTCCTAAAGCATTGTGACACTTGTTCAGTTTTCTTCTCTTAAGTGTACCTGGATTCCCGGTCCGCCCGCTGCTTTTCTCACTTTTCATTATTTCATAAAGATCTTTCCAGTTTCTCTATAATCCCCACTCTGGTCGGCCCACCTTAATTGCTTTTACTTTTCCATTGTGTCAGTGGTCCATAGTTTATTTAACTATTGCCCTAGCGGTGGGTGTTCAGATTGGTTCAATAGCAAGGAGAAGCTGGGTGAGCCTGGAGTCAGGAAGACCTGAGTTAAATTCCAGCCTCAGACACTTGACAGTAGTTGTGTGACCCTGGGCAAGTCACTTAACCCCGATTGCCTAATAAAAAAATAATAGCAGCCTGTTCTTAAATGCTTACCAGTTCATTTGAGTGAGAATCTGGGCCCTTCTTTTTCTCCTTAGCAGTAGCATTCCTTCTCCCAAGCCGCCAGAGAATGGCTGTTGGCTGATAATGAATACATAGTGCCTTCTTCTTGTACAGCCTGTCTTGAGGGTGAGAGGTTTTGAATTCAAGCTAAAAATTCCATAGAGATTGTCCACTTCTATCCAAATTCAGTCAGTCTCGCTGTGAGCTTGGGTGGTCAGCGAAAGGCTGAAAGGTCACTGTGCACAGGACGAGCAGACCCTTTGGAGTTAAGGAGTTTGCAGCTCAGCCTCTGATTGTGTGTCTGTCACTGTCACAACTCCATCATGCTGGGGACTTTGGCTTTCATACTTTGTTCTGTAGTTAGCTTGGTCTCTGAGAAGTGGGATCCTTGGCACTGAGGGGTTTATCTGCTGTTGACTAACTCCTTCCCTGACCCCTGTGCCCTGATGCCGCAGACCTTGTGCCCACTTCCTTGCCTGTCAGGCTGGGGGGTCTGCTCTCCTGCTGTGCTCCCCTCAAAGAGGAAACAGCCAGGCAGGCAGGCAGCCTTTGTGGGCCAGAAGCTTGCATCTGGGTGAAATGTAGGCCATCTTGGGGGGGAGCTCCTCAAAGGCCCGTCCTGGCTCAGGTGGGTGAGAAAGAATCAGCAATTATGGGATGGGAGAGAACTAGAAACAAAGGACTACAGGCTAGCCAGGAGTGGGGTGCCCTGGAGGATTGAAATGATTTGGGTCCCTGACAGCAACCATGTGAAGTGAAAAGATTACTGAATTAAAAGAAAGCCAGACTCAGGCCATGGGAGAGGGCCACAGTGGTCCCAGAAAGCACCCCTCGATGCAGGGAGGGGGTCGGAGGGAAACCACAGATCTCTAGATGAGGTAAAACATTTTAAAATCAGAAGGCACAGCCACAGTGAGTTTGGAGTCCCTGAGCAGTGACGTCGCTCCCCCAGGCTTCTTCTCTCCCTGCCTCACTTTCCCCTGATGTCACTTAGTTAGGACCAGGTTAGGAGCATTTCTTTTTTGCTAGATGGTGACCTTTCTGTTTGGTCTATTTCCTCTGCAGCAGTAACTGTGACCTGAACTATGAGCTGTATCGGGAAGACTTCCCCTACAGGTGGGTCCTTCCTCCCTCTCAGCTCGTAGCACCCCTTCCCGAGACGCTGCTGGAGGAGGGGCGCTCACTCAGCCTGATGGCTTTCTAGGGAAAACAGGGAGCATGTCAGGCACCTGATACTGTGCCAAGGCTAGAACTCCATCCAGGGAGCCCCCACTGTGTTTTTTAGGGTGTATGAGTATCAGAGGATCCCCCCACTTATCAACCGAGCACCTGTCAAGAGCAGACGAACCCATATGGGCACAGGGGGCAAGAGTGGCCTCAATCCCCACATCCCTCCACGAAACAACAACCCACCCCCTGTCCGGACAAAGTGTAAGTGGGGAGCCTGGAGGCCCAGGGGAGAGGGATGCTCCCAGGGGTGAGGAGTTGGGTGTCCCCAGAATCTGCCTGTATGACTTGTTTCCCACTAGTCAGGGAACATCCTCAGGTTCTTAGGTTAGGCCCCCACACGACAGAAGGTGTCTGCTTCTTTAGCTGACCTGGATGACCTTCCCTTTCCCTCTGCTGCTACCCCCTACAAGCCCTCCCCACTCATGAGAGTAGAACTGCATGCAATTAGACTTTGAGGAAGAAACCCAGACTTGGTCTCAGAGGACTGTCTGTGTCCTAGCCTGAAAACACACTGAGAGCTTGGCCCCTCTGGGACCCTCCCCCCCAATCTGGGCTGGTTGCATGCTCCAGGGGCCTCCTCTGGGATCTGGTGAGAAATCCCTGGTGCCTCAGCCTTGGCCAAGCTCTGGGCCACATTTCTGAGGCCAAGCCACTGTTGTCCCTGTCCCTGTGCAGTAAGAGCCGAGGAGTTGCACTCGATCAAGGGGGAGCTGAGCCAGATCAAAGCGCAGGTGGACAGTCTGCTGGAGAGCCTGGAGCGTATGGACCAGCGACGTGACCGGCTGGGAGGTAAAAGGCCTGCTGCCCTGCCCTCTGATACAGATGAGGACACTGAGGCAGGCAGAAGTGAAGTGACTTGCTTAGAGTCATACAACTAGAAAGGGTCAGAAATTTGATTTGAATTCATGGCTTTCTGAGTGTCTGCTGCCTTACCACGCTGCAAAGTTGGTACCTGAGTCTTGTCATAGTTTGGCTGCAACCCGATTTACTATTTCTTCCCAGCATGAATCTCACTCCAGGCCAGACTGGTTTCATTTTTCACCAGAAACGCCAAGTTCATTTTTCCCAGTGCTGTATGTAGAGGTCAGGTGCACACGACAGGGCCATCCCCAAGGCCCAGTTTATCTGCTCTGTATCTCCTTGACTATGCCAGCCTGGATGGACTTGGCATAAGCAGCACAGAGCAGGCTGTCTTCATGTTCATATGCCCTCCCAATCTGACTACTGGTGGCAGGAATGGTGTACATGCTTCTGTGTACCCAGCATGGGCAGTGGCCTCTCTGTTAGTGATGACAGGGACAGTCCAGCTGCCAGCGTGCTCGTGCAAGTGGGGCCCACATACCTAGATGTGGTGAGGAGGGGTAGAGATCAGCAGGGGACCAGGCAGTTGGGGACCCTGCCCCAAAGTTAGGGGAGGACTGATCCTTCTGATCAGGTTGGCTCTTGTCGCACAGGGCCCCAAGACAGCGAGAAGAAGGTGGCCTCAGTGGGTGGGGAATCCTCCAGTGCAGCAACTGAGGCCCAGAGAGAGCCCCGGGGCAAAGACAGCCCAGAACCCAGAGCCCGCAGCCGAAGGGAGGCTGACAGCGCAGAGGAGAGCACAGACACGGAGGAGGCGGTGAGGGTCTGTGCCTTTGAATTCATTTCCTACCCTACAACTGGTATAGAACTGGGGCCAGACCCTTGGCTCACCAGGGATTCCTTAAGGTGCAAGGAACCACACAGGCAGGATCTTGCTCCTTCGTAAATGTGCAGGCCAGAGCTGAGAAGATGTGGAGCTGCTCCCTCCCCACCATCCTATCATCCCTATGGCCCCTGGGCTGGGTTGGGGAGGCAGTTAGCTCCTCTTAGGACTGGAGGAGACAAGAGGAAGGAAGAGGAAGGAAACAGTGAGCTGCTGAGCACCCTCCGGGGGAGGCCAGGTTTGGCTGCAGCCCTTTGTGCCGGCCACATCAGGTTAACTTAGTATTGAAAAGCTTTAGTTGTTCATGATTCTGTGAGCTGAGACACACAAGGGCCAACCTAGAATAGGAAGGAGGCCATAGAAGGGGAAAGGGGGTGCTCAAAGCCAGGCTTGCAAGAATTCTTAATGGAGAACCAAGCCACTATCCTTTGGAGCTGCTTTTGAGAAAAACAGGTCAGCTCTCGGGCTCATGAGGTTCTGACTCAGAAGATGCTTTAAGAGGTCAGGGAGTTCAGATCTAACTGAGAAATGAAGAGACTCAAGTCTCCTCTCCCCCCCAGCTGGCTCAGTCAGCTTTTTTATTAGTATTATTATTTTAAATGGGAGGGAGGGGAGATGAATTGGCCTGAGGTATTCTCCTTTGCCCATCCTGGACGCTGAGGTTCTCAGGGGCTCAGCATGGCGGACTCAGGATAGAACAGGCACTTGGCATGTGGCTGGAATCAGATCTCCATCTCTCACCGTGGTCTGTTCAGTTTCCTCTGGTTCTCCATTACACTGTGGGCCCTTTGCCCAGTGAAGTTCACATTACTAGAGACACTTTCACAGTGGCTCATGAGACCAGTCTCTTCAAAAACTGAGTTAGACCCAAGATAGATGTTGGGGTCTTCTTGGAAACAAGTTTTTAGAAGCCCATATCTGACTGGATTTTTTTTCACACGTTTGTTTCTAAACAGTTCCTCTGAACCTTTGACTCAGGTTCTCTGAAAACAGCTGAGAACCCTGGGAAGGTGTAACTAAATGTTTTTTTCTTCCTTTACAGATGAAAAATCACACCTCAGACCCTGATGGGAGCCAGTAGATGCCCAGAGGCCCCTGCTGTGGCCTCCCGGCTCCAATCCTTTCCTTTTCCTGTGTTTGTATTTCTTTGAGGCCTCCCAGTCAGGGCCCTGCCCTCCAGTCTCCCTGCTGTTATTGTAGAACTGGTGTTCCTCAGCCAGCCTTGCCTGCTCCTGACCACAGGAGCCTGCTGGGCGTCCTGCATCCTCTACACAATTTGGCCGAAGTCCCTGAGGTGCAGGCCTACAGTATGGGTCTGGGGAGGCAGGAAAATCCAGCAAGGCTAGAATTTCCCTTTGAAAAAAACAAACCCTCCTTTCCTCTGTGCTGTTTTCCTCATCCCATGAAAAAAGGGGTTCCCTTGGTAGTAAGACTTGGCAGGACAAGGGCATTTGGGAGAAGAGTCTGGGCAAATGCCTTGATTCCAAATTCTTCTCTTCCCTCACAAAGATGCTCCATGATGGTTTTCAGTTCCCTACGCCTCCTGGGTACCCACTCATCATCTCCCCTTGGGGAAACGTTCCCAGGGGTAGAAATGATGCCCTTCCAGCCTCTTGATCTCTCTGGCATAGTCAGCTTATAACAGTATGGGCTCTTTTCCTGGCTGGGTTCTGCTCACATTGCCAGCTATTTAACAAAACCCCCAATGTTCTTTCTGGGACTCCCTCAGCTGTCCTTCGTCCCAGCATCGTGAGGAGACCAGATTGATATCATCCTGTACTGCCTCCAGTGCCCGAGAATGCCAAGCAGGCCAGATGACGGACAGCTCCAGCTCAGCGATCTGGGGCTCACCAAGGATTCCCCCTTTTCCAGGATCACGTGGCTTCAATGTTTTGCACTACTAGCCTTCATGTGACCCCTTTCTCTCCCCCAGTCCCTACAGATTTCCGTACCCACTGTGGTGCATGGGAAATGAGTTGTTTCTGACAGGAGCATTTCTGCTCTGTAGAAGATACAGTCAGGTCCTTGGTCGATGTTGCCCTGGTTAACCCTGCTTCCCCAGCCTCTTTCCCCCCATGCTGTCCTTTCAGAACAGGTGTAGTTCATTCTTATGTCCAGTTTCTAGCTTGTCTTCTTGCTGGTATGATACTGTGTCTGTATTTCAAATCTGCTCTGGAAAAGTGTATTGTGTTAAAAGGAAAAAAAAATTAAAAGTTTGTATTTCTTTTCTCTGGTTAAATGAGCGTTGGAAGTGTTCCTTCTCTACCTCCCCTCAACCATATTGTGGCTCAAATGAACAGAAGCCTGTGGGCCCCCAAATTTCCTTTAATTTTATGCTGTAGAATTTGAAGATGTGTACTGCTGAAAATCCCAGAGGCAGGCTCTCCTGTCCAGCGTGATTCCTCAGGATTAGGTCCAAATTAAGGACAGTCTTAGACAGTTGCAATTTGTCTGGGGGGTAGGGGAGAGTGAATAAAGTCATACCCACTGCAGAAACTGAGACCAAGTGGGTGGGCAAAGCTGCTCAGGGAGGTGCACAGCTGCTTTTTAGTGAAGTCTGAGCAGCAGCACCAGCCTTAGGCAGTGTTTCCTTTAAATGCATTACAGCTTTGTCTCAGCAGTGCCTCAGCAACCTCAAAGGTGGCACTCTCTAGGGTCACATCCAACAACTGTGACCACCTTGGGGGACAAAAACATGCCTTGAGCGAAACTAAATTTGGCCCCGGGGGGGGGGGGGAGGGTCCCAAGACAACTTGTAGCAGGGTGCTGGGAGGCCACGGATTTCCAGTGGACCCAAAGCTGCACGGACCTGGCGCAGGCGGACCAGCCTCAAGCCCTGCGATGGCAGAGAACCGCCTAACAGGCTTCCGGCCCCGCCCTGCAGTCAGAGCACGAGGCTTGGCACACAGCAGCCACCCCTTACCTGGCCCTCAGAGGGGAAACGAGGAGAGGCGCGCGGGGCAAACTGTGAACGAGAGAAGGCGTCACAAAGAAGCCCGCGTGCAAAACACCAGAGAATCTTTTATTCGATACAAACGAACAACTGGCTCGGTGGCCCCGAGGTGCTCGGTCCCACCAGGCGGGGGGGGGGGGGGGGGGGGGGGGCAGTGATGCGGTCCGTGGTCCAGGCAGGGCTCCGGGCGTGGGCAGCGGGTGCCGATGAGGGGGGATTCCACCTGTCCTCCCGCTCAGGCCACAGGGTCAGCAGCCTCGGGGGTCACGCTGTCCTCGTTGGGGGCGGGGATCCCGGGGCTGTGCGGGGCAGGAGGATGGGGGGTCCGCTCCTGCGGCGGGGGCTCCAGGGCAGCGGGCGCCGATGAGGGGCGGTCCGTACAGTCCTCCGCTCAGGCCACGGGGTCGGCAGCCTCGGGGGTCTCTCCGTCGGCGGCCCCGGCCTCGGGGGCCTCGAGGCTCTCGGGGGCGGCGGCCCCGGGCCCCGCGCCCCCCCGCCGGCGCGCCGCCCTCAGCAGGCACTGCTGCAGCACCGGGTAGAGGCGCTGGCAGCCCTCGAGGCCCAGGCGCACGGCGCCCGCCCAGCTCTCGGCCGCGCAGGCCTCGCCGCTGCCCAGCAGGCCGGCCACCTGGTTGAGCACGGGCATGAGCGCCACCGTGAGGCCGGCGGCCGCGCGCTCCTCCTCGCGCCGCGTGGGGTCCAGCTGCCAGGCGGCGTCGGCGCCCGCGCCGCGGCTCAGCGCGCAGCCCACCACCAGGTCGTACATCTCGACGCCCGCGTCGGCCAGCGCCAGGCCCGCGGCCGTGAGCGCGGCGGCCAGCGCCGAGCCGCCGTCCTCCAGCAGCAGCGCCGACACCTCGAGCTGCGCGCGCGGGTAGCGGCCCAGGCGCACGGCCGGCTCGAGCGCCTCCTGCAGGGCCAGCGCCAGCTCGCGCTCCTCCGCCCCGCCCCCGCCGGCCCCCGCCGCGCCCGCCGGCCGCCGGCGCCGCGGGCCCGAGAAGGGCGCCCGCCGGAAGTCGCAGACCAGGCGGCCGCCCGCGCCGCCCGCCGCCCCCGCGCGCTCGCCCTCCACCGGCCGCGGCCCGGACACGGCGCACAGCACCTTGGTGCGGCCGGCCTCCAGGTAGGCCGAGCCCTTGGCCTGGCTCAGCAGCCCGGCGCGCGCGTACACCGGCCGCAGGCGCGAGGGGTCCCGGGGCCCCGCCGCCCCGTCCCCGTCGTCGTCGTCGTCGTCGGGCCCGGAGCGCACCACGTACAGCGAGGGCGGCTGCGACTCCTCGGGCCCGCGGATGCGCCGGTGGTCTCCGGGCATGACTGCGGCTCGCGGGCGCCTCCGCGTCCCACGCCGCCGGCCGCTTCCGCTCGCGGCCGGCGTGGAGCCCTCGCAGCTTCCGCCCGCCTGAGGAGAGCGCTGCTGCCCCCTGCTGTCCGGGGGAGTGCGAGCGTCCTCGGGCTCCGAGTGCGCAGGCGCCCTGGGCCCGAGAAGGCCACGCACGTGCACCTCTGAGGGCACCACCCACAGGCTCCCATGCACCTCCGAGAGCGGCAACCCGTGCGCCTACGAGCATGCATGCACCTCCGGGGGCACCCGCGGACCTGCATGCAGCCTGAAGGGCTGCAGCCAGGGCACCTGCGGGCCAGCATCCACCTCCGAGGGCACCCGCGGACCTGCATGCTTGAAGGGCTGCAGCCAGGGCACCTGCGGGCCAGCATCCACCTCCGGGGGCACCGGCGGACCTGCATGCTTGAAGGGCTGCAGCCAGGGCACCTGCGGGCCAGCATCCACCTCCGAGGGCACCCGCGGACCTGCATGCTTGAAGGGCTGCAGCCAGGGCACCTGCGGGCCAGCATCCACCTCCGAGGGCACCCGCGGACGTGCATGCTTGAAGGGCTGCAGCCAGGGCACCTGCGGGCCAGCATCCACCTCCGGGGGCACCCGCGGACCTGCATGCTTGAAGGGCTGCAGCCAGGGCACCTGCGGGCCAGCATCCACCTCCGAGGGCACCCGCGGACATGCATGCACCTCTAAGGGCTGCAGCCAGGGCACCTGCGGGCCAGCATCCACCTCCGAGGGCACCCGCGGACATGCATGCACCTCTAAGGGCTGCAGCCAGGGCACCTGCGGGCCAGCATCCACCTCCGAGGGCGCCCGCGGACATGCATGCAGCCTGAAGGGCTGCAGCCAGGGCATCTGCAGGCTTGTACGCACCTCAGAGGGCAGCACCCCCACAGCCCATTAGTTACCATTAAGATTCTTGGTCAGGCTCTTCTCTACTTCCAGTCCCACCAGGACTTCACTACTTTGTATGTGTCCTGTTCTGCCCTGGTGCCAGGACAGACCGAGCCAGAGAGGTCCCCATGTACCTTGGACAGAAGCATAATATTCTTGGCTGTGCAGAACACCCTGCCATTCTACTGGCAACCAGGTCGTCCTCCCTTTTTCAGATTTAGTCCCTAGGTCCTTTTGTTCCACTCCCAACCCTCAAATTTGGGGCTTCAAGGTGGAGGCTGATGTCCTCTCAGACACCCTGACTCCCACTTTCAGTAATCTCAATCTCCATAACCTACATGCAACGTCTCTGAAATGCTGTGCGAACTTTAGAGTCTAGATATGGACCATTCTGAGTTTTATCTTCACCCTACCGCCATTCCACCCTGACTGACTTGCAGCTTGTGGAGAGGGAATCAGAGATTAGGAAAGGGTTCTTGTAGATGGTCTTTGATTTTGAGTTTTGAAGGGAACTCAGGATTCAAACAGGCAAGTGAGGAAGGAGTGTGTCGGAGGTATTGGTGGTTCTTAGTCCTTCATTCTGGAAGATTTTTGTAAGATTGGAGATGGGAGTGTTGTGGGCACTGGGAAGTAAGGTCCACTTGGCAGGGCCCACAAAGTATGTGAAAAGTTGGAAAGTTTAGTAAAGGGCATTTGATGCCCCAGGAATTTATGCTGAATCTTAGAACATCTAATAGGATCACTGGGATTTATTGAACAGGGGAAGGCTATATAGTCAGACCTGTGCTTTAGGCAGTTTTGTGAAGGAGGGATGGGGTGGAGAGATGAAGTAAAGAAGGAGTCCACGCAAGCAGGGAAAAGAGCGTAACCCAGGTGGTGGTCCCTGGGCAATGGGGCTGGAGGCAGAGGTGGCAGGGGAGTCTCTAAATCTGGGCTCAAGACACTAGCTGTGTGATCCTAGGCGACACATTATTAACCTCTTTCCTCCCAGAGTTGTGAGAATTAAATCAGATATTTGTGGTTTGCAAACTTTAAAATGCTAACTAAATACTATCAGAATCTATGAGACTGGGAAAGCAGAACTCTTGACTATGCTATGGTAGCTGCTTCCCCCTATTTTAGAGGGGTATGTGTGGTGAAAAGGCAAGGATGACAGGTTTGAACATTAGACTGCAAGGAGGATGCTGCCTGCCCAGGCAGACCTCTGTTTGGAACAAAGGCCCATGCTCTCTTGGAGGGTTTCGGGTTTGCTGTGTCCCTCACACTGCATGCTTGCACCCCATCTCCACCCCCCACAATTTGATCTCTCCTTGGTCCATGGAATCCTTGGTTTCCCTCAAGAGTCTGTCTAAGCATGGGCCACAGAAGGTGGCCTTGCTGTCCCAGGTTGGCTCGTCTGATCTTTTGTGTGGAAGGTCCTTAGGCCTAGCGCTGTGCAGCTTTTCTCTGTATTCCCAGCACTCAGCAGGCTCTGTGGGACATACCAGTGGCCGTGCTTAATAAAAAGCTTGATATTTGATAGGGAATGAATGCATCACAGTGATTTGTGTGTTGGGTGCTTAATGCATTCATTCATTCATTCATCCACTTCCTATCCCCTCAACCACTGCCTCGTAGATTTTCAGATCTCCTCAAGCCTCAGAGGCACTGGGTTCAAATCTCACCTGGACAGTGTCATTTCATTTCAAGAGCTTCAACAGCATTTTCTCCCTAAAGTGAGGATCCTGCTGCAGTTTCCTCACAAGAAGACATGCTGCAAGGATGGTGATTGGCAGACTTTAAAAGCATTACATACACGAGCTCTAGTACCTCTGCAATCTTGAAAGCACACAAAGGACAAGAGGCCTGCACAGGACTCTGCACATCTGCCTGGGAGGAGCCAGCTCATCGAGTGCCTGCTGATGCCCACATATCCAAACCCGTCTGTGTCTTCCTGTCTTTTACTTTAGGCTGAGGAAGCTGCTGCTGCTGAAGTCAGGCCATTTGATGATTCTTTCTTGTTTACTGTCTTTCCTCATCTGTTGGCTCCATCAGTACAATCTACATTTTCCCTGTCTTCCTAAAAAAACCTAGACTTGATCAAAGGGGAGAAAGTGTTACCTAAAGTGAAGGGAGGAAAATGGGAACAATTTCTACATTGATTGATGAAAAAAACAGAAATGAAAACATTGAAAGACATTAGAACTCAGGGCAATGTAGTGACTGGTCAAGGCTTCAGAGGACTGAGGATGAAGCAGGGGTCCCACCTTTCCATTTTAGCAAACAGGTAGATGATGGAATCCATTGCAGGTCGAGGCACACGTTGCATTGATACGTTTTGCTACAAGGAAGGGCCTCTGTTTGAGGGGAAGTAGGGGATAGGGAGTTGGTTAGTGAGAGTAAGGAAAAAATAAAATAAAGTTTGGAAGTGGAAAACAATCAGGCAGTTTTGTTACTATGTTAAATTTAATATATACTTTAAAAAACTAAGTTTCAGTTTCACAAGCAAGCCTCTTTTCTGTTCTTTGTACATTGAAATGTTTGTTGACGTTTAAGTTCATAATTGGAAAGCCCGAGAACAGTCTTGGCCTTTAAAGACTCCAGGCTGGCCAGGCCTTCGAGCTAGTTCTGGGGAAGGATTCTGGACTTTCCTGGGAAGACTTGAGCTGATATAGAGCAAAGAAGCAGAAGCAGAAGACCAGCATGCACCATGCCACTACCAGTGCATACACAAAGCCATTACCAAACAGCCCTGGTATCTGCATCCAATACCGTGACCAGCGCTGGTCCCAGGTGGCTGACATTAAACTCACTTAAAGATGATCCTGAGTTGGGGGTATTTTGTGTGGGTCACTTAAAGATAAAACTAAAGTGGAAACATCTCTTTCCACCTAGACCCCTCCTGCTTACTTTGGAGGATGCCCCGGAGGATTCTCTCCTCTTCACCTCGTATTCCTTTCTCATCATCGTCTAGTTTAGTGGGTTCTACCTCCTTCAAACGTCTCTTGCATGATCCCCCACTTCCCTCCCCCCAGATTCACCATCCTAGTCCACCTGGACTAGAAGCTTCCATTTGCCTCCCTGCACCTTGTCTCTGGTCTCTCCCTCTCCCATCTTTCATACAGTGGACAAAGTCATTCCCACGGCTCTCCTCCAGCCCCTAGGATAATATACTCATTCTTCAGCACGGGCTAGAAACGCCACCTCTGCCTGTAACCCACCCCTTTCTTACAGTGGCCATCTTCAGGACTCAGCCTGGCTGCCACCTGTCCTCAGATCCCTTTTCTTGTACATGCTGTGTTCCCTGGAAGGCTCTCTGGTCTGTGAAGGCAGTCACAGCCTGGTTTGAAGCTGGTGCTGCTAGTTTGCTGAACACCACAGCCCCGGCCCCTCCTCATGGCCAGGCTCTTCTGAGTAAGGGGCTTCTTAATTCTTCTGGAAGCCCAGCTACTGCTTCTCGCCAGGATTAACCTGAGCCAAGTATCCAAGTGGTTGTCTTCTTCTTGTGAACAGAGGCCATGGAGGGCACAGCCTGGGGCTATTCAGTACTAGAGACATGCATCTTGGCAGGTCAACAGAGCTGTTTTTCAGTTGGGAAGCACCCCGTGCCACTGACACTCAGGCCCTACTCACCAGAGTGGGGCTTGATCTCCTAAGAGAACACAACACACCTTCAATTCCAGACAGGAACTGGACCCAGGTGCAGGTCAGAGAGCTGCATCAGCTCAAAGTTTATCATCTTAACGAGCTGCTCTGTGGAGCTGAGGGCTGTTAGCGACTTGCCCAGGATCATCTGGCACATGCCAGAGGAGGGACCAGAGGCTATCCTTCTTGCCTCCAAGGCTTGCTCTCCCATTCACTATGCATGCCAGGGCCTGGTGCCATGATGACTGCCCCCTCCTCCATTCCCTCTGCTACTCTTGCTGGGATCCCTAGGGTTTGGTTCAAGTACCTTCCCTTCCCAGGAGCCCAGAGACAGAAGCAGGCCCTCGGAGCAGTAGCTTAGGGAAGAGGCATTAGACAGGGTCATTTTTTAGAAGTCCCACCTACCCCAAGCTCCCCATCTCCTTCTTCTCCAGAAAGTTCTCTGGGACAACCAAATGGCTCTGGGGTTCCAGACCGTTTCCTGGAGGGGGCCTTGTTCAACTAGACCCTGAGAGGAAGTATGTTCTGCAAGACCAGCTTAAGACCATGACCTCAACACAAGACATCAACATTCATAGCATGTGGTTCTTTAATTCTGGTACAGCCCTTTCCATGTTTACTCCCAGAGGAAGGGTCTGACGGGACGGACACTCAGCGGCTGAGTCATGTTGGATGTAGGTCTGGGGACTGGGAAACGGAGGGGGGATAGCAGCACCGTAGCCCAGGCTCCCAGGTGGAAGTGGTGGTTTCAGAGCCCAGGGGAGTTCAGCCCTGAGGCAGAGACTGCTGGCTCCTGGAGTATGCTACAATTATAGGTAAGGTGGAAGGTTGAGATGGAGGGATTACTTAAGATGTCTGAAGCATTCCTATGCCACTGGCTGTGCTGAAGCGAGACCCCTGCCAAGCCTGCTCTCAGTTCTTCAGGTCTCCCAGCCGAAGGTGGGCGAACGATGTGGCCAGCCTCAGAGCCTCCTGCAGGCAGCCCACATTCTTGCCTGTGGCCTGTGCCGACACATCTTTGCCACCACCCTTGCCATCCATCAATCCTGACACCTGCTGCACCCACTCACTGGCCTTCAGACCCCTGTTGGCTGCATTCTGGAAGAAAAAAAAGGAACTCAGGTGCCATACGCAGGAATGGAGATGCTGAGCTAACGTAGCAAGATGAAGAGCCTGTGATCCCAGCATGACATCTGAACCAAGAGACATGTAAGCAGCCCCCTCCTACCCTCCCACCCTGTCGGCTGCTGATCAGGACAGGAGTCAGTCAGGATGTAAAGTCTAGCTGGGCCTCAGCTGCCATCCATCCCAAGAGAGGTGAATGAACACAGGGAACTCTGGCTGGGCCTGGGGAAGGAGGGCCAAGGACCACTACACACCTGAGGGACTTGGCATAAGCAAATGATCTTGTTAGCTTCATTATCCACAGTGAAGAGCATAGCAGAGGTCTCGGGGGAGTGTGTCTTGAAAAGTTTCAGAGCTTCATTCAGGGCCTGCAGGGACAAGAGCAGCTCAGGGGGTGGGAAGGCCCCAGGGTGACCCTGTCCTTGGCAGTCCCTGGCACTGGAGGCATTTGCTAAAGGCTGAACAATGAATCTGTTAAACAATTACCCATCTCTCACAGTTTCCCCTCTCAGCCCTGGCAGCAGTTCCTTCTGCCCTAGAATGCCCCTGTCCGTCTCTCAGAGCAGGCTCTCAGATGCCTCAGTTACCCTTCATTTTGGGGGTGGCCAAAGTTCAGGGCTTCAGTGTCCAGACTTTTCCCCACCCAAGGGCTGATGTGTCCCAGGGCAGCTGGAAAAGGAGAAAGGCTCCCTTGGGGCACATGGGCACAAGGGAAGGGACGCTGGAGACACTTCTGTGCCCACATGGAGAAGGAGGCCCTGCTGTAATGGCTGCCTCACTTGGGAATTCCCAACCACAAAACCAGACATAGATGAGTTGCCTTGGCTGAAGCTCCGCTCTCCATCTCCATGATGACCAGGGGTTGATTGGGCTGACTGTCGATGAGCTGTCTGGTTCTCTCCAGTACCTGCAGATCACACAAAGACAGGCCTTAGGAGGCTGCAGAGCAGACACATGTGGACCATCACGCAGATGTGTGGGCTGAGGATCAAAGAGTTGCTCTGTCCCTCGCCTTTCGCTGTCTTGAGAGCCTAGACTCACCCTTTTCTGAACATCTGCTTTATTGGCCCGGTCGAGGTCATCCATGACCTTCTTTATCGTTTTAAGATTCTCTCTCAATTCATCCTTCTGCCACTGGGGAATGACGGTGGTGGCCAGCAGCTGAAACAAGATTGGTCAGGATCAAGACTGGACAGTCTTCACCAATTCTGATGGCTTCAGCCACCACAAGCCTTAAGTTTTTCTCATTGTTGATATCTCCATGGAGAACAGGAGTAAGGAACAGATCTACAGATCCCAAAGCTAGCAGAGAATTCCCAAGAAAGACCCCATTGAGCTGCAATCAGGAGTCAGTTACTTGGAGAAAGAAGAAAATGCAGGAGAAGCTGAGCTGCCACATGAAGGTGAGTTTATGCAATAGGAAAAGTCCTGCAGAGTTGGGGACTTGGAGAATCCCTGATGTTAGGAGAGTGCTGAGCAGCAGGCTATGTGGAAAGAGGCCCCTGGCTGCTGCAGCTGGGGAGGACCCCTGACAGATCACTCCCACTTACTGAGAGCCTGGGGTTTTGCCAAAGACGTACCTCACCAAAGTCAGCAATTTCCCTCTGGATGTCCTTGTTTGGAGCTGTCTGTGCCTTCACTTTGGCTTCCAACTCAGACAAAGATGTCTTCAAGCTGTCTGCTTTCCTGAGTGCCTAGGACAGGTGAGGGAGACTTCAGATCCAACAGACAATTCCTACCTCCAGCCCCACCACCTTGTACACGAACACTCACAATTGCACACCAATGGGGAGGCTACTACTGTATACCACAAACACCCACACAAACCAAGAGCATCTGTTCCTGAGGAAGAGGCTGCCATGTCACCTCTGCAGATACTGGGCCAATGAGAAGACAGCACTTCAGATGTCAGAGGTGCCATTTAAACCATCTTTGAAATTAACAATAGCAGCTAGTATTTCACAGCACTTTTAGGTTTCCAAAGTTGTGCATATACAAACTTATTTGATCGTCATCACAACAACCCTATGAGGTCAATACTGTTATTACGCTTGTTTTGTGGATGAAACTGAGGCAGAGTTCAGTGACCTGCTCAGGGTCACAGAGCTGGTAAGCATCTGAGGCAGGATTTGAACTCAGATCTGAAGGGTTTCAGGTTGACCCCCCACTGCCAGGTTCAGGCCCTTCATGCCCACCTTCTGAGCCTCAATGCCAGTGACAGCTATGATCCTGCGGATGCCCTTAGCAATGGCTTCCTCACTCACAATCACCAAAGCTCCGGCGTGACTTGAGTTCTGCAAGTGCCTAAAAGTAACCAAAGAAAGGAATGAGGGACAGCCATACAGTCACATCTCTACCCCTCCCTCCCACCCTCCACCTCAGCTGTCACACAGGAAGAGCTTCATACACACAGCTGCTCTGCCCACTCAAGGTGTCTCCTGGTGTGCTCCAGGCCATGCCCACCTGGCTCCTGTGGATGCCCACTGATCCAGCTCCACTCTTGACCCAAGATCCCATAGCCAGGCATAAATCCCAAGGGGGTCAAAGAGAAAAAGGCTCAAGCACAGCCAAATAATTGTTCTTAACAGCACTTTCTATAAGAGCAAAGAACTGGAAACAAGGCTGATATCCATCAACTGGGAAACCAGTCAATGAATTAAGGAACACAAATGAAATGAATTATTTCCGTACCAGAAGGAAAGATGAAGACAAAGAATTCAGTAATGCGAAGTCTCAGGCACTGACTCAGAAAATGACATAATAGGAGTGGAGAGAACAATCAAAAGAAATGAAGCATGGGCCTGTAACGCCCGCATTTGCCCCAAAGAAGGAAGGAGAAGACGCCCCCTCCTTCCCCCCGGCTCCTCTGCATGCGGGGCTGGTGTGATGGTCATGCTCCCCCCACCATTTTCCTCTGTTAACGAGGATGGGGAGGGTGAACATTTGGAAACGAAGCTTACTGAACACCCAAAGAAACCCACTTTAGGTGCGCACCACCTGAGTAGTAATAAAGTGGAAGCAGAAGAAGAGCTGGGAATGAAAGAACTGTGAATGAACCAGCAGTGCCAGGGAGCGGGAAAAGCACCAGGCCCCGGGACCAATCCCAGTGCTGTCTCTTGGGAGGCCCACATGCACCTTCCTCTGACAAAGTAATAGGGCTGCTCAACACCCTACACTCTCTGCACTGCTATGGACCATGAACGGGCCAGCAGTTCTGTGTCTTCCAACTGGTTTATATAAAGCTTCCACAATTCTCTGGCCATCAAGATGGTCATTTTGTGGGCTACTCTGGGGATGTCTCTCATTTTGTACTTTCTACATAATCCTAGAATGTTGAACTTGAAAGCAAGCTGAGAAGTAATTTGTCCTGTCTCATTATTTTATAGAAAACACTGTGGTCCCATCAGGGGAGCTAGTATGTGGCAGAAATCAGATCCAACTCCAGATTCTTCACACCCAAGTCCCTCCAAGCAAAGAAACAGTTCAATTTTGGCTAATAAATATTCAAAGGCTTCCTATGGGCAACGCACTGCCCTAGCTCTTGGGAAGATACAAACAGAGGCAAAACCCTGTATTCACTGTATTCATCAGTCTATCAAATGTTTGTTCCTTATGGGATAGTAATAATCCATTTCTTTTGTGTTCCTCAATTCATTGCTTGATTTCCTAGTTGATGGACATCCACCTTATCTCCAGTTCTTTGCTCTTACAGAAATTAAGAATGCCTTGAATATATAAGCAGCTTGTTGCCCAGGAGAGAAGCATCCTGAGAATTATTGTGATGGCCCTCCTGGGAGGAAGGGGCCAGCAGCATTGCTGAGTTGGGGGTTTTAGATTCTCTAAACTCACCAGAAGGCTCAGAGCTGCCAAAGAGAGAGGCAGGTAGATAACAGAAATCCCAACAAGTTCTGGGCTCTGGCCAGGAGGCCTCCCTGAGCCTTTGTGAATGGAGGAAAGAACACAGGAGGAAAGGGCACGGAAATGAAAATGAGATGAAAGTATCACCTCCTCCCCATCAAATTACCAGAGGCAGAAAGATTCTACATCAAAGGGCTATGGGATAATAAGCACAGTCCACTATTGGCAGGGCTGTGAACTGGCTCAATTGTTTTGGGAAAACAATTTAGAATTGTGTAAGAAAGCTTTCTAAATTAAACTGTTCAGAGCCTTTGGCCCAGAAACTCAACTATGGGACTCCACCCCAACGTGGAAAATAACACCAAGAAAAGCTACGTGCTAAAATGTTCACAGCAGTATTATTTTTGGTAACAAAAAGTGGAAAATAAAATACATCCTCCAAGAATGGGGAAGAGCTGACCTTTGGTATATGAACGTAATGTTCTCACTGGGCTGTAAGCAGGTAGTAAGACTACTGGTGTTGTTTAGTCATATTGTCCAACTCTGGGACCCCACCAAGAATTTTCTTGACAAAGATACTAAAGGGGTTTGCCATGTCCTTCTTCAGCTGATTTTACAGATGAGGAAACTGAGGCAAACAGGTTGAGTGACTCGTCCAGGGTCACACAGCTATGAAGTGTCTGAGGTCACCTCTGAACTCAGGTCTCTGTGACTCCAGGCCGGGTGCTGTATGTACCATGGCACCACCTAACTTCCTGGTAAGACTAGTACTCTATAAGTAATACTAATCTAACACACACACAAACTATTAGGTGGCCTTTGGCATTTGTAATGTTGTAATTTTGCAGACCTTTTTACAGGAATGTACTTTGTAGGGGGGGGGGCGCTGGCTGCATGTAAAGTAAGACAACAAAGAATGAATGAATCCCCAGGTATTTTGTTCCCCACCCCTACCCCTAGACCCTCTCTAATCACTTCATAATGTAGCTCATATTTTCCTTTACTAATAAAACCAAAATAGCTGTGACATTCAAGCTGTGGTTAGAACTCTGATGAGCTGGTTCCACAGTGTAAATGGGGTCTCATTTAGGCGTTCAGAGACCTGAGAGGCAGGCAGAGCTTTCTAAGGGGGACTGGCTAGAGATCAGGGAGGAGAGTCAAAGACTCTGTAAGTACTGCCTTCTTCAGGTGCTGCCACCTACCTCTGGCCCCTTTGAAATCTAACTAGACATACAGTCACATTGCCAAGATGAGCCAAGAGCACACATCTATTCAAGTGACTGGATAGTGAATTCCAAACTCTGTCTATTTTTATAGTCACAGATAAAGTGGCCAAGAGACTGAGCAGGTTCTGGACATTAGGCCTGTGAGCTTCTTGTGACAATTACTGCTTCCCCTCTTGTGCCTGGGATGGCCCTTCCTCCAGAGGATCCTAAAACAGTTTATAGCAGTTCATCCCCATCCATCACTGACTCCCAGGGCACTCACGTTCCCCCACAGAACTCCACTGAAGTGAGGGAGCCGGCAGGTCCTGAAGGGTCATCCAGCAGCTTGGCCACAGGAATGCCAATGGAGACAACTCGCACGGGGTCAGGATAGGTCTCATCAAAGACAGCACGCAGCCCTTGGATGGCTTTGGCTGCTGCCAGGGGGCAATCCTGGGCATACACAGGCTACAAGGGAAAGAAGCAGGCAAAGAGAGGGGCATGAGAATGTGAAAAGTCTTCTGGGGCCCCAATAGTGTTCATGAAGGCAAGGAGAGGATAGAAGATAGGCTCCTCTAAATCTCCATACCCATTTCTACAGTTGGCTTTCCCTGTCTGGGCCTTCCAATTAAAGAGGCCATCTAAGCTGCAGAAAGCGATGGATAAGGAAATCTTTGGGTATAGAGGAATTTAACAGACCAGAGTCCAGGGGCCCAAGTAGCTACTGAGGCACAGGAGACTGCATGGGAAAGGTTGGTGGAGAAGGAGGTCAGGCCTGAAGGGCTTAAGTGCAAGAACCAACTCACAAACCTTGGCCGACTCTATCATCCCATTGGCGATCTCTTCCGTCTCCTTGATCTGCTGGGTGGACATGGCTCCCTTGGCAGTAAAGTCAAAGCGGAGTCGGTCTGGTGCAACCAGGGAGCCCCTCTGGTCTGCCTCGCCTAGCACGGAGCGCAGGGCAAAGTTCAGGATGTGCGTGGCTGTGTGGTTGCTCATGACAGGCCTTCGTCGGGGCTGTTGGGGGAAAGAGGCCATGGGAATCACAGCACAGTGCTCAGAGTTGGGGTCCTAGTGCTCCTCAGGGGTAACTGAGATTAAGAGAATAAAAGTGCCAAGGGTGCCACCCCCCACCCCCCTTGCCCAGCCAGGAAGAAATCATTACTAAAATGTGAAAGGAACTCAGTATAGCTTTACTTCAGGGTTGAGACTTAGTAAACCTCCATGTTATTTCATTAATTACAATTATCTATCCAACTACTGTAATGGATTGCAATTAATTAATCAATAAGAAGTTATAAACTGCTTAATAATTCACTGGTAGCACAGTGGATAGAGGAATGGGCCTGGAGTCAGGAGTTTGAATCTAGTCTCAGACACATACTAGCTGTGGACCGCTGCCTCGTTTCCCTCACCTGTAAGACAGAGATATCAACAGCACCTGCCTCTTGGGGTGGTTATGAGGATCAAACAAGACAGTACTGTATAGTGCTTAGTACAGTGCCCTTGCTTCCTGGCAGTAGGTTAGGCGCTGTGGGTACAGAAAAGGCGAGCACTGACTACAAAGACCTTCAATTCTAGTGGCAGACCACGTATCTGACGCTGGCAGATCCAAGACAAACACAGAATATACAAAAGGAAGCCTTGGGAAGGAATGGCCTCTGAGCTGAGGGAGGCGACAGGATAGAACATTGAGGGAAGAGCCTTTTCAGTCAGTGCAAAGGTACAGAGGTGGGAGATGGGAGAGGAAGCATCAGGAGTGAGGGGTGCAAAGCAAGCTGGGAGGCTCTCCTCCAGAGTTGGTGGAGGGGAGTACAATGTTATCAAAGTAGAATGATAGGAAAGGATCAGGGGGTAAAGAGCTTTGAATGCCAAAGTGAGGAGGGTGCCATTTATGGAAATGCAGGTAGAAAGTACAGGTGGGATATGGTCGAAATGATGCTTTAGGAAAATCCCTCTGGCAGCCGTGGGAAGGACTGGACTTCGGAGAGGGAGCCTACTTAGAAGGTGACTGCCCCACCCACACTAATACACTGACAATGGGGCTGTCCAACCACTTCAGAAAATAAGTTAAAAATCATACAAGTAAACAGGCTAAAATGCTCATCCCTGCGACTATATGATTCCACTGCTGGGCACAGACCCCAAGGATGTGGTTGATAATAAGAAAGGCCTCATATACACAAAAACATTTCTAGAATCACCTTTTGTGGTAGCAAAGAAGTAGAGAAAAAAATAAATGCTCACTGATTGGGGAAAGGTTAAACAAACTCTGGCCCCCAATGCAACGACATGTTCCTCTCTACTTTAAGAAACAAGAAATGTGATGACTACAGAGAAGCCTGGACTTAAATGTACCAATGCAAAGTGAAGGAAGAAGAGTAGGAAAGCGATATACACAGGGAAAAAACCCACAATTAATGACAACAAAAGTACTGACCTGAATGCTTCGAACCTGTAATGACCAAAGGTGTCTTCAAAGCAAAGACAGGAGAAGTCACCTTCCCTTGGTTTTTTGGTGGGGGTGGGGAATACACATAGTGACTGTTTTAATACCTCGGCTGACTATCCTGAACCTTTCTGGTCCTCTTTTTATTATGAGGGATGGCTCTCAGGGACGGGGCTGAGAGACAGACAGAGTTGTAAAAGTAGATGGTATAAAAAACAACTCACTTCATCAATGAACAGCCGGACACGATCCCCCACTCTCAGGCTCCCATAGACTGTTCCTATGTGGAGCACATATCCTCCTCGAACTTGAGTGTCTTTGACTGTGAACTCAGTTTTCTAAAAGAAGCAGAGTGGATTTTTACAAAACAAACCAATAGCTGATCAACTAGTACATACAATCAATCATTCTAAGTGGAAAAGGAATATACCAGACTCGAATCAGTCTCCTCCTGACGTATGTAGAGCCTTGGTCTTGCGTCTAGGACATCAGCCCCTGCCCGCAGCCCATTAGCACCCTCACCACCACTGCCTGGATCTCTGACTTGCTGGCCTCTTAGGGGCCACCTCTGTCCAACTAACAGGATGGAGTCAAACTTACATCCTCGCTGCTGTCATCCTCCTTCACCAGGAAGCCTTCGTCGTAGATCTGTCCTCCTTGCTCAGCATAGAAACAGGTCTTGTCTAGCAGCACGCCACACTCTTGGCCAGTGGACACTTCATCCACAAACATCTTTTCCCTGCGCAGTGCCTTCACCGTGGCCACTGGATTCTCAAACTCTGCAGAACAAAAAGGGAAGGTTGATACCTTGGCCCTTATCTGTCAGGCCACCTCACCCTAAAGCATAGCTTTGGTGTCTATGGCCTTGTAACCTCCTTTACAGCATGACCTCCTGGGGCTCCATAAGAATGTCCTCCATTCTCAGCACGGCCCCATTTCTAAGCAGAAGCGTGTTAGACAGATCAGCTAGTCTAGTGACATGGAACAGGAGAAAGGGCATTGGGAGCCAGGCCACCCCAGAGCTGCCATCAACCAGCCCAGTGACCCTGGGCAAACCACCTCCCCTTTAAGGTCAATTTCCCCATTTTGTAAGATGATAGAGAGGGGCTATAGGTTTTCACAGATTTCTTCTAACTAGAATTCTAGGTTTGGGGGCTTTGGAACAACCAGACTGAAGTTCAAGAATTTTTTTAAAACTCCAAGAAGTGTAGAGAAGCACCAAAGTTCTCACTGCCACCTATATTCTTCTCAATTTGTGCCCATTATCCTAATTGTTAGGATTAATAGCCAAGTGTATATTGAAGGCTAAAATAAGAGCATCCTTGATGGTTTGAGCAGATGCACCCCTAACCCAGCCATACAAGAAACACAGAAATAGGGTACAATGAAGTCAGAACACTCCAAAGACCCGCAAAAGAAGTCAAAGGGATAGAGGGGGCATAAACATGGCAACGCACCGTAAGTGCCGCTGGAGTCTGACTGGTAATTATACTTCAGCGAGTCATCCGTGACCTCAAGACCATTGACTCGAAGCTCTTCGATAGCATAAATGTCCAGCATGATGTGATCTTCCCCACCAGCACCCTTGCCCTGGGACTTCAGCTGGCAATGACAAGAAGAAGTATAGGCCACCTGCACAACTTCAAACTGACTAAAGCTTCCTCAGGAAGCCGGGGGAGAGTGGGGAGGGGAGAGGGAAGCCTGCGTGTCGCCCCCAAACTCTCTACCTGGGCCAGTTTCCTCTCCTCCTCAAAGCCGTCCATGTCTACAACCAGGCCCTTCTCCTCAGCGATCAGGCCAGTGAGATCCACTGGAAAACCATAGGTATCATATAGCAGCCACGCAGTGTCTCCTGTGAGGAACATGGGCACAGAACACCAAGTGGATGTTACACCAGGAAGAACTTACAAGCTGACTTTTCACCCAGAGGAAGTGAGAAGTGATAAAAGGGAAGAAAAAGTCTGGCATGGAAGGGTGCTAGCTATCTGAGGGTCTATTGAACAGATCTATTGAATTCTCTGGAATTTTTCCTTCTGGGAAGGAACTCCCCACCTTACCCACTTTAACCAAGCTGAGACTGAGCTCTTAGTGGCCACTGGATTGAAAGTGATGTTTGGACAGGAAAGGGGAGGGAACAGTGTCCTCACCTGGGATCGTCTTGCAATCTCCCAGACTCTGTATCTTCCTGTCTAGGATGCGCCGCCCTCTGCTCAGGGTCTTCAGAAACTGTCCCTCTTCTTCATTGATGATGTCCTTCACCATGTCTGGGTCCTTCTTTAGTTCAGGAAAGGCATCACCCTGGTGTAGAAGAAACAAGGTGGTGGCATCTGGGGAAGCCAAGGAGCCCATGATGGCTGCTGGCTGACACAGTCCCACTCAGAGCATTTGCTTTGGGAGAACAGACATACCAGTGACTGGACAACCACATCCACAAGTGTAGAAAAAAAACCCCTTTTGGCGTTGAGTTTCTCATGGGAGTATCGAACTGCCCGTCGGAGAATCCGCCTCAGCACATACCTGGGGAAAGACAGGGCTGGATCAAGTACTAAGAAATGCTCTCAGCCAGATTCTTTCTAGGAGCTCTTCTGAAAACTCACCTCAACAATTCAAATAAATTTTTTGTTCCCTTTAAGAAGACTTCTTTTCACCCATTCTATGATATTTTCCCAGGTCATCCCCATTGCCCCGGCACCAAATGCAAGGACCACATTTATAAATAAACACAACAGGTTCAAGGCCATGCCACACTGGCCACCCAGCCTCCACACCAAGTGCGCTCTAATGAATACTGAGGGAAAACCAGAAAATGCCGGAAATACCAGCACTGCCTGGTCCTGCAAGGAAACTTTCCATGACCTCAAACCATAATCCAGAGCCCAATTCCTCTGGTTTCCAAGCACTAGTACCACACAGAGAGCTTTCTCCCACCGCTAAAAACTTTATGTTGATAATTCTCAAAATTACTTACCCGGCCTTCACCTCTCTCCTAACTTTCAGAATTGTGCCAGACATAGAATCGTCCCACCGATGTCTTAAACTCAACATGGCCAAATGAAGTCACCATTTTTTCCCCTATAAGCTCCCCATTTCCAAAGGCAGCACAATCTTCCTAGGGTTTGCAAACTAGGTTGTGCCATCCTCAGCTCCTCATTCTCTCTCACTCTCTATGTTCAATCTGTTGCCAAGGCCTGTCAACCTGACTTTTAGAACAATCCCTAGTATGCTCCCCCTTCTGTCCTCTGCCACTGCCACCACCCTGGTGTAGGCCCTCATCAATTTATGCTTGTACCACTGCAATGGCCACTGGTGGGTCTGCTTGCCCCAAGTCTCTCCCCACTCCCATCCATCTTCCGCTTAGCTGCAAAAATTACCCAAAGATACAGCTTTGACCAGGTCACTCTCCTACTCGGTAAATTCCAGTGACTCCCTATCACCTCAAGGATCGCAGATGAAATTCTGTTTCAAATCTGATTCTTTTTTTACCTTTCTAAGTCTTGCACATCTTATTTCTCCTCTCTTTTTACGCTGTGATCCAGTGACATTGGTTTCCCTATACCTGGAATGCTCTCCCCTCATCTCTGCCTCTTGGCTTCCTTCAGGTCCTGGCTAAAGTCTCAGGGTCTACAATTCCTCTCATACTGACCCATTCCCTCTGCTAATGAGCTCTAATTGATCCTGTCTACACCTGTCTGCTCACAACTGTTTGTGGGGCATCTACCCTTTTAGACTGACCTCCTTGAGGATAAGGACTGCTTCCGTCTTTCTTTGTACCCCTAGGGTTTAGCACAGTGCCTGGTCCACAGCAGATGCTATCTTTAACTGCATAGAGGTAACTGATTTTTAGATTTCCTAACTTTATTTTTTTAAGTATATTTTACAGATGACAAAAACTGGATTAAAGGAAAAACTTCTCTATGGCTTTTCTTATGAGAAATGCTTTCTCCATATTATACTAGACTGGCCAAATAAATAAATAAAATCCTGTTACTTCATACTCAAGAGAGATCTAAATGGCAAAGAATCTTTTGAGACTTCCTGAAATTCTTTCCCCTTAGTCCATGATCAGGCACAGAATTCCCCTGGTAAGGAACTGTTCAGGCCACCTCCATGCTTACCCTCGGCCTGTATTGTCAGGTCTGCCCCCATCAGTTAGGGCCACTGTGATGGTACGTGCATGGTCAGCCAGCACACGGTATGCCATGTCTATCCCGTCCACATCATCAGCACCAACGCACCCTGTGTAGGGCCGAGCCCCGGTGCCCTGTAAGAACAACATAGTCAAGTACCTCAGGACTGGTGGAAGAAATGGTGCTGTTTATCCCAGAGAAGACTCAGGGGGAATCATAGTTTCCTTCAAGCATCTGATAGATTGTGATGTGGAAGGATTAAATCTGTTTTGTTTGGCTCCAGAGAACAGACCAGGACTAAGGGTGGATGGTGCAAAGAGGTTATTTTAGGAATGATGTGAGGACAAACTCCCTAACAATGAGGGCTGTCATTAGAGGTCTTCAAGTAGAGTCAGGATGCACACCTGTCCACTGTGGGGATTCCTTCTGGCTATCTGTTCAGTCACATCTGACTCCCATTTGGGGTTTTCTTGGCACAGACACTGGAGTGATTTGCCACTTCCTTCTCCAACTCATTTTACTGATGAGGAAACTGAGGCAACCAGGGTTCAGTGACTTGCCCAGGGTCACACAACTGAATTCAGGAAGGAGTCTTCCTGGGGCTCTTTGCACTATGGTGCCCCTGAGCTGCCCTGCTTTGGGGTCCAGCTTAGATAACATGGCTGAAAAGGACCCCTCCAACTCAAACATGCTTGCATGGACGCTCCTGACTCATGCCCTAAGTCACTGGCAAGGCAGGCATCACAGGACAACTTAGAAAAGGACTGTGGGGCCTGGCAGAGGTCATGCTGGAGACTTGTTCTTCTCTCCCACCTCACAGCACAAAGGTCTGCATGTAGTAGGAGTTTTGTTAAATTGCTGATGAACAAACAAATGAATCTTTGGCCACATTCCTAAGCCCACAGCTATGGGACACAGCGTCCTACCTTCTGAATGGCGTCGAAGTAGGGGATGAACAGATCTGTGTCGTAGTTGGACATCTTGTTCTGTAACACGGACACCAGGCGTTCCAGGCCCATTCCTGTGTCAATGCTTTTCTTGGGAAGAGGTTTCAGGATGCCATCAGTTTCCCTGCATGATTCAGAAAAGGTCAAAGATGAGACGGGGGATTCAAGGCTGGTGTTATCCAAGTCCCTGCCTCTGAAACACAAACTGTGACCACTTCTTTTTCCAGGACTGGAACAGAGTTGAGATAAAATGAGGTTCTAAAAAGTTAGCTATAAAATAGCAAGCTTAAGTCAAAATGAGACCTCAAGGGAAACTTTATGAACTTGTCCACACCTAATACAGAATTTGGTTAAGATGGTAGGTAGCTACCATTTGGGGTGAGACTATTCCAATTAAAAAACCAGACCTGACATTTTTGGGGGGGGATTGGGTGGGGAGGGCAGAAAAATGTAATAAAATAAAAAATCACCCCTTCAATGGGATGGTTCCATTTCTCTAGTGTTTTCCCCATTTTAGCGTCAACATCCACAAAGGGAAAGCTTCAGCTCAGGATAGCTCTCAAATGGTAAGATGAGAGAACCATCTCAGCTACCATCCTCTTATTTCTAGCTTTGTTTTCCCCTTTCTTGGTGGAGTCTGAAAGAAAGATCCTACATTAAGTAAAATTGTGAGCCAGACTTTTGATTTTTAGCTATGGGGTACTTTTAGGAAGGAACCTCACTCTCCCAACGAGGATCACAACCCCCCTACCCCCTGCAACTTCCAGAGATACTTGGGACAGTGAGAAGTAAAGTGATTTTGCCCAGGGTCACACAGTTTGTTAGTCAGAAGCAGGACTGGAACCATCTCTCCCTGAGTAAGACTGGCCCTCTATCTCTATCCATGTCTCTATGCCATGCACTGGCCATCTCACAGCAAACATTTGGAATTTCTGACATGCTTCCATGAATCAAACGAGGGAAGTACATCACCTGTTGAACTGGATAAAGACCAGATTCCAAATCTCTAGCACATTAGGGTCATCCTGGTTGACGAGATGGGCAGCATCCCGGTCACCAATCCGGTCATAGTGGATTTCACTGCAGGGTCCGCAGGGGCCTGTGTCACCCATTTCCCAGAAGTTATCCTTCATGTTGCCAGGAAGAATCTTGCTGTCATCCAGCCTGCCCAAAGAGACCCAGTATCAAAGAAATAGAATCATACCGACCTAATTCAGTTCTCTGCAATAACTAATAGGAAGAGACTTCATCTTAGACAAATGAAATGTGTAAAGTGAGGTAAAAACAACAAACGCTCATGATGCCATAGCTGGGGGGTGGTGAACTGGTACACTGGTTTTAAAAATTGGGCTTTATATAGTAACAGCCACCAAATGCTTCCTATCCTCAGACAGGCTAAGGCCCTAATGTGGGCCAAGTACTGAGGGAGACCCCTGGCCTTGTATGAGCCAGGCGCTTTGCAGCAGAGACACAGCTATCTAAACTCAAGGCAGTGTAAACAGGGAGAGGGCACTGACAACTGAGGAAGATCAAGAAGACTTGACAGAGACAGTCACGCCTGAGTTAAATCCAGAATGAAGTCTTCTGAAAGGCAGAGATGAGGACTGAGTGAATTCCAGGCCAGGGAAAAGGTACAGTGCTGACAGAGATGAGGTCTAGTTTGGTCCAGTGTCAAATGTGCAGAGGGGAATGGTGTGAAATAACAGAAAAATGTGAGCAGGGGCCAGACTGGCGAGGCCTTCCACAGCATGCTGAGGAGCTCAGAGTTTTTCTTGGATGAAAGACACACCACCACTCAAGAGTTTGGAGCAGTGGAGTAACCTTATCAGACCTGTGATTGAGGAAGCTGAGTGGAGGATGAATAAGAAGGCTGAGACTGGAAGCAGAAAGAACAATGAAAGGCTATTAAAATGGGCCAGAGGGGATGACAGGTAGTATTTTACAGGGTAGTATATAGAAGGGGGTATATTCATATATATTGAAGATGTTATGGGGCTAGAATGAAGTGTGGAATGGAAAGTAGAAGGAAGAGAAAATAAATGCTTGTCAATTGAAAAATAAACAAAGATTCAAAAAAAAAGAGAATCAAGACGTTGACTCTCTTTTTAATGACTTTGCCAATGATTTCTCTGCACTGAGATTTCCCAAATCATCTCCAGCCTTGGCCTCTCACTATGTTTCAGTTCTGCATTTCCACTTAAATGTCCCATAGTCACCTCAAATTTAACATCCCTAGGACTAAAATAATCCTTATGCTCCCTACCCCAAATGAGTTTTCTCTCTCAACTTCTCCATTACACACACCAACATTTTTTTAAATCTCTCAGGTTACAAAACTTCAGAAGTAATTATTCAGAAAAAAATTCAGAAGTAATCTCCCTCTGCACCATCCTCTACATCCATTTTCTAAAAAATCCTATTTCTTCATTGTATCTGTTGGATTCACTTTCTACTCTTAATTCCCACTGCCTGCTCTTCAGTTTGAGACTCCATCACATCACTCTTCCAAACACAACAATTCCCTCCTGAATAACAATTCCAGGAGAAAATTTTGTAAACCTCCTTTCTATCACTTCACTCCTAAGGAAGACAAAATGATTTCTCATAACTGCCACATCAACTCTAAATTCCTCTAACTAGCTTCCAAGATCTTCCATAATCTGTCTTACCTTCCTTATCCTAAATTTAATAACATTATTTTATAATTTGTGTAGTGCTTGTATTTTCCAAAGTATATTAAATTCATCATTTCACTTGGGACTAAAAGCTTGTATGACAGAGTAGGAATATCTAATACAGAGAAAAGGTCAAGTGTCTTATCCAAGATCATGCAGCTCAGAAATGAGGGGCTCTTTCTATTGCGTCCTCACCTCATCACACATGGGATCTGACCCAAAGAGACCATCCTCTCCTCACTGCCTTCCATCTGTTCATGCTGCTGACCTCGTTTCATTCTCCTGTATCCCCCCTTCTCCAGATGCTTCAAAACCCAATTCAGATCACAGCCACTCCACAATCACGTTTCTCCTTTTCTGAGTCCTCACAGAAATTAGAGTCTGCACAACACAGTTTAGTTTTTAACTATATATGCTCTTCTATGGTTCTCCAGCTCCTTCCTGAATGCTAATTCTCTACCCAATGAGATTCTAACATTGAGGTAATGTCTCATCTCTTTCATTCCAGTCCTAGGCATATTCAATAAATGCTGGTTAACTGACTAATATCACTTGGATGATGCATCACTTTCTGATCCTTTCAGCATCAGCTTCCTTTCATCTTCCTTGAAGCTAAGGAGCTTCAAATTCTCTCATAATGGCCCTAGAGGGTGGCTATCTCACAGGAACATGGTCTCCTTCCCTACCCTTGGTTCCCAATCACCAACTATGTCTTCACGTCAAAGGAATTCTTTCAGTTGGAAAAGGAGTGGTAACAAAAGAAGCAATGGCAAGTGCCAGACAGTCCTAGTAAATCCCTCCTTCTGTCATCTCTGTCAGTAGGGACCCTAAGTCCTGGGAAGGGCCACTGTGACCAGCATTGTGGGCCATGACATAGGAGGCACTAGGGAGAGGAGTTAACTCTCCACATTCTCTTACATTGGATGGGATTGTTGGGAGCAAGTAAGTTGTGACACAGACTTGGGCCAGTGCTGCTGGCTCTGATTGGTTTTACTGCCCCAAACTACTTTCCACTCCTTTGGGAACTGCTTCTAACTGAAGGTACTGGAATGTTTTCAATAAAAGGGTTGTTTGTTTGAACCCCTGGGCTCTGAGTGATCCATTGGTGCAAAAGTACAAGAGGGTCACCCTTCCAGACACAGCTTCAGGGTCCCCTGGCCCTGAAAGCCACTGGAAAGTTTGAGGGTGTGAGGGATGGAGGGAAGTAGGAAAGGGGATTGAGGGTAGCCTTCCCAAACCTCTGTTCCTATCTGTAAGATGAAAGGAACACCCCTCTCTCTCCTTACCAGACCTATATGAGGACAAAGGAGAGAATATGGTGCTTTTCGGGAGTGAGAGAAACTGACCCTGAGAGAAGCAGGTCATTAGGACCTCACAGATGTGTGCACACACACAGAAAAGCTGCAGCAGCTCTGCTTTGGGCTCTACCTCAAGGAAGTTCCCTGCACCAATGAAAGCAGAGGCCTACACAAAAGAAACACACACACACACACACACACACACACACACACACGCTGTTGTTGACCATCTAGACACAAAGGCTCAGAGAGTAGGGGGTAGGGAAACACAGGGTTTAATTGTAACCTGTGGTTTTATGGAAGTTACAGTATATCTTTAAGGCATTTTTGGGTCCTCCTCTCTTTTCCCATTCTTCCTTAATACCTTTATATTTTCACACAGGACAAATTAGTTTTGTATCAAAAACTAACAAGAGTGTTGTGCAATAAGCAGGCAAGATATGTACCAAGGGACAAAGACAAAATGACCTGACTCAAAGCATAAAACTGACCATGGTGATGCAAGAAAAATGGGACAAATACCAACAAAAAATATCAGTTCTTTGGGTGAAAAAGCACTTTGTACTCATGTTCTCGGTGGCCTGCATGCATTCTTACCCCAGATTTTGCCAGATCTGCTTGCATTCTAAGTCTGGTTCTAAACCAGCTGCTTCATTTCCTCCAAAGTAGGTGACATACAGTCTGTCTACAGGGATGCCAAATTCTTGGGTAAGAAGCTCCAGGGCCATCTTACAGGCAAGTTCCTGCATAAAGGATGAGGAGAGTTAATGGAACTAACCATTTTGTGCTGGTAAAAAACAAACAACCCCCTCACACCCCTCAGAGTCACAGATATTGGCAAACAAGGCTGCCTACATTTCAAAGTCACTGATGCTCAGGACATTACAAGAAACTCATTTGGGAAACCAAGAGTTATCAAAGTGTAGGCTTCTTGAGACATCTTATTTCTATGGTGAAAACTAAGAAGGTGACTCTCTCAATCCACATGGCCATTCTGTTCAAAAGTATGATGTGGTTTACCTTAAAATAATCCCCAAAAGACCACGAGCCCAACATCTCAAAGAAGGTGTGGTGATAAACATCCTTCCCCACATCATCCAGGTCATTGTGTTTGCCCCCAGCTCGGATACACTTCTGGGTGTTGGCAGCTCTGTTCAACTTGGCCATGGGGTGAGAAGGGTCAATTGTGTTGAGGAAGATGGGCTTGAACTAGAAGAAAAAAAGTGAGAAATTTCAACTTCAGAAACTACTTCAGATCTGTGCCTCAAAAGTAGGGTTACACACACGCACACTTGGAAATGCTGGAAATGCTCAGATGATAACAGGAAATGTTTTTATAAGGTTAGGATCGTTTTCACTGCCCTTTTCCTTCTGACAAAGAATGATCTGGGGGAAAAAAGAAAATTTCCCCCTGTCCTAAAGAAAGGATGTCAGAGAAACATGAATTTCATTATTGATATTTATCAAACTCTCTACAGACAAAAATGAGTTCATCTGTATAAAAAGTATCCAAGGGTACCAGTATAATTAGGGAATTCTTTGAATGTACCTGGTAACATGAACAGCATTCAAGGAAAATTCAGCCTCAAAGATCTATTATTTAAAGATATTCCTCACAATAATGAGATATAATCAAAGACTGAGACAAAGAACTTTCACACCAGAAGAGAGTCAGGCCTATCCTTTCATCTACAGCCTAGAGAGAAAAAGGCACTAGTTTCCACAGCCAGGCAGTCAGTCACAGAGCCGCAACTAGGACCAGTCTTCTTTTCCATGTTACCACAATTCCTCTTCTTAAATGAGACGTACAATTCAGGAGGGCAAGGCTGGAAGCATGATACAGCAGGAAGAGCACTGACTTGTGCAGCTAGAGGTGCAGGGTCAGATCCCACCTGCATCTCTTGGCTATATGAGAAATGCCCTTAGCTAAATCGCTTATCCTCTCCACTCTCAGTTTCCTCAACTGAAAATTGGAGGTCCTGGACTTAGATGGCTTATGTGGTCCCTCTAGGCTCTAAATCTCTGATCCTATTTTCATACAGTTCAGAATATTGCAAAAATTTCTCCTTTGGAGAAACAAAACCTCCAAATTTTCCAAATGGAAACTTAATAGTCAGAATGGGATGGAGACTGGGATTAGCAGCTGTTTCTGCAAAAGCATTAAAAGCACTGGTCTAGGAGCTGGGATGGTGACAAAAGCAGTTCTGTTTGGGAGGGTCCAAAATGAATCAAGTTGCTGAGTCCTGCAGCTCCTTGTGAGTATCTAAGGAGGTAACTGTACAGCGCTCAGCACAGGGCCTCCCTAGCACATAAGAAGAGCCATGTCAGTGTTAGCTGCTTTCCTAAAACACACCTGTGGATGAAGAAGTAGCAGCCTAACTAATGGGGATAATCCATACTTCTATCTTTGAACATCTTTGCAGTAACCACTTCTTTTCTTCTGTCTCTACAGACTAAACCTCTTAGAAGCTCACCATGGCACACCTCCCCACTCTGCGGTACCCACCTGGTTCATGCCGGCATTGGCAAAGAGAAGCGTGGGATCATCCAGGGGCACCGTGGAGGAGGAGTGCACGTAGGTGTGCTGGTGTCTCTCGAAGAAATCAATAAACCTCTGCCGGATTTCACTGGCAGTCAACGTGGGCTCCATCTTGGAAATGCCACCCAAAGCTGGCCAGAGATAAAGAGGGACTGGAGGTTAGCGGCCGAGGGCTATTCATTAAAGGGCCACGTCCCACAGGGTTCTGGAGTCCCTTCAGGACAAGCGCAGAACCAATGGCGCGAGTCCCAAAGCCCCCTTGGATCCTTTTTTGGCGGACCCCGTGCCAACCTCTGCCAACAGTCATGGAGCTGGATCCAACAGGAGAAACATCTTCTGTGTACAAGAAGGCCTCGGGAAGAGGCCGGGGGAGAGCGGGTCACCTCCCAAGGATCAGGAAAAAGGCAAGCTGCTGGGTGGTTCTGAGGGCCTCAGGGCTGGTGGGCACAGGGGGCATCTCTAGAAATGCCGCGGCACGGCCGCAGAGCGTCACCCTCAGGACCCCAAACACAGATCGGGGCTCCGCCCAGCTCCCCGACCCCCGGGCGGGGGCCCAAGACCGCCGCTGGTGTAGACAGTCCTCTGGGTAGCGCCCCTCACCCCTCCCCGGGAAGAAGTCTGCCGCCTCCTCTCCCCCCCCCCCCCCCGCGCCCCCTCCTCTCTCCCCCCCCGGCGCCCCTCCTCTCCCCCCGCCCCCCTCCTCTCCCCCCGCCCCCCTCCTCTCCCCCCCGCCGTGCCCCCTCCTCTCCCCCCCCCGCCCCCTCCTCTCTCCCCCCCCCGCGCCCCTCCTCTCCCCCCCGCCCCCTCCTCTCCCCCCCCGTCCCCCCTCTCCCCCCCCGCGCCCCCTCCTCTCTCCCCCAGCCCCCTCCTCTCCCCCCGCCCCCCTCCTCTCCCCCCGCCCCCCTCCTCTCTCCCCCGCGCCCCTCCTCTCCCCCCCGCCCCCCCTCCTCTCCCCCCCCGCGCCCCCTCCTCTCCCCCCCCCGCCCCCTCCTCTCTCCCCCCCCCCCCGCGCCCCCTCCTCTCCCCCCAGCCCCCTCCTCTCCCCCCCGCGCCCCTCCTCTCCCCCCCCCCGTGCCCCCTCCTCTCCCCCCCCCGCCCCCTCCTCTCCCCCCCGCCCCCTCCTCTCCCCCCCCGTCCCCCCTCTCCCCCCCCCCCGCGCCCCCTCCTCTCTCCCCCGCGCCCCCTCCTCTCTCCCCCCGCGCCCCCTCCTCTCCCCCCCCCCCGCGCCCCCTCCTCTCCCCCCCCGCCCCCTCCTCTCTCCCCCCCGCCCCCTCCTCTCCCCCCCCGCCCCCCCCTCTCCCCCCCCCCGCGCCCCCTCCTCTCTCCCCCGCCCCCCTCCTCTCTCCCCCGCCCCCCTCCTCTCTCCCCCGCCCCCCTCCTCTCCCCCCCCGCCCCCCCTCCTCTCCCCCCCCGCGCCCCCTCCTCTCCCCCCCCCCGCCCCCTCCTCTCTCCCCCGCCCCCTCCTCTCCCCCCCGCCCCCTCCTCTCCCCCCCCCCCGTGCCCCCTCCTCTCCCCCCCCGCCCCCTCCTCTCCCCCCCGCCCCCTCCTCTCTCCCCCGCCCCCTCCTCTCCCCCCCCCGCGCCCCCTCCTCTCTCCCCCCCCGCCCCCCCTCCCCCCCGCGCCCCCTCCTCTCTCCCCCCCGCGCCCCCTCCTCTCCCCCGTGCCCCCTCCTCTCTCCCCCGTGCCCCCTCCTCTCTCCCCCCGCGCCCCCTCCTCTCCCCCGTGCCCCCTCCTCTCTCCCCCGTGCCCCCTCCTCTCTCCCCCCCGCCCCCTCCTCTCCCCCCAGGCCCCCGGCCTCCGACGCCCGAATCCCAGCGCAGAAAGCCCGACGAGCCCCGGCGCCCCTCGGACCCGGCTCCCTGGCCCCGGGGGACGCTGCGGGGTTCGCGCCGCTCCCCCAGCCCGGCCCCTCCAGCCAGGCCAGGCCCGCTCCCACCGTCCCGGCCGCCCCGAGACGGTTACCTCGGCGGGAGAAGGCTTCTCGTCTCCTTCAGCTCCAGCGTCCCCCGACTGCACACAAGCAGCGCCGGCCTCCCTGCCGGTCCTCCAATCGGAGCGAGAAGACGAGAGGGAAAGGGCGGCTCCCCGAGCCGCGGAGAGCGCCGATTGGCTGTCTGCCCCGCTGATCAATTTCGGCAGCAGCTCCTGCCCCGTACCGCGGCAAGCGCGGCGGAGACGTAAGCCGGCTGATGCAATGGCGCCGAAAGGGGCGGGGCGGGGCATGTCACGTGATGCTGCCTCTGGTAGCGCCGCGACCTACGCCGCCACCTTCCATTGCCAAGAGATGGGGCTCCAGGAGCGTTGGCTTCGGCTGGTGCTGGGCACTGGTGCCCCGTGTCCAGTGACTGGACAGAAAACGGCCGCCCCGACCTCGCGAGGTTATGCCTTAGGGCCGCCAGGGAGGGGCGAAGGTTGGAGGCCCCGAGCTGGGACCAGGAAAGGGGACCAGGAAAGGGCGCCAGTTTGAGGCCTCCGGCCCGACCTCGAGGCCCGGGCGGGAAAGGCTCGCGGCGCAGCCAGGTCCTCCCGTGGAGGCCCGAGGGGCCGAGGCTCCGCCCTTCCGAGCCCCCCAGGGTCTGCAGGCAGCCTCGGGTCCCTGCTGGGCCTCAGCCGGACCCCAGCGCCGCCCTCCCCCTTCCCTGCCCTGAGAGCCCCAGGCCCCTTCCGAGGTGGGGGGCTTGGGAGGAAAGGCCAGATTCTTACAGAGGAGATGCGAGGGACAAGGGGTGGCCAGAGTGGGGAGCGGCAGCATGCCAGGCCCGGGACACAGCCAGGGACAAGGCCCGGAGGCTGGAGATGGAGCTAGTACAGCCAGAAGGATGCTGCGGGGGAGTGAAGTGGAGCAAGACTGGGAAGGTAGGAAGGGGCAGTGTTTGGAAGGATTTTATCTTAGATTCTGGAGGTAAATAGGAGCACTGAAGTTTAGTGGGCATGGGAATGACACGTGGTGGCAGACTTGGGCTTGAGATCCCTTCGGAAGCTGGATTGGAAGAGGAGACAGAGACACAGAGACCAACCTGAAGGCGGCTGGACCAGCCCAGGTGGGAGGGGAAAGAATGAATGTTGTTTTCAGGCTGTGGCTAAAGTTATTTGTCCTCAATTCAATATAAACTCCTTGAGATCAGGGATAATTCTACCATTGGCTGGCTCCTCAGCTTCTAAGAACACATGGCTCTCTTCTGGACCCTCCTAGCTTTAGAGTGATTATCTGGAGTAACTGTTGCTGTTTCCCTCGCAGCCTGATGTCTTTCTTTTCTTGGCCTCATTAAAGGGGCCATGCCCTGGCTGCCTCTTAAACAGGTCTATTCAGTGAATGGGCATTCCCTCACCCTAAGTGAGTATCTGCAAAGACCTTGGCCTAAAGGGGCCAAGGACCCCATGCATACTGGGTCATCTCCAGTCATCCTGATGAGTATCTGGTCACTGGATTCAGATGGCTCTGGAGGAGAAGTGAGGCTGGTGACCTGCACTGCCCTCCCTCCCTCAAAACAGTCAAGTGCAAGTCATGTCATCATTTCTCTGATGGCATGGTCTTCTTCGGTAATGAAGGATGAATACAAGAGCACGTGGTAAAATGTTCACTCTTAATTCAGTATGGCACTTCTCTACATAGAAAAGTGTCTTTCATACCATTATGACAGGTCCTGAAGGTACACTTGATAACACTTGAGGTAGATAGAGAATTTGAAATCAATTCAAAAGTTCTTGAGAGAGACCTTGAGAGTATCCTTGTATCGCTTCTTCTGACCACCATGTGATCGCCTGCCCCATGTGAGTTCTCCATAAAATAGTCTTCTTGGCAAGTGTACATTTTGCATTCAAACAAGTGGCCAGCCTATTGCAATTGTGCTCTGTGAGGCGTAGTTTGAATGCTTGGCAGTTTAGTTCTAGCAAAGACCTCAGTGTCTGGTACTTTATCCAACCTGGCGCCGAAAGGCTGTTCATGTTTCACAAGCATACAACAAAGAGGTCAGCACAACAGCTCTGTAGACCTTCAGTTTGATACTCACTCTAATACCTCTTCTCTCCCACTTTCATTTGGAGCCTCCCAAATACTGAGCTGGCTCTAACAATGCATGCATGCACCTCATTATCAATGTGTACATTCCTGGAAACTATAGTGCCAGAGTAAGTGAACTTATCCACAGTATTCGAAATTTATCCATTTGCCATAACTGATGGTTACATGGATGAAATGGTGGCGGTTGGTGGAGCACCTGTGTTTTCTTGGTGTTAATTGTTAGGACAAAATGAGCACAAGCCGCAGAGAATTGATCCATACTTTGTTGCATCTCAGCTTCAGAAGCTGCATGGTACCTGCAGTGTCATCTACAAACAGAAAATCATGCACCAACACTCCTTCAACTTTGTTGTTGGCTTATAACCTTTTCAGGTTGAAGAATTTAACATCAGTGGCATAGCTCACCTTGATACCATGTTTGTTTTCATTGAAGGCGTTTGACAACATAGCTGATACATCATGTTAAAAAAGGCTGGGAGCAAGCACATAGCCTTGTTTCACTCCACTGGTAACTGGGAAAGCACAAGAGCATTTTCTTTTATCCAGAATCTGGGCAAGCATGCCATCATGAAATTGAAACTGATGGACTTCTATGGGTAGCAAAATTTTGACATAATTTTCCATAAACCCTCATGACTGACAGTATCAAAGGTTTTGGTCAGATCAACAAACATTGTGTACAATAAATGTTGTCTGTTTTGCTCCTGGCATTTCTCCTGATTTTATTTTAGCAAACACTATATCAACCATTCCTCAGCCCTCCACCCTTTCTGAAGCTATGCTGGCTCTCAGGTGGATGGCCATCTTCCAGGTGAAGAATCAACATACTAAGGAGGTCTCTGGCAAGAATCTTGCCAGCAATGAAAAAGAGAGAGACACCCCCGCCCCACTTTCCATTTCCTTTAGTTTTATAGAGATGGTCAATGGAGGCATCCTTTATCTCTTGGGAGACAATCTCCTCTCGCCATATAAGCCAGAAAATTCCAGTCAGCTTTTGTATGAGCAATGGACCTTCCACCTTCTAAATATTCTGGGTGATTCTAGAGGTTTCTAAGCAGCAGGTAGAGGTGGTCCAAGCTTCCCAGTCATGCAGAGCTAGGTTCAGTTAATGCAACAAAGCCCTCTCTCAGTTCCCACAATTGAACAAAGTTTTCTCACAAGACAGAAATTGGACTAGACCTTTAATTGAAAATAAAAGGTTCCCCACCTGGCCCCACGGTGGACCACCACTCCTTGATTCCATCTAGATTCCTTCCCTGTTACTTTCCAGTCACCCCAAAGCTATTGGCATTCCTTGATCACATCCAGATCTTCCTACAGTCTGTGTGTAGGGTCTATTTTGCCCCCCATTGAATTGCTCAGACTCGATCTGGCCTGCTCATTGGTGCAGGTATCACAAATGCTCAGATTCTTAAAATCTCGCCCACCCTAACCGGTGTTCTAATAAACCTTGTCTCTGAAAAAAAATTTTAAAAACTGAAGGGTTCCCCAACTGATAAATGGTCAAAGGATATGAACAGGCAGTTTTCAGAGGTAGAAATTAAAACTATCTATAGTCATATAAAAAATGCTCTAAATCACTATTGATTAGAGGGATGCAAATCAAAACAACTCTGAGGTACCACATCACACCTATCAGATTGGCTAACATGACAAAACAGGAAGATGATAAATGTTGGAAAGGATGTGGGAGAGTTGGAACACTAATTCATTGTTGGTGAATCTGTGAGCTGATCCAACCATTCTGGAGAGCAATTTGAAACTGCCCAAAGGGCCACAAAAATGTACCTACCCTTTGACCCAGCAATACTGCTTCTAGAACCGTATCCCAAACATCATAAAAATGGGAAAGGGTCCCACGTGTACAATAATATTTATAGTAGCTCTCATTGTGGTGGCCAAGAACTGGAAATTGAGAAGATGCTCATCAATTGGGGAATGGCTGAACAACTTGTGGTATATGAATGTAATGGAGTACTATTGTGCTATAAGAAATGTTGAACAGGAAGACTTCAGAGAGTCCTGGAAGGACGTATATGAACTGATGCTGAGTGAAAGGAGCAGAACTAGGAGAACGTTGTACACAGCAATAACCTCAGCGTGCGAGAAATTTTTCTGGTAGACTTAGCCCTTCACCACAATGCAAGGACCTACATACAACATTCCCAATGGACTCTTGAGGCAAAATGCCTTCCACATCCAGAGAAAGAACTTTGGAACTGAATGGCAGAACGAAGCAGAATATTTTCTCTTATGTTATGTTTTGTTTTGTTATGGTTTCTCCCATTCATTTTAATTCTTCTATGCAACATGACCAATGCAAAAATGTGTTTAATAAGAATGTAGTGTAGAACCTATATAAGATTGCACACTGTCGCGGGGAGGGAGGGGAGAAGCAGGGACAGAAAAATCTAAGACTTATGGAAGCGATTGTAGAAGACTGGAAACAAATAATGTAATAACAAAAAGAAAAGAAAAGAAAGGGAAGTGATCTAGGTCCAGAATTGAGTGACAAGATGGAATTATTATGGTTCACTCAATTCCCATTGCCACTTGTTTTTTTGATGCTTTCAATTCCCTCAACCCACTCCCCCTATGAATCACTTATCTATATGCCAAATTTATAAAGATTTTCACATATTCATATATGTTAAGTCACATATCAAATTACTTAGAAGGCTCACATTTTTGAGAGGGGAGATTTATATATTACCAAGAAAACTTAAACATAAAGACAATGAAACAAAAGGTCAAAGCAATACAGTGATGATCATTGTTGGAAACATGCTAGATATTAATAGGTATCAAGGAAAATTTATTACAGCAGAGTTCAGAGGAATTGAATGCCTTTGGCCAAAAGTCTCCCCCTCCCCTTCTCTGAGGAAGGAAGAGCACTGAACACAGAAGTGAGATGAGCTATATATCATTAGTTAAAGAGAGATCTTCCCACTATTGGTCTATTATCCATTAGGTCACCATCTTCTCTACATGCCCACTACATAACCACCCTTGGTGTGATCCCTCATCTCAAACATGCTTCAACATAGGACCCATGATCAGGAAATGGAGGGATAATTTTATGCGGGATGTGTCTGCTTATATACATGAGGTTCATTAAGCAAGCACGGTAAAGAAAAGCTTTCTCTAGGTTATTCCCAGCCATAGTTCCCAACTGGTTTAGGCGAATTTCAGGCCTGGACCTTCTTATTGATAATTTTGTGACTTTCTGAAGGCCACCGTCTGTCTCCTGATTGGTTGAGTCCACCTGCAGTCAGCTTTCTTATTATCTGACTTATTCTCAATGACTTCATCAATTAATAAGTTCTGTGGAAACTTAACTTTTTGTTGTCTCTCACAATCATCAATATTAAATAACATCCAGTCTCCTTGTTTTCTAGGAACCCACTCCCGATGTCCATTTAATCAGCACATTTTGCCTCGAGTCCCAGATGTCCCAGGTAGTCTTCTGGTCCTTGGACATTTTGGAATAGGCCTCATTCTCAGGGCAGCTCTGAAAGGAACTCTGCTTTTCTGGTTCCAAAACTTGGAGAGATTCTTAGGAGCTTAGCTTATTAGGCTAACATTCTATTACACATATGAAATAAGTAACAAAACAAGGCAATATGAGCATGAATAAAAAGTACCATAGGAATTCATAGAATCCTTAAACTCAGAGCTGAAAAGGACTTGCTAAGTCATCCAGGCCTCCCCCTTGCTTCAGGAGAGGAATGTGAGCTGAGCAGAGAAAGGAGGCCTCTGTGGAAGAATTGAGACTTAATTTGCCCCTTCCATTGAGACTAAGTGTAAACTGAAGGATGGTATGTTTGTGGATGAACTTAGCAGTGCGGCTAAAGGAGAGAGTTCTTGTTCAATTAAAGCTAAGTTTAGAAACTGTTGAAGCCATCCTGTGAAAGATCTCAGCAGCCATGCTGAGGGGGCTCCCAGGCTCTTTTCTGCTGAAGTTTTCCAGGAGCAGATGATACATCAGTAAGTGGATCTTTAAACAGGTATAGAACAGGTTCTTTGATGCCTTTTACTTGGCAGTCCCTTGGCTCCCTTCACATAAGAGCTGGGCGACAGGAACCCAGAGGTCATTGTCTGTTTGGTTTAGTGCTGTCAGACCCAAATAAAAACAGATCCCTGTGGTTGTATGTGTACTTAGAAAACCACAAATGAGTGGCGTCCATGTTAAATTTTTATTGTTATTAAATGTTACCTGGTTCCAGTTTAATTGGTTTCCACAGTACTCAGGAGGGGGAGCATTTGGCATTGACTTTGGACACCTCAATTTGAAAGATGAGAAAATTGAAATCTAAAGGAAAGTTAGGTGACAAGGGCATAGAGGTAATAAGTAACAAAATCTGAATTCAGATCCATCTAAAGGAAAAAAATATGGTTGTGAAAAGTTAGAAAATGAATAGAAATTAGCTATAGGCAAACTTAATTGTTGAATATATTCCATCTGCTATGAGTTGATTTAGGCCTTAGGGGTGGGGAAACTTTGAGGCTACATGTGGCCTTCTAGGTCCTAGGGTATGTGGCCTTTTGACTGAGTCAAAGTTTTACAGTAGAGTCCTGATGTCCTTTCCATCTCTTAGCTTCTGTGAGCCTGTGAATTGGCAGGTGTCCAGGCCTCAGACATCAGAAGAGTTATTGAGGGATAGACTTTAGCATCCCCTTGCCCCCACTCCTCCACACCATCCCCTCAGGCTCCTGGTTGCTGGGTTAGAGGCATCAAGATTTAGAGAGATAATTGAAGAAGAGCTTTATTGAATAGGCTTCACTAACAAATATTTTAATGAATACAGGAAGGCAGCCCAAGTAAGCAATTAGATCACTTCAGGTAACTCTGGATGAGCCAGCCCAGCTGGTGGAGAAGGCAACTTGGCAGAAGATCTGGGCCCAAGGTACTCTGGGATGGGCTGAGCCTACTTCTACTTTTCAGACTCCTTTTATAGATCTGAGGTCCTTGTGAGAGTCATGTGCCCCCAAATTGCTGAGCGATCTGCCTCATCCTCCCTTCTCTCTTCTGTTGGCTAGAAAAGGGAGTTTCTGTAAAATTGCTTAGGTTTTCAATGTCCCTGAGGAATTTCCAAAGTCTGTTAGAAGGTTAAGAGCTAAAAGAGACCTTAGAACATAGAATGTCAGAGATAAAAAAGGACTTAGAACAGAGTGTCAGGACTAGGAGGCAGCTGGGACTATAGACTTAGACTTAATCTGGAAGTAGCATTCAAGCATTCTAGGCCATCTCCAGCCATCCTGATGAATATCAGGCCACTGGATCCAGATGGCTCAGGAGAAGAAGGTGAGGTTGGTGACCTTGCACAGCCCTCCCCCTCACTCAGATCAAAGTCAACTGCAAGTCATGTCATCATCTTGATGTCATGGTCCTCTTTGAGAATGAAGGACAAACGCATACAAGTGTTATAAAACAAATGCTTTTATTTAGGGGATTTGTTCTGTGAAGTTTGGATTCAGTCAGAGTTACTCAAAAACCTAGAAGGTCACATGGGCTCAAGACCCGCCACAGATTCTCCGCCCCTAGTAGGGTGATATGACCCACCTTACATGCTGATCATACGTGTATGTATGCTATCATTAAAAACAGGTTGACAATGACATTGGTCCATCTTAGGGAAGATGATTCTAGTCAGTTAGTCTGGTAGATAGTCCTCTCTTTCATGCTGAGCCTTATTAACTTCACTTAGAGAGGAGAATGGTTTTCCACTCTCACTGTACTCCCCAGCTTGGTTATCCAGACCTTGTTCCCCAGCCCTTTGAAGTGTGTCCTAGAGCAGACCTGGCCTTGTTTATGACGTTGTAGGCAGTTGATGTCATAGTGCTGAATTACTTAAAGATCCAGGTCCCAGAAGAAAAGCCCCATCTCTTTTGCCTCAGGAACAGGGTGGGAAGTACTGCCCTCATTCAGGTGCCTGGCTTGGTAGGCGTAAGTTAAGAGATTGCCTCTGAGGCTGTCTCCAGGATTTGCTGCTAGACTGGGGAGCAGTCACAAGCCCTGCTAGGCCTCAACTGCTTAGGGAAGGCTTCTCAGTTTGTGAGGGGTGTTTGATAGCCTGACCCCATGCTGACTGTAGCCTCCAGGTGTTTAGAAGTTTAGTTGCTGCCATCATGGAGGGCGCCTGGGGGGAAGAATCTACAGTCCTGGTGGGTAGGCTGGGTGTAGCCTTTGAAGTCTGGCAGGGCTCTGCTACCCACAGGCCTCTCTTGCTTCCCCAGGTCAGAGGCTGGCAGAGCCTCCTCAAGATGTCTGCATTGCCAAGGACCAGCTACTTTTGAGTCCTTCCCTAGCCCTGATTGGCTGTCCCGGCCCATCCATCTTCCCCCTGGCCAATGACAGCTTTCTTCACACCTGGGCCCTGCCCAGGGTGGCAGTTGGAGCTACTGTAACTGCCACTGTCCAGGGGGTAGTCGTGGAGGCCATGGCCAGCAGGAGTGGCCGAGCCCGAGGCCGGGCGCTGGGCCTCTTCTCCCTGGCCCTTCCCGTGGGGGATGTAAGTGTAGTTAGGGTCTGGGGGGGTCTGGGGAGGGGTGTGTGTGACAAAAGTATTGTTGGGGAGAAGACAGAGAAAGAAGAGCAGGAGGGAGGCCCAGGCCCAGTCCTGTGAACAACCCACTCAGGCCTCTCAGGCCAGGCCTTAAAAAGTCACCCCTGTCAGCCTCTCAGATGATGAAGGAAGAAACAGAGTGTGGAATAATCCCTGGGCCTAAGATCTTTGGGTCTAGCCCCTTCATTTTATTGATGAGAAAGCTGAGGTAGAGAAAGAGGTAGTAATTGGACAAGGGTCACACAGGCCAGTAAGTGTCAGGGGTGGGATTTGAACTTGGACCTGGTCTGGCCACCAGTTGTTCAGTGCCCCAGCCTCCAACAAGAGGGTCATTTACTAACTCCACCAGGTCTCTGGGGCAACTGGAGATTGTGAAACTGAGTTCAGATGAGATCATGTTTGAGTCTACAAGGAACTGAGTTTAGAGGGAATTGAAAGGAACAACCAAAACAGATTTGAGCCCAGTGGGGGAACAAGAAAGTGTCACCAGGCTCCCTCTCTCCTACGGCGCTGGGTGGTAGCAGTTCTATTTATTCTCTTTCTGTCTTGGTGAGTCTGAACATTTAGGTAGTTGGAGTGTTTAACGTGGGAAGGAGGGAGAATAATTGGAGGGTAATTATTGCTCCTCTTCCTTCCTACAGAATGAACAGCACAGTATTCAGAGATTTCGTTAAAGTCTAACAAGTACCAAGAAAACATTTGTTGTACAGCTTTACTCACTATAGAGAGAGAACTAAATAAGGTAGCATCTAGATTTGCCACAGAGGATCCTAGAATGAGTTGAAGGTGCCTAAGAGGGCATTTAGACCCATCTCTTCACTGTATAGAGAAGGAATGGGAAGCCCAGAGAGATTAAGGGACCTGCACATAAGCCTCGAAGGCAGGAAGTAGCAGAGCTGAGACTGGAGTGAGCCAAGGGTTTGGACTCAAGTTCTGATTTCAAATTCAGTGCGTTTGCAACTGCCCTGCTGTCTCTCAGTGACACGGGAAGTTTAGAAGGCTGGTATTGTGTTCCTATAAAAGTATTAGAATATATATTAAAAATTATTCATATATGGTAAAAAATAGTAACCTACTTTTAGGCTTTTTGTTGTTCAGTCATGTCCTACTCTTCTTAACCCCAAATGGGGTTTTCTTGGCAAGAATATGAGAGCAGTTTGCCATTGCCTTTCTCTAACTCATTTTACAGAAGGCAAATGGGGTTAAATGACTTGCCCAGGGGCACATAGCCAGAAAGTGTCTGAGGTCAGATTTGAACTCAGGAAGAAAACTCTGACTTATTCCAGGTGACACCTGACATCCTCTATTTTCAGACTCTTTATTTACTACCTATTTTAGCAGTTAAGCAGCTATAACCAAAGCATATGGTTTATAAATGTCACATATCAGCCCTCTGTTCAAGATGTGTATGGGAATATAGATTCAGTGGTTGGACAATTTCTGAGCTTAGGTATTTTAAAAATTAAAGAATTAGATTTTGATTAGTTTTAGGTGAAAAATAAAAAAATTACAATATGGTAGTTCATTTTTATTCATAAAAACAAAAACAAAAAAAACGCTGTTGGGTTAGGAAAGAACCTGAACAGTACTAGCTAATCTTCAAAAAAAAGTTAAATACTGAATAAAATGAGTATTTCCATATTCACAGTAGAACAGAAGATAATATACACAAAATCACATTTTACCATATTATTACACCAAGAGAAACTTAAAAAAGGGGCAGTTTCAGAGAAAGCTTGGAATAATTATATGAACTGATGTGGACCAAATCTCTGTTTTAATACATCTTGTTTTTCTTTTTAAGTATATAGGATATTTCAAAGGTTTTAGTGTAGTTTTAAACTTTAACTTCAGAATCACATAAATGCTACAACTTTTAAAAAATCATTTGAGAGTTAGATATTTAAATTTCTGTTATGCTTTTTTGAATTTTGATTACTCTTTAGTTTTAATGAAACATGGCAATTTTTTTTGTAAGTTTGTAGCATTTATACTTCTGAAGTTATTAAGCTTAAAACTGCATTTTGGGGCAAGTCTGTATATTAAATTTAACATGTAACTTTCAAAAGCTGCCTTGCTATACTTCTGGCTTCCCTTCTGTTCTGTGTATTAAAAAATTTTTCAGTGCTTTCCATTTCCTTCCTTCCTTCTTTTCTTACTTCCTTCTTCCCTTCCTACTTTCCTTCCTCTTCCTTCCTTCCTTCTGCCAATTCTAGCCCTAGCCTCCCTTCCCCTCCCCACCCCTCTTAGAAAAAAAAAAAGAAAGAAAAAAACCCTTGTACCAAAAAATACGCACAATCCAGCAAAACATATTCTCATGTCCAAAAGTATTTTGAGTCCTTTCTGTTAAGAGGTAGATAGCATATTTCATCATCAGTCCTCTGGAAACATGTTTAGTTATTGCATAGATCAAAATTCTGAAGTCTTTCAAAGTTTTTTCTTTAAAGGCTTATTCTTATTTTTATCAATTACTGTCTTTTATTTATTTAAAAAATTTTTTATTATCTTTTAGTTTTTATTGCAAATATTTTTCCTGGTATTCATATCCCTTTCTGCTCCCACAGAACCATCCCATATGTAACAAAATAATTTTTTTTAAAGACAAAGGGAAGAAGAGACAAAAAAACAGCAAAATTGATCAATAAATCAAAAAAGTTTGTTCTTTGTAATGTCACAGCTTTCACTTTTGATAGTTTGCGGTGATTATTCTTTACATTTACCTTATTGCCATCCTAGTATGTATTATTTTCCTTGCTTCTCTTCATTCTGGATCAGTTCACATAAAGCTTTTATCATATTTGTAGTTTCTTCAACATAGTAATATTATGTTCACCTACCACATTTTGTTCCAACATCCCCAGTCATAGCTCTGTTGATTCCACTCCACATCAGTTCATCTTGGTGTAATAATATTTAGTTGCATTCATATTTTATAATTTATTTAGCCCTTCCAAAATTGAAGGGCAATCCCTTAGTTTTCAGTTCTTTACTCTAACCAAAACAGCTTCTATAAATATTTTTTTGTACATAACCAGTTCCTTTTCCTCTTCCTTGATGTCTTTGAAGTATAGAACTAGTGGTAGCATCTATTGACTTCTGAGGCATGTTTCCAAGTTGCTTTCTTAAGTGTTTGGATCAATTCGAAGCTCCATTGATGGCAGTACATTAATATGTTTGTTTTCCCTCAACCCCCACTGATTGTCTTTTTTTTTTTTTTGGTCATCTTTGTCAGTCTGATGGGTGTGAGTTGGAACCTTCGCATTGTTTTAATTTTCATTTATTAGTCGGAGAATCTTTTCATATATTTTTTTTTTACAGCTTGGATTCTTTGCTTTGAAAACTACCTATTCATATCTTCTTTGTCTTTAATTTGATAGGCAATGACGCCTGTTTTATAAATTTGAATTAGCTCCTTATATGTTATGGATGTGAGACCTTTATGAGAGAAACTTGTTGCAAAGATTTTTTCCCCCAGTTAACTATTTCTCTTATAATCTTACCTGCATTGTTTTTGTTTGCGCAAAACTTTTTTTTATTTTATGTAATCAAAATGTCACCTGTTTGATCTTGAACTCTTCCCTTATTGATAATTGTTAAGGTACTTTCTTCCTTGCTTCTGTGATTTGTTTTTGATAAAAACCTTTAATATCTAAATCAAGTATCTATTGTGATTGGTTGGTCTGTACCAACATCTCTTCGACTGCTCTTCTGCTTTTCCCATTGTTTTAGGTGGAATTGTGAGCTCTTACCCTGGGAGCTGGAAGTCTTTGGGTTTATCAGAGAGTATGCGTCTATATTCATTTGCACTGATCAATTTCTTTATTTTAAAATCACTAAGATGGCTTTCGATCATCACCTTTTCTTGTAGTATAATTTGACATCTGGTCCTACCAAACTTTCCTGCTTGCTTTTTTTTCACTTTTTCTTGAGGTTGTTGACTTTTTGCTCCCCATCCTTGGATTTACAGATGAGGAAACTGAGGCAAAGAGCAGCCCTCCCCAGGATCACGCGGTTTATAAGCGTTATTGCCAGATTGGAGATGGAAACAGTTGCCCCGATTTATCTGCCCTTCTCTGATCACGCGTGATTCGGAGCCTCTTTTCGTAGGCTTGACCGCTGGCTTTCCTTCTTTGCAAACTGGGGGTTCCTCCCCCGCCCCGAGCGGCCGAGGAGGCGCGGCCCCGCTGCTGGGGCGGGTTTGGGGGGCGGCCCGGGGGCGTGGCCCAGCACCCCGGAACGGAAGTGCGGCCCCGCGCCCATCTCGGCTGCCGAGCGCCAGCCTTACCCGCTCCCCCCGCCCCTGGCGCCGCCATTGCTCATGGGTTCCCCGGACCCCTCCCGGCGGCGGCCGTCCAGCCCGGGCCGGCATCCCGGAGCCATGGCCACCGACTCGTGGGCCCTGGCGGTGGACGAGCAGGAGGCGGCGGCCGAGTCGGTGAGCTGGCCTTGCCTGTCCGGGAGCCTGGGCCCGCGGGGCCGGGAGGGCAGGGGGCGGGCGGCGGGGAGGCCGGCGGGCGCTGCGGGCATCGCGTCCTCGCCGCGCCCCTCTGCCTTGGGGAGAGGAGAGACCAGACGGAGCCTGGTGACGGGTGGGCGCCCTCACCCCTGGGGAGGTGGGCAGCACCCGGGCACTCGGGAATGGGGTGAGCTCGGTGGGAGGTGTCAGCAGCCATCTTTGGTCTGAGCACCTTCCTTTCCCTAAGACAGGTACACAAAGAGAAATGGGGAAAGCCCCGGCGCGGTCCTGGGCTGCGTTTGAGGGCAGAAGCAGCTTCATTTCGTTTATGTGTACCCAGTTATATGCATGTGTGTTATGTGTACCCGGTACGTGGCAGGATCCTTGATAAATACTTGTTGATGGATTTCATCTCCTTAATGGGCAGTGTAGCTTTTGCTCTGTTCCCCCTTATAAACTAAAACTCTCCTTTTCTCCCTTTTTTTTTGGCTAATGTCTCTCATTGGTCATAAGTGGAGAACTGGTAGATAGCCCTGATTTGGGACCAACTCTCATGTTTTGATTTGAAAAGTATTTTTCAAAGTCCCTGAAAAATATCTGTCATTGGAGTGTGCTAATTATTGAAATTCTACCAGTAGAAGTTCATTGCTTTGGGTTTTGTGCTCTGGTAACATACCAGTACCCTTGGGACGGATAACAGGTAACCATCATCTGTTATTTAACATTATAATATTAAGTGGTTTATAAAATAGTTTTGACTTTGCAGGCTTTAATGGAAAGGAAAGAGATATAAAGTGGGAGCAGTGCTGATTGAGAACAATGCTGCTTGGGTGGGCAGGCATCCTCATCTTTATCGACCTTGTAGGACAAAGGAGAAATGGTTTAGTTTTCAACCTTTCAGTTTTGACTGAGGCCAGCAGTTAGTTTAAATTTTCTGCCTTTCCTTTAGGGGGAAAGTTTCACAGAACGAATGCTATGAAGGTTCCTCTAACAATTGTTTAAAAAGCAGGAATCTGTCTTTCTGATCTCTGAATTTTAGGATTTCTTAAGTGCTGGGATAAAGGCCAGTTGAAAGCTTGTAGTTGTGATAACAGTGCTTTGATAAATTTCATGTTCTTTCAGTTTGCTGGTTAATTTCCAGAGGTAGAAAATGTTGCCACAGAAATCTGTAACATTTAGTTCTGTTGCTTTGGTCGAAGTAAATAGTAGGAGGGTAATTTAGGAGCAACTGTGTCTTCTTAAGTTTTGGAATTTGGTATCACTAGAGTGATGGAAAATAGAGTTGGAAAAGAAAGGGTTTAGTGCAAGGTAAAGCAGGCTTTTTTGCTTTACAGGTCTGTGAGAGCATGTCTGACATGTTCAAAATTCCACAGAATCAGGTGAGCATTCAGTACTTTTGGGTTGTGCTGGGACCTTTATAGGATGCCAGAAAAATTTAATTAATTTTATTGTTACTATATTTTTATCTGAAGATTATATTCTAATTGTTATGATTTGGTGCCAGTCAATTTGTTTTGTAGGAAGGTTGATACATTAAATAATAATATATCTTCTATTGAAAAGGTCTTAAAGTTCTGTACCCAACATTGTTAGCAATAAATATTTGCAAAGCATTAGACATTGAAAGAAATATAATTTGAGTAATTTATGATAAGCAAGATATATTATTTTTTGGATAGGCATTCCAACATTGTCATTAAAATTGTTATTGTAAGTATTAAAATAACCATCCTCAAACTTCTGTAGCAAAGAGTAGTAGATTGATACAAGTAGTTTAGAAAGGCAGCCTCTTAAACTTATTTGTATAATAATTTACCAAGATAGCCGGCATCCACCCGTATCCTTTACCAGCAAGTTTATTTTTTTCCTTCTCGTCTTTCCACCATGACTTCCCTTGTAGATTTTATTCTCACAGATGCCAAAACAAACAGATAACTGGAAATGCTATTGTCGACTGTCTTTTTCTTCAGTAGGGTTAGAAGGTCTTCTCCATGTCCTACTGAGTAACAAGTGATATTATTTTCTTGCCCTTCCCCTCCTTCAACCCTAATCTTGTATACTATTGAAAATATCTACCAGCTCTTAAAAATGTGTTAATTAGGCTTGGCCTGGATTCAGAGGGTAATTTTTAAATATTATTTGATCATGCTGACTTTTTAAAGTACTTACTTTGCAGTGTAATGGTGCTGTTAGAGTCTTTTTAATTCTTCAGAATACCTCTCCTTTTTGTTTTTGATTGATTGCTCATTTGACAGCTTTTCTTGTCTAGAGGGGAAAAGTATCTTCTTGAATTCACAGAAACCTGACTCCCTCCAGAAGACGTGGCATTCCAGGCTACCTTCTACAACACCAGGTGCACTTTCTCAAATTTACCTGGACACACTGGCCCTTAAGATGAGTAGACACATTCTTTACTTCTCATTGCCTCTTCAGACTCTCTGAGATTCACTCTATGCATCTGTATCTTCCTATCTAAATTCTTGTTGCAATCTTGGTTAGCTTCCAGGTCATTCTCCCCTCTTTGTCAAGGAATTCAGTGACTGACTCACAGTTGTCTTCTCCCACTCAGCCACTGCCCACAAACCTAAGAACTTCAATATATTTTTTAATGTTCCCTTAAACATCTTGATCTTCCAGTTCCTTAGTACCTACTTGTTCACGGTACCTTAGCCAAACATAGGGTTGGATGGTCATACCTTTGATCTTGTCATCCATAACTGTACAACCCAACTCAATATTTTGTTTTACATTTTTTTCCCTTCTTCTGCCTCTAAGAAGCCTTACCTTTTTCAGGCTCAACTTAGGTGACATTCTTAGAGGAGGCTTTCTTGATCCTTCTGGATGTTAAAATCCTCAAACTATCTGTAGTATTTACATGATCTGTTTCCATATTATAGGCTGCAGTAGAAGGGAAGCTCCTTGAGGCCTGTATTTACATCTCTGGTATCTCTTACAGGGCCGTTAACCCAGCCCTTCCCGCTTCTTCTGTCCTCTTACTTCTCTTCAGACAGTGGCCCAGGCCTTCTTGCTGTTTGTGGAACAAGACAGTTTCTTGTATCTTCTCTCCCTGTCCTTCAATCCTAGAATGCTTTCCCTTCTCCTCTGCAGTTAGCTTCCTTCAAGCTTCAACTTCAACCCTTCTTCGACAAGGAAGTCTTTCACAACCCCTCTTGATTCTCATGCCTTCTATCTTTTAATTATTTCCTTTTTTCCTGTATACGGTTTTGCACATATTTGTCTGCTTGTTGTCTCATCTATTAGGTTATGAGTTAAGGTCAGGGATTCTCTTTTGCCTCTTTTTGTATCCCCAGTGTTTAGCACAGTGACTGGTACATGACACTTAACAAATATCTATTAAGTTAAAACAACATAATTGGACACAATTGGTGCTTAATGATAGTTTGTTGAATGAATAAAATAAATAGAGTTTGCCTAACAGGCCAGGTTCTGTCTCCAACTTTCATCTTCTTTAGTTTCCATTCCTTGTTAACTACTTTTATCCTTTATTTCCCAGTTTAAAGACCATTGTCTTTGGAAGAAAAACATCAGCAAAATAGAAATGGGGTTGTTCAGTATTTTCCCTGTCATCCATTGTCTTTGTCTCCTGAGCAGCCATCTTCTCTCTTTTCTGATGCTCCTACTGCCCTTATATACTTCGTTTAAAAGTATAAAAACAAGAAATGTTTTGCGTTGTCCTTTGCATGTATTGTGAGCCTCATTTCATTCTGAAGATTAAAGAGCCTGATGCTCTTTTTATAGGACTGTTCCATTCTGTGTTGTATTCATCTTCAGTTTTTCTAACTTTGCTTCTGTCTTTTGTGCTTTTAAAAATTTGAAAACTGAGTTGGTTAATGAATATTAGGCCATTGGACTGTCCCTGTCCTTTGTGGAGCCCTTTCTCGTACTTTCCATTGTCTTTGTTGAACTAGGTTGGAGACAAAACATGTTTGCCTTAAACTACCTAAAGGAAATGTCATCTCCTTGACAGCAGAGGCTATTAACTTTTTGTTTTTGTATCCCCAGTCCCTAGCACAGTACAGTGCTTTGCACATAGTAGGGACTTAGCAAATGCTTTTTGAATTGTAATATTTGATTTGGCCAGTTGCTTCATAAGAATGAAAAGATAGTATATCTGGTTTGTGTTGTAGCTGAAGGACTGCTTCCTAAAAGGATACAGTATTTATAAGCATGGTACTATTACAGAAGAGTTTGAGTCTTCTATATGCCTGAAGTAAGTAGTTTCCTTAGTTCCTCAGGATTACTGTAACATAGAAGATGACAATGAATAGTAGTAAGTGTATTTTGGCAGAAGAAGAGTCAGAAGTCTTTGATAGACATGGGGGAGCCTGGTGAACTTCTGGAGCAAGCTCTTGATTGCTTTTGATGTTAACAATGTTTAATAAAGTGCTGAGAGCCTTTCACATAAGGTTAGTATTTCATCTTCTACCTCCTGCATAGTTTGCTGGCCTGGAGTTAGGAAGATCTGAGTTCAAATTTGGCTTCAAACACTAGTTATGTGACCTCTGGTAAGTCACGTAACCTCCGCTTGTATCAGTCTCCTCATTTGTCAAAAGGGGATGATAATATTACCTATGTCTCAAAAGTTCTTGTGAGGATCAAATTAAATAACATTTATAAAAGTGTTTGTCTGGTCAGTGTTGCATAAATGTTAGCTATTATAATTATAATTAAAATCAGACATAGTACCGATAAGTGGTGTTACCTGCCAGCTGCATTTTTACTTCTAGTTTGCATGATGCCTCAGTATATCGAGTAGTCATACTGCTTCCTGGAAGTTTGGGATTTAGAGTGCCCACCATGTTGGTTGGGTGGCAGTTGAGGCTGTACTTGGCCATTCAGCAGTACCACAGATGGAGCATATTTCTCAACATACTCGGTTTATATAAATGGTGTTTTCTAGACTTGACATTCTTTGACCACCTTTCCGGCTATAGGCTTTGATAAGGTCATGTGCAGTTGATGCCTCCACTTCATTTACTCTCCTTGTAATTTTCTGCAGTCTGGCTTCTGACCTCATTATTCAACTGAAACTACTCTCTCCAAAGACTAATGACATCTTAATTGCCAAATCCAATGGCCTCTTCTCAGTCTTCATCCATCTGAATCTCTCTGCGACCTTTGACATTGAGAGGCACCCTCTTCTTGATAACTCTTCTCTTTAGGTTTTTGTGTCACTATCCTTTCGTGTCTCTTCTCCAGACTGCTTTTTCTCATTTTTCTTTCTTTTTTTTCAATAGAAGCAGAACTTTGGCAAAGTACAGCACTCATTTCAAGTTAACAAGCATCCATTATGTGCCTAGTGCTGTGCTAGGCACTGGGGATACAAAGAAAGGCAAACAAAACAACAGCCTTGGCTCTCAACATGCAAACAGTTCTGTACGTACAAGATAGATACACGCAGACATGAATACACACATCCAGAGGATGGAGGCAGGGCCAGGATAGCAAAGAAGCAGAAACAGTGGTAGTCTGGTTCCTCCATTAAGTTCCTACTGTGTGCCAGGCACTGTGCTAAGAACCCTGGAAAGTAGTATGGTTAATATCCCTGTTTTACAGATGAAGAAACAGACAAAAATCAGTCATATGACTTGCCCAGGGTCACCATGTCTTAGAACATATTTGAACTCAGGTCTTCCTGACTCTCTTCTCAATTCTCGTCCCTGGTCATACTTTCTAACCGTAGGTGGTCCCCAGGAACATATCTTGTCCTCTTTTTTCCTCTCTTTCTTTATTATTTCACTTAGCCATCTCCCTAGCTCCCATGGATTCTGTTTTCTTCTTTATGTTGATGTTTGTCAGATAGATTTGTCCAGTCCTAACCTCTTCCTAGGCAGTTAGGTGGTATAGTAGATAGAGTGCCAGCCTGAAGTTCATATCTAACCTCAGACCCTTACTAGCTATGTGACCCTTGGCAAGTCACTGAACCCTGTTTGCTTGAATTCTTCATCTGTAAAATGATCTGAAGAAGGAAATGGCAAACTGCTCCAGTACTGTTGCCAAGAAAACCCCAAATGGGATCATGAAGAGTAGACATAGCTGAAATGATTTAACAACAACCACCTCTCTCCTGATGTCTAAACCCATGTTTCTAATTGCCTATTGGCCATCTCAAACTTTAAGGTGTCTTGTAGGCACCTTAAACTCAATGTGTCTAAAACTGAACTTGTCATCTGTTCCTCAATCCCTCTCCTTTTCCTGACTTTTCCTATTATTGTCAAGGACACCACCATCTTCCCAGTCACTCAGGCTTATGGTTTAGGTGTCATCTTCAACTCCTCACTCTCTTCCTTCTTATTTCCAATCAGTTGCTAAGTCTTGTTGATTTTTCCTTTGAGACATCTCTAATTAGTATACCCTCTTTTCTGTTCTCTGACATTACCACCACCCTGGTGCAGACTGTCATCACCTCACACTTGGATTGTTGCAATAGCCTGCTGGTTGGTCTCCCTACTTCAGGTCTTTCCCCATCCCAGTCCATCCCCGCAATGGTTAAAGTGATCTTCATAAAGCTCAGGTCTGACCGTGTCATGCCCTCATTCAGTATACTCCAACATCTCCCCTTTAGTTCTAAGATTAAATATAAAATCCTCTGTTTTGCTTTTAAAGTTCTTTATAACCCAGGCCCTTCTACTTTTCCAGTCATTGTGTACCTTGCTTCCTTGTACATATTCTGCAACTGAGAACATTACTGGCCTTCTTGCCATTTCTTGCACAGTATACTCCATGTCCTGGTTTAGTCTCTTTTCATTTCCCTGTCTCTGGAATTCTCTCTCCTCATTTCTACTATTAAAATCTCGCCCTATGCAGTCAGTCTTTTTGTTTGTGATCTTAGCTCCGTTTTACCTTGTACATATCCCATTTGTACAGTTGTTTGCATGTTGTTTCCCCCGTTAGACTGTGGGCTCCTTGAGGGCAGGGACTGGTTTTTGCCCTTCTTTGTTTGCCCACTGCTTAGCACAGTTCCCATCACATAGTAAAACTTAAGGAATCCTTGTGGACTTGACTCCCACCTCATTGTCCTAGGCTGTCTCCAATCTTCTTGATCTATATCTGGCCACTGGACCCACTGGCTCTGGAGGGGAGAGTGAGACTGGTAACTTTGCACAGCCCTCTCTCAGTTAAAACCAATTTGCTTGCAAGTCAGGGCATCACCTCCCTGATGTCATGGTCCTCTGAGAATGAAGGACAAACAACAAGCACCTCATCGTCATTCTTGGTTGCCTCTGCCCCTCTGATGGGAGAGCTGCCCAGAGCCTCCCAGGCTGGCCATTTGGTCACTTCATTTTTTGTATTTATGTGCCCAGCATGTAGCTTAGTGCCTGACACAGCATGAGTGCTTAGTGATGTTTATTGACTGACTCGACTTTGTCAGTCTGCCATCCAGCATTGCTGGTGGCATTAGCTACTTTTTGTTGTAATATCAGAGAAATGACAATTATTAAGCACCTGCTGTGTGTGGGTACTGTATTGGGCACTGGAGATACAAAAGTGACAGTCTCTTCCCTCAGGGAGGTTGTATTCTACTGGGAAGGTAAAATGTGCCCATAGATCATTAAATAGAGTATATATTCAAAGCAGTTTTGGAGATGAGGAGAGACCAACAACTGAGAGAGTCAGGAGAAACCCCTTGTAGGAGCTGGCCTGTGGCCCTTAAGTCATATTTAAAAGAGGTGGAATAGGGAAGATTGTGTCCAGGGAAGAGCAGGTGGGCCATTTTGGCAAGATTGTATCTCTGAGAGCTTCACAGTGCTCACCCTAGAAAAATAGCCTGAAGCCAGGCTGTGGGGAGCTTTACATGCCAAACCGAGGAGACTAGAGCTAGCAGGGAGTCACTGAAACCTTTTACAGGAGAGTAACATAGTTAGACCTGTGCTTTAAAAATACTAATTTGGCAGCAATTTGTGGCGTGGATTAGACAAGAGAGAGATTGGCTGAAGGAGACCAGTTCGACAACAGAGAGAGATGATGAGGGTCTGAATCAGGATGCTTAGACCATCTGAGGGCTTGTATTAAGAGATAGATGTGGAGAGAGAGAATGGACAAAACTTGGATGTGAGGGGTGACTGAGGATGAGGGAGTCAAGATTCCCAGGTTGTGAACCTGGGACACTGGAATGCACTCAACACACACCAGGAAATTAGGATGAAAGCTAGTTGTATATATTTGGGAGTTAGCTCATTAGAGATGATATTTCAGTCTGTGGAGTGGCTATGATGAGATCAAGAGGGAAACTCTTCAAATGAAGGAAGGGAATAGTGCTTCATGTCCTAACTGAAGTCCTCTCATTGTCAGAGAAATGTTTTGAATTATAGTCCTGTTGAGGGAGCATTAGTTGAAAAAAGTTTTGAGTTTGGACTGTTAAAAATCATTTTTCATCCCACTATTAAGGTAAGTAAAATTTACTCTAACCTTCTTTCCTCCAACTTTTAAGCAAATCAGTGACCTTGATATATTTGGGGTTCGGTTGTTTTAGCCTCTCTCAGAGCTAAAAATATTTGGGTAGATAGATAATGGTCCTGAAACGTTTTCCTTTTATTTTTCCACGTAGTTGAGCAACTTACATCTGAAGGAAGAGAGAGTCAAACCAGATACCAATGGTGAGTAGCTAGGAATTATTAACTGAGCTAAAAATGAAATGTAGTTTCCTTCAAGGTGGTTTTGTCTGAACTTACAGCAATCATATAGAAACGTAGTTTGTGTTAAGTGTAGAAGATGATAAATGTCAGTGTCAGGTTTAACCCCATCTTCACCCCAAGTCAGATTTTTATAAGGAAACCTTGATATATTTATGTAGGCACTCACTTGGCCTTTGATCACTGAATGTAATGCCAGTGTGGTGGGTTTTTTATTTGTAATATTTCTTTTTAATAAGGAGGAATAGAACAATCCATGTGTAAACAACCAAAGAAAATGCTCGTTTTGATTATTTTGATATCAAGTTTCTCAAGCAGGAAGTTGGGGGGAAATCTTTGTAGCAAGTTCCTCTGATAAAGGTGTGCTGTCTAAGATAGCTAAGGAGCTAAGTCAGATTTATAGGCATTTAGAGCCATTCCTCAATTCACAAATGGTCAAAGGATGTGAATAGGCAGTTTTTGGAGAAAGAAATCCAAATTCTCAGTAACCATATGAAAGAATGCACCAAATCACTGGTAATTGGAGACCTGCAAATCAGAACTCTTCTGAAGCACCACCTTATGTCCATTAGATCGCAGAGTTAACAAAAGAGGAAAATGACTGATGTTAAAGGGGCAGTGACAAAAACAGATATGTTAATATACTGTTGGTGGAGCTATGAATTGGTTTAGCCATTTTGAAAACAATTTGAAACTGTGACAAAAAGGTTGTTATTAACCGAATATATCTGTTGACCTACCAGTAGCACTACTAGGTTTGTACCCCCAAAAAGAGCAAAGAAAGAAAAGAACTCATATACAAATATATAGCAACTCCTTTTGTAGTGGCAAAGAATTAGAAATTTGGGGAATGCTCATCAATTGGAGAATGGCTATGCGAGCTGTGCTGCGTGAATGTGATAGAATACTGTTGTGTTGATAAATCTTTAGGTCTTTGGTAGGGACATTTTACAGAGACTTTAAATATGTAAAAATACAAAACTTATTTAAGGGTGTTTTGTTAATTTAGGAACCTACAAACATGTATAGGATTGTGTTTGATATAAAGAACAGTAACAACCAGGAAAAATGGGGGGTGGGAGGGAGGTAATAATGGAGACTAGGCTTTCACATCTCTAGTGTGTCACAAGATTTGAATTGTCTTAACTCTTGGATGTAGGATATGCTTTTGACTAACAGTCTTTTGTCTAACTTTTCAGGTACTATTGTCAAATCTAATGAAAATGTAGAAAAGACAGATGAAGAGGAAAAAGGTAACTATAGTTTTAAAGCAGAGAAGGAATGAAAAGTTTCTATGAATTAAGTTCTTAAATTTAAAATAAAGAATTGGACTTATTTATAAGGCTTCATTTTAACAAGTAACAATATGAATCACAGGACAAATAAAGAAGCCCTAGATTTATATGTTAAAGAAATTGTACTAATGATCTGTATCTAAAGTAAGTTGATATGATCTTTAGCATGAAATATTTATTGAATCTCTGACCTTGCTCTGCCAAGCCTCAGCCTTGGATTATTCTCCCATTCCACTGCCTTTGTGTTACTGAATGAGGCTGGAGCAAATCATGAAACTGTGCTGACTGGGCCATTACAGATCTATGCTACGTAATCTCAACTGGGCCGTTATTGCAACAGGGAAGTCCTTTCATATCTCCCTAATTGATTAATTATTTCACTCACCACAGCGAATTTTCTAAACGTTCTGCTCTTAAACTTCCCATAGCTCCCATTTTCTCTACCCTCTAGGCTGAGAATCTCGCCTCATATGTCACTGAATAAATGAGGCCATTCATTGAGAGCTGCCTCTTGTCTTGCCCGCATCTCACATCACTTTTGCTTTCTGTTACAATCTCCTCCTTCACTTCTTTCTCACATGAAGAGGTGGCTCTTCTTGCCAAGAAAAACACCTGCACCTGCTTAGGAGATCCCATTCCTTCCTGCCTTGTCTAGAAGATTGCCTTTTCCATCACCCTCACCCTTTCACTCATCCTCAATGGTTCCCTGTCTACTGGCTGTTTCTCTGCTACCTATAAGCATACCCTTGCCTCCTCTATCTTCTGAGAAACCCCCCTTATCTATCATCTCTGCTAGCTATTGTCCTATATCTCTTCTTTCTTTTGTAGCTAAACTTTTTGAGAAGGCCAAGTTCAGTTGATGCCTCCACTTTCTTTCCTTTCACTCTCTTCCTATTTATCAAAGACATCCCCGTCCTTCTAGCTGCTCAGGGTCACAACCTAAATGTCATCCTTAATAGTTGCCAAGTGCTGTTGATTTTTGCTTTGTGATTACACTCTGTTTCTTCTCTGACACTGCCGCCACCCTGGTGCAAACCCTCACCACCTCACCCCTGGGCTGCTGCACTAGCCTAATAGCTGATTTCCTTGCCTCAGGTCTCTCCCCACTCCAGTTCATCCTCCACTCAGCTGTCAAATTGATCTTCCTGAAGCATGTGTCCCACACACACACCCCTTCAATTCAATAAACTCCAGTAGCTTCTTATTGCTTCCATGACGGACTGTAAAATTCTTTTGTTTGTTTTTTAAAGCTTTTCATAACCCAACTCCTAACTACCTCTCCAGTCTTCTTATACCCTGCACTCCTCACCATGTATTCTGCATTCCTGTGACATTGGCCTCCTTGTCATTTTTCTCAAAAGACATCCCATGTCTTGATTTGGTGCATGTTTCCTGATTTCTTTTAATGTTTAATGAGTGCCTTTCCTCTGTTGATTCTCTTTAATTTATCCTGGGAGGGGGAGGTGCAGTATGTGTGTGGGGCTTTGGTGTTTATACCTAATTTGTTTACATGATTTTTCCCCCATTAGACTTGTTGAGCCCTTGAGAGTAGGCATTGTCTTTTGCCTTTTTTTTTATTTTCCCAGCACTTACTTGACTGACTGGTGGGACACTAGACAATTTTTTTTTCAAGTGAAGTTATAAGTATCAAAGAAAAATTTGGCCTGTGTGACAAGGTGTGGATAGACAAGACATCATTGCATCAATATAAATTTTCTTTTTCCTTGTAAGTTTTCCAGTCTGGTAGTTTGAGGTTTGTGGGGAAGGCAAAGGAAAGAGTAGAGAAAATGGGCAGAGGTGGTAGGGGAGAAAGGGAGGGTAGAAGAGGAAGGGTGTTGATAAGGAAGAGCATGAGGGAGAAATAGGAACAAGTGTTGTGGCTATTGTAACATTTCACCACCACATGAACTGAATTTATTTTGGTTTTCATGAATCACTTTTCATCATTATTATAAAGCTGTTTTCTTTACCATAGAGGATAGAGCTGCCCAGTCATTGCTAAATAAGCTGATCAGAAACAATCTTGTTGATAATACCAATCAAGTAGAGGTCCTCCAACGGGATCCAAATTCCCCTCTCTATTCAGTGAAGTCTTTTGAAGAGCTTCGGCTGTAAGTATGTTGTCTTTCTAATTATTATTAGTCTGTCATGGCCATAACTCCACCTTCCACCACAAATATGGGCACTTCATTCAATCTTCAGCCTTCCATATAATCTAGTGAAGATTTAAGAGCCAATAGCTAGATGTATTCTCTCATCACAGCAAAATGTTTTCCTAATCTCTGGGAAATTATGATAGATTAGCAGGTATACTTGTTTTTTTTGAAATAGTAAAGTTTTTAATTAAGTGTAGGTGCTTTAGATCATGTTGCATGTTCTTACTGCTGAGCATCAGTGTGACTTTTAGTATTGACAATACTAGTAAAATGTGTATTATTATCATTCTTACAGGAAACCTCAGCTTCTACAAGGAGTCTATGCGATGGGTTTCAACCGACCGTCTAAAATACAAGAAAATGCATTACCTATGATGCTTGCTGAACCGTATGTATCCTATTGCAGTTTAGCCCTTTTATAATGTCCTTTTTGTAACTCATTTCATTAGTGTTAACTTTTCCAAAGAACTGAGATGATTGTTTTAGAAAGTGTGATTTCTACCGGATGACTTAGAATGAATATAATTCTGAAGAGTATCTAAAATATCACTAATTGGCATTTTAACTGGCAAAATTCAATACACACAATCATTTAAGTTTTAAGTGTCCCTTTTTGCTTCTTTAGAAATAGCTATTCTGCTCCTGTTTTAACTTGGAATATTCATCTTCCATTCATACCAAAATACTGAGACCTTTATGAGAAACTTGATGTGAAAAGTTTTTCCCACTTTCCTATTTCCTTTCTAATCTTGTTTGTGCAAAACTTTTTTAATTTCATGTAACAAAAATCATTAATTTTACCTCTTGTAATCCTCTTATTTGGCTTTAGTCTCTTCCCTTATCCATAGATTTGACAAGTAAATTTTTCCATGCCTCTTAATTTGCAATGCTGTCACCCTTTATGGCTAAATCATGAAGTCTATTTTGACTTTATTTTAATATATGGTATGAGAGATATTGGTCTATCCCTAGTTTCTGCTAGACTGCTTCCAAGTTTTCCCAGCAGTTTTTGTCATATGGTGAGTTCTTGCACCAATAGCTAGAATCTTTGAGTTTATCAAAAACTAGCTGACTGTGGTCATTTACTTGTATATATTATGTGTCTAATCTGCTCACCCACTACTATGTTTCTTCACCAGTACCAGATTTTTGATGTGGTTGTTTCTTTGTTTTATAGTATAGAAGCTTCAAGGCAGCCTTCCTTCACTTTTTTTTCCCATTGATTCCCTTAATGTTCTTGACCTTTTGTTCTTTCAGATGAATTTTGTTATTATTTTTTCTAGCTCTGTAAAATAATTCTTTGTAATTTGATTGGCATGGCACTGAATAAGAAAGTTACTCATTCAGTAAGTTAATTTAGTAGTATTGTCATTTTTAGCCTTGACCTACTCATGAGCAATCAATATTTCTCTAAGTTTTTCAGTGTCTCTTTATTTATGTGAAAAATACTTTGTAATTGTGTTCCTGTTGTCCCTACATTTGTTTTGGTAGGTAGACTCCTAAATATTTTATACAGTTTACAATTATTTTAAATGGACATTCTCTTTCTATCTCCTACTAGGCTTTGTTGGGGATATATAAAAATGATGATAATTTCTATAGGGTTATTTTACGTCCTGCAACTTTGCTAAAGTTGCTAATTATTTCAACTAGTTTTTTAGTTGATTCTTTAGGGTTCTCTAAATATCATCGCATTTGCAAAGAGTAATAGTTTGTTTCTTTATTGCCTGTTCTTATTCCTTCTATTTCTTCTTGTTTTACTTCTATAGCTAGCATTTCTAGTACAGTGTTGAATAATAATGATAATGATAGACATCCTTGTTTTACTCCTGATCTTATTGGAAAGACTTCTAGTTTATCCCTCTTATAGATAATGCTTGGTCTTGATTTTAGAGAGATACTACTTATCATTTTAAGAAAAGCTCCATTTATTCCTGTGCTTTTTAGTTAGGAATGGCTGTTGTATTTTGTCAAAAGCCTTTTCTGTATCTGTTGATGTAATCATATGATTTTGATATGGTTAATTATGCTTATAATTTTCACAATATTGAACCAGCCCTGCATTCCTGGTATAAATCCAGTCTGTACATAGTATATGATCTTTGTGATGTATTTCTGTAATCTTCTTGTTGGTATTTTATTTATAAATTTTGCATATATGACTAATATGGAATTTTTGCATGACTTCATGTGTATAATTGATATCATATTGCTTGCTTTTCAATAGGTGGGGGAGGGACTAGAGGGAAGGAGAATTTGGAACTCAATTTTTTAAAAAATAAGGTTTTTACATTTTACATTCATTGGGGAAATTGGTCTATATTTTTCTTTCTGTTTTTCTGCTCTCTTGTTTAGGTGTCCAAACTATATTGTGTCATAGAAGACATTTGATAGGACTCCTTCTTTGCCTATTTTTTCCTAATAAGTTTTTTTTTTTAATTTAAGCTCCTTACTAATTCCTGCCCTGTCTTGACCTAGCCCGCAGAATCTGATTGCCCAGTCTCAGTCTGGTACTGGAAAAACAGCTGCATTTGTCCTGGCTATGCTCAGCCAAGTGGAACCTTTGAACAAATACCCTCAGGTAAGGGTTTGGTGCATAAGTGTTCCTGACTAGCATGAATTTGGAAAAATGTTTTCTTATGATGGATAAAGGACTGGTGTCTCAGTTCCTTTAAGTATTCCAGGGCCCCCTAAGAAGTGGATTATATTTTACTAGTGGTATCTTGAAGATCTTCCTAGTCAGTTGCTAAGCTGTTATACATTCCCTTCTCTACTACTATCCCTTAGGGAGAACAGCTATTAGTGGTATCTCCCTAACATTCCCCAATAAGCCTTTGGGACAATGCAAAATAATTCTTCTCTAGGGTTAAGGTAGATAGTTAAGGAAATGAACATCTAAAATGATGCCTCAGATTCAACTCAGGCAAGAGTTCTTTTGATCTTTCTTTGATCCCTACCTTAAATAGAACAGATACTAAAATAGCCGAAGATGAGCCATTCTATGAGTTGAGGCTCCCATGCAGATATACTTTAAGGCTTCTAGTAGCCAGAAGAAATGCAAATGGTGTGTATTGTAATTTACAATCTGAGAAAAATTCCCTCCTAATGCTGTTTAGACTAGGAAAAGATAAGATCATTAAGTAACCTTACCCCCATTAAAACAAAATATCCAAATGTTTCCTTGACATCCTCTGTTGCTAATTGCATGTCTTATTTTGTATTATTTTCTTTTCAGTGTTTGTGTCTGTCACCGACATATGAGCTGGCACTTCAGACGGGAAAGGTGATTGAACAGATGGGCAAATTTTATCCAGAACTTAAACTTGCTTATGCTGTTCGAGGCAATAAATGTGAGTATACGAGGAGGATGATACAATATTTAAGCTTAAAAAAATTCTATTGGGATATGTGTAATGTTAGACTTTTTAAATGCTTTGGTTAGTTTTGCCAAACTGTTTTCTTTTCTTTTTTAAAATTTTTTAAGGGCTGGTTTATTTGGGAGGGGGAAGGGCAAGGAAAATATACGTAGTGTAAAAATAAGAGATAATTAAAAATTTATTTAATATAAAGAACTATAAGAAAAGTGTAGAGCTTTTCCTTCTATGCTATAAATAAAGCTTGAAGAACCATTAAAAGGCAATAAATGTCAGTGATGCCTTAAATTAGTTAGCTGTTAGTAATGTACATTTTAAGTTAACTTTGCACTTGAGATGAGAAGAATAAAACAAAATAAAACCTCAGATCTCAAACTGTTCTACAAAGGATAATTATTAGAACTTTTTAGTACTGGTTCTAATAGAGAGATTTCATTAGTGGAACTGATGCATTAGCAAAGCATACAAAAATAAACAAAAATGTGATCCCAAGTCCTTGTTATTGGGGAAAGGACTCACTGGTTGACAAAAACTGTCAAAAGAATTGAACCTGTAGTCTGCAGAAATTAAGTTTAGACCAGTCTACCAAATCAAGTTCCAAGTATATACATGACTTAGATACAAAGTCCTGTCATAAGCATATTAGAAGTCACAGAATCAGAACAAATGTGCTCTGAGTGGGAGTAATGAGGAGGCATATCTGGGAAGGCCGCACCATTTTATTTTTTTTGTTAGGGCAGATGAAACTGAGGTTGAAAAAGATGAGTGATGATAGAGGCATGTGAGCGGGGTTGGACTGAAAAGAGATCCATGTCAGCTTTTTGCTTTTAAGACAAGGGGACATTTAATTTTTTTTCTTTTCTGTAGTTTTTTTTTCTTTTTGTGTTCTTTTCCTCAAACAATGTTGTGCTGGGGTTAGTCTGGTATGTGTGTGTTGGTCGCAGAAAATTTGAGAAATACTTTTTTCATATTTTGGTCTATATGAGTTCTTGGTCTCCTATAAGTTGCCTTCATCATCCAAGGCCATTATGAACTTTTTGGTCAAAGAAATCTGAAGCTCTAACTCAGATAATCTCAGATTCTGTCTCCCTTATTTTTCACTGAAGTTTTAAAAATACTTTTATTTTTAAATTTTAAATTTCATCAACTTGACAAACATCAACAAACATAAACATTTCCATTTACAGAGAAGCTTGTACATCAGACTGTAAATCTCTGTTACAACCTGCTTATTCCTGGACTAGGCTAGAGACAATGACAATGAAAAGGATAGTTAAAGCATGGGACGTTTTAGAGAGAGAACTGATAAGACTGGGTGACTGATTATAGAGGCAGTATGGCCGAAGAAAGACAGAGTGCAAACTTGCATTCAGGATAATCATGGTTACAGTTGATAAGCCACTTAGGTTTGATGAGCTCCAGTTCCTCAGCTATAAATGGGATGTTACCAAAGTACTTCCCTCCACAGGTGCTTATGAGAAGCAATTGAGATAAGATATATGTAAAGGGAATTTACATCATTAAAGAGCCATATACATACTTGCTCCTGTTGTTGTCCTCACTGTTAGTATAAAACAAAGGAAAACTTACATGAACTTTTTCTCTACCTCCTTGCTTGTTTGGTCTTTAATTTCATTTAATCCAGTGTTTGTGAGCACTTAAGTGCTGTAAGTGATAATCTGTCCTTCCATTTAAGATAGTTTTGTTCAAGTATGATGGTTTTTTTTTAAATTATCATCTGATGATGGAAACTCTGATGGACGATTTATTGTTGATTCAACAGTAGAAAGAGGTCAGAAGATCAGTGAGCAGATTGTCATTGGTACCCCTGGCACTGTTCTGGATTGGTGCTCCAAGCTGAAGTTCATCGACCCCAAAAAGATCAAGGTGTTTGTCCTGGATGAAGCTGACGTGATGATAGCTACTCAAGGCCATCAGGATCAGAGCATTCGCATCCAGAGGTATGAGGTGCTGTTGGGAATAGGGGGAAGAAATCTTAGAGGAAACTAGCTCAGAAATGTAAGAATACAGATCATTTTTTTTTTGATTGCTTCTGTAATTCCAAAGCCCTCCTTTATCATCCTTGTGCACAGGTGCCATTGTTGTTGCTTAATCATTTTAAGTCATGCCTGACTCTTTTGGGACCCCATTTGGGATTTTCTTGGCAGAAATATTGGGAGTGGTTTGCCATTTCTTTCTCCAGTTAATTTTACAATTGAGGAAACTGAGGCAAACAGGGCTAAGTGACTTGCTGCTGAGGAGGAAAAGAAGGGCCCAGATTCTAACTCAAATGAACTGGTACACATGTAAGAATGAGCTGCTATCATATTTTTTTTATGAGGCAGTTAAGGCTAAGTGACTTGTCCTGGGTCACACAGCTAGTAAGTGTCTGAGCCTAGATTTGAACTCAGGTCTTCCTGACTCCAGGCCCAGTGCTCTATCCACTGCACCATTTAGCTGACCTTAATTCATTCACTGAGAGGATGTTAAATCAGTAGATTGATTAACCAAGGGTGGCAGAGTGTATATTTTTATAAATAGATGTAACTTCTTTTGTTGGGAATAATTTAATTATGATGCAGTCTTAAACCATGAGGAATGATGCAGTGACTTCTCCATAATTTTTAGGTATTCCTCAGGAGAGATGTAAAGAACTGGCACATTAATTAATCATCCCAGGTCTTTTGAATGAATAACCAAAATAGTTATCTGGAATGGTCTAGTTCACTAGATTAAAAGAAGCAAATTTTTATTTTTTTGTGTAGTATTTCAGTAACTACTGCCTAGCAATTTTGTATTTTGCTCCTGGTATATTTTGGTGAATCTAGTAATCTATATGATAAGTTAATTTGAAGAATGCTAGAAAAACTATGTAGGATGTTCAATATCACCAGTATTATTCAATATTGTATTAGAAATGCTAACAATCGCAATAAGGGAAGAAAAATAAATCAGAGGAATCAGAATTGGCAGTGAAATAATAAAATAATCTCTTTTTGCAGACAAGATGATAATATACTTGGAAAATCTAGAGATTCAACTGAAAAGCTAATTGAAACAATTTTAGCAAAGTAGCAGGATATGAAATAAACCCACAGAAACCATCAGTATTTCTGCATATCACCAACAAAACCCTGCAAGAAGAGATAGTAAGAGATAAACAACATAAAATACCTGGGAGTATGCCTGCTAAAACAAACCTAGGAACTATACGAACAATAATTATAAAACACTTTTTATACAAATAGATTTAAATAATTTGAGAAATATTAGTTGTTCATGGGTGGACAGAGCCAAGATAATAAAAATGACAATTATACCTACACTAATCTACCTATTCAGTGCTGTCCCAATTAAATTACCAATAAATAATTTTATGAGCTAGTAAAAATAACAAAATTCATTTGAAAGGACAAAAGGTTAAGCATATCAAATAAACTAATGAAAAAATGTGAAGGAAGGAGGCTTAGCAGTACCAGATCTTAAACTATATTATAAGGCAGAAATTATCAAAGCTGTCTGGTATTGGCTAAGAAATAGAAAGGTAGATCAGTGGAACCAGAGTATACAAAGCAGTAAATGATTATAGGAACCTTGTGTCTGACAAATGTAAAGATTTAAACTTGTAGGATGAGAATTCACTATTTGGTAAAAAAAAAAAAAAAGTTGGGAAAACTGGAAAACAGTTTGAGAGAAATTAATTATAGACCAGTATTTTATACCATTTACTAAGATAAGGTCAGAATGGATACATGACTTAGAGATTAAGGGAGATATATCATAAGAAAAACTAGAAGAACATGGAACATATTGCCTATCAAACTTATGGATAGGAAAAGAATTTATGAATGAATGAGAGAGAGCATTGTGAGGTGTAAAATGAATAATTTTGATTACATTAAATTAAAAAAGGGTTTGTACAAAGAAAATCATTGTAGCCAAGATTAGAGGGAAAGTAGGAAATTGGGGAAAAAAATTTGTAGACAGTTTTTTGGATAAAGGTCTCATATTTCAAATACAGAGAGAGCTTTGTCAAATTTATAAGAAGATGAGTTATTTCCCAGTTGATAAATGGTCAAAGGATATGAACAGACAGTTGCTCTAACTCATTATTGATTAGAGAAATGCAAATTAAAACAGTTTTGAGATAGCATCTCATAATTATGAGATTGGTAAAATGATCAAAGGGAAAATGACAGATATTGGGGATGTGGAAAAACTGGGACACTAAAACATTGTTGGTAAAGTTGTGAACTGATCTAACTATTTTGGAGAGCACTGTGGAATTACGTGTATACCCTTTGACCCAGCAATGCCACTATTAGGTCTGTTTCCCAAGGTGATCAGGGAAAAAGGAAAAGAATATGTCAGCCAGACTGAAAGGGCTGCTAATCTTGGATGACCAGAGTTGAACAGAGCAGGCTACAGATAAGAGAGGTAGGAATCGCACAAAAGGCTGCTTTCAGAGTGAGGGAAGTGGCTTGTAAGTAAGGAGGGGCCCCACTGCAGTGTGAGGAGACCAGTGGCTATGAAGTGAGCAGCAACAATGAGACAAGTCTGAGATTCGCAGCAGGTCATGGTTCAGGACGGAACATGGGTGCTTTTCTGAACTTGTCTCAGCTCACAGAATACCTGGTGCTGGCAACAAGAACACAACGATTATGTGAAATTTTGCCATAAGGTGAGATCATCCAGAGGGTGAGTGCAAAGGATTGCTGTTGCGCCAAGCTCAGGGCATGGCCTGCTTGCTGGGCCTTACTTAGCTCTGGAAATCAAGGTGTCTCCTAACATCTTGACATATATTTGATATAGCTGTCTTTGTGGTGACAAAGAACTGGAAATTGAGGGGGATGACCTCAGCTGGAGAATCGCTAAACAAGTTATGGTGTACGATTGTAATGGAAAACTGTTGTGCTCTAAGAAATGACAAGCAGGATGGCTTTAGGAAAATAGGGAAAGATGTGCATGAATTAATGAAGAGTGAAATGAGCAGACCCAAGGGAACTTTGTACACAGTAACAGCAATATAGAAGAGTAACTGAATGACTAAGGAATCAACTACAAAGGAACTGTGATGAAAAATGCTATCCAACTTGAGCGAAAGAACTGAAAAATAGACACACACACACACATACACACACACGATGGCCTTCTGTAGCGTGAGGGGGAGGGAGATAGCTTGGAACTTAAAATGTAACCAAAAAAATACTTTAAAAAAAAACCAAGATAGATGAGTATCATATATATGGGAAAAAATTAAAGGAAAGAAGGAATTCTAAGTAGATGTGAAAAAACAAAAATACTGTCTTTCCTAATTTGTTAGCTGTTAGTTCATTTGGTTCTGCCTCTTAACAGTTTAGGGATTTGGAGCAAATGTTTACCTTTTGGTTTGTATGTTGATTTGATTGTTCTGCTGACAGTGATTTACTTTAAGTTTAAAAAAAATTAGGAGATTGAGTAGATTAATCCCCTATCACACCATCCAACTTCCTGACTATAGGAGGGTAGATTTATGCTGGACAGGACCTTAGAGATCAGCCAGTCTGTCACCCTCCCACCATTATTTTATAATGTGCTGTCATTGAGAATTTACTTTGGTAAGTTTATTTAAAAGAGCCTTATTTTTTTATTGGTGCATCTAAATAGGACTTAAATATTCATGTTATATAATGCCATGTGAAACTTAAATTAGCCTTTTGTTTTTCTTTTGACTTATTCAGGGAGAGACTTAGGGAATCCTGATTCTCTTCCATGTGTTGCACTGCCATGGCTATAAACATTTCATAGTACCCTGTGAGGGCAGTGCATTCTGTATTCCTTCAATTCAAGACTTTAGTTAATGCTGAGTAACATGGGCTTACCTTGTAGGATGCTCCCTAAGGCTTGTCAGATGCTGCTTTTCTCTGCTACCTTTGAAGATTCTGTGTGGAAATTTGCACGGAAAGTTGTCCCAGACCCAAACATCATAAAACTAAAACGAGAGGAAGAGACGTTGGACACCATTAAACAGTATTATGTGATGTGCAATAACCGGGATGAGAAGTTTCAAGCCCTTTGTAATCTTTATGGGGCCATCACTATTGCTCAAGCCATGATCTTCTGTCATGTGAGTATCATCCAGCTCTAAGACCAAGTAGATAAAATTCAACTTGTGTGTTGTCAGCTTGGCCATTGCCTTTTCAGTCAGAAATTCATTTACTAAAGAGAAAAGGGTTTCTGATTATCATAGTAAGAGGAGAAATTCTCTGGAGCCTCAGTTTGTCATTATTGTAAGGGAAAACTAAACTCATGTGTGGTTTCTCTTTTTTGCAGTTGTGGAAAAGAAGCTCCAAAGTATAGCTTCTTCCAAATTATCTTTGAAACACTCACAGGCATTTTAATAATTTTAACTCTTAGTTGTCTTCAGAATTAGAGCCTTCATTTATGTCAGTGACACAAAGCCATTTTTTGCAGGTGTCTTAATTTTTTTTGCCAGGTGTTTCCATTTTAAAAAATTCTTTTCACTCCAGACCCGCAAAACAGCTGGTTGGCTGGCAGCTGAACTATCCAAAGAAGGTCACCAAGTGGCTCTCCTGAGTGGTGAGATGATGGTGGAACAGAGAGCTGCTGTGATTGAGCGTTTCCGAGAGGGCAAGGAGAAAGTGTTGGTGACTACCAATGTGTGTGCTCGAGGTGAGGAGAGACTGCCCCACGTAGCAGCCTAGGGGCTTAGGAAAGAACAGGAGGGAGACTGTTGCCCTTTGTAGCAAGGGCAGTTTGGGTTCTCCCAGAGCCTCAATGAGCAGGTCCCTCAGCTTTTGCAGAAACAGTCTTCTGGAGACTGAATTGCCCTCCATGGCAATGCTGAGCATGTGTGTGGTCATTCCCCCCCAAGCTCCAAACATGACATCTGAGCCTTCAGGTGGTTTCCATGGTGGTTTGTCTGGGGTCAGCAGCTAGAAGTTCCTGTGGGAAATTTCTGCTCTTGATGTTGTGGAGATCTCCTGATCTTAAGCTGTAGGAAAAGAGAACTTCCTCAGCTCCTGATCCAGGGTTCTGGCTCCCAGGTTTTCCTCCTTGCCTCTTATCTTGTTACTGGCTTGCTTAAATAGCTCCAGTATTGACTGTGGCAAACTGATAGCATGAGGCAGTTGGAGATGGAACTCCCACTTCTCTAGACCATCCTCCAGGTGGGTTTGGGAGAAATCTTGGAGTCCTTCAAACCAGAGAATCTTTTTGGGTGGATCTGATCCTTTTGGTAATGTCCCTTCAGGTTGTACTGTTTTATTCCCCTAGGGCCTTCATCTTGTTTTGTGGGTCCTAGCTGCTGGTGCTAGACTCTCCCAGATAAGACTGTGGGTGTCATGTGCTTTCTTGTCTGCTTTTGCTGTCTGTTCCTGTCTCGTAGGAATTGATGTTGAACAGGTGTCTGTGGTTATCAACTTTGACCTGCCAGTGGACAAGGATGGGAATCCAGACAATGAGACATACCTTCATCGAATTGGTCGCACAGGGCGCTTTGGCAAGCGAGGCCTGGCTGTGAACATGGTGGACAGCAAGCACAGCATGAACATTCTCAACAGAATCCAAGAACATTTCAGTGAGTGTCCCAGAGCATCTGCCCTGTGTGGCCCATGGGCTGCTAAGTGGGCAAGCTCTTGGAGCTCTTGGGCAAAGGCCTGGGTCTCTCATCTGCCAATGCCCCTCCTTGTTGTTACAGAAGTAGGGATGGGAGGAACGGGCAGGGTCCACTCTTTTGTCCTGGGGCCAAAGCCCTCACATGAGAATGTCTGGGTTGTCATGTGGTGCTAGGTGCTGTGTTCAATTAAGGTAAGGTTTCATCAGTCAGATGAGGAAGGAGGATCTTTGTTAGTCATCACATATTTCTTTTAGGTAAAGCTGAGGTTGGTAGGTTGTCCTCACGTTGCACCAAATAGTCTTTCCAAGGTGGCCATATTTTGATTGTCTGTGTTTTAATTTCTTTGCAGATAAGAAGATAGAGAGATTGGATACTGATGATCTGGATGAGATAGAGAAAATAGCCAACTGAAAGCCTTGGCTAGAGTTGACCTACACCCTCTGGATGTGCGTCTCCAGCTCCATTTGGACTGTTTGTTTTTAAATTGGCACAATTCTCAGCCAGTCACCAAAAAAGACTAAGGCGGGAATACATAGAAATTACCTACCTCATTTCAAATTACGTTTGGACTTAACAAAAAAACAAAATTGTGCAAATAACGGAGGGTGGGTAGAAAGAGAAAAAATGTTTACATGAGTTCTTAAGATTAGGCATGAATACACAGAAATTACCTTTTTGGCAAATTTCTTTCTTATTTAAAGTTTATGTGTACCAATCTTAAATGTAAACTTAAGGACTTGTCAAAGCTTTCGTTAGTCTCTGACTCTTGGTCCTCTTGTGGTAGCATATAGATGTCTCTTCTTTTGTCTGGGGTAGGCATATATTAGTGTATGTACCTGTCTGCATCTATCTGCAAAATCAACATTGTAGAAGTGAGGAGGAAACTGAGTAGTAGGGGCTATATAGTGCCAGGCACCAGGGCAGAGCCACGCTTCACTGTTGGATTGGGTGGGATAAGATGTGTCTTATGAGTTAGATTCCCCAGGTTAGGATGATGGAGGAAATCTGGCATACCTTTACTCTTGCTTTTTCCAACCAGGCAAAGCAATAAGGAATTGGCTGAAGATTTTCAAGTACTTAAACCTGGAGTCTTTCTTGCATTTAGGTTTCTTTCCCAGGGTCCTATCTTAACCTCTCTCAGGATGCAGTTAAGGGACTGACTGGTGTACTGACATGAGCCGGTACAATGCTGGTACAGCATGGTAGGTGTCATTCTACTTCATGTGGCTGCTTTGCTGGGGCCTGGTAGACAGTATCTTACTAGTATCCCCAAAATGCCCAACATCCTTTAGCAATAACAAATTAAAAGTCTTGGATCCATTCCTCTTCAACAGAACCAGACACTGAGTAGCTTCTAGGCTGGAAAAGACAGAAGTATTTGAATGTGATTGGAAGAGAGACCATGGACACCATGGCCAGCAGGGGCCACAGAGTGTCATTTTGGCATTGCTGTTCAGATCCAAAAGGTAAGGCTTAGGAGGAATCACCCCCAATATAAGATATCCTTTCCAAATATTCTAACCTGGTGTCTGAGGTGGTTGGTATGCAAATGCATGCAATCATCATTAAAAGTGGAGTAGGAGTGCCCTTTCAATGACCTGTTTTAATCTCCAGTCCCAGTTTCAGGCTTATTTACACCTTACTCTTTACTAGTAACCAAAAAAACACCCTGGGGTCATCTGGCACTGAAATTTTTACACTGGTAATAGTAGTTTGCTCTCTATGGTAACTGAACTGGACTGTAGAGCCTCTTTCAAAAATGACAGGAGGACAGGAGCAGTGTGAAGCCCTCACAAGGATAAACCACACCTATGTGCTTATCAATACTGCCACTCTCCTCTTCCCCCAGGGTTGGATATGTTATTGTAGGTTTCTCCTCTGTAGTGTCCTTCAAGAAGAAAAATCCCTGTTCTATTGAACAAATTGCCAAAATACTATTGCCTTCCTAAGCTTCTCACATCCAAAGAAATGATGGGGAAATGTAGCTGTTCGATGGATACAAGGTGTTTAGTGTTCCCAATTTCCTAAACAGAAGAGATCCAAAGGAAAGGGAGGAGGAACCACTACAGCTTTTCCAGAAATGCTGCTGCTTCTCTGACGCCGTCCTCTCAACCCCAAAGGACTAGTTATTTTTATTTTTGAAGAATTGCTCCAGACACCAGATAGACCCACTATAAATGGATTCTGAGCTTCTCTAGCTAGGGGATAGATATGCAAGATAGCTTATTGTACCTACAAGTTGTGCTCCTGGCACAAATTGCTTTTATCCCTGTCTCCTGGGATATAAAACCTCTTTCTCTCCTGTACACTGTTGGTGAGAGGCACAAGCCACAGGATCCTTTGATAGCATCTCCTTCAGTCAAAGAATGGGCATATTTTAATATCTGCTCTTTAGAGTCTTCATCAGTATAGGCTACATAAGAAAGCTGATCCATCATCTTCAACCTTTCAGTTGATCTTTCTGAACATTTTTTCTTGACTTCCTTGATGTTCCATTTTCCCTCCTCACCTTTTTGCCCAACCCCATTCATAAACACAAGAGAATTTCAAGCTAATCTTTACCTTTTCTCTTTATAGAATGAATGAAGCTAAATGGATAGAAGGATGGTTTGGGTTAGTTGGGTTGAGATAATTGTCTAACCTGACAGAAATCTGGTTAAGGGATAGGGAGAGCAGACTTTGTGCTAGGGTGTCTCCCAGCATATCTCTCAGCTGCTATTTTATCTTGTAGATCTAAGAGAGAAAACAAAGGAAAAGAGCCAGTGAGCCTCCAAAGGATTCTCTAGCAGGAGGGAAATTGGTCTAGGAGGGGTGACTGGATCTGGTCTTTTTTCTCCCTTGAATAGTATGTGCTGCTCCTTTATTGTGCTTTCTTATCTTTGCCTTTTCTGTCAATCTTCTTAAGAGGGCCTAGGAATTGTGGATTATTGCTACCTCCATGTAGGTGATGGCCTTCTTAATGATATCTGCCGAGGCATTGTAGGGTAAGGCCATGGATGCTATGGAGCATGTATGGCAGGGAAGAGAGAAAAATGAAGACAGAACTGCTTTGGTAGGATCAATTTCTGGTTGTAACCTCTGCCTTTGAGCAGAGTTGCTAATTAGCACTGGTTAGAACTCTGTTTGTATTGCCTGCCATTAGAGAAAATGTCTTCATTGGCCACTTGAGTGTCATATGTGACTGTGTGGATAAGACATGCCTAATTGTATATCCATTCCCTGCTTTGTTATATTAATAGATTTTAACCAATTATGAAAAAGATGTTACTGAGGGTTTTTTTTTTTAAATTTATCAATATAGGAAGATAAGGAACAGCATAGTTTTGGTTGCTGGATTTTATTTGATTAACCCTCTGCTGTTGACTGATGTTGACACATGGTTTTATAGGTTTGGTTTTCTGCTGAAATTATTATTCTGTACCTTTAATCCTAGGGTGGCCACTGTATCAAAAACTAAATTCACAGAAACTCAAATCACAAGGACATTTTGATCAACCCCTCACACTCCTGATCTCTGATTAAAAGAGACAAACAAAAGAGGATTGGCCCTGTAAGCTCCTCAGGGGAAAAAGGCAGTAAAAGTAAAAGTCATCATGTCCTACCTTCTTAGCCCAGGGAATGGAGATGGATGATGCTTCGGGGTTGTGTTATTACCACTTTTTTTTTTTTTAATTAACATCAACATTATTGTATAATGGTCCATGAATTGAATTTTTTTTTTTAATTGTGAGATTAGGCAGTGAAGACTTGATGAAAGGTGAATTTTGAATTTGGCCTTGAAAGAGTAGCATTGAGTTTGGAGTAACAGGAACTGGAAGAACATGCCAGGAAGACAGATGCTGAGTCCGTAACAGCCAATGAGGCAAAGATAAATGGGCTAATAGAGGGAACAAAGGAAAACTGAGCGAATCCTAGGGAGAACAGATTAGATACAAGAGGTATAAAACCTTACAGAGGAAGAGGAATTGGAACATGGTAGTTGTTAGGAATCACAGATCCTTAAGGGAGTGAAATGCTGGCCTTGGTATTAATAAGAGAAGCTGAGGGTCAGCCCCACACATTCTGGTCTTCTGCATACACATGCTCTTTGTCTCACTGATGCCTTAGCCTAACAAGTTCCCTTGATGTTGGGGCCTACCAGGGGAGATGAGCTAATAATAGCTTTAGTTGCAGATGGTGAGTGGAGAAATTGAGGGAAACCTTTCAGGTACATTTTAGCCCTCAGACCCTCAGATTTTAAATATTTTAACGCCCTTCAACTTTATTTTCAAGTGAAGGGACCTAAGTGGGAGGGAAGGAGAGGCCAGACTGAGGGCCATCCTTGTAAGCAGCCTTGTGTCCCAGCATCGAGTGAGGGCATAAGAGACCATGAAAGCATATTTCCAGCACTTAAGGAGCTTTTTGAACTTTTTAGCATCCCTATCTAGAGATGATACTTTGGGGTTCATTGCACTGCAGTATGCCTAGACCTCAGCTCTCTACCCAATTTACTAAACTAGAGGACATAAGAGAATATTCAGTCTGTGGGTTCTGTGGCCCCAGGAACTACATGCCCATTATTGTATCTCTGAACCTATTTAGTACTCCTAGAAACCAGGAATGAATGAAAACTCAACCACATTTTTTATGCATCGAGACAATTTTGATTAAATCAAAAAGCCTGTTACTGCATTAAATTCCAGGAGGATTCCACCCCAGATCAAGAGAAGCTCTGGGGGTGGTCTTCTTAGGGAGCACCCAGCCATGCTAGCCTAATGAAGTAGGCCAATTCTCAATAATGTATTGGTTGTTAATTTTATTAACCTATAAGCTAAACTGAATCATACTGTAACAGACAAATTAAATATTTTATTTTTCAAACAATACAGGCTTAATGATTTTTCACTTCTCTCGACAATACTCCCTTGTGTCATTCATTGTTGCCTTTTTTTGAACATCTTGAATCCTGGAGGGGGTCTTGGGTAATTGCTGGCTCCGAAAAGTACAGAACATTGACATAGTTACAAGTGATATGCACCTTTAGTCAATCTCTCTGGGCAAGTCAGTGCTAATAGTTTTCTTAGGCCATGTGTTCATCATGGCTCATGTTTATGTGCCAAATACATAGCCACTCAGTAAATACTTCTCAAATTTAAGTAACCTAGACCTTCTACTTTGGAGCATGCTAGATAGTTAAGATGTCATGTAGAATACTAAGTTAGATTCAAAGTATTGTATTCTGGAGTCATTTGTGGGGACTGCCTTACTTTCTTAAAATGTCAAGTTCATTTTATCCTGTGAATGTCTAGTCTTCAAACTCATAATGGCTTTTTATAGAATGTGTTGTATATGAGCAGTGAAAAGATCATCTAGGTCTCACCCCTGTCCCGGGCTTCCTGAGCTACTGCTTGAGAAATCCCCGAAGCATATTTCCTCTTAGTGTACCCTATTTTACCCTCTATTGATGGTTTGTGAAATGTTTTGTTGTGCACTCTCCAGAAGCTTTACAAGTGTGAATGAATTAATAGACTGTAAGCTCCTTGAGAGTAGGGATTGTCTCAGCTTTTGTATTCCCAGCACAGTGCCTGATACATAGTAGGTGCTTAATAAATGTTGATTGATTTATTGATTGGTGGATTCTTTTCAAGTTCCAAAGACTTGACATTATCACCATTATTTTAACTACAGCCAACAGGATAATTCTCAGCAGTTATTTGCCACAAAGGAAAAATAACACATTAATGTTCATAGGTTTCTTTCTCTTATTGAAGACCAATAAAATGCTCCTTCCTGTCTTTGTCTGAGGTCAGATCCTCTCACACAGTTAGATGTCTACACAGAAGAGGGCAGGCTGCTTGTGGTGCCCTCATCCCTCATTTGTTTGGCTACCAGAGCCTATCCATTTGGTCATAGTCTGTGGTCCTCCCCAAAGTCTGGATCTAATGGCAGCTGAAGCTATTGTAACTGCCACTGCCAAGGGGGACGGTCAGGAGGAGTGGCCAGGTGAGGTCCTGGGCCCCCCTCCTCACCTTTCCTGGGGGGGAGGGAGGCGGGTAATAAGTATTGCTTCTGAGGATGAGAATGATAGGGAGGTTAATGGATCCCATCTGGCCTCAGGCCCCTTTCTCACTCACCCCAAACTCCCATTTTGTAGAAAGCTGGAGGAAGGTGTCTGTGGGGGGGGGGGGGCCTCAGAGAATGGACGTTGAGACTTCCTTGTTGACTAAGAATCATGAACTTATTTTGATTGATTGATCTAAACGGGTCACCTGTTTCCGAGTGAGCAAGGTGTAACGGCAGAAGGATTGGACTTCAGAGTCTGAGAACCTGGATATGAACGGTGATGGCACCTTGCACAGTGACTTCCCCTCCCACCATGAACTTGCCTTGTGCCATTTTCTCTTCTATAAAATTACAGGGTATGGACTGGATGATCTCAGGTCCCCAAACCCTACTAACTAGGAACTCAAATGTAAAATCTTCCCAAGTCTTCAACTTACTTTCCTATCAAGGAATCAGAAAATAGATCCTGGGACCAGGGGACTTGCTTCACTAAGATGGAGTTGCAGATCATGGACTATATTCATACCAATTAGCATGTTGTGCATCTTCAGGTTGCGGTGGAAAGGGGTTTCTCACTACATTATGGGGTTAAACCTGGCTGCCAGCGGGAGGGGGCTGGTCATTGATCTGCCCTCAGTCCATCGGTTCTGGGGGGAGGAGCTCAGCAGGGGTAGCATGACGTCACCGCATTAACTCCGGGGGGCCCCTATCGTAGATGCATAGGGATGTATCTTAACCTCGTGATGCTGGAGTCAAGTGAGATCTAGGCCTCCGACTAACCCAAACTGCAGTGGAATCTGGGTTAAAATACGCCGGTTAATCCGGGTCCTCAGGCTCAGGGCCCCAAACTGAAAGGAGGCTGTTTGACGTAAAATAGTACAACCCAGCGGGAGGGGGTGGGGCTCCGACACCGCGGGGCCTGCGCAAACCCCTTCACCCCGCTTGCCTCAGTTTCCTCATCTGTAAAAGGAGCTGGAGAAGGACACGGCAAACCGCTCCAAGATCTTGGCCAAGAAAACCCCCAATGGGGGCGCGAGGAGGCAGAGACGGCGGAGAAACTAGCTCTTACTGGACCACAGGGTCGAGTTTAAAAGGATTTCCTCGCAGACTGTCGGTGGGTGTGGCGTGGCGTGGCGAAGCCTGGTGGTCAGTCCCGGTGGCCGTCGGCCCGTCTTCCCGCGGGGAGGGGGCGGCCCCCTCGCACGTGGGAGCTTCCCGCGACGTGGGCGAGCGCGGAGAGGGCCGGGCTGGGCTAGCGGGGCCCGCCAAGGCCGGGGCTGGGGGTGGGACGGGGGCTTCCGGCCGGAGCGGCGCCGGGCCGGAAGAGGCGGTGGGACTGGGCGGGGGCGGGCCCGCGCCGGCGCAGTGCGGCTTCCCGGCGCGGCGCGCGGCCTCCTCCGCTCCCGCCCTCGCTCCCCGCTGGCCTTTATCCGCCCGCGGCGCCTTCGCGAGTGTGTGTGTGTGTCCCCGCACGGCCCCGCGCCGAGCCAGCTGCGCCGCCTCTCCACTCCCTCGGGACCATGGCCACCGACTCGTGGGCCCTGGCGGTGGACGAACAGGAGGCGGCCGCCGAGTCGGTGAGTGGCCGCGTCTGGCCCGGGGGGCCGGGGGCCGGGGGCCGGGGGCCGGGGGCGGCGGGGGCTGGGCAGCGGCGGGCAGCGGGGGGTCAGCCGGGGGTCAGCCTCCCCGCCCGGGCCCCGGCGGCCGCCCTTCGCGTTAGCGTCGCCTCGGGGAGCCTCCGCTTGGCCCGTCCGCATTCACCTTCTAGCCTCAGTTTCCTCCTCTGTAAAAGGGAGATAACGGGGGTCCCGCCCGCCGGCGCCCTAATCCTCGGCCTCCCGCCGGCGCCTCCTGGAGCCTTTACTTAGAACGAAGACATTTCCGCCAGATGTCCGTATTCTGACGGCCGAGCCAGGCTCCCCCGAGAAGGGGGAGGAGACGTAGGCCCCCCCCGCCCCACTCTCCTTCGTGGCCACTAGCACCTTAAGCCGACGTCTTCAGGCGCGCTGGCAATCGCCCCAAGTATGTAAGAGCAGGGCCGTTCTCCCTTAGGTTAGTGGGCAGAGGACAGGACCCAGTGGCTCATGCTGCCAGCGATCGTGCAGAAAAGTATTCAGTGCTAATGCTAAGAGACATACAGATTTCTTAAACCGCTGAGCTTTCAACCCCTTACTAAGCATGATAAAAGATGAAAACAGTCTGTTTTAGGGACTGTTGGGATTTTTGTCCAATTTGGGAACGTTATTGAATTTTAGATAACCTGACCCAGCCATTCTTCCACCAGGAATGTACCCCAAGGAGACAAAAAGAAAGGTCTGGTATATACCGGGGGCTTCTTACCAATCTTTTTTGTGGTAGCAAGAAAAAAAAAAGGTGGAAACAAAGCCAGGGGCACAATAGGTGGAGATGCACGCCCACCCACCATTTTTAAAGCGGAGCAGTTAAAAAAAATGGGAGAAACTGAGCTAAGAAAGCATAATGAGTACAATAATGGAAATGATAACAATGAAAGGCGACTGAGTGGAGATTAAATGCAGGGGACCAATACTGATTGCATAAAACAAGAGGATGAAATACTCCGCCCTCTTCATGGAATAGGGTGGGGGGGGCAGCACATGTGACATACAGTCATGTAAGTCACCCTATTGGTTAGTTTAACTGATCTGTTTCCGTTTATTAATCTGGAGGGTTCTGGCAGGGGGCTGAAGGAAAGAGTGGTCTCTTTCTAGCCTCAGATCTGTACTCCTGACTTGTACCAGGCATACTCACCCTTCTCACTTCCTCATCTAACATTCTTCAGTTCCACCCAGGCTGAGCTTCAGTGCCACCTTAACAGACTTTTCCTGGTTTTCACAATGTAGTTGTCTTGTTTCCCCACCCTCCGTCCTCCCAAACACATCCTGCAATTACTTGGTGTTTATTTTGTATTTAATTACATATTTGTACCTCTTCTCAGAGGTAGGCACAGTTACTGGCCACTTAGAGGGTGCCTGAGGAGTAGAAATGATTGGGATACTAAAAACCACACAAAAATGTCAAACTTTTTTTCCCAGAGCTTATATTGACTGTCTAGCTGAGCATCAGCTGTTAGAGAGTAACTTAATAAAGTACCTAGAGCTGGGAATTTGGGAATTTCCTGTTTAATGATGCAGCATGAGATCATTTACAAAATCGATCCCCTTTCTTTAGGTTTATTTTTGAATCTTTTGTTGAAGCTGTGAAGTGAATCTTTAGTTCTGGTATTATGTGTGGTCCTGAGTTCATGTCTAAGCTTACTTTGTCTGTAGATCTGTTTCTGCAGCTCCTTAGAGGAGTTTTATCAAATTTACCTACTTGAGACTTGCCTTTCCAATATAGACAATTAAGGGTAATTAAAGATAATATTAAAGGTAATGAAGCTGTTTCTGACTTTCCTCCTGAGGCTAGAGATGTTGAAACAGTCTAAAATAATAGATTTTAAAACTGATAGGGTGTTTGAATTGAATGTATTGACTATAAATGAGAGAGGGCCAAATGTGAGTAGTTGTGTGTAAAAAGCAAGTTGTTTTAGTCCATTTTGTCTAAATTAGAACAAGAATCATACTTTTCTAGTAACTTCATCCAGATTACATGTAGTATTTCTATGAATTCTATTTGAGTATTAAATCTCATTCATGAAAATACTGTAACTAGACTCATTAACAGTTTGTTAGCTACGTGGTTCCTTACTTCTGAAGCAAACTGCAGACTTTAAAGACACTGACTGAAAGTGTTGGAGGAGGCATCGCTCACTAAAGCAGAATGTCTGATGTGTGTGCTTTGGGGAATCTGACTTCTTTGTGTAGGGGGCCTTTTCGTGACCCTAAAGGACTATCAAAAATAATAATGTAAACTAACTGCCTCCCATATTAGCACACTGTTATGGTAAATGTGTCAGAAGTTAATGCTTTTTGACAGCAAAATTTGATTTAACTCTGTGGTTCAGTTACAGGGCCGACCATCTGAAAGTTGGGCAGACATTGAAAAACTAGCAGCAACATTGTTGCCGACTTTTGTATCATAGAAATTGAGCATTGCATTGTTCAAGTGTGCAGTAAGGCAGTTTTGTTGAGGAGTCTGTGGAAGCTAATGTTTTTGAATAAAGAAAGACCACTTTATTGACACCTTGTATATCTTTTTTCTGTGTTTCTTTGAAAGACAGAACTTTCATTTTCTGCTTCCTTATTTTTCCCAAAGAATCTCCTAGTGCAAGTGTTCTGTATAAAATGAGTACTCTGTAAGTGTCCTTGACAAACATTTAGGGCAACTAGAAATGGGCCCAGAACTTTGTTCTACAGCAAGTGCCTGGGAGTTTAAAGTATTGGCCCCCTTCTCTCCCTCCCCCTCTCTCTCTTCTTTGCCTCCTCTTCCTCCTTCTTGTCCCTGTCCCTTTTCCTTCTTTCCTCCTTTCTCCCTCCTTTCTTCCTTTCCTTGATTAAGCAGAAGGAATGTTGGATATTTGGGGTATCTAGATTTCTAACAGATTATAGGTGTGCCAAATCACTTAAGTTTCTGAATTTATGAACCATGAAGATTTTGTGAAGGATTGTGGGGAGGGGAAGGGTGCAGAATTAATTGTTACTGTTTGCCCTTCATTCTCGAAAAGGACTATGACCATTAGGAAGGTGAATGCAAGTGAATTTGATTTAAGTGAGGGAGGGCTGTGCAGTCACCAGCCTCCTTTTCTCTCCAGGGCATCTGGGTCCAGTGGCCAGATACAGATCAAGACCACTGAGATTGCCCAGGATGCGGTGGGGCTCCTTGGCCTTTTCAAGCTGAGATCCTTAACTGGTTTCAGTTTGCCTGAGGCAAAGCACCTGTTAAGTGATAAAGGCTTAATAAGAAATGAAGCAAAGAATGGCCTCTTTAAAAAACAAAACACACACACCTAAAAATAAATTAATTAATTAAAAAAAATAGATCTGAGAGGAGAAGAGCCTCAGGGATTCTGGAGAAAATGAAAACAATTGCTATTTACATTTATTCTGAGCCAATCAGGGCCCAGACTTTGACCAAGTAGATCTTGACCTGGGACCTATTATTGGCCAATCAATGACAGCCAGAGGGATTTGGGGTTAAGGCTGGTCTTTAAGTGAAAAGGAGAAAAAAAAATTTTGAGATTAAAATTTACATTCCCTTTGGGCAGAGCACTCCCACTGGTGAGGGTGTGATAGCTTTTGTGGGTAGAGGGAAATAAAAGAGAAGGAAAGCTGCGTTGCTCACCTGGCCAGTTCCAGTTCGTTCTCCAGTGGGCAGATCCTTTTCCACTCATAGAGGTGGCTTTTTGTCCTTCGGTTCTCGAAAAGGACTGCCTGCTTTAGTTTTAGACTACATTGTCAGAATGTTTACAGGCTAAGAAAGACCTCAGTGTCCTGGGACATTTTATTCCCTTGTTTATTGTTTAGCAAGATTCATCTGATATTTAAGTAACCATTTCTGCTCTAATTCCTGAATGGTTTTATCTATTAGTGACATTGTTGGGAAGGGAAGTTAAAGAAAGCTGTTCAGCTTTTATTTCTTGTTATTGTTTTAGTGAGCTGATGTTTTATGTGACTGAGATCCTTTATTTCACTTCCTTTTCTGATTCTCTGCTTTCTGTTATAAAGTCCTTGAGAAATAAATGTATCTTTTATCTTTCTTTTTTCCTCTTTTTTTCTTCTCCCCTCCCCTTTTCCTTCCTCATTTACTTAATCAGTATGGAAGCTCTTAACCTGTTGCTTTTCCCAATCTGGGCTAATTGGCTCCTCCTTTGGCAGCCTAGCCCCCTCCTAGGAACTCACCGTACTGGCATTACTCCTAATAGGCTACTGATAGCCCTACTTAGGAGTTCAAGTGATCTATCAGCCTCACCTGCCCTGGTCAGACATTTGTTATGTGCCTACCAGGTGCCAGGCACTGCAGCAGGGAGTGCATGTGTGTGCCACTGATGGTGTTTGGGGTTCCTGGGAACCCAGAAGTATCAGGGTACAGGACATTGTCCACCTGGAATAAATTTACCACTCAAACCTTCCAGTCAAATGACAAAGTTTATTGTAACCTCCAATAGTAGCAAGTAGGATTCCTAGTGAACTTGCACCTTAACAGGGGTGAGACTGATGCTTATGTACAAAAAGGGAAAGTGAAAGTGATGTGATTTGGGGTGCCTAGGAACCCTGAAATGTGTCAGGGTACAGGGCAGCTTCTTCCTGGAATGAATTTGCACACTAACCTTCTTCCACTTGACAGTGACAAGGTTTATTGTAATGCCTGGATTACTAGTGAATCTGCAGCTTGATGGGGATGAGAATGATACTTTTATACAAAAAAAAAAAAAGACTGTGAGAAGATTTGGATGGGATCAGGGAGTGGTAAATAGCCTGGGGGGCCCAGATTCTGACTGTGAAAGTAGTACCTAAGTGGTCTAGACTAGGTTGGGACACCTCAGTGAAAGAAATATTGAGTATCTAGGTGGACTGGACTGCACCTGATGCCTGGGGGAGAAGCCGGGGACTGAGTTGGTGAAATAATGGGGAAAATTCAGGGCCCAGGCCCTGTCACCCAAAGGGTCTGTCTGGGATTAAGGAATGGCAAAATAGTCTGGGGTGGGCCAGGTGCAACTGTGAAAGGACTATCAAGTAGGCTAACTAGGTGATCTAGATGGGATTATGTGTGAGTAGGCTGAGGTAGATAAGAGGGGCCAGTGAGCTGGGCTGCTGAAATGTATGGGAAAATCTGGGTTGCTTTCAAGTCCAGGTCCCATCACCGCCACATTTATCTAAATGTGTTTTTTATTTTTCAGTTTTAACACAGTACATATCACATAAAACAATTCCAACCTTTGGTCAGGTGATATTTCTTTTAAAGCATTTACAATATAGGCCACAAACATTTTTTTTTAACATCATCTGAGACACAAATAGTAACTATGCATGCTAACTTCATAAGCCCTTGACCTAATTGTCTCCACACCATTACTAAGAATTAGAGGACCCTAACTTATTGTTATTGGTCTAAAATCCTAAGCCTAATAGCTTAATTTTAGACTTGACCTCGGATGTTTTCCTACCAACAATCTGTAATTTAATTGATCTTATTAAGTTTACAAACCTTTTGACTATAGGAAATTGCCACCGAGAGTAGGAACATTGCAGGGAAAAAAATCTCCCCAACTTCATGTCAGTTCCAGGCAGGAGTAGATTGTCAACTTGGATTTAGTCAGGCTTAGAGTCTGCCAAGTGTCCGTGGGGAAATTGAGTCAGGAGAATCCTACCTCAGCCCAGGCTAAACAGCCATTCTCCCACCCTTCCCATGAGATCACCTTTTGCAGTTCCTACCAGCATCTCCCAGGCTTACCAGCATCATGGGATTAGAGGCTCAGACCAGCTTTCTTGCTATCCATACCTGGAGTTAGAAGAACAATCACTTAATAGTCCCATAGCATCTTAAAATAGCCTTTCTCTACCTGTTCTGGTTCCTGCTTAAATAACAATCATAAAATCAAATTTACCATTAAAACCTTAACTTTTCCATCAATACCAAATTTTACCTGAAGTTACTTGCCTCTAGGAGATTTAGACTAAAATTCATTTCCCCAATCTAAAGATGTCTGATTTAGTCTCAGTAGTTAATTCAGTCAGTTGTTTTAATACTAATTGCTTTTATATCACTTTGTAACATGTTCAATTTTTCTCCCCATCTCTCCCCTCCCCCCACCCCCCTAATTCCTTGCATTCTGATTACCCCTTCCCTCAATGAGCCCTCCCTTCTATCACACCCCACCCTTCCCTTATCCCCATCTTCTCTCTTTTCTTGTAGGGCAAGATAAATTTCTGTACCCCATTACCTGTGTTTCTTATTTCCTGGTTGTATGCAATAATAATTCTCAACATTTGTTTCTAATACTTTGAATTCCACTTTCTTTCCCTTCCTCCTTCCCTACCCATCCCCACTGAGAAGGCAAGCAATTCAATACAGACTCAATATATGTCGTTTTGCAGAAGACTTCCATAAAAATCATGTTGTGTAATACTAACTATATTGCCCTCTATCCTACTCTATCCCCCCTTATTTTTTTATTCCCTCATTTGACCTTGTCCCTTCCCAACAGTGTTTATTTCTAATTACTCCCTTCTCCCATTTGCCTTCCTTTCTATCATTCCCCTCACCCCACTTGTCACCTCCTCCCTCTCCTTCCTCTAGTATAAGATAGACTTTTTTGTACCAAATTTGGTGAGCATTTTATTCCCTCCTTAAGCCATATGTGGAGAGAGTAGCTTCACTTTTCCCCTCTCTTCTCCCTTTTCTCCTCTGTTGAACAAGATTTTTCTTTATCTCTTTTATGAGTTGTAGCCTGCCCCATTCCATTTCTCCCTTTCTCCTCCCAGTATTTTCCTCCTTCTTCCCTTAATTTTTATTTTATATATATATTTTTTGGTGGATATTATCTCTTCTGATTCAACACAGCTTGTACTGTGTGTGTGTGTGTGTGTGTGTGTGTGTGTGTGTGTGTGTACATGTGCACACAATCCCTCCACCTATCCAAATACTGAGAAAAATCTCAAGAGTTATAAATATTTTCTTTCCATGTAGGAATGTAAACAGTTCAGCTTTAGAAAGTCTTTAATGATTTCTCTTTCCTGTTTACCTTTTCAAGCTTCTCTTGATTCTTGTGTTTGAAAGTCAAATTTTCTATTCAGTTCTTGTCTTTTCATCATGAATGCTTGAAAGTCCTCTACATCATTGAATGACCATTTGTTCCCCTGAAGTATTATACTCAGTTTTGCTGGGTAGGTGATTCTTGGTTTTAATCCCAGTGCCTTTGATTTCTGGAATATCGTGTTCCAAGCCCTTTGATCCCTTAATGTAGAAGCTGCCAGATCCTGTGTTATCCTGATTGTATTTCCACAATACTTGAATTACTTCTTTCTAGATGCTTGCAGTATTTTCTCCTTGACCTGGGAACTCTGAAATTTGGCCACAATATTCCTAGGAGTTTCTCTTTTTGGGTGTCTTTCAGTAGATTCTTTCAGTATTTATTTTGCCCTCTGATTCTAGAATATCAGGACAGTTTTCCTTGATAATTTCATGGAAGATAATGTCTAGGCTCTTTTTTTGATCATGGCTTTCAGGTAGTCCCATAATTTTTATATTGTCTCTCCTGGATCTATTTTCCAGGTCAGTTGTTTTTCCAATGAGATGTTTCACATTATCTTCTATTTTTTCAAACTTTTGGTTTTGTTTTCTAACTTCTTGGTTTATCTCATAGTCATTCATTTCCCTGAACTCAGTTCTCTCTTTCAGAGAACTGCTTTGTTCAGTGAGCTTTTGAACCTTCTCCATTTGGTTAATTCTGCTTTTTAATGCCTCCTTCTCCTCATTGGCTTTTTGGACCTCTTTTTCTCTCCAGCCTAGAGGCCGATGGGCAACCCGAGTCTTACCTTTCCTGGTCTTCGGCGGCCAAACAGGATAAACGTATGAGAGAAGAGACTTTCCAGAGTCGAACAAGGGTTAGGCTTTATTCAGGGTCTTGGTTACATGTACAGGGTGAATTCTTCCTGAGGAGAGAGGAATCCTCCTCCCAAGGAGGCAAGGATCATACAGCAAGAGAATAGGAGTGGGAGAGGGGAGGGACCTTCTGCGCTCTAAGGGCCCCTCAGCTCGCCTTCAGGCTTTCCTGACCCTACTTAAGCTCTCCTGCCGCATAGTTTGCACCTGAATACCGTGCCTGCTCTCAGCCTTTAGCTAGACAACAACAGGTGTGCTCAGACCATGGGTTAATCTCAAGGGTGGGATGCTCTCCCCAGCAAGTTTCCCATGGGGAAGAGGCGGAAATGCACGAGATAGCCCGGGTCTCATGCCTCAATTCCCAGCTGTTCCCTGGGGGGCCTCATGAGAACTCTGAGGTTTTAGAAGTCCTCACTTTTACCTGCCCGAGACTGTCCACATGAAACTGAGCTTACACCCCCAACATTTTTCCAATTGAGTTAGCCTCTTTTTCAAGGTGTTATTTTCCTCAGCATTTTTTTGGTTCTCCTTTAGCAAGCTGCTAACTTGCTTTTCGAGCTCTTCTATTGCCTGAGCCTAGTTTAAGTTCACTTTGGAGGCCCTGGAGGCAGAGGTCTGTTCACTTTGGAGGCCCTGGAGGCAGAGGTCTTAACTTCCTATGACAGTAAGCCTTGTTCTTCCTCTTCTGAAAGGATGAGAGGAGACACCTGTTCACCAAGAATGTAACCTTCTATGGTCTTATTTTTTTCCCTTTTTTGGGCATATTCCCAGCCAGTTACTTGACTTCTGAATCCTTTGTCAGGACGTTAGACTCAGCTGCTCCATTCCTTTGGGCTTTGGGTGGGGGTGGGTCTGTCACTCAGGGCTGAGGTTTAGATCAGCTGCTCCCTACAGCCGGAGGCTTTAAATTGAACTGCCTGAACAATGGACCCAGGTTGCTTCCCAACCTCCGTAGCTGGGGCTAGTGCTGAAGAAAGCCCTCCCCCACTGACCTTTGTTTCTTTCTTTGTTGCTTGTGGGTTGAGGTATCTGGGATTCTCCCTGCTAGGTCCTCCTCCTCCCAGTGCCCAGTGGCCAAGGCTATGCTGTGCTCAGCGTCCAGTGAGATAGACCTTTCCTGTCGGCCTTCCCGGCTACCTTTGGCTGGAAACCTCTTTCTCTCTGTTGTTCTGTGGCTTCTGCTGTTCTATACTTTGTTGAGAGTCATTTTTACAGGTATTTTGTGGGCTGTGGGGGAAGTGCTAGAGTATATGCATTTTTCTACTCTTGGCTCTGCTTAAACGTGTTTTTATGAAGATACTGAATCTCATTAAAATCAAGCGATAATTGACTTAGTTCTGCATTTTATTTAGTAATGTGAGTTGTAGAACTGGAAGAGACCTTAGAATGAAACTGGTTAGTTCAACCCTCTCATTTTACAGATGAGGAAACTGAGGCTTAGGAAGCTTCAAGTGCCTTGCCCATAGCGGCAGAAGTGTGATTCAAACCTGCTTCCTTGGACAACAGACCCATTGTCCTTTCCACTACTACACAGCTGCTGCTTTCAGTGAGCGTGAAGGATGCATACATCTAACTTAAAGGAGGACTTCCAAGGTCATAAAATTCCTAACTTTCTCTGAGACCACCTGCCACAGTTTCATCCTGACTAGAGCCTCTGTTAATGCTTTGTAGGTAGCTTGCATTTACTTATCTGTTCTCTTGCTGTTTTTTCCTATAGAATGTGAGCTGTTTGAGGATAGGAGCTTTTTCTTTTTCCTTTTTTTTTTTGTATTCTAGAGCCTTTAGCACAGTGCCTGGAAAATAAAGAGCAAGTGTTTAATAATTGTTCAGCCAATCAAACATTTATTGAAGGGCTTACTCAGTGCTAAAGCACTATGCTGAGGATACAAAAAGGAGCAAGAGACACAGCCCCTGCTCTCAAGGAGCATAGTCTAATGGAGGAGAGAATAAGCAGAACCAATATAGACAATATGTACAGGAGAACTAGGAAACAATGAAAAGAGAGAAGGCCCTAGACTTCTGGCCTGTGGATAGAGAGCTGAACAGAACAGGCTAGAGACAGGACAGTCAGGAGCCAAACAAGGTTAATTTCAAAGCAAGCAAGGACCCATGTGCCCGAGCCTGGGGGTATCATCCACAATGAGACAAGTTTTATTCATTGCAGGTCATAGTTCATGACCAGAACATGGGTACTTGTATTTGGGGGAAGGGGGGGCTGGTGAGATAAGTGAGGAGTCCTGGATGACTCCTGGGTTGTGAGCCTTAGGGTTGGAAGGATGGTGTTGCCCTCTAGTAACAGGGAAGGTAGTAGTGGGGGAGGATTTGAGGGAAATAATGATTTTTAAGGGATATGGATATCCTTTTTGAGATTTCTGAAAGGTAGCTGAAGATGCAAGATTGGAGGACAGCAGAGGGATTGAGGCAGGACAGGTAGATTTGAAAACCAGCAGGCAGAGATGGTAATTAAATCTGGGGAAGCTGATGAGATCACCAAGTGAAGTAGTACAGAGGGAGAATAGAAGACGGCCCAGTAAGAGCCTTATGGGACACCTAGGGTGAGTTGGTGTGGTTTGGTTAGGGATTCAACAGAGGAAACTGAGAAGGAGCAGTTTGATAGAGAGGCAGAGAACCGAGAGAGGGGTATCCCGAAAACCTAGGGAGAAGAGGGGAGTGAACATCGTCGTAGGTTGCAGAGAAGTCAAAGAGAATGAGGACTGAGAAAAGGCCATTGGCTTTGGTAAATAGATCATTGGTCACTTTGGAGAGAGCCATGTTGGTGGAATGGTAAGGTCAGAAGCCACATTGTGAGGGATTAAAGAGCCAATGAGAGGAGAGAGAGTAAAGGCTGTTATTGTAGATGGCCTTTTTAGAGAGTTTAGAGACAGCAGAAGAGATATAGGACAATACTAGGGATAGAAGGATCAAGTAAAGGGTTTTTCAGGATAGAGGAGACTTTTGGGATGTTTCTAGACAGTAGGAAATAAGCCAGTAGAGAGGAGGGAGAGATTGAAAATAAGTGAGGAGGATGACAGAGAACAGGGGATGGAATGGGATCATTTGAACAAGTAGCAGGGTTAGCCCTGGTAAAGTTATGTGTATGTGTCTTCCCATGAGACAGGGGTGAAGGAGGAGAGTGGCAGAAGGTCTCTGTCATAGGAGGAGATGAGGAAGAGGAGAAGAGAAGGGGGAGCTCATGGCAAGCAACCTTAGTTTTTTTTCTGTAAAATGTGAGGCAACATTCTCAGCTGAGAGTGTGGGGAGGACAGCCATGGGAAATTTGAGGAGGGATGAAAAGGTTTGGAAGAGCTGTTGTGGAGAAGGGGATAGTAATAAGTTGGTAAAAGAGGTGTAGAAAGATTGCCTAGCAATGTGAGGGCCCAGTTAAAGTTGTGTAACATAAACTTGTAGTGGATCCAGTGAGAAGGGTAGCATGACTTTCTCCAACTGTGTCAAGTTCAAATTTGGTCTCAGACAATTACTAGCTATGTGACCCTGGGCAAAGTCAAAGTTTGCCTCGGTTTCTTCATTTGTCAGATGAGCTGGAGAAGGAAATGGCAAACCACTTCAGTATCTTTGCTGAGAAAACCCCAAATGGGGTCACAGAGTATTGGACACGACTGAATAACAAAAAATACTTTAGTTTAAGCTGCTTCATTTTATCTTTGCAATTATATGGTGAAGTAGTCAGGGAAGTTATCATCCCCCATTTTATTGATAAGGGCCTGAATAAGGGTGGCAGCTATGTAAGCAAAGAGAAGGGAAGAGATGAGGAAGTTGTCATGGTTGTAGAAATAAGACTGCATCTGAATAGATATGTGGAATTAGAGAGTGAGGAGTCTGATATGATGCCAAAGCTGAGATGTGCACCCTAGTGACTAGGATGGAGAGAGGTTGTTTTTCCATTAGTACCTTTATAAGCTACTGCTGCTGCTTTGGATGCCTGGAAGTAGTTAACTTAGAAGCTGCTCCTGGCCAAAACACAGGCAGTAAAGAACTTGAATAGTTGAGGGGAGGGCCTCTGTTGGAGGGTGACCAGGAGAGGTATAGTTGGAGACAAGGGCCCCCTGAGAGATACAACCCACCTTTCCACCCTCTGGTTAGTAACACACACCTGAGAGTTATTGCTCCCACCTTGCAGACCACTGGCTTGTAGGATCCTACGTAGACTCTTTCTTTAGCTTGGTATTTAAGGCTCTCCCAAATCTGGTTCGTTCTCTCCAGTCTTTGCTCTCTGTCATGCAATTGATATTCTTACTACTAACTGTTCCCTGAACTCAACACACATTTCCTTTGAGATAGATAGATCAAACTCTTACTAAATGTCAGGCGCTGTGCTAAGCACTTTGGATACAAACACAAAAAGTAAAACAGCCTCTGCTCCCAAGGAACTTAATATCTTTTTTCCAATTTGCACTTAGAGTTTAACAGTTCTGTGGAGGTAGATAGCATTATTCATCAAGTTCTTTGAAATTGTCTTAGATCATTGTATTCATCAGAGTCAGTAAGCTAAGTTTTTCACAGTTGATCATCTTCTGATATTGGTGTTACTGTGCACAATGGTCTGGTTTTGCTTACTTTACTTTGTATCAGTTCATGTAAGCCTTTCCAGGTTTTTCTGAAATGTTCCTGCTCATCATTTCTTATAGCACAACATATTCCATCACAATCGTAGAGCACAGTGTGTTCAGCCATTCCTCAGTTGATGGGCATCCCCTCAATTTCCATTTCTTTGCCACCACAAAAAGAGTTGCTATAATTGTTTTTGTACATGTAGGTCCTTTTCCCTTTTCTTGCGTCTCTCTGGGGTAAAAATCTAGTAGTGGTGGTGGTGGTGCTGCTGGTGCTGGTGGTGCTGGTGGTGCTGGGTCACAGGGTATGCACAGCGTGTTAGCTCTTTGGGGCATTCTAATGGAGAAAGACACCATATTAAGGGGAACCAGAAAGAGGGCTGAGGACAGTTCTACCATTGCAGAAGTGACAAGTCTAGTGTGGTCCTTATTCTGCTCAAGGTCAAGCAAAGGTTCGCCAGTCTGAGCTGGGGGACCCAGGGGCTCAGTCTAAGATGTCTGTGGAGGGTGCCCAGCAGGATGGGGTGAGCACGATGGCTGGAGTGGTGGCAACATGCATGCTAAGGAGATGGCTGGGAAGGATGGAGGAAGCTCTGAGCACAAGAAGGGAAAACAAGCTTGTTAAAGCAGGGGTCCTAGAAGGAGGAACAGGAAGGGGGATGTTTTTGTTCTAACCTTCGTCGGGCCTTCTCAGAACCTGGATGTTTCTTCAAAGCACAATTTGGCTCATCTCTCCTGAAGTTTTCACTTAGCTACTTCTTCCCTCCAGTTGTTAATGCTCTCCTCAGTCTACAAATTGTGGGTCTCCAGGAGACTGTAGCTCCTTGAGGGCAAAGATTGTGTTGTTTATGGCTTAATCCCAAGTCGAATCAACAAGTATTCATTCAATCCCTACTTTTTGTTAAGCACTGGGGCTGCAAAGAGAAAGGCAAAAACCACAGTCCCTGCTCTCCAGGAGCTCGCAGTGTGAGGTGGAGGCAACAAGATGGACCAGCAGGATGTGGGCAGGATAAACTGGAGCTAGAATCACAGAGTCTTGGAAAGGCTTCTGGTAGAAGCTAGAGAGGCCACAAGAAAGATTCCATGGGGAGGGATTCCAGGCATGGGAAATAGCCAGTGAAAATGCATCCAATTGAGTATCTAGTGGAGCAGCAAGGAGGCTGGAGGGGACCAGGTTATGAAGGACTCTGAATGCCACACAGGATTTTATGTATTTGATCCAGGAGAAGATAAGGAGCCAGGCACTGGAGTTTACTCAGTAGAGGGGGTAGCATGGTTGGACAGTGCTTTAGGAAATCACTTTAGAGGATGGATTGGAGCGGGGACAGACTTGAGGCAGGCAGACCTACCTGTGGGCTATTCCAGTAGTCTAGGCATGAGGTCATGAGGGCCTGCAGTGTCAGATGAAGGAAGGGGGTGCATTTGAGAGAAGTTATGAAAATAGAGGGGCAGCTAGACATCTCAGTGACTAGAGTTCCAGGCCTGGAGTCAGGAAGACTCATCTTCATAAGTTTCAATCCAATTTCAGACACTACCCTTCTTGCCTCAGTTTCCTTCTGTCAAATGAGCTGGAGAAGAAAATGACAAACCACTCCAGTATCTTTGTCAAACCTGGAGTGAACTCAGGAAGAGTAAGTGAAACACAACAGAACCACAATGAACATAGAATTGACAGAATTTGACTGTAGATTGGATATGGGGAAAAGAACCTGAGGAGTTGAGCATGATACCCACAAGTCCTGGGTGACTGAGAGGATGCTAGTGCTCTTCACTGCAATAGAAAATTGAGGAAGAATGGAGGGTTTGGGGGAAAGAGTTTGAGTCGAACACACATGTTGAATTTGTTTTCTATTAGGCAGTGAGAGGTGGGAGTCTGGAGGTTATGAGAGAGGCTGGAGCTGGATGAGTCCATTTTAGGTCGATCAGGGCTCATTCAGTGTCTGGCTGATATTAAAGGGCTAATGTTCGTCAGTTTAGAGGTGGTGCAACCTGCTGGAGGGAACATGGTTGCTTGTGGAGTCTGAAGATTTGGATTTTAGACCTGGGTAGGCCCCAGGATAGCTGAATGACCTTAGGCATGTTGGGAGAGTCAGTCAATACATATTTATTAAGGACCTCCTGTGTGCCAGGTGAGGCCATATCCCAGCTCTGTTACCTACTCCCCATGTGACCCTGGGGGAGAGGTAGGGAGTCTTTGTCAATTCAGGAAGGGGAATTAGAAGACCTCAAAGGGCCATTCTCTCCCCAGAGATCCAGTCCTTTAAGTCACTTAACCTCTCTGACACTCAGTTTCCTGATCTCTAAAATGAAGATAATTTTAGAGGCTTATCAGGAGAAAAGCTCTTTTAAACTATGTAGCAAGCCTCGTGTACATGTGAGTTATTGGTACACCCACTGGTAGAGCTAGCCTTTTGTGTGGAACCAGCAGTGAAGAATGACAGTCCTGAAGATCTTAAACATTGTATTGATGCGCAGCAAGTCACCTTTTGCCTAGCACCTAAGGTTGTTGGGAGGGAAACATTACAACTGATAACATGCTAAATAAATGTGAGCTGTTACTGTCACAATCAGTCAATCAGTAAACATTTATTAAGCACCTACTATGTGCCAGGCTCTGTGTACACTAAGTACTGGGAATACAAAAAGAGCCAAAGACAGTCCCTGCCTTCAGAGCGCTCACGAAATCTAATGGGGGCGGGGTGGGGGAGGGGGAGGGAGACAAACTGCATACAGGATAAATGGGAAATAATTAGCTGAGGGGATGCACTAGAATCTACTGGGGCTGGGGAAGGTTTCCAGAAAAAGATGAGATTTCAGTTGGATCTTGAAGAAAGTCAGGGAAGCCAGGAGAGATGTGGTGGGAGAGCATTTGGGGCATGGGGGACAGCCAGAGAAAATGCTTAGAGCCAAGAGAGAGAGTGTCTGGTTCTTTATCTCAATAGCAAAATAGTACCCAGAATCATGAATCAAAACTGTTTCTGGCCTAAAGTTCTCCATGAATAAGGGCTAACAGTAACCAGGAATGAATAGTAGCCATTGTGGGATATAACTAGGGTCTTAGGTGGTATTGAAATCAGTCCTGAGCAAAATAAAACACTAAGCCCTAGTTTATTTGCCAACTGATGCTCCTTTCAATTTTTCATGTAATCTTGAGGCTCATTGAGGAAAATCGAAATAAATGGGTGTATCTGAGATGTTTAAATGACATACTTTTCCTCTTTGCAGAATCACAGGTAGTATTGTATTTCTGAAGGGTTTTGAAGGTGGCTTGTACCTATGTGATTTCACCACTGTTGTGGAAACTAATTGAGGTCTAGCTCAGCTTATGTATCTTTGAGTCTGTGAGATGCCTGAGGTGTCCAGAGGTTCTGTGATTTGACCTTGGTCACATGGCAAGATGTGGCAGAGGCAGGGCTTAAACTCAGGTTTTCTTGATGCCCCAGCCCAGCCTCTGTTGACTTAAAACTGCTAACTCACCCAAGAGGTGTAGCTGAGAAATAAAATCAACTAGGTTTATAAGTCACAAAGCAAAAATGGAAACAGGCACTCTGAACACACAAGGTAAAATCTGACCCATGAGTCAATCGTTCCTTGCCTCTAGACCCAAAGATATTGTTCTGTAGTCAGTGATTGAAGCAAGTATAAAATCTAAGAGAGATTATTCCTGCTTCTGGCTTCTCTGGGGAGGTTCTTAGGATTGAAAATCTCAGTTTGAGTAATTTGCTAACTTTTGCCTTTTATTCTCCACTTAGTTGAACAATTTGCATATCAAGGAAGAGAAAATCAAACCAGATGCCAACGGTGAGTAGTTAGTAACCTGTGAATAGTTAGTAACTGTGAGCCAGTATTAGTAACCATGAGCCAATGGAAAAGTCATTGTGTTTTCCTTGGAGATTTCTGCTTTGAATTTGTAACAGCCACAGTGTTGGGAACTTCTAGTTAGGAAACCCTCTATACAATTAATCAACCAACAAGTGCATGTCCTCACTCCTTCCTGGTTAACTCCAGGGCTCCCCATTCCCTGAGAGATAAATTATAAACCCCTCTGTTCACCCTTTAAAGCCCTTCATAAACTGGCCCCAACCTATTTCTAGCTTCATTGAACTTTACTCCCCTTTCCCACACTCCATCCAGCCAAACTGGCCACATGACACTCCATCTCCTGTCTTCCATGGTTGAACTGCACTGCCCTCTTGCCTCTACTTCTTAGAGTTCCTTTCTTCATGTTTCACTTCTCCATGAAGCCTTCTTCTTTCCTCAGCTACTACTTCTTTCCTTTTTCAACTCCTTTGTATTTAACTCCTTTGTATTTCCTCTCTATTTTATTCTGTTATTAGATTATGGACTTAAATCATATGACTTATCTTCCTTGTGAAGATAGAAGGATTTCCCTAGTATTGTTTCTTTTATTGCACTTGTCTTTCCATTTCGTGGCTCACATTAGGCTTAAATAAATGCTTATTGGTTGATTAAATGTAGATGGGCAACTCCTCTGGGATTTATTGTCTTAGAGGCTTGTCTAAGGTCCTGAGAGGTAAAGGGACTTACTAAGAATCACACAGAATGTGTATGTTAAGGGTGGAACTTGAACCCAGGTCTCCCTGACTCCATCTACTATGCCAAACACCCTCTCTATGAAGTTTCAAATGTATAGATAGGTAAGTAGTGATGGTCGGTTTCTCTCTCTCTCTCTCTCTCTCTCTCTTTCTCTTTCTCTTTCTCTCTGTCTCGATAGAGAGTGTTGTGTTCCTGTGTGTGACATATAGAAAGTTCAGGAGACATAATTTCTGGATAATTAATAATTTTATTAATTATTACTAGCACATAATTAAAGGAGTCAGTGGCACTTTCAATTGCCAAAGGCCTCTTGTGGAACCCACGCGATGCTTATATGCCCTTGGAAGAGTGGGTGTTTCTGAGTGTGGCAGTCAACTCTGATTGGTTAACAAGTAATGAGAAAAAATGAATATTATAATGAAATTCTAATGAGTCTGGGGGACATGACTTTGACCACACTCTCTCCTAGACCACTCCAACCTTGGGCAGTCTAGACAGAGGATGTATATACCCCAACCCAACTAGAGCATAATGGGCCAGAATTCACCTTAGATTAAATTCTTTGTAAAGTTCTCTAGTTGGGTCTCCCAGTCAGGATCAAAAGGCCTATATACCTTGGGGATTTGAGCAAGCTCATCATCCATCATCAGTGTCCTTCAGTTCAATGTAATTCAGTAATTGATTATTAATATAAGAGAAATAATCATCTCTTTCCCTATGTCTAGTTATGGAAGCTTTCTTAGACTGTGGATGTTTCAGCTCCTCATTTATTTAATAGTGTTAGGAAAGGCTGGTATTAGGTTTGAGGAACAAAACCCTCAATTGTATGGTCAAATTTCTGCTCCATGTGCTAATACCTTATGTTTATGACCACATGAATTAGTGGTAGCTATCTTTTACTACTGGTGTTAAATTTATAATGATTCTTTTCATTTGGGATGGCTAAAATAGCCCAAGTGTGGCTAGCAAAGGGTCTACTCCATTGGATAACTCTGAAATGAAATCTGTTGTAGTGTTTAAATGACCAGATCTGGTACAGCCCATTGAATAAAAGCAGTTGTCTTTTTGATACAGGTGTCGTCAAAACTGATGAGAATTCAGGGAAGACCGATGAAGAAGAGAAAGGTAACTTTGGTATTCTTACAGCAGAGATTCTGGGAATTAAGTTCGAAGAGAATCAGGGTGTTCCTTCAAAGCTGAGAACACCTCCTCTCTACAAGGCCCTGTGGAAAGGGACATGATGAGTAGAGTAATTCTTGCTCTGAAGGAACTTGTGTCATAGGTCTGGCAGCACAAAATCCTAAGGCCCTGAAATAGTTTGAATATGGAATCCATCTTCCTAGTAGACTTCCAAGTAATGGTTAGTCAGCTAATATTTATGGAGAGTCAGTGATGTGCACAGTGTGGCAGTGCCAGACAAAAGTTTTAAGATGTTAGCCCTGCCCATTAGTTTTTTGCACTTTTTGTGCAAAACTTGATCATTTTCATAGTTTGGTTTATAGACTGGAGTTTTGAGTGAGGCCAAAATGAGAAGTGAAAAATTTAACTCAGAGTAATGGGAGAAAAGGCCTAAGGAAGAGCTGTCAGTAGACCCCAGGACCAGAACTGGAGGGCTGGCCAGACAGTGACAGTGGGCTAGGTGGGTGGGTGGGCATCATCACTTGTAACCAGTTTGATTGGCTGGACCTCTATCCCACTTGCAGAGGACAGAGCTGCTCAGTCCTTGCTAAACAAGCTGATTAGAAGCAACCTCGTGGACAATACCAATCAAGTGGAGGTCCTCCAGCGGGATCCAAATTCCCCTCTCTATTCAGTGAAGTCTTTTGAAGAGCTTCGACTGTAAGTATCACTTGTCTTGTTCTCCCCATTCCCCACCCTGAGAACAACTTTGCATTCCAGAAGTTAGGGTGGGATTTTGATATAACAAGTGACGGACCTCTATTGGAAAGCTTTCAGTGCTATGGGAATGTAAATAGAAGGAGTTATCACATCAGAATTTGCTTTTTTCAGCCTAAAAGACTAGATTATTAAATGAAAATGACTAATAACTCCTTATTGGACTTAGGGATGTTTTAGTTGCTGTTACACATTCTGTTTCCTGAGCACGTACTCTCTTGATTTTTCCTCCTGCCTTTTGGCCTCTCCTCCTCAGTCTCCTTTACTAGATTGACATCTTGATCAAGTACGCTGAGAAGGTTCCCTCCTGGCCTTCAAGCTCTTCTTTCTCAAGTGCCCTAGTCAGTGTACATGAGCTTACAGATGATCTCTATGCTCGTGAGCCCTAGATACAGAGACCAGCTGCTTATGGTGTGTTTCCTACTGGATATCCTCTGACATCTTAGCCACGGCATGTCTAAAGCAGCTTTCCACTCTTTGTGTTGAGGGCACCTCCATCCTTGCAGCTTTGTGACTGTGCTGTCATTCCTGATTCATCCCTCTCTCATGCCGTGTCACTTGTTGGTTCTGACTGTTTCTATGTCCAGTCACACTCACACAGCTGTCCCTCTTGCAGTAGTAGCCTCCTTATCTGTTGGTCAGGGTCTCCAGTGTCTTCCTTACTCCACACCCCCCTCCATACAGCTGCCATTGGGCTTCCTGGCACCTTTAGAATAAACCACCTTGATTTGGCAAATGTGTCTCCTTTTCATGGGATCCTGTGATCCGATCAAATTGCCCTCTTTCTATCTCCTGTCCCTGTGCCTGGGCTCTCCCTCATCTCCACCAGAGTGTCTCCAGTTTTCTTTAAGATTCACCTCTCTGTGGAATCTTTTCTGCTTCTTCCCAAAATTATTTTGTGTTTCGTGTGTGTCGGTGTCGGTGTCTGTCTGTGTCTGTCTGTGTCTGTGTCTGTGTCTGTCTGGATTCTTTGGCTCCTTGAGAGCAAGGGCTGTTTGTGTCCTTATTGCCACACAGAGGCTGGGCCACATCAGGTGCATGGGCTGGCCATGCCCTGGTAGGTCTTATGTTAGCAGAGGACCATTCGAGAAGCAGCAGGCTGGCAGCTTAGGCCTGGATGCTCATTGCAGGCCAGGCAGACTTGCCTCTTTCTTAGTGCTGCCCATTCTTACCCAAGAGATACCTCCTAGGGATTCTCCCTCATCTCCTGGGAGACTGGTCAGACGTTTTTACTTTCCCCTTCTTGCAGGAAAACAAGCTCTTTCTCAGTAATATGACCCCTTTGTCCTTCTGGCCTTTACTGAGGAGGAGTTGCATGATGATCACTGGGTATTGTCTTGGCAGCACCCGGGAGAGAACAATGACAGTGGACCTACCCTTAGCCACTTCCCAGAAGCTGCCCCATTTCTAAGAAGTGCTTGACGTTTGTTGTTTTTTAATTGGCTAAGATTGTACTTGAGTCATCTTCCCCAGTGCTTCCATGAACAAGGAGCATGTCTGTAGAGACAAGGCAGACATAAAAATAATTACTGAACAAAGATAACATGCATAACTAACAATATCCTATTATTATGATGAAGTTCTCAACTGTGAGAGCAACAGGACATCCAAGCTGTGTGAGTCTGGATTAGTTGTGTATTACCCTCCAGACTGAAAGCAGTCTTTTTTCAAATCTCATTTAGAATTTTGTCTAGGTCTCCTTATTTCAATCCACTTGTATATCATGCTTATAGTAGTATCCATGTTTTGCCTTCCCTCCTCTATTAGATGGCAGATCTTTGAGAGTAGAGGCGGCTGTGATGTTTTCATCCATATAGCCTTCTAACACTTAGTACAGCCTTGCACAAAGCAAAGGAATGATGTGTCTTATGGAATTGAACTTGGTAGCCCTCTCCAGACCAGGCAAGTGGGGGCTTACCCTCAAGCTCTGCACACAGCCTCCCTTCATACTCTCACTGTAGCTCTGCTCAACTTCCCCCATTAGAATATAAACTCCTTGAGGGCAGGGGTTGTCTTGTTTGGTTGTATTTGTGTTCACAATCTGCCCACTTAGAGCTCCCCCTTTGGGCAAGGCCATAGTGCTGGGGCTGCCTGGACTGTACCTTGTTAATACTGCTTTTGTGGTTTGCTTTAAGAGCGTTTAAGTGGAGCTTAGTGGAACCTGATCAGGTTGCCAATAAAAAATTGACAGCCAAGATCAAAGAGTAGGTCTATTCGAGGTCTTTTTTTTCTTCTTTTTAACAGACTTTATCAAACACATTCCACTCTGTTCTTGTTTAAACCTCTTTTTTAAGTGGCTGCAGCAGCCAGCAGTCAGTTGCCTAGAGTCAAGCTTCTTAGATTTGTCTCTGTTTCACTACTGCTTTTCCAAAACTGGAGAAGAATTTGTCATTGATTATTCCACCTTTTTTATTTTTTAGAAGAATGAATTCTTTTATAATATTGACAGAAATTAGTGTCCTTGAAAGACAGATTCTTTTGTGGTTGACTAGTCAATAACTGAATGGATACAGAATTAAGCTTGGATTCAATAATGCACTTGGTTTGTTTTATATTTGGAATATATAATTTATTGTGTCAAGAGAAAGTGCTTAATCTGTGGGAGCACTCGGAGTGAGTCTTCATTGTAACTCCTCAGTGTATCCTTGGCAACAGGTTCAGAAAATGCAGTTTTGTGGCACTCTGCTTTCAGATGGAGGGCACTGAAAGGTCCGACTTGGAGAGGCTGGCAGGCAGAATGTGCTCTTAGAAAGCCTGTAAATTCCAAGCAAGATGTAGGGAGAAAAGTCTGTAGGGAAAAAAAATATACACTTCCTAAATGTGGATAATTTGGGTTAGTAAGTAGTTAAAGGGACTAACTAGCAACTAGCAGGACTAGCTAAAGGAGAGAGGCAAGTGATGGTGACTCTCACTGCCTTCTCTCTAGCCGTTCATTTCTTTTTCTTTTCCTTGACGTTTGGTGAATAGGAACTACCTGTTTGTGAAATCAAATGAAGATCAAATCAACATTTTTGCTACTGTGAAAGAAAACTGTGCTTTGCATTTTGGCCAGAATCTGTCCAAGACAGTTTATTAATCAGGCATTTCTGCTTTGAGAAAGGATTCGAGTTACTGCAGCCAATAAGAGTGCTCCCTTCCAAGCAACTACCAACATACATTTTATGGTGATTAGAAAACAGCAGAGTAGAACCACAGGTATACAATTTTAGTTTAGTGTTTTGCTAACACGCAATCAGAAAAAAATATTTTAACGAATCTGATTATTCTCTTGATTGTCAGTTAAGCTTAAACTTACGCTGTTTATTCAAGAGTATATTCAAGAGTTAAAATTCTTTTTTTTGATGCAACAAGTATTCTTGAACCATAAAATTAAATTAAATTTTATCATTGGAGATTAGAAAAACATAATGTAATAATTTTTTTTAAAGTATATAATGCAACTCCCACTTCATAGTCTTTGAGTTAGGAACTGAAAAAAGTGACCTTTAGGCTGTTGGAACTCAGGAAGAGATTTGACTACCTTCTCCTTCCCCAGTCCAATTCTGTATTGCAGTTCAAAGTGGGCAGAGGGCCTGTGGTAGCCGATAATGGCCACCCAAGGTCCTGCTGCCACCTTTACTCCCCTTTCAGTCTGATCAAAGGTGAACAAAGATATTCTTTAATAAAATTAAGCAAAGACATTTTCAATCTGTTTGGTCACCATAGGGAAGAATAAGACTTTTTCAGAGAATTAAGATCCCTCTTTGAAATTGTCTTCTCTTTAAGAAAGGGAGGCCTTTGATTCAGGTGTGAGACCTAGGCTTCAAACTAGATTATCGTCATTACATTATAATCTTTTACAACCCAACTTGGGCCTTAGTGTTGTATGCTTCCTTGTCTTGACCTACATCTGACTGTTTGTACTGAGAGTAAGCAAAGCTACGCTACTATTTTATAAAACTTAAATATTATTTTTATAGTGAGAAATAACTTCAGTTTGAATATTCGTTCTTTTTCAACTTCTTGCTTTGAATTACTTGATAATCATCACTCCTGTAATTTTCAAGAAAGACTTGACATCTAGCCCTGGCTAGATTTGTGGTCAATGGAAATTTATTTGTTGCCCTGAAAAAATGAGTTTTTCTGAATTTTCTAAGTTAAAGAAGCTATTGAAGGTTGAAATTGTGAGAAAAGGTGCTGATGTTAATGTTCTGGAGAAGTGTTTGGCTAAAGTACTAGACACTACTTCTTGCTGGATGGGAAGTAGACTGAATTAAAAGTGTTTAATTATCATTTACCTGCTGTGATTTGGGATAATGATTCATTTTCATTATATTCCTTCCAGGAAACCACAGCTTTTGCAAGGGGTCTATGCTATGGGCTTTAACCGGCCATCTAAGATACAAGAGAATGCGCTACCCATGATGCTTGCCGAACCGTATGTATCTAGACAGTTTAGTCCTTTCATGATGTAATTTTAATTGTTTCCAATTGCAGGCTATTTTCAGTAGTGTGTTTTAGCTAGTATAATTTTTAAGACCATAGATTAATATCATTATGAACGTTCCTCCAGTAAGAGGAACTTAACATATCTCTTTTATAAAGTATTGTTAGTGCATTATTAACCTGAAATATTTAACTTCTACTTTTGTAAGGACTAAAACTATTAATAAAACGAAGATATCTGTTATAGAAATATAGGGTAGCTGGAGCATGATATAGGAATCTGTGATACCTATGGTAGGGATGCAGATAATGGATAAGGAAGCAGAGTCTCTTAGAAAGTTTTAAAATGTAGAGAACTGAAATGATAGTCTAAGAAATTGCCAAAGAAAGTGTTTTTGAATTGGTAATAATAGACAGTTGGTAATAATAGGTACTAATATCAGTGATACTCAAGTAGAAACCAGCACTGGACAGGACCAGATGCCTGTGTTCTGTCACTGTTACGCTGGGGAAGAAAACCTAGGTATCCTGGAGAAATTCGGGAGCCCTGGAGCCTGGGCTGGCCTGAGTCACAGAGGATGGGGGACAAATGGGAGAAATGGTAAGCAGAAGCCATCACTGGCTAGATTATATGACTGGCAGAACTCAGTGTCCTTGACTGATGCAAGAGATGAGAGACAGAAAAATTCAAAAGGGGTCTTGAAAGAACAATTAGAACTCCTACTCCTAATTAGGTATTTGAAAGAATTTACCGTTCTCAAAGACAGACCCGTTGCCAACAAAATTAAGAACTCTTGGAGTAACATTGGTTAAATCACCAGATATTTCAGAAGTTTTCAGAGAAACAGAAAAAAGAGAAGAGGGAGGATGAAAGGGAGAGAGGAATAGGGCAGGGGAGTCCTAAGGTAGAGCTCCACACGAGTCTTATTGATAATGGGAAACTCCAGGTTAAAAAATCTTCATTGCTAGTAATAAAATGCAGAAGAATGTTCTTTAGAATAGGTTCATTGAGTTAATACTGGCTTAATCACAAGAGTAAAAGAAATCAAAATATGAAGAATAGACAAACTGGATAATTAAAAATGACAGCAAAGAATTGATTTTAAAACAAATCAGTATGCTATTTACAAGAAACACATTTAATCCCAAAATATTTAAGTGTATTTAAAAGAAGGGTGTTAAAATTTTAAAGTATCTTGGTTTGAAATACATACCCACCCAATAATTTTGTAGTGAAATGCATAAAGAAAATCTCAGTCTTGCAAGGAAAAAAATGGTTTCTTGCTATTTTCTAATCAAAAGTAGGAAGTGTAAACACCTTACTGTAATAACATGATACCTTCAACAAAAAAGATGAGTGAGAAAGAATATGTTACAGAGGTGAGCAAAGTATTACAACAAGAACCAAAAGACATGGAAAGAAATGACTTGACAAAAGAGAAATTGTAAATAGAGTAACGTTCCGTAAGAATAAACCATTTGGAGACAACATACAGAGTATTAAGGTTACAACTGATGTAGTGCCATAAAGCAGATTTAAAGCACAATTGTGAATGTGGGTAAGTCAACAACACTTGGTAGCTGATTGTTCATGGTCATGGTTGTTGTCCTTTGTCTTTGAAGAGGACCAAAATGACATCACCATTGTAAAGTGAAATTTCACTGTATCTGACTGTGACTGATCAGACCAATATGAGTGTGGAATGCTCTTCTACAGGCTGGACATGGGTAGTCTGTGTGAATATTTGGAGTGGATATTCCAAATTTGCTCATCTTGCATTTACTTTGTGCTGTCTCAGTTCTGCTTTGCTCAAAGAGCACAACACTTTTTCTCATGTGGGCACATGCTGAGTAGTCCTGTGCCAGTGTCTTCCATGTTGCACAGTCAAATCCAAAGTTCTTGAGAGTGTCCTTGTATTGTTTCTTCTGGCCACCATGTGATTGCCTGCCCCATGCAAGTTCTGCATGAAATAGTCTTTTTTGAAGGCAGATGAAGCAGGTAATGTGGAGTACTTAGAGCTTGGTTAGACACTAAAGACGCCAAGGCCATCCACTGCATCCTGAGCCATTGCCAGCTGTCTTGACTCTGTCCTGCCACTGGAGTATGATGACTCAGGAGGAGAGAGTGAGGCTGATGACTTCTTGCAACTCTGCCTCACTTAAATTGAATTTACTCATGAATCAAAAGACATCACATCACCCATTATTATGCCTCAAAGTCCTGTGGCGACAGGCAAGTGATGAAGCAGCAGGTGCGGATGTAGTGGGAGCTGTAGTCACAGCCCTGCATGCACAGGCGGCCCAGGCCATAGGGTCGTTTCTCACTGAAGCAGCAGTGGGACTCAGTAGCCCCCTAGGTGTCTGAGCAGCCTTTTAAGGATTGCACTGCTTACCTTCTGTTTGAGGAAGAGGGCTAGAAAAGGTGCCCTAAACATTTCCTGTTTCCCCAACCCTGGCCTGATTACCACGGCAGGTGGGGAATCCCACTATGCAGTCAAAACACAAAAAAAAATGTACGAAAGCATCTGCAGATGATTCCGCTCACCATCAGCGCATGAAACGTGAGCACACTAATAGACAACACAAAATCCAGTAGACCTGAAAGAAGAACTGCTCTTATTGCAAGAAAACTCAACAGGTGTCGCATCCAAATAGCAGCCCTGAGTGAAACAAGGTTGGCAAATGAAAGCCAGCTTACTGAAGTTGAAAGTGGATACACCTTTTTCTGGAGTGGGCACAGTGAAGGGGAGTACCATGAAGCTGGTGTGAGTTTTGCAATCAAAACTAATCTAGTCAGCAAGCTGCGTGCCTGCCAAAAGGAGTGAATGACAGGCTCATGACAATGCAATTGCCAGTCACAGGAAAATGCCATGCCACCATCATCAGTGCCTATGTTCCCATCATGACAAACTCTGAAGTCAAAGAAAAATTTTACAAAGACCTAGAGAACCATATCATCAGTGTGCCAAAAGAGGACAAGCTTATAATTCTGGGTGACTTTGATGCTAGAGTAGGCTCAGACTACCTGACTTGGCAGGGAGTTGTAGGGAGGAATGGAGTTGGAAGCAGCAACAGCAATGGTCATTTACTGCTGAAGACTTGTGCATCACATGACCTCATCACCAACACTGTCTTCTGTTTACCTAAACTCAGTAAAGCTTCATGGGTGCACCCTCGCAGCAAACACTGGCATCTAATAGATTATGTGATTGTAAAGAGAAGAGACAGACAGGATGTGAGAGTGACAAAGGCAATGTGTGGTGCAGAGTACTGGACTGATCATAGACTTATCCTTTCCAGGCTAAATGATTAGATGTTAGGGTGAAGGAGAAGGAATCAGGGGTGACTCCAGAATAGCAAGCTTGGATCATTTAATGGATATCAAACAAAGGTCTGATTGAGCTCCAGAGTTAATAAGGAGCTGATACATGTCTATAAGATTAATAGGTTTTCCCCAGAGGAATAATTTTCTAGGATTGTGAACAGGTGATTTTTGAAGCAAGAAATACAAAGTGAAATATTCAGATTTTCAGAGAAATACAAAATCAAAGCAATCTTAAGATGTCACTTCTCCCCACCAAAATGATCTTTCCCTCACCCTGAATAAAAAAAAAGTTTAAAAAATCATGGCCTGTCGATAGATAGGGCTTCTGATACATTGTTGGTGTGATTATAGAGGGACGTAAAGATTTTGGAAAATAATTTTGCAGTATATACAGTAAGAAATCCAAAGGTACTCACACTTCTTGTCCTGACAATTATATTACTAGGGCTTTAATTATTAAAAAAAAGGCCTAGCTATGCAAAAATAATTAAAACAAACAACTGGCAAACAACGTTTATGCCAACAGTTGGAAAATAACTCAGTGAATTATGGCTAATTGAAGGGATAAAATGTTGTAGCACTAGGTTGACATGAAATGATACAAAGTAAATCAACAGACCCAGAATTGTAGAGAGGATCATAGACTTTGTGCTTAAAAAGGAAGCCAAAGGTAATAGAACTTGAGACAGACTTGGAAAGGGACATAGAACCTAGCTATTTTTCTTTGTTGTCTATTAATTTATTTGTTACAACTTTGTTGAATCTAATATTCTTTATTAGAAATGGCTTTATGTAAGATTTTATTTTTCATTTTCTCTATTTGATTATCTGTGTTTATAAGAAAAAACTAAAAAAAAGAAAGAAATGTAGTTTGGTTACAGAGTTGGTATTTAAATTCATCTTCACATCAATCCTTGAACTTAGGCTGTTAGGTGTTTTAAAAACAAAATTGATTTTTGAGATTCCTGCTCTGTCATGATGCAGCCCACAGAACCTGATAGCCCAGTCTCAGTCTGGTACTGGTAAAACAGCTGCCTTCGTCCTGGCTATGCTCAGCCAAGTGGAACCATTGAACAAATACCCCCAGGTAAGGGTTTAGTGGGGTTCTCTGACCAAAGCACTGTTGGAGAGCCTTGGAGGGAGGGGGCAACTTCGGAGTAGAATCTCAAGCCCTTCCTTTGTTCAAGCAGATTTGAGCAATTCTTTGTCCCTGAGCTTTGATTATACTAGAAAAACCAAATCTATATCTACATCTGTGTCTATCTGTCTAAAAAGAGCTGTCCCACCAGCAGTGATAAGCTGCCCTGTGAATGTTTGCCCAAGTCAGGCTGTCTGTGCAGAAGTAGCATAATGCTGGGGTTGCCAGCTTACTATGGTACAGCCAAAAAGAGGTGTATTGTAATCAAAAGATGGGGGTAGGAGGGGGTTTGTCCCTTGCCCTTCATTGCATTTGTGGTTGGGGTTAAGGCGAAGTAAAAATCCCTCTGTCTCTGTCTGCCCCAGCTCCCGAAAATAAGTCTTTGAGTCTTGTGTTGTAGTAAACAGCAGAAGACTTCTCTACTCAAAGGCTCTGCTAAAATACTCCAAGTGTCTTAGCCTGTACCTTTTGGTTTGCAGTGTTTGTGCCTCTCACCCACTTATGAGCTGGCTCTTCAGACAGGAAAGGTTATTGAACAGATGGGCAAATTTTATCCAGAACTTAAGCTGGCTTATGCTGTCCGAGGCAACAAGTGTGAGTATCATTTTTAAAGGTTACTCGAAATAACAGGGGATGGAGGGGTACAAATGCTGATGAAATTCAAAGAACATTTGAGACCCACAAATGTCAGCCTTGAGAAGACACTGTTGGCTTGAAGTGACTTGCACTTTGGATGAAAGAAATCAAATGCCACGAAATCCTTTGGGAGGGACTTCTAAAATGTTCAAGGTGTGGTCTGTAACTGAAGTGTTCCTTTTTCAGTAGAGCAGGAATTGACCTAAAGCCAGACCAAGAATCCTGCTAGTTTTTATTTCTTTTGGGCAGGGTATATTCGAACATTCTATGGTTAGAGATGGGTACACCCAGGGTCATCCAAAAACTATTTTTTGAAAAAGGTTGGGGAATCCTGAATTAACCCTCTCCTCAGTTTAACAGCTGCATAAAGTAATTCTTTGGCTCATTGGCCTACGAAGTATAATCAAACTACAGTTGTCTTCTTCAAAAAGAATCTGGGTTGAACTGATCAGGAAATTTTCTTTGAGCAAGTTAGAAGTGGAACTAGTTCCAGAAGGTTGGGTAGGATTTGCCTGGGCAGGCGGGAGGGAGAAGGGCATTCTAGACCAAAGAAATGGCATTGACAGAATCACAGAGGCAGGAAGGAACAAGTGTCGTGATGGAGAATAGTAAAGAGACTGATCTGATTAGGTGGAGCACACCTAGAACTAGTGTAGTACACATGTAGTTGTTGCGGATGCCTGTTTCATTTTTCTTTTTAATTTTTTTTTTTTGCCATCTTAAAATTTTACCTACATGCCAGAGAGGTAGATGACATAGTGGGTAAAGAGCCAGTCTCCAAACCAGGACTGTGTGACCCTGGAGAGGTCATTTAACGTGCATTGGGAGAAGTTTTCTCACCTGAAGTTCCATATCCTAGTGAGGTCACCAAGCATAAGCTGATTGTGTTACACCCCCCCTCCTCCCCCGTTCAGTGAAGTCCACAGAGACCAATTGTACATTTCCATGTTTGCCATTTAAAGCTTTTTTTCTAGTTTGGCCATTCTTCCCTTGCATTCTGCATACCAAATACCACCCTGCCTGGTTGGCTTTTCCTCAAACACCACCCTCCTGACATCCCTCCTGACACCTCTCTTCCTTCTAATCTCTACCTTAGAGAACCCAAATTACTTTCAAGGCTTAGCTTTGGGCTCATCTTCCCAAAGCCTTTCTGTATCCCCCAGCTGCTCCTACCCTGTCTCCTAAAGCTACTTTCTATTGTTCATCTTTTCTCCTCCATTAGAACATCAGCTCCTTAAGGGCAGGGAATGTGTCACCAGTCAACACATCAATCATGCTTAATGGTGTATGGGAAAATCCACACAATTCACACCTCTAAAAAGGAGAGAGAGAGAGAGATGCATTTCTTACAGCCAAGCTTGGACATGATAATTAGATTTTAAATTTCATTTAGATTTTTTGTTTGCATTGAGGTGGTCATTTTGTGTATTGTTTTCTGTTTCTGCTTTATTATACTTCTGGATTCTTTTGCAGTTTTCATTGTTTCTTGTGATCCATTACATGTGGTCACATTCTTGCAGATGTCAGGCCCTGTGTTGAGCTCTGGGAACATAAACATAAGCAAAAGATCCTACCTTCACAGAGCTTTTGTTGTAGTGGGGAAAGCCAGGCCACAGATGGGAGCTGAACACCTAGGAGGGGGTGGCAGGGGGATGATGGTACCTGGCCTGGGGTCATGGTTTTGGAGTCCCACAGGAACAGAGCTGGCAGCAGAATCATGGATGGGAGCTAGCCTGAGCTGGCTGAGAAGGCCCCAGGCCTGAGTAAAGGTCCAACATGAGATAGGAGCAGAGGCCAGAGTGTCGCACAGGTCTAGGAAGGGCTTTCTTTTCAGTTCTATGTATCTGGATGCATATGGAACCTTTGGCTTTTGAACTCCTTGGAGCGTTGGCCTAGCAGATGAGCTCTGAGCCATTTTAGTCACTGTTTTTCCTCAAGTAGCATAATTCCAAATTGCTTTTCAGAATGGCTGAACCTACTAAAAATTTTTCCGTATTGAACTGACAGTTTGACAAGTAATATGAAAAGATGAGTCTGAAAGCAGTGGGCCAGCTGGATTGGAGACATTAAATGCTGCCTCTATTGGAGTTATCCAGATGTGAAGTAGCTCGAGCCTTAGCTAGGATAGTAGTGGTGGAAAAAAAGGGTGAGGAGAGAGCAGAGAGCCTGTGGAGGCTGGCTCAAGAGAGTAAAGGAGAACTCATAGGACCTCAGTTTTGCCTCTTGTGTGTCTGTCTTTAAATGCCACCTTGCAAATCCAGCCTTCCCATTAACGAGTGTCCCATTTTCTTTATGGCATTGTGGGAATATTTGTGGGGCCACATGATCACTCTGTGGGACTTGTGAAAGGGAAAAAGCTTGTGAAAAACTCAGAAACTGTTTGATGACCAAAAGTAATCTCATGGGGAACTTGTTTTTGCTTCAACAGTAGAAAGAGGTCAGAAGATCAGTGAGCAGATTGTCATTGGTACCCCTGGCACTGTTCTGGATTGGTGCTCCAAGCTGAAGTTCATCGACCCCAAAAAGATCAAGGTGTTTGTCCTGGATGAAGCTGACGTGATGATAGCTACTCAAGGCCATCAGGATCAGAGCATTCGCATCCAGAGGTATGAGGTGCTGTTGGGAATAGGGGGAGGAAACTAGCTCTGCTTCAAAGCTGCATTCTCTCCCCTGGGACCTGGACACTGTGAAGCATTTGCTAAACCAAGACAATGGTCAGTTACTGAGAGAGGCCAGAGAAGTTCTGGGTTTAGCATTGCAGATTGTATTCCTTGGGCATATTTTAGTTGTATCTCTGTGGAAGACAGTGACAGAATGAGTGAGACTCTTCACCCCATCTTAATCTTTATGGTGATAGCTTTAGGACTGCTGCCAAAGTGGAAGGATTGATTATAAATGTAGGGATTCGTTTATTCTCTCTGTCTCACAATTAGTTTCCATTTGAACTTTAGCATTTCACTTGTGTGATTATTTGTCCCCTAGCCCTTCCTAGCGTCCTAGTCCCCTGCAGCTGACAAGGCTGCCTACTTTGTCAGCCCCTCCCCTCCCTGCTAACTGTTCTGGAGCATGAGCCATAGCAGGAAGAAGAGAAGAATCCTGGGGTTGGTGCTTGGGCAAGGAAAGGCCAAAGGGTCCTGCTGGCAGCAGCTTGACCATGCCCTGAAGAAAGAGTGGGGGGAGGCTCTTTGTGTTCCCTTGAAGGCAGTCTGCCATCTTCTTGTGTTTAATGTGAGAATAAGATTAGTTCTGGCTTGACCACTACCAGTTGGATTATGTTGGATAATAACAAATGCTCTGGGCTCATTTCTTCATTGATAAAAGGAAAGGACATAACTTAGGATCCATAACTTGGATCCTGTGTGCTGAGCACTGTGGCTACCAGCTGCCATCTCCAGCCTGCCAGAGATTATCCACAGTAATGCTTTCTATGGAGGGAAAATAAACTAGGCTTGTACCACACTTCATTTTTTTCTCTCAACTTTTGTTTTTCTGCTACCGTCATTTCTAAAATACCATCCCCATAACAACACGTGTGTGTGTGTGTGTGTGTGTGTCTGTGTGTGTGTGTGTGTGTGTGTCTGTGTGTGTCTGGTGACCCACACCCTGAACTCTCTGTGACAGTGAGTTATTGTGGATAATTTGCACTTGATGACTTATTGCAGTTTATATTCATTGTAGACGTTGTTCTTCTGGTTTTGTTTTCTTCATTTTCCATAAGTTTACACAGGTATTCACACATTTCTTTGAAGTCTTGGTGTGTCATTATTCTTTGTATTCCATTATATACACAGAACACAATTTCTTTAGCCATCCTTCCATGAATATCCAGTTTTGTTTGCAGTTTTTATTTTTTCTATGACCTCTTTGGGAAATATGCCTGGCAGTCCTGGGTCAAAGGATATGAACAATGTAGTGACTTTTATCATATAATTCCATATGGTTTTCCAGAGTGATTAGAACAATTCTCAGCTCCACCAACAATGTATTGATCTTAAATCTTCCACTGAAGAATTCCATCTTTTATTATCTTTTTCAGTTTGATAGGTATAAAGTCTGTTAATTCATTTGATCTTCACCACCTCCTCATGAACAAAGTAGAGACTGAATTATTTTTGCCCTTTTATAGATAAGGGAACCCAGATAGAAATTAAGTGACTTGTCCAAACTCACGCACCTAACTAATCATTGTTAAATCTGGGATTGGGATTCTGATTTTCTTGACTCTCTAGTTCAGTATTTTCTGTGTCTTGAGAGTTAAATGTTGCTTAGGAATTTTCCTTTTGGCCAGCAGCCAGAAAATAAAAATAGCAACCCTCTTAGGTACCTTATACTATGCTTCCTCTAATTCTGTCCTGTCCTGGGCTTCAAGATATAGGCTGAGAAATAAGAAATACGTCAGTGAAGTAGGGCCACTCACTGACCTGCGAAGGTGATGTGTTCAGCATGCTGATGAGTGCGTGTGGGCTTGCCTTCTAGGATGCTCCCAAAGGATTGCCAGATGCTGCTTTTCTCTGCTACCTTTGAAGATTCCGTGTGGAGGTTTGCTCAGAAGGTTGTCCCAGACCCAAACATTATCAAACTGAAGCGAGAAGAGGAAACGTTAGATACCATTAAGCAGTATTACGTTCTGTGCAACAACCGGGATGAGAAGTTCCAGGCCCTTTGTAATCTCTATGGGGCCATCACCATTGCCCAAGCCATGATCTTCTGTCATGTGAGTAGCATTCAATAGGACACAGGCATAACACCAAATAGGAAGAAATTATGTCCCCTCCCTTTTCAACCAGGAGTTCATTGTAGTTACTAAGCAAGTGTTGCTGATGAAGGCAGGAAGAAAGGGAAGTTTCAGGAGCCCTCACCCTTCCCCAGGGATATCATTGACTTGGAAAGGGGGATATATTTTGGGCAGAAGCAAGAAAAATGGAACTTGACTCGTCTTCATTATTAATAGTACTTAGATTAGCGTTATTTACAAAAGCCTCTTACTTTAATGACATCTTTATCTCTTTGATATGGTTGTTCCATTCAGCATGCATCAACACCTGTTTAGGCTTCACAGTTCTTGTTTGGGTTTCCTATCGATCCACCAAAGAGGATCCCCCCAGTGCACTGGAGGCCTTTTCTAGGTCTTTTAGTGTGTCTGTGGGGAAAAGGTCCTGAATGTCCCAGTGATAAAATTTTTGAAACATCTTGAAAGACTTCAGAGACTTGACTCTCAGTTCTTAAATTCAAGGAAGAAATCTTCATTGAACTTAATGATTGAAACCACATTCTAGTATCTTCATTTTATCAAATTCTTTTCACTCCAGACCCGCAAAACAGCTGGTTGGCTGGCAGCTGAACTATCCAAGGAAGGTCACCAGGTGGCTCTCCTGAGTGGTGAGATGATGGTGGAACAGAGAGCTGCTGTGATTGAGCGTTTCCGAGAGGGCAAGGAGAAAGTGTTGGTGACTACCAATGTGTGTGCTCGAGGTAAGGAGAAACTGCCCCACGTGGCAGCCTGGGAGCTTAGGAAAGAACAGGAGGGAGACTGTGTTACCCTTTGTAGCAAGGGCAGTTTTGGTTCTCCCAGAGCCTCAATGAGCAGGTCCCTCTGCTTTTGCAGAAACAGTCTTCTGGAGACTGAATTGCCCTCCATGGCAATGCTGAGCATGTATGTGGTCATTCCCCCCCAAGCTCCAAACATGACATCTGAGCCTTCAGGTGGTTTCCATGGTGGTTTGTCTGGGGTCAGCAGCTAGAAGTTCCTGTGGGAAATTTCTGCTCTTGATGTTGTGGAGATTTCCTGATCTTAAGCTGTAGGAAAAGAGAACTTCCTTAGCTCCTGATCCAGGGTTCTGGCTCCCAGGTTTTCCTCCTTGCCTCTTATCTTGTTACTGGCTTGCTTAAATAGCTCCAGTATTGACTGTGGCAAACTGATAGCATGAGGCAGTTGGAGATGGAACTCCCACTTCTCTAGACCATCCTCCAGGTGGGTTTGGGAGAAATCTTGGAGTCCTTCAAACCAGAGAATCTTTTTGGGTGGATCTGATCCTTTTGGTAATGTCCCTTCAGGTTGTACTGTTTTATACCCCTAGGGCCTTCATCTTGTTTTGTGGGTCCTAGCTGCTGGTGCTAGACTCTCCCAGATAAGACTGTGGGTGTCATGTGCTTTCTTGTCTGCTTTTGCTGTCTGTTCCTGTCTCGTAGGAATTGATGTTGAACAGGTGTCTGTGGTTATCAACTTTGACCTGCCAGTGGACAAGGATGGGAATCCAGACAATGAGACATACCTTCATCGAATTGGTCGCACAGGGCGCTTTGGCAAGCGAGGCCTGGCTGTGAACATGGTGGACAGCAAGCACAGCATGAACATTCTCAACAGAATCCAAGAACATTTCAGTGAGTGTCCCAGAGCATCTGCCCTGTGTGGCCCATGGGCTGCTAAGTGGGCAAGCTCTTGGAGCTCTTGGGCAAAGGCCTGGGTCTCTCATCTGCCAATGCCCCTCCTTGTTGTTACAGAAGTAGGGATGGGAGGAACGGGCAGGGTCCACTCTTTTGTCCTGGGACCAAAGCCCTCACATGAGAATGTCTGGGTTGTCATGTGGTGCTAGGTGCTATGCTCAATTAAGGTAAGGTTTCATCAGTCAGATGAGGAAGGAGGATCTTTGTTAGTCATCACATATTTCTTTTAGGTAAAGCTGAGGTTGGTAGGTTGTCCTCACGTTGCACCAAATAGTCTTTCCAAGGTGGCCGTATTTTGATTGTCTGTTTTAATTTCTTTGCAGATAAGAAGATAGAGAGATTGGACACTGATGATCTGGATGAGATAGAGAAAATAGCCAACTGAAAGCCTTGGCTAGAGTTGACCTACACCCTCTGGATGTGCGTCTCCAGCTCCATTTGGACTGTTTGTTTTTTAAATTGGCACAATTCTCAGCCAGTCACCAAAAAAGACTAAGGCGGGAATACATAGAAATTACCTACCTCATTTCAAATTATGTTTGGACTTAACAAAAAAAAAATGTGCAAATAATGGGGGGAGGTAGAAAGAGAAAAAAATGTTTACACAAGCTTTTATGATTAGGTGTAAATGGACAGAAATTACCTTTTAAACAAATCTATTTTAAAGACAAACAAAAAAAAAAAGCCAATGTGTTCCCATCTTAAGACTCTACTTAAGGAACTGTCACATCTATGGATAATTTGGCTTCCAGTATCCACAGTGGTAGCATCTGGTTCTGTTCTCTATCCCACAGTGAGACAACGCTATCCTAGCTTGGCAACCAGTCTGCAACAAACTGCCAAGGGGGCAGAATGAGATTACAGTTGATAGGAAAGGCAGAGCCAAGAGGGCCCTCCTGGGCAGCTTCAAAGCCAAAAAGGATTGGAGAGAAACCCTCAGCTGGGGATGGAGCATCTCTTTTCTCCCTGCTACCCACAGCATGAAGAAATTGTTTTGGCAATGAAAAGGACTCAGCAGATCAGTTAAAGGAACTAAACCTCAGGAGGCTACAATGTGCCAGTATCAATTCAGTAATGTTATCATGAAATCATAGTGACCCTACTGCAGTGCTAGGTCAGTTACGCTGTGTGGTCCCCAAAATGCTGAGGACCTAAAGGAAATGCCACATGAAGCTGGGGACAAATGATCTGAGGACTGGGGCTCTCCACAGGAAGCACTCTAGGCAGCAGGTCTCTGCCTCTGTGACTTGGAAGAGAGGAGTCCCTAGAAGAAGGATATGTAAGGAGGAGACCATCTCCACCGCAGCAGCTTTGAGAGCTACTTGCCTTCTTTGTCCTGGCAAGGTCGCCCAATTCTGCCAGTGAAAATCATGTCAGCTATGGGACGTCCCTTTGGGCCTCTAATATTTGTACTGAAGAAAGGTTTCTACCAACTGTAGAAATAGTAGTGGGTGGGCCAGCAAGGACAGCAGGGGTCACTCAGATCTCCACTTTCTTCACCAGCCCTCTGTGTCTCCTGGCTATAGGGTGGATGGTGGGGTTCCATATTCCACAGCCACACCCAGCTGCTAAAAGAACAACCAGTTGGTCCATTTAGATAGTCCTGTGGGAAAAAGCAACCACTGCCTCCTCCCCTGTCTTTGGTTTCTTTTGCCGGTGTGGGACGTGGGCTAGTAGAATGTCCAGAGCTCTTATGAGTGTTGATGGGATCCATGTTTGAAGTTTTGGGTAATAGACCTACCTATTCTCAAACCTCTTTGTGTAGGAGCCAAATGGATTCTCCTGTGGGTTTTTTCCTCAGTGTCAGCTCCTTGCATTCTGCTCCCTAGTGCTTTGCTGGAGAGCAGAAGGCTAGAAGGGGAGTGGGAGATTCCTGAAGTTTTGGACCTCTGGAATCTGCCTCTGGCATCACCCCAACATTGGGGGTAGATTGTGACCTCTGGACACAGACTGCAAAGTCTTAGTTCTGATCCGTTTAGTTCCCCTTGCTGAATGTTTTTGGAATTTCTGCTTCCTTTGGTTTCCTTCTTGCCTCTTACCCTCTAACCCCTCTCCACCCTAGGAAATCTCATGACTGTCTTGACTTTTTCCTCTTGATGGGTGGAATTGAGCTAGGGATTATGTTGCTCTTTTACAGAGATAGGGAAGCAGAAGAGCTGTTCACCTATTTTGACTTCAATATTATCTGGGAGAAGGGAGAAATTTGGGCTAACTACCCTTTGACTGAAAGGGTCTGTTTCTCCTGTAGATTTCAGAATTGAGCAAGAAAACAGGAAACCATTTTAAAAGGAAACAATGAAGGCTGCTGGTCTCTGCCTTTAGAAAAGGTCAGATAAGAATGGGAAGCCCCTGATGGCCCAATCTCTGGCTTTATTTGGATATTGTTTTTGTCATGGCAGTGTTTCCCTAATCTCTAAAAAGAAATCCTATCAGAACAACATCACTTCAGATAGTGTCTGTACTGCTGGAAAATACGATTTCCAGAAGTGTGGATGCATCCTCCTTTCGTTTTTTCCCCTTGAGTCAGCTCCTTGTTTTTTCCCCTTCATGTCTTTGCTAGAGATTGGTGTTGGGGAAGAGGAGTCATGAACCATCTCTGCTTTTGGGAAAGACTATGGCATAAGGCAGTGTGCAGCCTTGATGCTTCCTTAGGTTATTTCCTGGCCACTGACAGGGAGAAGAGACTTTGGTGTCTCCTAGCCCATTGAACTGAGTTGGAAGAGTTGGTTTCTATTTGGCAGGCATCATAAGCCCTTTTAGCAGACTGGCTGAGCTGTGTTGGGTATTCTAACAAGATAAAAGATCCTGTTGTCATTGATAACTTGAGGGTCACATATTGATTATACGGTTAAGAAATGCTTCATTGTAGATCTCCTTTCCACTTATGTGAATAGATTTTAACCAGTTGTGAAAATCTTGTCACTAAATTATTTGTGATCTAGTTTTTAATAGTGAAACTATGAATTAGTAATAATGGAGTGTTTTGATCACTTTCCATGGGCCTGCTACTGTTCATGTTGTTTGGGGAACTAGGGGTGGGATGCAAAAGGACATTTGCTGTCACTCAAGCCTTGAGGATCTTGTTGAAAAGACAATCCTGGCATTCATGAAACAACCAGACCAAGAAAATTTTTCTTTGAGTGTTCTCTCTTCTCTTTGTGTCCTTTCTCCTGGCCTGTGCGTCCTCTGGCCAAAATCTTCCACATTCTGACCTGTGTCTCACACCTCATGTTTCTGGAGGTGCTTAACTATTCTCAAATGACCATTCCTGGATGCATCCTGACATCCTATTGTTTCCAAGTCCAGGTACTAGGCATTGAGGCAAATAATAAATAAGACAAGATTAGCTTATGACCTTGTAGAAGATACAGAGTAGACCAGTTACCGTTTTGGTCACAGTGTTGACTGTATTCCCAAAGTGAAGTTGAATAGGATCGTAGCATTTGCATCATGAGATCTCCTTGTAGATCACTTAGAACAGCACCCTTATTTTACAGATGAGGAAGCTCAAGACCATAGAGAGGAATTGGCATGGCTGTGGTCACACACACACACACACACACACACACACACACACACACACACGAAATGGAATTGGTGTTTCTTTGGAAATATGTATGTATATATATGTGCAATGGGTTGGGGGAGCGGGGGAGGAGGAGAGCTGATAATAGGCTATTCAGGATTTCAATTCGTATGTAAAAAACGTGGCTGATATTTGGACCAGTATTCTATAATTAAATGGAATATAAATGAATAAGAAGAAAGCAAAGCACTTACAAGAGTGTATTGCTTTAGCCATGGCATTTAGGCTATATTGTGTTAATTGTGTTGTTTAAAGTATAACCTACCAAGAGAGAATGCATTGAGGGTGGAGAAGAACTGACTTCAGAATGCCCAGCCTCATTGGAAGGTATGGACAAATGCTCAAGGGGACCTGGGAATGGAGATCTCTTCAAGGTGAAGTGGCTGGGTCAGCTTAGTAAATTGGTTCAACTTAGAATTGCGTGTAAAAAAAAAAAAAAGTGATGGGGTGGGGATATCTATTCCCTTCTCCCAAATGAAGTTGACCACTCCCTCCTTACAGTTTTTAGCACTAGACCTCTCCTTTGCCCTTGATGAGAACATAGTATTTATTGGATTCAAGTGATAGCTTACCTTGGGCCAGTCATATAATCTCTGGGATTGTTTCCTCATTCAGATTAAGGATTGCATTATATAATCTCCCGAGTCCTCTTCTAGCTTTAAATTCTTGACCCATTTTGCCTACTGTTATTGGAATATGTTTTATTTGTCTCACGTTATAAAGCTTGTGAGGGTAGAGATTGGGATATTTGTCTTTATCCCCAATACCTAATAACTTAAAACATTTCTAAAAATGAACACGTATGCTATATGACAGGGAAGACACCAGCCTGAATGCAAACTCCAGTGTTTTAGGGCCTGAAGGATGACTAAGGGTGGGTCAATTGTTGGAACACATTGAATTGGCTTTCAGTGCCGATAAATAAAAATAAACAAAAGTAAATATTTAATAAAAGGAGTCTGGGGTATATAAATGGTTGACATAAAAATATTGGAACAGTCGATCGTGGAAACAGACTGAAGGCAAGGAGACAAATTGGAAGAGTAAAGGAGGTTATATGAAGGAGGGTAATGCTCCTCCTCAAGCCCTAAGGGGATTAGGATCTAAGCTCCAGTCTTGTTGGTGAGAGCGGAGAGGAGGGTCCATTTTAGAGGAGCATTGCTGAAGAAATTACCTGAGAATTTTGTTTTTTACCCTAGGGATTCCTTCTGTAGGGGCCAGGTTAGATAGGTTTCCCAAGAGCTCATAAATATTTAGCAGAGCAAACATAACATGAAGGACTTTGGGTTGTTAAAAGACAGTTTAGATCCTAAGATTCCCTCAGTAGTTCCCATAAAATGGACGTCCTACTGAATCTCGAACATCATCTTCCCCTGATCTTCAGCTTTGACAACTCACAATGTGTAGAATATCTTGGTTTATTTGGGTATATCCAGACAAGGGGAAGAGAGGTAAAATGAAGACATGAAAGCAGGAGTCTAGGGACCCATCCAGGACCTTTAAGAGGTAAGTAGGTAGGGTGAATGCCTTGTATCTTTTTGAGAAAATAATATCTTACTTGACAGTCCTTATCACATTAAGACATGGACAGTTGAAAAGAAATACTGAGGCAGGCATAAGGATGGGGATCCACGTGGAGAGAGATGCACATATTAAGCCTGAAGACTGGAGCAGGGGAGCTATTTAAATGTCTCTTGCTTCTGGATATAGGATTTTGGGTTGTAGGGAATTGCCTGTGGAAGGTCTTGGTGGATGCTATTGACAACTGCCTCCTCATCTGTTTTGGTTTAAGAGGTAACGAGAAGGGATTCTCTAGGTTCACCTTGGTGGGAGGTATTCTCAGCTGATTCTTCATGGTCCATGGTAGTTAAACAGGGAAGAGTAGAAGTGATTTACTGGGGATGATATGGAGGAGGGGTGGGGTGGGATGCTCTCAACTGTCTATTCATGGTCCATGATGGTCAAAGGAAGAACAATTGAATTTATCCCCTGGGGATGATGTTGATGTTCTCAGCTATCTCTTCATTATTAATGATGATCAAAGAGGGAACAGCTTTCAAGGGCATGGTGTTGGGAGAGGTTCTATGCTACCTCTTCATTGCCTGATGATGAAAGAGGGAACAGTGGAAGGATCCCCTGGAGATGAAATTCGGGGGGTGTTCTCAGCCATCAATTTGTTATATTAGTAAAAGGGGTAAAGGTGAAAGGATCCCCTGGGAATGATCTTGGGGGATGGTTCTCTGCTGTCTTTTCATTGCCCATATTGGTGAAGTCTATTCTAGCACAAGGAATTTTCTGGTGTTAATACTGGAGGATATTCTTACCTGTCTTTTGCTGAGTGTCAGGAAGGGGTGTTACCTGGCACGGGATGATTTGGAGTTGGTGAGTTATATTCCTGGGTGATGTGATTGGGACCCTGAAGGATGTTCTCTCAGGTTATGCCTTTTGTGAATATGATAATGGTACTTGAGGTTTGTGGAATACCTTTGGGATTTTTCTTGGGAGGTGTTTTCAGCTACCTTCTAATTCTTCATGTTGGTAAAAGGGACAACAGTGGACTCAGTGCTCTGGTATTGATCTTGGGGAGTGGTCTTAGCTCTTTTCATCAGTGTTATGTTAAGAGCATTAATAGTAGAAGAGATCTAGACTGATAATGGGGACTGTTCTCATCTGTCTCTAAATGCTGGCTTTAGGGAAATTATTGGCTGGTATGGAATGATCTGTGAGATGTTCTCTTGGGTCAGGTGATTTGAGAGATAAGAGGCCTTGGGATCCAGGGGGATCTCTTGGTATGAACCCTTTGGGATGTTCTCCTATGCTTCCTGTTTGGGATGTAGTGGATACCAGGTGATGACCTGAGGTAGATCTTAGGTGCGTGGGGCAAGTTATGCTATGTCATGTTGTTAGGGACATTAAAATAGTTTGAGGTCCATAGGATCTCCTTTCATAAACCGTGAGGGATGTTCTTGTGGGTCACATAGTTTGTGATATGGATAACTGGACATGAGATTCATGGGATCTCTTGAGGTGGACCTTGAGAGGTGTTCTCCTGTGTCTCTTGATTCAAGATGTAGGGAAGAGGCGCTAGCTGCCATGGTATGACCTGGGGTGGACTTTGGGGAGATGTTGCCATCTGTTGTGTAGTTTGGGATGTAAAAAGGGTTTGGGGTCCATGGGATTGCCTGTGATGGCTCCTGAGGAAATGAAAGTGACAAGTAAAGAGATAAAAATGAAGGAAGGTTTGTTCTTAGCATCTCCCTATGTCCCCCTGTCCATGACCTATCTCCCCAGGTTAGGCTTCACATGGACCCCAGGCTTTGGGACTTGGAGGAGGCTCTTGCTAGCTGAGTGCTCTGCTTACTCTGTTCATGCCGGTAGGTGGGCTGGATCACTGCTCATCAGTGGCAGGGATTACATCTTCTCTTCTCCTCTGGCCTTCTGGCCTTGGGAAGGTGAAGCTGAGGTAAAAGAACTGTTTGAGATTCAAAGAATCTAGACTATCCAAGCACAGGGAGTACCACCTGAAGATTCTGCAGGAGAATCTGGTGTTGCTGCTCTAATCTCTTGCTCCTCGGGAGCTGAACAATTCATTTTGTGAAGTACATCTGTCATTTTTCTGGTGATCCTGGAGGGAAAAGAAGACATTTCTATGGTACTTTCCCATTTGAAGTTCTCTTGGCTCACATCCACCATGTGGGAGAGGAAGGTTAGCCCATTTCTGTATGGGGACACAGCCTTGACTTAATCATGTGACATGACTGAGATCACACAGCAACTCAGGGTGACAGCTTGGACTTGCGCCTCAGGTTTCCCTCTCCGTTACGGTCTGATCCCCATCCCTGCATACTTACTAGTGAAGGATAAAGGGAGGGAAAGTCTCCTAAGCATGTCCTTTTTTACTCTTATTCTTAGGCCTTGGATCCAAACCTCAGATAGTGTTCTGAGAATGAGTTAGAAAGGACCACGTGGTTCAGTCCAACCTCTTCTTGAATAAGAATGCCCAACGACACACCAGGTTCAAAATGTCTTTTCTCAGACTTTGCCCATAGCTTTCCCTCAAGGGGGAACCCCACTTCCTGGCTTCCTTCCCTATCATGATTGGATGCCTTTCAATGTGAGGAAGTTTTTCCTTATATCAAAACTTACTGTGCCACTTTGCCACTATGAATCTTTGTTCCCAGGTCTGCTCTCTGGGGACAAGCAGACATCAATTTCCTTTTCCAGGTCACAAACTCCTGAATACTTGAAGATAACTATATCTGCCCCACTTCATCTTCTATAGATATAGATAATCCACCCCACTTCATCTTCTATAGATATAACTGTATCCACCCCACTATATCTACTATAGATATAACTGTATCCATCTCACTATATCTTCACTTCTCCAAGGCAAAAAATCTACTCTTTAACTGTCATGACAAGAGCTTGAGGTGGTTGCTTTTGTTGGTTGCCCTTCTCTGGATACTGTAAATTATCAATGCCCTGTGGTACCTAGCACCGAACATAATACTGTGTATGTGTTCTGGCCAGGGATGGCCCATGAGGATTGGCTGTGGTGCCCTTTTTCTCTCTAAAGAATACAGATGGAGAGGGCTCTAAGGGTCCATCTGAGGCAAGCTTGCCTCCAGTCCCATTTGTGGAGGAGGAAACAGGCTTACAGAAGGTCAGGGTCATTGCTAAGATCCTATAGGTAATAAGCATCAAAGTATAAGAACTCAGGTCCTTGGCCTCCAAATCTAGAGACATTTCCCCAGGCTCCCTAGCACCCAAAAGCAGCTCTCTCTTCATGGTGTGAGATGCTCTAAGGGGCAACAGTTTATGAAGTCTTCTCAGGTCAACTTTGGTTGGAGGTGTTCTCAGGTGTCTCTTCATTGTTTGTGATAGTAAAAGAGGCAACAGTGGAAGAAATACCCTAGGGATGAAGGTTGGGGTGTGCTCAGTCATCTTTTCATTTTCTCAGTAAGAGGAATAACAGTCCCCCCTAAAGGGGGACTCTGAGGGATGTTCTCCTGAGTCATATCTTTGGTGAGGGTGATAATGAGGCTTGGGGTTTATATTGGGACTCGATTTCAGCTGCCTGTTAATTGGTCATGTCCATAGAGGGGGCAACAGTAGACTTGATGCTCTGGGATTTATCTCAGGGGTGGCCTCAGCTACCTCTTCATTGTCTTGGCAAAAGCTTAAGAGTGGAAGTGATCCCCTCTGGTTTATCTTAGACCAGAGGCTAGTCATACCTCCCTATTCATCACCATTATGTTAAAAGCATTAATTGTAGAAGAGATCTACTGGGATTGATATTTGGACTGTTCTTACCTGTTCCTAGATGCTGACTCTAGGAAACTAGAGCTGGTATAGGATGATCTGTGGTGGATATTGGAAGGTGTTCTGAGCAAAGTGATTTAAGAGATGAGAGGCCTTGGGGTCTATGGACTTTCTTAGCATGGATCTTTTGGGATATTCTTCTGTGTTTCTTGGTTTGGGACATACTGGCTAGCAAGGTATGACATTGAGTGGACCTTGAGGTAGGGAGTAAAGTGTGTTATGCTCTGTCATGTTGTTAGGGGTATTGAAATAGTTTGAAGTCCATGGGATCTCCATGTGGACCCTGAGGGATGTTCTCCCTCAGGTCACATGGGATACATATAGGGTCTCTTGTCTCAGGTTGTAGGGAAGAGGCACTGGCTGCCATCGTATGACCTGGGTTGGGCCTTGGTCTATGCTGTCTAATGTCATGTGGTTTTGGTCATAGATAAGATGGGTGTGGGGTCCATGGCATTGCCTGTGGTGGCTCCTGGGGGCTGTTCTAGCCTGTGTTTGTTCTCCATGTGGGAAGTAGAAATTCCATTCAAAGTGACCACCTAGGTAGCCCCTGGCCCAGCCAGGGAGGAGTCCACCTTGGCATGGGGTTCCAATTCTATGCCCCTATGAAAATGACAAGCAAAGAGATACATAAGGTTGAAAGTCTGTTCTTCAAAGTTCATTCTCCATGTCCTCCTGTCCTTGTTTATTCCCCTGGTGGGAAATGGGGGGCTTCAGACAAACAATGGTCACATGTATTATTAGCCAAGGGGAGAACCATGGGAAGGACTTCACCCTGATGGCCCCTTCCAGTGTCCCCCAGGGAGGGCAGGGACTGTGACTCTTGGGTCCCCTGAGGTGTCCTTTTTGGGCAGTGTGGCCTTGTCAAATGCATTTTCTCAGTCCTTACCTGAGGGTTCATAGCCTGTGGGCATTAGGAAATTGATGTCCAGAACCTTCATGCCAGGCATGTAACAAGAGTAGGACTTTTCCCAAACCCCTCAAATGGGCAGGGGATGGGTTCCCTCTGCCCTTTCTGGTGGCCTCCTGGATAGACCAGTACAAATCTAAAGCCAGCATCATTTCCCAACACTGCACCCAGCTTTTTTGTACACCCTCCTTGTGTAACGAGCTGTTTATAGCCCTGTAGATCACCCTGTATTCCCTCATAGCCTGGATATCAGGGGAGACCCACATATATAGCAGAACTCCAATAGACTCTGGGCTCCATGGGTCCCCTTAGGCAGCAGAAGGATGGGGCTTCTGGCTCCTTCTAGTGCCTGGAGGAGACGTGAAGAAATGGTTAGAGCTCAGAACAGCCTACACTAACAATGATTGGGTCCATCCTAAGCCTAGGTGCCATCCTTTATGATCCTGTAGATGGATGGGGGTTCCCGGAAGAAGGCCAGACATGCTGAGTTCAACCTTGAGCCCTGCTCTACATTTCCTATAGCCCTTTGACCCTAGTGCCTTCCGGCTTTGAGGTCTGACATGAAGGCAGTGATATTGGAGTTGGATTTTTCAAGGCACCATTACAGCCTTCCCCAGTCACCCTACACACAACTCTGATGTTACCAGTACCAACATTTTAAGGAGAGAGAATGAACCTGGAACCTCCTTGACACTGGGACTTCCCTCTGTCTTGCAGCTTGGCCCCATTCCTACAAATAAAGGTCTCAGAGGTCTCAAACTCTGAAAGTTCAACGGACTTGCCAAAGCCTCCAAAGCCAGTAGGTTTCAGAGGTAGCCCTTGTACTCGGGTCTTCCTGGCTTGGAGGCTGGCTTGCTGCTCTCCAGCAAGGTTGTACCCAGTTTACTAATGAATAAGGATGTTCATGCCAATGGGGGCTTGTGTCACTGCTCACCAATGGGAAGGATTGCACCTCTTCTGCTCCTTGGCCTTCCAACCTAGGATGAGGAGGGAGGCCTCAAAGGGAAGGCTGAGGTTGGGGTAAAGGATGTATTTGGGATTCAAGGAACCCAGACTGTTCAAATGCAGAGGATGGGGGACCTGAAGATTCTGAAGGTAATTCTAGGGTTACTGCTATATTTTTGCACTCTTGGGAACTGGATAATTCATTTTGTAAAGTACATCAGCCATTTTTCTGGTGATCCTGTAGGGAAGAGACAAGGCCTAAGTCTTCTCAGACACGGAACATTCTCCAGGTTACCCTCTAGAAAGAGGGATCCTTTCAGAGAGGGAACAGCATGGCTGCTTCTCCAACTGCCTTCCATTGATTGGAGGCTGCTCCATGGGAAGCAATAAAGGCATTTCTGTAAGCCTTTGTCATTTGCAGACCTCCTTGGCTCACATCTGCCCTGTGGACACCGTTTTCTAAATGGGGAAACAGCTTCAGTTTAGTTATGTGACATGACCTAGGTCACACAGGAACTCAGGATGACAGATTAGACTCCAGTTGATTGGAGGGCTTCAGGTTTTCCCTTCTACAGTCCCAGCTGCCTATTTCTCCGTGCCCATCTGTGAAGGCTAAAAGGAGGGCAAGTGTCCTACGCATGTGCTTTGCCAGTCTTATTCTGAGACCTTTGACCCCCCCCACCTTGATAATATTCCTTGAATGTCAGGAAGGGCCACAGAGGTGAGGTATAGGAGCTCTCCCATGAAATATGACCATGGGAGTTGTCAGCTGTCTCTAGATTCTGGATTGAATCAAGAGTTTGCAGAGTATATATGGGGTCAGTGCAGCTTGGTCTTGAGAACTGTTTCCAACTGGTTATTCGTGGTCCTTGCTGATCACAGGTACGTAAGTGGAAGGGATTCTCTGGGGTCTGGCTTTGGAGATACACTGATCTTCCTCATCATCTTCCATGATGCCAGAAACAGGAATAGTTGAAAGGATATCCTGGGGATGAAAATGGTGGTTCTCAATGGTCCCTTGATGCTGGATATAGGGAAGTATATTAGCTGAAATGGGATAACCTGTGGTAGATGTTGGAATGTGTGCTCCTGGGTGAAGTGATTTGCAAGACAGATGAGAGCCTTGGGGTCCAAGGAGTCTCCTGTGTTATGCCTTGGGGGACTGTTCCCATTGGTCATTTGATTTGTGATGTAGATAAAAGTGCTGGGGGTCCGAGAGGTCGACTCTGGTGGCTCCTGGGGGCTACTCTTCTCTATTTCTCTATTCTGTCTTTGGACAACAGAGGCTTCATTCCAAGTGATCACCTGAGGCAGCACCTGGTCTAACCAGGGAGGAGCCCCAACTGGCATGGGATTCCAACTGTTATGCCCCTATGAAAATGACAAGGGATAAAAAGTATTCAAAAGTTTATTCCTAGAAACTCTTTCTCCATGGCCCCCATCCTTGTGCTGCCTCCTAAGTGGGGCTTCAGATGGACCCCAGGATCCCCTGTATTATGAATCAAGGAGGAGAGCCATGGAAAGGACTTCACCGAGATGACCCCTTCTGTTGCCTTCCGGGGAGAGCAGGAATCCTTGAGGTATCCTGCCTGGAAAGTGTGGCCTTGCTCAATCTATTTTCCCAACACTTATCTGAGGGTTCTTAGCCTGTGGTCTTAGCATCAGGGACTTCATCCCCAGGGCCTTCATTCCAGGCATGTATGAAGGGCAGGACTTTTTCTAAGCCCTCATAAAATGGTCAGGGGATGGGTTCCCCTTGCCTTTCTGGTTGGCCAACTGGATGGATCAGTACAAATCTTCCAAAGTCAGCATCATTTCCTGACACTGTACCAAATTTCTCTGTACACCTTCCTTGTGTAACCAGCTGGCTATACCTCTGTCAATCATCTGGAGTCTCTTCCTGGCTTCCCTCATAGCCTGGATATCATGAGGCCCACACATCCAGCTGTACTTGAATGGACTCTGGGCTCCATGGGTCCCCTTGGGGAGCAGAAGGGTGAGACCTCTGGCTTCTTTCAGTGGCTGGAGGAGACATGGAGAAATAGTTAGAGCCCAGGACAGCATGTAGTAAAAGTGATTGTGTCCATCCCAGACCTAGATGCCATCTTCTGTGATCCTGTGGAAGGATGGGCGCTCCAGGAAGCAGGCCGGATATGCTGTGAAAAGCTTGAGCCCTGCTCTCCATGTGCTATAGCTCTTGGCCCTGGTGCCTTCATGGCTTTGACATCTATCATGATAGACTATATCTAATGGTCTATCATGAAGTGAGTGATATTGGAGTTGAATTTTCAAAAGCACCATTACAGCCTTCCCCAGTGACCCCACACAAAACTGTGAGATGTCACCATTGCCAGTACCTACGTGAGAGGGTCTGAAACTGAGATCTCCTTGTCACTGACACTCCCCTCTGTCCTTTACTTGCAGCTGGGCCCCATTCCTACACAGACAGGTCTTGCTGGCCTTAAGCTGCGAGGTGAAGGTACTTGCCCAGACTTCCACAGCTAGCTGGTTTCAGATACAGGTCTTGAACCTAGGTCTTCCTGGCTTGGAGGTTTGCTTGTTACACTCCAACAAGGTTCTACTTAGTGTAGAAATGGATGAGGATGTTCATGCCAATGTGGGGATTGGGTCACTGCTCCCTACTACCAGGGATTGTACCTACTCTACTCCTTGATCTTTCATCTTTGCCTGAGGAGGAAGGTCTCATTGGGAAGGGTGAAGCTGGGGTAGAGGATCCAACTGGAATTCAAGAACCCAGATTGTCCAAGTGTAGAAGATGGCACTTGAACATTTTACAGGTAATTCTGGGGCTACTGCTGTATTTTTTCACTCCTTGGGAACTGGATAATTCGTTTTGTAAAGTATATCAGTCATTTTTTTCCTGGTGATCCTGGAGGGAAAGACAAGGCCTAAGTCTTAGACACTGAACATTCTCCATTACCCTCTGGACAGAGGGATCCATTCAGAGAGGGGGTAATATGGTGCTTCTCCAACTGCCTTCCATTGACTGGAGGCTAGTCCATAGGAAGCAATAAAGACATTTCTGTAGGCCTTTGCCATTTGCTGACCCCTTGGCTCGCATCCTCCCTGTGGGGGAGGGAGGTTCATAATTTTCTAGATGGGGAAATAGCCTCATTTCAGTCATGTGACATGGCCTGGATCACATAACTCAGGTTCACAACTTGGATCCCCATTGACTGGAGGGCTTTAGGTTTTCTCTTCCCCTACAGTCCCAGCTGCCCGTTTCCCCATGCCCATCTGTGAAGGCTAAAAGGATGGCAAAGTGTCCTAACCATGTGAGTTGCCAGCCTCCTTCCTTGAGGCCTTCCCACTCTTCTAATGTTCCTGGAATGTCAGGAAAGACCACAGAGATCAGTCCAACCTCTTACTGAACTGCAATGCCCACCCCCCACCCCCCAATCCCAAAATGAAGTCTCCACAACTTTGCTCACTTCTGGAGTGGAGAACCACTTCTTTTCCTCTATCCCTTCCATTGTTAGACACCTTTCTCTCTTTGCCACTGCCACCCATGATTCCCAGCTCTAACCTCTGGCAACAAGGAGGCATGACATTCAGTGTCCAAGTCACAGCCTTCTGTATATGTAAAGACAGCTGGGTCTGCGCCAGGTCTTCAGTTTTCTAAGGCAAAATTCCCTTGCTCCTTATACTTCCATGACGAGCTTTGAAGTACCTGCCCCTGCCCTCCTCTGGACACTTAAGTCATCAGTGCTCTTGCTTAAATAGGGTGCCCGGTACTGAATATATTGTTGCAGATGAGCTCTAACTAGGGATAGTACACTGCCCTTGGGAGATTAGTCTCCCCCCCCCCCTTTTTTTTATTTGTTTTCAATTTTCAGCAATAACTTCCTTATATTTTAAATTTTCTCCTACTTTCTCTCCAAGATGGCATGTAATATTATGTGGGTTCTACACATACATTCTTATTAAACACATTTTCACTTTAGTGATGTTACATGGAAGAATTAAAACATGGGAAAAGCCACGAGGAAAAAAAACAACAAAAGAGAAAAGTCTCCTATATTCTGTGTTCTGATTCTATAGTTCTTTCTCTGCATGTGGATGGCATTTTGCATCAAGAGTTCTTTTGAAATGTTTTATGTCCTTACATTGCTGGGAAGGACTAAGTCTATCAGAAACGTACACTGTGACTGTTGCTGTGTATAATGTTCTCCTGGTTCTGTTTATTTCACTCAGTATCAGTTCATATAAGTCTTTCCAAGGTTTTTCTGAAGTCTACCTTTTTGTCATTTCTTATAGTACAATAGTATTCCATTACATCCATATACCACAACTTGTCTAGCCATTCCCCAATTGATTGGCATTTCCTTGATTTCCAATTCTTGGCCACCACAAAAAGAGCTGCTGTAAATATTTTTGAACATGTGGGTTCTTTCCCCATTTTTTGATCTCTTTGGGGTACAGCCCTAGAAGTGATATTGCTGGGTCAAAGGGTATATACATTTTTATAGCCCTTTGGGCATAGTTCCAAATTGCTCTCCAGAATGGATGGATCAGCTCGCAGCTCCACCAACAATGAATTAGTGTTCCAACTCTCCCACATCTCCAACATTTATCATCTTCCTGTTCTGTCATGTTAGCCAATCTGATAGGTGTGATGTAGTACCTCAGAGTTGTTTTGATTTGCATCTCTCTAATTAATAGTGATTTAGAACATTTTTTCATATGACTATAGATATTTTTAATTTCTTTCTCTGAAAACTGCCTGTTCATATCCTTTGATCATTTGTCAATTGGGGAATGATTTGTATTCTTGTAAATTTGACTCAGTTCCCTATAAATTATGGAAATGAGACCTTTATCACAGACATTAGTTGTAGAACTTCTTTCCCGGTTTTCTTCTTCCCTTCTAATCTTGGTTGCATTGGCTTTGTGCAAAAACTTTTCAATTAGGTGTCATCAAAATTATCTATTTTGCACTTCATAATGTTCCCTGTCTCATGTTTGGTCATAAATTTCTCCATTCTCCCTAAATCTGACAAACTTCCTTGCTCCCCTAATTTGTTTATAGTATCAACATATATATATATATATATATATATATATATATATATATATATATATATATATATATATATATATATATATATATATATATATACACACATGTAATATATACGTGTATAGCCTCAATACCCTAGATCATGTACCCATTTGGACTTTATTCTGGTGTACAGTGTCAGGCATTGATTTATACTCAGTTTATGCCACATTATTTTCCAGTTTTCCCAGCAGTTTTTGTCAAAGAGGGAGTTCTTATCCCAGAAGCTGGAGTCCTTGGGTTTATCAAACAGTAGACTGCTATAATCATTGACTACTGTATGTTGTGTACCTAACCTATTCTATTGATCTACCCCTCTATTTCTCAGCCAGTACCAAGTAGCTTTGATGATTGCTGCTTTATAATACAGTTTGAGATGCGGTAAAGCTCGGCTACCTTTCCTACCAGGGGTTCTCCTCGCCTAGGACTGAGCGAGAGCACAGGCAGGCTCAGTGGCTGATGAATCCCTGTCTTCTGCGCTGGTGTCTACCCAGTTTCTCTGTCTATGATAAGGCATGCTTAGGGTCCTGGTTTTGGAGCTTATGGGCTCTACTCGCTGGAGATCAGGATCTCCTCATCCATTTAGGTGGGGGTAGCTGGGAAGACTCCAGCTACAATCCCTTTCAGCCACAGAAGGTAGTACTCTTCTAGCCTCCCGAGCTGAGAGACTATTGTTCCCCTTCTGCTGATTCCACTACTCCAGGATTTTTTGGGGAAATATTCTCTAGGTTTTTCAAGGTCAACAAGGGGAAGATGAGAGCACTTACAGTTTCCTTCACCATCTTGGCTCCCGAAAATTTCAGTTAAGGATTGGTCCCTTTACTCTTCCTAAGGAACAGGATTAAGAGTGGGAAGGGGCCTTAGGGCCATTTGAGCCCAACTGTCTCCCCTTCCCCACAGTGTGCAGAAGAGGAAATGGAGGCTTAGAGAAGGTCGGGGTCATATAAGATCCTCTAGTGAATAAGCATCAGAGGGTAAGAACTCAAGCCTTTGGCCCCCAAATCTAGAGACGTTTCCACAGCCTCCCTAATACTCAAGAGGCAGCTACCAGTTCATTGTTTGTGATGGTCAAAGAGCTATGGGGGAAGTGATTTTCTGAGGATGACATTATGGGAGTGGGGATTTCTCAGTTGTCTCTTCATTATCAGTGATGGTCAAAGGAGCATCGGTGATAGCGATTCCCTTGGGCATGCAGGCGGAGGGTGTGCTTAGGTACCTCTTCATAATCCCTAAGAATAAAGAGAGTAATAAAGGAATATATAATAATAATAATAATAATAATAATGAAGGAATCACCAGGGGACGAAGTGGGAAAGGTATTCTTAGCATCTTCTCATTGCACTAGTAACAGATTACAGAGGAAAGATCGTATAGGGTTAATCTTGGGATGGGTTCTCTTCTGCCTCTTCATTACCCGTGTTGGTAAAGGCTCTACCAGTCAAAGCGATCTCCTGGTGTTGATACTGGGAGGCGGAGGTGTTTTCATCTGTCTCTTGTTGAAGGTCAGGAAGGGGTTTTGCCTGCCATGGGCTGATCTAGGGTTGATGTTGTGGGAGGGGTGATGTGCTCCTGGGTCATGTGGTTTGCCCTATAGAAGGAGTTGAGTACCAGAGAATTGCCAAGAGTTGAGTGCTGAGGAATGTTCTAGGTCATATCTTTTGTGAGAGTGATGATGAGGCTTTGAGGTTCATGGGATGCACTTATGAGTCATCTTAGGTCTTGTTTTCAGCTGCCTGTTAATTGTTCACATTTAATAGATAGGGAAACAGTAAGCTTGGTGCTATGGAGTTGACCTTGGTAGTATCAATGCTGTTGGGTGTTGGGAACTGTTTCCAACTAGATCTTCATGGTCCATGTTGATCAAATGACTATCAGGGGAAGGAATTCTCTGGAGTCTGTCGTGGGAGATACACTGACCTGCCTTTTCATCTTCCATGATGTCAGAAATTTGAAAAGCTGAAGGGATGCCCTTGGGTTGTAAATGGGGGTTCTCCATAGTCACAAAAAAGGGGTAGGGCTGAGTCCACCTCCTTCTTCCAGTTGGAATTGGCCTTTTCTTCTTCATAGTTGTTAGCACGAGTTCTTGACCTCTTCTTTGTGCTTGTTTGAACATAATATTTATAGTCAAAGACCCTGGGGTCAAAATCAGCTCTGCTGAAATCACTCATTTAGGCTCTGTGCAACAGTTTTTTTTTCCAGTCTTTTTATTATTATTATGTTTATTTTTAGTTTTCAACATTCATTTTCACAAAATTTTGAGTTCCAAATTTTCTCCCCATCTCTCTCCTCCCCCCCCACTTCAAAATGCCTTGCATTCTGACTACCCTTTCCCTCAATCTGCCCTCCCTTCTATCACACCCCTCCCTTCCTTTATCCCAATCTTCTCTCTTTTCTTGTAGGGCAAGATAGATTTCTATACCCCATTACCTGTATTTCTTGTTTCCCTGTCGTATGCAAAAACAATTCTCAACATTCGTTCCTAAAACTTTTGAGTTCCAACTTCTCTCCCTTCCTCCCTCCTCACCCATCCCCACTGAGAAGACAAGCAATTCAATATAAGCTATGTATGTGTAGTTTTGCAAAAAGACTTCCATAATAGTCATGTTGTGTAAGACTAACTGTGTTTCCCTCCATCCTATCCTGTCCCCCATTTATTCTATTCTATCTTTTGACCTTGTCCCTCCCCAAAAGCGTTTACTTCTAATTACTCCCTCCTCCCATTTGCCCTGCCTTCTATCATCTCCCCCTGCACTTCTCCCCTACATTACTGTAGTGTAAGATAGATTTTCTTACCAAATTGAGTGAGGATGTTATTCCTTCCTTAAGCCAAATGTGATGAGAGTAAGCTTCACTTTTTCTCTCACCTCCTCCCTTTTCCCCTCCATTGAAAAACTTTTCCTTGCCTCCTTTATGAGAGATAATTTGCCCCTTTCCATTTCTCCCTTTCTCCTCCCAACATATTCCTCCCTCACCCCTTAATTTTTTTAGATATCATCCCTTCTTATTCAACTCACCTGTGTGTATATATATATATATATATATATATATATATATATATATATATATATATATATAAAATGTGTGTGTATGTATATGTAATCCCTCCAACTACCCAAATACTGAGAAAAGTTGCAAGAGTTACAAATATTTTCTTTCCATGTAGGAATGTAAACAGTTCAACTTTAGAAAGTCCCTTATGATTTTTCTTTCCTGTTTACCTTTTCATACTTCTCTTGATTCTTGTGTTTGAAAGTCAGATTTTCTATTCAGTTCTTGTCTTTGCATCAAGAGTGCTTGAAAGTCCTGTGTTTCATTGAATATCCATTTTTTCCCCTGAAGTATTATACTCGGTTTTGTTGGGTAACTGATTCTTGGTTTTAATCCTAGTTCTTTTGACTACTGGAATATCATATTCTAAGCTTTTTGATCCATTAATGTAGAAGCTTCTAGATCTTGTGTTATCCTGATTGTATTTCTACAATGCTTGAATTGTTTCTTTCTAGCTTCTTGCAATATTTTCTCCTTGACCTGGGAACTCTGGAATTTGGCTACAATATTCCTAGGAGTTTCTCTTTTTAGATCTCTTTCAGCAGGTGATCGGTGGATTCTTTCAATATTTATTTTTCCCTCTGGTTCTAGAATATCAGGGCAGTTTTCCTTGATAATTTCATGAAAGGTGATGTCTAGACTTTTTGTTTTTGATCATGGCTTTTAGGTAGTCCCATCATTTTTAAATTGTCTCTCGGATCTATTTTCCTGGTCAGTTGTTTTTCCAATGAGATGTTTCAAATTATCTTCTGTCTTTTCATTCTTTTGGTTTTGTTTTGTAATTTCTTGGTTTCTCATAAAAACGTTAGCTTCCATCTGCTCCATTCTAATTTTTAAAGAACTATTTTCTTCTGTGAGCTTTTGAACTTCCTTTTCCTTTTGGCTAATTCTGCTTTTTGAAACATTCTTCTCATTGGCTTTTTGAATCTCGTTTGCCAATTGAATTAGTCTATTTTTAAAGGTGTTATTTTCTTCAGCATTTTTTTGGGTCTCCTTTAGCAAGCTGTTGACTTGCTTTTCATGATTTTCTTACATCGCTCATTTCTCTTCCCAATTTTTCCTCCACTTCTCTTAATTGATTTTCAAAATCCTTTTTGAGCTCTTCCATGGCATTAGACCATTGCATATTTATTTTGGAGGTTTTGGATGCAGAAGCCTTGACTTTTAGGTTTTCCTCTGATGGTATGCATTATTCTTCCTCATCTGAAAGGATGGAAAAAAATACCTGTTCACCAAGAAAGTAGCCTTCTATAGTCTTATTTTTTTTTTCCCTTTTTGGGCATTTTCCCAGCCACTTACTTGACTTTTGAGTCCTTTGTCAAGAAGAGGGTATACGCTGGGCGCCTGTAGGTTCTCAGTTTTTCCAAGATGGCACAGTCAAGGGAAAGAAGTTTATTCCTCTCCTGACCTGCACTCTGGTCTGGGAGCAACCAGAAGCACTCTGTTCTGCCCAGGATTTGCCAGCAGGGTTCCCTCTCCAGAGCTACCCCCAGCTCTACCACCAGCACTGTTCTGCAACCTAGGAGAGCCACTCAGGGCTGAGATCCAGACCAGCTGCTCAATTCCCCCAGGGTCTTTAAGCAGAGAGCTCCAAAAACGGAGGATGCCACGGTTGCTGGCAAATGTAGAGCGTGTTCCCTTCTCACTGAGGTAAAGAGCTTTCTCACTGATCTTTGAAGCTGTCTTTGGCATTTGTGAGTTGAGCAATCTGGGAGTTCCTGCTACTGGTGGTGTCCTGAAGCCTGTTCCAGTCCTGTATCTGCCACACCACTCTGCACCCGGTGCGATAGACCTTTCCTGTTGACTTTCCTGTTGTCCTTCCAGGCCGGTTTGGGCTGAAAATTTTTCACTCTGTTGTTTTGTGGCTTCTGCTGCTGTAGAGTTTGTTTAGAGTCTGTGCCTCAGTTTTTCCATTCATCAAATTAGAGGGTCATCAAATTAGAAAACATGACCTTTAAGGTCTCTCCCACCATGTGATGACTCAAGGCTATATGTGAAGGGCGGCAGGAGCCTGGAGGCAGAGAGATAATGGGGTCATTGGCCATCATCAAGTTCTTAATGTGATGGGGATCCAAGGTAGAGTTTTGGTCATGAGAGCAAA